>NC_134459.1:131949065-132615913 GCF_047948215.1 Lycorma delicatula
CTAAAAAATATACCAAAATGTTCTTTTTTTTACTTGCAGCTGGCAGGCATTAAAATAACTGTAGAAGTTTCTTATCAATATATAATTTTCTGTAAATAAAAAGATTTTAGTTTGTTACACAAGGAATTGAAATCTAATTCTGTATTATACACTTTATATTTACTGGAACTTTGCGAATTAACTGTTGCCAATCTCATGAATTAAAGTAATTAATTCCTGGGCCTTTCTTCTTTTCAATAACTTGCGCTTAATTTAAGTAAGTTTTGTATTAATTAAATCTTTTACCTCAAAATTATTAAGTTACCAGTTTATCATACCTTAATGTTTTCTTTTTCGTTTTACTGTTCTTTATTTTGTAAATGTTGTAACAATACCGTTATAACGGGCCTCAGTAACGGATTCCTACCAATTATTATGAAAGTAGTAAAAAATACAATAATCGCAGGAATCCAGAAAGGGACAATAAAATAAACGCCTTAACTACTAGGTAGAGGTCCGTTTGTTAATCGTCTTTTGTTATATTGCCCGCTGTCACACAATAAACACCTGTTGTACCGTGAGAAGAGCCCAAGTTTGGAATTCATGGGAACAGCCTCGCTCTTCGTTCTTACGCTTCGTCTTGGGTCCGGTCCGGCAGATAAGAGGCTAGAAGTATAAATATCCCTGGGAAGACCAGCTACAAATGAAAATGGGCGAATCAGCCTAGCTAGACGTTACGACGTCAGCCCCGCAAGGGCAGTTTTGCAACGAGTTCAGTGAGGAGAGTCTGCGAGAACATTTTACGGGGATGACAGATGAAGGAGTGAATTTACAATGTGAATTAAATTCGATACGATTAAGGTGACGCCACGGAGAATTCCAGTAAACAATTAATAATATCGGTAAGTTACAGTAAAACTATAAGTGAAAAAAATAATGTAATAAATTTCATTCATAAACTATTTAGTCGTTTTTTTTTTTTTGTGGACAGCAAAGATATTTGCAAGTGAACTTGCAAACTATTTGCAAGTGATTGTTTGTTAATAGTTAAGAAGAAGATAGTTAAAAGAAGAGACAGACTTATAGGCCACATACTAAGGCATCCTGGAATAGTCGCTTTAATATTGGAAGGACAGGTAGAAGGGAAAAATTGTGTAGGCAGGCCACGTTTGGAGTATGTAAAACAAATTGTTGGGGATGTAGGATGTAGAGGGTATACTGAAATGAAACGACTAGCACTAGATAGGGAATCTTGGAGAGCTGCATCAAACCAGTCAAATGACTGAAGACAAAAAAAAAATGTTTGTTAATACAAGACTAATGGTTAAAAAAGGTTGAGACTACCTGGAATAAATTCCAGGTAGATAAATACGAACGATAATTTATGTTAAACTCTGTCTTGTGTGTAATCTCTATTTATTATTTACTATTGACATTTATAACTATTGATGTGTAATATTATGATTGTTGATTACGTTATATATTATGCTATGTTTACTGTTTTATGTTATGTATTAATTGTTTGATTCGTTGTTATTGACATGAAATATTATTTTCGTTTACTAGTACTATTATCCTGATTATGATTGTAGTTGTAATATAATTAATATTTGTGTATTTACTATTGTTCAAAGAGGACTTGTTGAAACGCGTCGATGATAAAACCAGAAAAGTCATCGCTCAACGATTTCCGACTTGTCCCTTCTTTTTCCTGATGTTTCAAGAGTTGTTATTCCTCGCATTGTTCATGACCATTTAGGCTTCAAAAAGGTTTGTACGCGTAGGTTGCCGCTCGTCTTAACGTAACATCGCAAAAAAATCAGAATGGGATCTGCTTTGGAATTTCTGATGCGCAACACAGAAAATGGTGATGATTGTTACCGACGATGAAATATGGATTTCGTATTACGGGCCAGAGAGAAAACGGCAGTCATGTGAATGGCGTCATCCTCAATCACTAACCAGATCAATAAAGGTCAAGCCACAGCCATTTGGATGCAAACTAATAACCACAGTTTTTTGGGATTGGTTTGGCATACTGCTGATTGATTTCATGCCACGTGGAACGACTATAAATGCAAAAGCTACTACGAAACTCTACCTAAGTTACGGCGCGGTATTCAAAATCGGCGACGTGGGCGGCTTATTGAAGGCGTCAACCTGGTGCACGATAATGCACGTCCACATTTTGTGGGTGCGACATATTATTTACTGAATACATTTGGATGGTAAATTTACTATCACCCACCATATAATCCAGATTTAGCTCCTTTCCCTGTTTGGGAAATTGGAAGAATTTTGGAGTGGTAAGCAATTCGCGGATGACGATGAACTTAAAAATGCTGTTAATCAGTGGCTAAGTGGACTGGTGGCAGAAGAATACGACGAGGGTATATTGAAGCTGATGTATCGCTATGATAAATATCTTAATTCATGTGGCGTATATATAGAAGTAGTATAAGGAATGTAGTTTAAACAAAATAAAATATATTTTTAAAGTTTTCAGAATAAATTTTTTTTTACAATGAAACGGTCTTTACTTTAGAGATAACCTCTCGTAAAATACCAAACGCTTTCATTCAGAAATATAATTTCCTTACATCAAAAATTAATTTATAAACATCAGGATAATTTTTTTCAAATGATATGTTTGTAACGTACTTTTATATAGAACTAAATCTTGGACGTTCAGAGTACCTGAGAAGAGACGATTAGAAGCTTTTAAAATGTAGTGCTATAGGAGAATATTAAAAATAAGATAAAATAACAAATGAAGAGGTGTTGCTGCAGCAAATTGATGAAGAAAGAATCATTTGAAAAATATAGTTACAAGAAGAGACAGACTTATAGGCCACATGTTAAGGCATCCGAGAATTGGCACTTTGATACTGGAGGAACAGGTAGAAGGGAAAAACTGTGCAGGCAGGCAACATTTGGAATATGTAAAACAAATTATTGGGATATAAGATGTAGAGGGTATACCTAAATCAAATGACTGGCAATATAGGGACTATAGGATAGAGAATTTTGGAGAGCTGCATCAAACCAGTCAAATGACTGAAGAAAAAATAATCATGTACAATAGATGATTGATTATTCAGCAAATACATTTTTATCTACCCATTTAAAATAAGGTATGTAACTCTACTTATTACTGTAATTTATTTTTTTGCATTTTTTCTCGCATAGTATTCTTTGTTAATTACTTTTTTAATGCAAGTGCTAATTAATTGTTTGCAGGTTTCAGACAGTGACAGAGTGTTTTCAGACAGACTAAAGTGTTAATGACATTTTACTTTCAAGTTTAACATTTATCCTACCGTATAAGAAAGATTGATTGTAATGTGTGATCAAAACAAGATGTAAGCATGTGTGTCTTATTCTCAAAAATAATGATTATAAGTTAAATACCATATAAACTGAAATAGAATATTGTAGAATTAATTAGCGTGTTGAAACAAGTTTTAAATATCTAAAAGCAAAAGCTATTCATAATATTAAAAACTAAATATAATTTTGAATGATATCGACACTACATTATAGTCTCCAACTCATAGTCATAGTAATATTTATTAGTTGGTGTCATTATGGACAGATAGTTACTCACAGATAATTTTAACATTTCAAAACCATACTGTCACATTGAAGACTGTAATCTTGGCCTAAAGATGATGATAAAGGCCTCAACCTTTCTTGTCAAAGGAGAATTAGTCCGAGTTAATGCTGTTTTAGACCCAAATTACTAAAGCGCACCTATGATGCACAATAAAATTCCATTGATGCATATCAGTCACTCATCCTATTAATACATTGGATCTTAAGTTTGGGTAATTACTACTTAATGAAAACCAAATAATCATTCCTTTTTGTATCTAAACAAAAAAATAATTATCCCATTTAATTATAAAATCATAGTCTAAATGTACCTTAAGATATTTTTCCAGAAGGCACACAAGCACAATTTTTTTAACATGGCAATACAAAAAAATATTGAATAAAACCTTTCTTTACAAAGTATCATTTTCAAAGTTAGACACAATCTGTTTAGTCCGGTGTTTGACGGTAAAAATAAACTGCAATTTAAGAACACCTTCCGTACATCGCGAAGAGGCCTGCAATGTCTTCTTTGGTATTCGACGTGTGGTCAATCCTGATGTTTTGTTTTATAAATTACGTTTCTGTTGTTGTTCTTCTATGATTTGTTTTGTTTCATTGTTACTGTATTGTTATTGTTCCATGTAATATTTTTATGTTTCTTGTTGTGTGTTGAACTCACTTTTACATAATTTTAATCTTAGAAACCACCCCTTATGATGAAATTTTTAATGGGCTTCCACTCCCACTGTAAAAGCACACATCGGCACTATATAACTTTTGTTCTTTGAGCTATTCCCTAATTACTGTCCAAATTTCATATAAATCGGTTTTTGTCCAAAAGAACTCTGAGCGAAAAACCGTCAAACACTGGACTAGATTCTAAGATTAATGAAGCAATTCTGTTAATTTTTATACATTCTGTCTTATCCATCAGTATTTTCTTACTAAAATCTTAATTTAGTTGGAAATTAACTAAATTAAGATTTTGGAAATTAACTGGAAATTTCATTGATGTCATATTTTTCAAAGATTAGATAAAAATTTAATTCTTCCTTACTTACTTACTTACTAAAAACTTAGGAATCCCATCTGGTGATGGTTCTATACAGTTAACAGAAGATGTATCTTCTGTAATTAAAAGAAATACACTTGTATAGCAAATTATCTTAAGCTAGTTTTATTATTATATCTTTTATAAAAAGCAAGTGTAGGAAATGTCTCAAACTTGGTTCTTACTCTTCTTCAAAACAGTAGAAGTAAGATATTACTTCTCAAATTTGATTCACCATAAACTACTCCAAAATATTGTATTAATTATTAGAATATTCAGTGAGAAACTGCTGTTATGTTATAGTAAATTTTCAGACATTCAGAGATTGTCCTGTTAACTGAAATTTATGCATTTTTAATCAATGATCCATGATGACTTTTAAATCACTTTTAATAATAATCATTCCATCAAAGACTAAATGTATACAGATTTACTAGATGCCGTTCGGCATCTAGTTGATGTTGTCCCTCCAACATCTTTCAGCAGCCAAAAAAGGCATTTTATTTTTTTGGTCGGTCCTTTTTCTGACATGTCCAACTACCAAGAAATGTAAATGTTGAAAGTTTTATCACTTTCAAGTGTGAGAAAAATAAACGACCGTTTGTTCAGAGCACATATGTACTGAAGGTATAATAAATTACAATCATTACAGTCAAAGATTCACTATTACAGTCATCTACCCATTAGCATAATAATTCACACCTTTGGTTACAGTTACATGTTGAAATGCAACATATGACTATGATATAAATAAAGAAGAAATTGTTATTTGTTTTATACATTGTATTGAGTGTAATATTGTCTGTAGAGTAAATATTTATTGTCAGTGTAACTGCAGTCTGAAGGATAGTAACTGTATATTATGTTTCAACAGTTATGTTTTTAATTTTAATTGTTATCAACTTCTTTTACTGGTTTACTATGATTATAATCAATAATATTAAATTGAAAATGACTTGATAGCATTTATGAAATAGAGTATTTACTCTTAAAGTTATGTATGAGTAAAATAAAATATATTTAACTACCTAATTTAGTTCTATATATCAGAGGCTAACCTAATTTAGTTTTTCCACTAGGCTGAATGCAGTGAGCTCCTAAATCAACATTTGTTCCAATGAAATTATCCTAAATTGAAGCTTTGTGTCAAATGACCTGTAAGATAGATAAAAACAAAAAATACTTTTTTTAAGATTATTTTTAATATATCAATTATATTATACACCTATTCTTTTACTTATATATTCTTGTTGATATAGATATTATTTAAAGTAAAGGAATCATGCAATCTTTTTCATTACTTTAAATTACATAAATGTTATTGCTTGTTTTTTTGTTGTTATTTACTGTAATCACTTCCTTCAATAATAAATTTGACATTTTTTTTTCTATTTCTTTCTTAATCTCTTTCAGAATATCACTGAATGACCAGCCACACTTTCCTTACTCTTTTTGCTCAAAAGATTTATTGAAACTGAGGTTTTTTTGTGAAAACACTTAAAAAGCTATTTTTATATTAATAAGTCAAATTGTAGCACATCAAATTTAAAAGCCTGTCCTCAATATGTTTTACTGGTTTTTTAATGGTTATTACTATTGCAGACTGTCCAGTCTAGAGTTTAAGATATTTTCAATTATACAAAGTACAAGGTATTCAAATTAAAAGAGGCCCTATAATTAATTTAGTCTCTAAATAATAATTTATTGGCAACACATACACAATAATTTACAGAAGGTGTTGAAAATTATGTCCATCCACTACTATACACTTGTCAACACATTTGACCATATTACTCCTTGATAGCTGCACCCTGTTCATTTCCTAGATAACATTGGTAATGTTTCCTAAATTTCTGCAGGGTGCATGGATTGCTCCTATAGACAATTTCTTTTAAGTAACCCCTACAGAAAAAAGTCCGAACTAGTCAGATCAGGGGGTCTTGGTAGCCACAATCCTTTAGAAATGATTCTTCCATTGAAAAAATCCTGTAGTATAGTAGAGCAAGCTGTTGTTGATGGTCTCTTGTTGCAACCAGCAGTCATACTCATCCTTCTGCACCAAGACTATGAAATGTTGGATAATTTCTTGGTGGACTCCATTAACCACAGTTTTTTTTTCTTCAAAAACTACAGTCCTATTATTCATCATCTTGAAACTGTACACCATACACCTACTTTTTGGAGATAGGAGAGATTAAAAAAAAATGTACAGGTTTTCAGTTCCCCAGGTTTGGTAGTTTTGACTACTCACTCACCCACCAAGCTGAAATCATGCTATATCTCTGATAACTATTTTTCTGAAATTCCAATGTTGCTTCTAATGAAGTTCGTGATCCATGACACTAGTGAATCCTTTTAGTATAATATCAATAATTATCGATATGGATAACATTTCAGCACCCATTCCTTCCATAAACAAAAAATAAAAAATAAATATAACTGCCATTAAATAATTACCTACCCCATAAGAGAAAGACTCAGCAGCAAAGAAATTTTTTCTATGTTCTGCAGTTAGTAGGGAGATAAATAAATCACCTGATATCTTTGCGTTCCAGCAATCTCCACACTGTAGTGTGGGCTGAACCTAGTGAAGAAATGTTCTTTTCTGGCTTAGTCTCTGCAAAAATTTATAGAGATCTTCTGACTTTCACTTTAATGTCCTATACAGTCTTTGCCATTAAAACTGACCTGTATCAACATGTTTCTGGTCCAACCTTGAACTTGTTTCACCAATTTTTTTAACAAATGAAATAACACTTTGTATTGGTGCTTCCTTTTCAAATCTCTCCCTGTACATTCACAGATAAATAACATGAGATTTCGTCTGTAAATAAGTTTTCATCACAAAAACATGTTCTTCAACAGTTAACCACATTTTAATAAACAACACACAATTAATTAACAATACCAACACAATGACCCACAAACACACAATAATAGCACACGACCTTGTTCCATGTTCAACGCAGAGTGGCAATACTCAAATGTGTAAGTAATAAACAGTCCTCCCTACTCCAGTTCCAGTTTTACCAACATCCTCCACATTATTTTATACTTCTAACATCATTATATGAATTTTAACAAATATATGCATTTAATGAAAACCGCTGATTGATGGGGCTTCTTTTAAGTTGAACATTCTGTATATTCCCATTTATTTCTAGGAAACCCCATATGTCACAAACTGTTTTATAATTCATTAAGACCTTTAGAATTTTTTTCTTTCCATATTTTAATCATACAATTTTTCAAAACTCTGCAATAAATTTGTATTGGTTTATTAATGAATTTTAGTTATACATATTCTACAAAACTTGAAGATGTTACCTTCCCAATTACAGCTTTTAAACTCTTTCAATAACTTACAATTTCTCCAGATACTTACAAGTTTTTCCATAAATTAGAAATCCACAAAATCAAATTGTTTTCAAGTGATAAAAGACTATTCCTATATTACTTTTGGTGCAACCATAGACAAAAAACCCTTTTCACAGAGTTAAGAAAGGGATTAATATTTTCAATGCTTCTGTGACTAAATTTCCATATTCATTTCAAGGAGCAAGCCGAAACGTATCTAAATCTTCAGATGTGATTTGTAGATGTAACGTTTTATCATTTATATCAGCTGATCGTGAATATCAACTGGTAACTTACCAGCTGTAACAACATTTTCACTAAATGGTTTCAGTACCCATTTGTTCAAGAAATTATTTTTTTCTTCCAGGAAATACTCTGCCAATTGAATTTTTAGCTTACCTAAATGAATCTTCATGCTATCCAAACTGTGGCGAATTAATAGTGTCTTCTTCATCCAAATTTTTCTCAGTATAATCGGAAGTGAGTGGGAATATATCAAAGTTTTTGCTTTGAAGGTGAATATTCCAGATATAAACTTCTTAATAAAGCATGAAATTTGTCATTAATAAAATGTTTTTGTCACGTCCTTATAAATTCACATTCAAGTCATTAAATGACAAAATATATCAGCTAAGTAAGCCAATAGAAACATATACTCGAATGGACTTTTTTTATACTGGAAAAATATTATTAATTCATCTCCAATAACACTTTCCCCTGTGATAATTGATAACCATCTGACTGCTGTATGGAAAAGAAGAGATTTTTTTGGCCATTTTATCACATAGCTTACAAACAGCCTATTCTGTAATGGTCGACTTTTAATAAAATTGATCATTTTTACAGCTTTACAAAGAATTTTTTTGAGATTTTCCAGCCTTTTTTTATGGCAAGAACATGTCTGTGAAGGAAGGCGTGCTTCCATTTCGCTCTTGTTATAAGACAATCTTTTAATTTTTTCAGATATCCATTGTTCTTTCCTGTTATCACCTTTGCACTATCACTACGTACTGCAATACATTTTGTCCAATCTGTAATGTAATTTTTTGTAGCTTTATAAAAAAAAAACATCAAAAAGGCTTTGTCCTGTTACATGACCAGGTATTGATTTGCAAAACAACATATTTTCTTTCATTGATCTGTTCCTATCGCATTCATATCTCACAAAACTTAAGAACTGAGAAATGTTTCCCACTTCTGTTTATTCATCAAACTAATACTAAAAAATTCACTTCAACTCACTTGCTGCCTGATCTGATTGTAAACATCAGTAGCCATGTCTTTGATTTGTCTTGATACTGTGTCGTTAGTAAACAGAATTTTCATTTTTTTTGCTTCTTTCACACTTATTAAAACACTGACCATATCAATTGCAGCAGTCAATATGAGGTTTTCTGGAATTATGTGGGGTTTGAATATCTTAGCTCCCCTTAATGCAATGAGATAAGATGCTTCAAGTGTACTTTTATCAATATGGCTTGATTTACAAATAGAAGCTTGTTGATTTCCCAAAGTATGTATATTTCTTTCCAGAAATTCAAAGGGTTTGCTTTAATGATCTGGATTTTTAGTTTTCAAGTGTCAATTAATTTTGATTGCTTCTTGCTTTCATCGGAGAAGACTTGAAAGCAAACAATGCACTGTGGCTTTCCATCCAATGAGGTAAAACAATAATTTAAATAACTGTAATTGCACAATCTTGTCTTTTTACTAATTGATTTATTGGATGTAGTTAGCTCAAAGGTTTTTTCATAAACTTATCTATTTTGCATAAGAATCTAATTGAAAAACAGTTACACCATTTGATAGAAACTAAAAAATCAAAATCTCCATTATTATTATTATTATTATTTTCAATGAAAATACACTTTTAAAAGTTAAATAAAGGCAGAAATGCTACAAATATTTTTCCTCATTCCCAAATTTTAACTACTTTCAAGTAATGGAACTAAATAGAGATGATATGATTTTTTATTTTTTTATTTTACCGTTGTAAACATTCATAAATAAATAAATCCTTATTTTCTACATTTTTGGTTCTTTTTATAAAAAAAAATAAATAAAATAGTAAAATCTGAAAAATACTTGGTATACTCGAATCACGATCAGGCTTGGAATTGTTCACATGATACAGAAATTTATATTTCATGAACTCAGCTTTAGTTACTAGAATAAATAAATACTCATATTAAGTATATATATTTTTTTTAAATATATTTATTTATAGTCACATCAACAATTAATGTTAGCGACTCATCAATATCTGTGTAGTAAATAATGTAGTTCAATATCTGTATGTGTGAACCTGTAGTCTTGAACAGACCCAAGCCGACTACTCTTGAGACGTGTGGTTAATTGATTCCCAACCAACAAAGAACACCGGTATCGAGGATCTAGTATTCAAATTGCAATAAAACCAACTACCTTTATTAGGATTTGAACATTACAACTCACGACTTTGATATCGGCTGATTTAAGATGACGACTTTTACCACTAGACCAACCCGATGGATTAAGTATATTTTATTAAACACTAAATTTGAAGTAAATAAGTTTTTTAATAGTTGAGTAATTTTTTTATAATTCTCATCATCAGTGTAGTCATGGTACACAATTTATTTACTTATTTTTTTAAATATAAACGAATACATTAATTCATTTATATCCGTCTAACTGCTTTATTATGGCTGTAATACATAAAGATCATAGAGGTACTTTCTCTGAAAATAATAATATTCATTATACAAAAACCCATAATATGACAAATTGAGTATTTTGCTATTGATTGGATTGATTTATGTTTTTTACTCAGTTCACTTACAACCGTTCGTCTATGACAATTAAATCATAATTTTTGAAAACTCTTAAGTTTCGCGACAATTTTTATTTCCTTGTACGAAGAAAGGAAGTATCGTGATCGTGAAAAATTTTGGTTTTCAGATTTCAACGGAAATATCATATATCACGATATATCATAAGTGATACTTATTTTCAATGGTTCCAGAGTTATAGCCAAATAAAATTTTAATTAATGAAATATTTGCATCTTACAAGGGGAAGGCACATCGGTTCATTGCCTACTTCATCTTCTTTTTTTTAACTTTTTTCTTTTATTTAAATATATTTATTTATTAATAATTATTAACCTCTAATTTAAAAAAAAATCCAATAAATAATAGTTCAATAATAACAATAAAAAAAACATATCAAAAGTTATTAACGAAATAAAATTTTATGTACTTTTCATTTAAAACAAATGTGTATTTGAGATTTAATAGGCGTACAAGGAAGTCATGTGGTATCCACATCAAATATTAATTTAAAGTAAATAGTATTATTACTCTTAGATGTCAATATCGTTGTTACTATTAAGGTAAACATGGATCCTATCAGAAAAACCCGTCCAAAAAATGGATATAGCTAAACGTGTTTGAGATGAGTTTTAATGTCTTCAAAAGCTTTTAATATTTAGTAGTGTTTAATTTTTCTTATTTTGGGTGGGCGGTCGAACTCCGTATCAGAGTAGGTAGCGTTTCGGTGGAGGTCCCGGTTTCGAGTTCCGGTCAGGCATGGCATCTTTCATATGCTACCAATTTCCATCGATGACCATAGCTATTGATGCCCGCTCTTTCATTACAAAAAAAAATTTACACACGAGTAGTATTGAACTCGTATTTAACTTGTACTCGTATTTACATACGAGTATGTCTTTATTATTAAAGCAGTATAGTTGTAATATGTTAACTTTGCTTGGAATGGAGGTGAATCCAAATCGAACCTCAGAATGGTTTGTCAATGAATTTACTATCAAGATCCTTGATAGGATCTGTTAAGATCCTTGATAGAATCCTATCAAGATCCTTGATAGGATTTGTTCCTAAGAGCAAATATTTGTGAGTTCATTGATCTATATTATTTGTCAATACTTTTATTAATAAAATTTATCAAAATTATTTATTATATGTAAGAAATTTCGTGAAATAATTTTTTTACGAAGAAATTGGAAGTTCTTGCTAAAATTTCAAATTACCTCCAATAAATCAGTAAAATATAAAAGAATAAATAGAAATAAATTTGTATGTGATTTTGTAGGAAAATTTATTTCTTACTGTCTAAACTGAAATGTATAAAAGCGCGCGGGCTCGCTCGCGCGGGCGCACACACACACACACACACACCTACGCATATACAAGATATATATATATATATATATATATTGATATAACTCAATTCTGTAGATTAATGTATATAAGAGCTTATAAGTAAGTTTTTCTTTCGTGTTTTTTTCTGTTTCTTTTATTGTCTGTATGTGCTATGTCAAACTTTTTTCATTCCATTTTCCAATCACTTTGATCTCTTAACATCAACGAAATTTAAAATATTTGCAAGGAAGTTCTACTTTGTCTTCATAATTCAAAACCTCTTAAAAAGAGAAAATCTAAATTTCTGTATGAATTATATTTAAAGTTTAAAAGGAATAGAAAGAACTTTTTTATTACAGTTAAAAAGAATGATTTAAGTTTTCTTTTCACTTCAAAGATCAATTCTTCATCTCTTCTAAAACCGTTAACGTAGACGGTTTAGTTGAATTACTAAAGGACCTCAAAATTATTACATAGAACTAATGCAATTTTCGTTTCCTTGGTAATATTATGATCTATAATAAAACGTAGAGATAAAAAATTGTAAAAGAATAAATAGTTCTGGTTAGAAAATTTCAATTATTCAAATTCATTAAAAACTTCACCGATTAAACGGAATTGAGATATCGCAGTATTTCTATAAAAAAAAGATTCGATTCCATTAATTTTTTTATCAGTAACTCAGATTGAACTACTCTAGTATTATATTTTTATTTTTTATTATTTTTCTTTGTTACGTTATTAAAGGCGAAGTTCTCCTCTTATCTGTTTTACTTACATATTGTATAAATTATTTATATAATAGTTTCCACTTACCAACAATCTTTAATAGTAATGTTCGACCGCTTTCGAATTATTGATCCATTCTCAGGAACAATGATATGTAATACATTATAATTATTTACTTCACATATCATTAATTATACTAAATTGAATTTTATAAAAATATAAATATAACAATTGACCGTCATAAGGGTACCTTTTGGCGATCAATTGTTATATTTATATGTTTATAAAATTATAATTATTTTTATAGTATAATTAATGATATGTGAAATAAATAATTATAATGCATTACATATCATTGTTCCTGAGAATGGATGAGTAATCCGAAAGCGCTCGAATATTACTATTAAAGATTGTTGGTAAGTGGAAACTATTACATAAATAATTTATGTATTAATTCCAACGGGCCACGCTTAATAAAATTGCATATTGTAATATTAGTTTTCATTTTCATATTTTTCCCACTAGCAAATTAATCAAATTGGATGATTTAATATATAACGTGTTAAATTAGATTAATTTTTCACAAAACATTTTGTTGGTTTCTTAATTTTACGGTTCCTCAAAATCCTTCTCTCTTTACTTTCGCCAATATCAGCCATAGGATTGGATTATATTACGTTATAAGGGAAGACAAATATTCGTTTTATAATTTCAAAAAACTTTCTGCAACTTTCCGCTAGGAAAATCTCCTGATAACTCCTAGTCTGAAAATTCGTTTCAACAAACTTGCAAACGGGAACAGTTCTATTAGTATGACTAATAGTATAAAAAATATATACAAAAAATGAATCGTGGATACAGAAAGAGAATAAATTAAAAGAAAGATCAATCAACACAAGGAATGTGATAATTTCGGAAAAAGTTACAAAGGTACCTTCTTTTTTATGTCCAGACCTCACTCTTTTTTTTTTTTGTTTAACCTCCGGGTCCGCAGTTAAGCAATTTTTTCCGCAGAGGATGAGATGAATGCTTTGTAACGTGTGTGAAAAATGGCATGCCTGACCGGGATTCGAACCCAAGACCTCCGGGTGAAAGTCCGAGAAGTTACCACTCTGTAATTACATAGTATCCAGATTATGGGTACTGGATACGTCTTTGAATCTTTGCCTATCTTCCTTTTCGATTTTATTTAACTGTGAGATACTTTCATGATCACTCAAATTGGTATCTGTTTTTTATCGGTTTTACCTTTAGTTTATTATTGGTAAATTGTAACGGCCTCGTTTAAAGTCTAAAGGTATTTTTTTTTTTTTTTTTTTTTTTTGCTTAACTAATACTTATTCGTAATATAACTTTCGGTGGTAGTCCATTATGCTTGTTCTCTTCGACTGATTTTTTAAACCACAAATTATAGAGTTTTCGTTGGGGTTTAATAATCCAAATTTCAACAGTTGTAATTTGTTAAAAATCTACAACAATTTATGATGATCTACACCATTATTTATTTTTTATGAATTAGTTGGTAACTGGGAAATAGATTATTATTTTTAAAAAATGGAATAAATTATCCCTAAAGTACTCGTTAAACGAAGTATACGAAAAATTCAGGTATATTTAATTACTAATTATTATTTAATAACTCAGCAGTAGAATAGTAATATTGCTTCTGTTAAAGGAAATATTTCCACTGAATTTTTGTATTTATTGAGAGATCGTTTTGTTTGCTAGGTAATTTATTAAAAATAAAAACTGAAACATAATAAATTTCTTTTTCAAAAACTGAAGTATTAATCTATGTGTTTTGTAACTTAAATGTGTTCTGGTTTGTTTTGACTAAACTAAATTTTGTGGGTGTTTTTTCTTTTACAAATACGTGACTTTATATAAATGAATTTGTACATTCGTAAATATATGAGTAAACGCTCGGCAATTCCAGAATTTCTAATTCATTAAAAATTTACCCACGTTATCATATTTTTCCGAACGGAATAAAGATCTAACAGCCCACTTTTGTACCTTTTAAGTAATGCTGTGCGCTTGTAAACAAGAAACTAATCAGCCAATAATTCTCTTATGAGGAACCGTTCGTTTTGCCGCGAAATATTTGATCACATTTGTATTACAAATTTTACTTCATATATATATCTGTTCCATTCCATGTTGAGTCGGTTAGTGCTGCACTCTAGCATCTACTATCGCTGGCCGGCGAGTTAGTCTCGTACGACATTCCAGTCGAAATCTTGCCGGGTGCGGTCATGTAAATTTAGTCTAAGGTGACTAACAGGTCTAATGTGACCATTTGAGAGTCGGATCCCGCTTGGAGCGGTCATGATTTTTTTAATGTAACATTTCATTCTAGTGCAGAATAGTTTTATTTTGTAGTCTAATGTGGCTTATAGTGTTTATTGATAATGTTCAATTGTATAATTTTTATTAATGTGTCATTTATTCATCCATACTTCTTCTACGACTTAACATCTTAATACTAACTTTCTTTTTTTATCACTTTTTGTAATACAGAATTACCAGATGGTATTATTAAAAAAAAATATTAATAAATATAATATTCATAAAACTTTGAACATGCTTGAAAAAAAAATTTGGTCGTACCAAATTAATGTAAAAATAAAGTATTTAATGGAATGGAACACCCTTGCTACTAATTCCAAAATTTTGAACTACCATTATCATAAAATACTTGAAATCTAAAAAAACAGATCTTTAGTAGAAAGTTAGAGTTTAGTACAATCTTTAGTAGATTTAAAAATTAAAATTAGAATAATTTTTTTAAAGTTAGCAGAAAAAATAATAAATACTACCACAGTTAGTTATAGTTATACAGGGCAATTCACAACGAACGTAACACATTTTAGAAGAGTTTCACTTTTGAAAATAAATAAAAAGATTCAAATAAATATAAGTTTGGAAACACCTCATTAGAGATTAGTGCCTGGCAAAACATTTCGCCCTGATTTTTGCGTCTTCAATAAAATTAAGCCAGACTGTAATTCTTGGGACTTAAATAAACGGGTAAATTTTGTGATTTTATATGAAATCAGACATGAAAAATTGAAAATAAAAAGTAAATACCAAAACTGTATTTTTAGTAGTTCTTGAGAAATCTGGGGTAAAAGACAAAAGATAGGGGTCGAAAAACATACTTTTAAGTGTTGTATAACTCCCAGAGAAAAGTTGGGAGTTGCCCCATCATGCTGGAAAATCGTCTGCCATTTTGTTATCAGAGGAAATATCTTTAAAAAGATCAGGCAGTTTATTCTGCAAAAGTTTAAAAGTTACTCGAGAATATATATATTCTCGATATATATATATATATATATATATATATATATTCTCTAATTGAGGGCTTGTCAGATAAATCTGACTGTACAACACTACAGTGTTGTGCATATAATATAACCCAACAATTAAAACAATGAAAAAGTATTTCTTTAAATAGTTAAACCTTAATTACAATACAAAACAACTGCTTAAAAATTTGTTTACTTAAAGTTTAATTACACGTGTTATTTCATCAATTTAAATAAAAAAATTATGGAAAGAGTTTGAAATTAATTTATTTATTTGATTTTTGACAAAATTACACTCTTTCACATTTTTAATAAAAATAAATAATATTATTATTCACTTAATTTTATAAACATTGTCTGATCCCAGAGGTTCAAGTGGTGTTAAAAAATGACTGTAGACTTTTGCCTCTTAATTCTTTAGTTGGTGGTATTTTGTTTTTCTGTTTCCTCCAATTCAATGTTTTCTGTGATTTTAATTTTCTCTTCACAACTCTTAATAGCTGAAAAAAAATGCAAATATCACTGTTCTATAAAAAAAATATTTTTTAACATCAATGAAATTCTATTTCAAATTGATTTTGTATTAGAGAATTAAATAAATAAAAAAATTATAGAAAGCTGTAACACTTGTCATTTTTGTTATTATAATTATGTGTAATATTATCCAAGGAATAAAAAAAAGTAAGTAAATTACTTATTTTGTTTCAACTTGTTTAATACAGCTTAACTATTTTCAAAATAATCCTTGGCTGAATTATTCTTTGAGTCCTGAATTATATTTCTTGATTGGACTGAAGTATCTCCATTCCATATTTTGTAATCTGAAGTTTCTCCCAACCCGTAATGATGGACCCAGGTACCATCAGAAGTTACTATTCTTTCCCAAATTCCATCCCTTCAATCAAATAACATTTTTGAGTTTCCTACTTGTTCAAAGTTTGGTTTTTTATGTTTATCATTAAGCAAACTTGGATAACTTCTTTCACATGTTTAACAGTAGATCAGTTAGCAGTCAATAATTCAGTAAATTAATAAAACAATAGTTCATTAATAAACAAATAGAAATTTTCAGCAATTCTTTCAATTGTAACTTGCCTCTCTCCTTGAATAAATTCATCAGTGAAAGATTTCAAAATTTGTATTGATAATCTCATTTGGTCATCTGACACATTGGTTGGGTAACACTAATTGGGCACTTTTGAACCATTTAATCACCCATAACAATTTGGAGTGTTCATACACTTACAAATTGCTCACTTAATTTTTTTCTTCAAAAGTGTCCTTTTTAAGAGTACTTCCCTCTGTTTCAAATATTAATTTTTGATATTTGTTACATATATAAAAATGATTTTCAATTAGTTGTTCAGATTAATGGTAAGACATGTAAACTTGTAATTAAGAAGTATCATACTTTTTATTCAGATGTTTAACATATCTTTATTCACATAAATGTCTTGATTTTAAATCAATCTCAAATTTGTGATTGGAACAAAAAAAAATAAAAACCTATGCTCCAAGATTACTTTAATTTTGATACTTACTATTGGTGGTAATGGAATGAGTTATATTAAACTCTTTCCACTTTATTGTATTCATTAACATTTTTTATTGACTTATTTCACCAACAGTTACTTAAAATTTAATTTTCCAGTGAAAAAATCAAAATGAGCTAAGCAAGTCTCAGGAGGGCAAAGCCCTGAGAAGGATTTATCAAAGTAACATGAAACAGAGTCTCATATAGAATAAGACATAACAGTAACTTCCAAATTATTGCTTACTCTTACATTCCCATATAATAAATAAATGTACTTACGTTTTTTGCCTTCCATAGCTAATATGATTCCTTTCAACGGTAAAATAAACATTAAAGAAAAAATAACTGATGCACCCAAACACAGCATAATCTCATTTAAATCAAACTGAAAAATGAGATTTATTATTAACAGTTTTTCATTATAATAAATTTGTAACTAGAATATTAAGCACATATGTGATATTGAGTATGCATCTAATCATTGAAAAAAAAAAATTGATAATCAAAAAATAAATACTGCTTTAGATATATGTAGAAAAAAGTTATTTATTTGTTAATGATAAAAGTTTAAATTAACGGATAATTTTACAGAATGCACATTAAAACATTTTCATCGACATTAAATCTTCTTTGCTTCTGTTTTTCATTGTGGTCCTAGCAGAAGTTACTATTGAAGGAACTCTTGATTTAAGACAGATTTTTTAGGTGAATACATTTCAGTGTAAGAGTATTCGTGTACACTTTACAATGTTCAAGCATGATTAGATATGTACATTTACCAAAGCACCAGCTGCTTTTGTCATTAGCTACTGGAAATTGCATCTAGTGAACTACATCCAGAGTTCATTAATGTAGTGGTGATGTTAACTGGTTTGTTGAAGATGACTGGCTGTTGGTATTAACATACTTCATGACTTTTGATTTCCACGATGCAACTCCCTGAAATATTGTAGTTGTTATGAAACAGTCTTTTATCAATTATTCTCCTACTAAAAACAGAATAACGCCAAATCAAATTATCTTAATGGTAGATGAATTAAGGGGATGTAATCTCCTTACATTTCCCATTCTGCCTATGATCCAATGGTGTGATCTTTTTGGTTAAAGTTGATTTATGATTTGTTTCAATGAAGTGGTTGATAAATATTTATTCTATTTATTTATATTTTCTATGGAGTACTTAATGATTTATCATAATTTTTTGCACCCTACTTCCAAAGGAATCAAAAACAGAACTCCTTTGCATTACATTTTGAGCAATTTAATTTATATATTCTTGGTACATTTCATTTATTTTACGAGGTTGTTTTTTGTGTAATAGTTAATTTTTTGTGCTAAAAATTGCACTGTATTGTTTAATTTTATAATAATTTTTTTTTAAACAGATAACACCAGATTGTACAAAAGAATAAAAATCAGTGCTTTTATAACTATAGATCAAAATTTTGCTTCAGTTTGCCAATAAATACAATACGTACATTTGAATATTCTTCAACATCCTTAAAGTGGCATAGTATATTTTAAAATGTAATAAAACGCATTTATTTAAAATGTAATAAAATTTTACAAATACGATGAAACAATCCTACAAAAAAATTAAGTAATATTTAAAAAAATTCTAATTGCAATTATACTATTTCAATTTTGTAAATTTGACACAATTTAGAAAAAATCAAAGTACAAGTTATAAATCATATATAATTGAAAATATTTACGTTACATATTGTAAGGTGAGATTATACTCTGTAACCCACCAGGTTGGTCTAGTTGTGGTCTTCCCAAGTCAGCTGATTTGGAAGTCGAGAGTTCCAGCGTTCAAGTCCTAGTAAAGCCAGCTATTTTTACACGGACTTGAATACTAGATCGTGGATACTGGTGTTCTTTGGTGGTTGGGTTTCAATTAACCACACATCTCAGGTATGGTCGAACTGAGATTGTACAAGACTACACTTCATTCACACTCACACATATCATCCTCATTCATCCTCCGAAGTATTATCTAAACGGTAGTTACCGGAGGCTAAACAAGAAAAAGAAAGATTATACTCTGTAACCCATTGGGTGGGTCTAGTGGTGAATGCGTCTTCGTAAAACAGCTGATTTTGAAGACAAGCGTTCTAACGTTCAAATCAAGGCAACTGCCTTTACTAGGATTTGAACGTTTACTTTACACAGGCTACTTTTACACAGGTTTAAATACTAGTCCATGGATACCAGCGTTCTTTGATGGTTGGATTTCAATTAACCACACATATCAGGAATGGTCGAACTGAGACTGTACAAGATTACACTTCATATACACTCATACATATCATCCTCATTCATCCTCTGAAGTAATACCTGAGGGGTAATTCCTGGAGACTAAACAGGAAAAAAAAGAAAAGGTTACACTCTGTAGATAAGGGGATAAGACATTCGGATGCATATATTTTTTTTTTTATAAGTTGTAAGTGATAATAGTGATTTAAACATTTTTTTGGTAAATCATTTCAATTGTCTGATACTACTGATACTACCATTCTCTTCTGTTCTGTGCTAATCTTTTTCATAAATTTCCTATATTCTAAGTAACTGTTTTATGTACTCCAATAATTCTCTTCCTTTATACACTTTATTTTCTGCACATCTGTCTGTTACCAAATTAAGCGTAGATTTCTTAACAGTTATCCCTTTCAACATTCTAACATGTATTTTTTTCTCTCACAATCTTAAGGCCTCTTTGTTTCTCCCTTTATCAACATCCTCCCACAATCACATCAACTCCATCAATCACATCACTCCCACAATCAGCCTAATTTTCAACATCCTCCCACAATATCACATACTAAAGGCCTGTATTCTTTCCCTTTCTATTCTTACTATTCTCTATGTTTCATGACCAAAAGGTATTAAACTTCAAACAAATATTTTAAATAATTTCTTCATAATTCTTAGATGTGTATTTGATACTAACAGACTTTCCTCTTTGTAAGAAAGTTCTCTCTGCTTGTATCAGTTTGTTTTTTATATAAGCATTATACCATTAAATTTAAAAAAATTTCTTCCTATGGAGAAACCACCCTTTGCCAAGAGGTGAATAAAATTATCTCAGAAAAAATGTCACCCCAATTTCTTGCTAAGAATTATTTGAGGTATCAAATAAGTGCGCAGCAGAGTCAGGAATAAACATTCATAACTTTTTTAATTTTTAAGATAATTTTATGAAAAATGTATCAAAATGTTTACAATTGAACAACTAGGATATCATTTACAATTGCTGATACAAAAAAGTTTTATTTACTTAACCTACTGAAAAACTTTTAACCTACTAAAAAAACAAATTTTATTTTTAGTTTATGATTTTTTTACAAGTAGGAACAATTTATTTGTGGGAAATAAGATGATTTTTTTTCATTGAAATGTTTATTAGAATTAGATGAAGAATTAAATCATATTATAGTCACATATTATTACATCATATCTAATACTGAAAGTCAGCCTTCATGAACAAGATTAATCATATCTGTGCAGGTAGCTGAAAACACAGCTTTGTTGTTTGGATTAAGCACTGGATTTAGGAATGTATTAATTTTGTCTTAAGTTGTTTTAAGTTTGTTAACAGTGCAATATCATAATGCCTCTTGTATAAATGATGTGGATCCCTTTTGTTATGTTTGTAATGAGTTTA
The DNA here is from genome assembly GCF_047948215.1 of Lycorma delicatula. Taxonomy (NCBI): domain Eukaryota; kingdom Metazoa; phylum Arthropoda; class Insecta; order Hemiptera; family Fulgoridae; genus Lycorma; species Lycorma delicatula. Next base: position 131,970,430 of record NC_134459.1, read on the forward strand.
CCGTAAAATCAAACAGAAAAAACATTACACCTTTAATTAAAAAAGCATATCATTTGTACTTTCAGTGTAAAATTGGTGATCAGGCTAAGACGTGGACTCCTCATATAGTATGCACTAATTTTTTTGTATATTTAAGAGGATGGCTGAAAGGTACACAGAAGACTTTGCCATTTGGTGTACCTATGGCTTGGCATGAACCAAAGGATCATGTAACTGATTGTTACTTTTGTTTAACAAGTGTGTCTGGAATTTCTAAAAAATCTAAACATACTGTAAAATATCCTTCATTGTAATCTTCAATCAGGCCTCTACCACACAGTGAAATTATTTCAGTTCCTGAGCCATCTGTGAATGTATGTTTTGAAAGCAGCGGTGAAGAATCAGGCAGTACTGAAGAAGACAACAATGATTTTGACTTTGAATTATCTTCCAATAAGCCACATCTTATATCACAAGGTGAATTAAATATCATGGTTAGGGATTTAAATTTATCAAAAAATCAAGTTGAACTGTTAGGATCAATATTGCAAGGTTGAAATTTACTTTAAAAAAACAAAAATTTCAGGCTTTTGAAGCCAACAAAAAGAACTTTCTCAGTACTTTATTGATGAAAATAATTTGGTTTATTGCACAAATATTGATGAGCTTATGTTGCCCTTGGACAAGTTCATAAACCTTAGGAGTGGAGTCTTTCCATAGATTTGTCCAAGTATAGTTTAAAAGTGATTCTACTACGCAACGGTAGCAAACACCCTTTGATACCAATAACTTATGGTATTAATTAGAAAGAAACATATGATGTGATGAAAGACATTCTTGAAAAAATAAATTATAAAAAACATAGCTGGAACACATGTGGTGATTTAAAAGTTATAGCTACTTTGTTAAGCATGTAGTTAGTACATGTGTTTTCTTTGCAAATGGGACAGCTGAGCTAGTGATAAAACATTATGTTATCAAAGAGTGAAAGAAACAAGACAATTTAACTCCAAATGGGAAAAATATTATTCATCAGCACTTAGTTGAACCCAAAAAAATATTTTTACCCCCTCGCAATATCAAGCTAGAACTAATGAAAAATTTTGTAAAAGCAATGAAGCAGGATAGTCCTGGATTTTGTACATCAGGCAGAATTTCCAAATGTTAGTGAAGGAAAAATTAAAGAAGGAATATTTGTTGGTCCTCAAATAAGAGAGTTGGTCAAAAATGAAGCATTTTACTCAATGTTAAATAATGTAGAAAGTGCAGCTTGGAATTCATTTAAAGATGTTTGCAAAAAATTTCTCAGAAAACAAATATCTGACAATTATCATGATATTGTTAATCAAATTCTTACTTGATACAGAGCTATGGGATGTAATATGTCTCTGAAAATACATTTCCTGCACTCACATCTGGATTTTTTCTTGGACAACCTCAGAGACGTAAGTGATGAACATGGTCAATGTTTCCATCAAGACATTTTAATGATGGAAAGCTGCTATAAAGGGAAATGGAATACTAACATTCTGGCCAAAAATTAATGTCCAACAGTAATCACTGTTAGACATTAATTCGGGATGTGCCAGAGGTTATTTATAAAAGAAAAGCATCAATGAAATCATTCTAACTCTGGTACTTTTTCCTTAATTTTTTTTGAAGCGTAATTTATTTAAAACTAAGGGTAATACAAAAATTGTATTTACAGATTTTTAATATACGCAAAAAAGCAATTCAAGTAATAGTAGCATACTTAGAGAAACATTAAAAAAGTTTTTTTTGTCTATCAGTACTAGTGGATAGTTCTTCAAAAACACTCTGCAAAAGCAGACTGTTTTCTCTTTTTTTATTGCTACCAATCAGAAGTCAATTTTAGAATAATCCTTGTTACTCAGTTAGATATTTCCAAATATTAATAAGTCTGGGATTGGGGAAGGACTTTAAACTGTAAAACATAAGCTTGTTTTTGCATGGCTGAATAAATCTAAAGAAAAAACAGTTTATATAAATATATATTTGACTACTCAACATAAAATCATTAATTAGTGATATATGTTACCTCTGCTTCTGTACAGACATCCAGATCTATTAAATATTGTGAACAGGATGGGCATCCATTAATAGAAGTATTTTTGAAGCTATATTTTTTTTAATTTTTTTATTTCATTTCACATTGTCTTCAGTAGATCATTTAATATCCTTATCCATTGCAACAAAATCAGGTAGATATCGTGGCTACAATATTTTTTATAGTTTTGTGAAGGAGCTGTTCTTAAGCATTGTTTTTACTGTGTGGTAGTAAGTGTGTTTACTATCTCATGATTACACAAAACCCAAATTATAAAGTGGAGCTCATTAAGTAGTCAGGTTTCCTATATATTATTCCTTATAATATACACATATATATTTTATGAGGGTAATTATAATTAACTTTGTTCACTTACAGTTGAAAATAATGTCGCATAGACAGGAACTTGAGATGAAGTTATCAGTACAAACATAATGAAAATTTGTAGCATATAAAAAGGGTATGCTATTCTAGAAAACACTGTGAACCCTTTCCAGCTTAATAAATTATTAAGAAATTCTGAAAATAAAAACAAATTATTTACTTCAACATCAAAAAGAAAAAATGCATTATAAAATAAAATATTTTACTTCTCCTTTTAGTTTAAGAATTTCTTAATCCCTTTTCTCCAAGAAGGGAGATTTAAAATAAAAAAAAATAAAAATCTTCTGCTTTTTAAATCAAAATTTTAATTAATTTATCATTGGTTTATTCACGTGAGGAGATAGTGTGGTACTGCAAAAGTGTTTGTGACAAATTGAAAGCACTAAATTAAATTAGTTATAATGACATATCAATATTTCTGTGCTATGATATATTTCAGTAAAGTATTTACTAACTTCAATAAATCTTGTTTTAAGTAGCTATCCTTTGTTTCTTCATAAGATGTAGCCATTCAGAAAGAGTAACATATAAAAAGGACAGTATATAGTAATCAGTTACAGTGGTTAACAATAATTATGAACTAAAGGAACATTTGTACTACTTGACGGCAGGATATGGAATACTCAAAAAATTAAAGATTGTTATAGCTAAATACCAGGCACTAACCATGTATGGTGAATAGATAACTACCTGGTTATAAAAGTGAATACTTACTCACTTAAAATGATCTGAATGAATATTCAAGATACAAAAATGGGTTGTCGGACCCTTTGTTTGATACTTCATATATAAACAATAAAAGCTAATATTTAGTAAGTTAAAAATGTTAATTTACCCATATGTTATGGATGTAGAACTTTGCATAAAAAATAGTCACTTTTTTTATCTTAACACAGTACTTCATTTTATTAGAAAAAGGCTTATTATGGCTGCTGCCATTTTTTTAAAAATTAAGGAACCATTCAAAGTACAATTTAAAGATTTTCTTTGTAGAAACAATATATAAACTCTATTGTTGTTGATAATAATAGAATTTGCTTTTATTCAATACAAATTCTATTTTAACCGCATGCAATATATACAATTTACACTGTTGATGAATTTTTAAATAACACAAATAAACAAATTTTAAAGACCCTTGATTGTTGTCATTCAATGCGTACCTAAATGAGTGTCAATTAAAAATAATTTTGAATAATGCCTTCTGAATTGTGATTTATTTTATTGTTTTTTTATATTTAGTATCTTCACATATGTCCTTTAATATTATTGTGTATGCTTATATAGATGGCGCAAAAGTCACTTGACACTTGTTTATAAAAGTACTGAATTTATTTTATTTTATTTATTACAGACAATACTTAACAATTATATTTTAGTTCAAAATGTTTTCCATCTTCAGTAATACATTTTTGCACTCTATTAACACTATTACACACTCTATGGCAAAGTTCTCTATCACTGTCCAGATCACTGAATGCGTCGCAAATATAATCTTTCAGTTAGTCAGTAGTTGAGGCTTTCTAGAATAAACGGACTCCTTGATGCCCCATCGCAAAAATCCATTGGCAGAATATCTGGTAAACGTGGAGGCATGTATAGACATGCCTTCACATTGATAGACATCTGCCCATCAACTAATCACTCTTCTACCAAATCTTTCATTCAAATAATTGCAGCTTGCAGTGATGTAATTTGGTGGAGTGCCATCATGTTGGAAGTAAATTTCTTGAATGTTTTCAGCATTCTATGAGTCCTGATACCAAGTAATTTTTAAGAGTATTGAAATATTTATCTCCTATCACTGTTCCTCCAAAAAAGTTTGGTCTGAGTTGCCAAAAGAAGATATTGCCCCCAAACACAAACATCTGGTAAATTGAGTTGTTCCTCTAACAAAAGATGTTGGTTTTCAGTATACCAGTAAATGTAGTTATGTCTATTAACTTGAACACTTAACTTAAAATTGACCTCATCAGACCACACAAGTTTAATAAATACCTCCGGATCTTGTTTCTGTTCATTAAGAATCAATTCGTAAAACTGAAGATGTCGACCTGCGTCATCTTCAAGTAACCCATGAAGTAAACGTGGAATCTAAACTTTAAATTGAAACATTCTTTATACAAAACTTTGTGATAAATCCAGCTCAGAAGCTAATCATCTCGCTAATTTTTGTGGACTTTGCATTACTGCTAAACATACATGCAATTCATTTTCCTCTGTTGTGACTGTTATTGGGTGGCCAGATCTTGGTGCATCCATAACAGATTCATGTTGTTCAAATTTATCTCATACGTCATACATTGTATGTCTAGAGGGAAGGTTTGATGTAAAATGTCTATCCCACACATTAATAACTGCAGTAGCACCACTTTTATAAAAAGGTTTTAAAGCAAAAATGCTTTCTTCTTGCACCCCTTTAAACTCTAAAACTTTAACCTCTGAAACAGCAACACTCTGTTGGGGAGGGAGAAGAACGCTGACTGGGTCCCCTGCTCCCCCGAAGACGTACAAGAGCAACCGTTCAATGCAGCATCCAACTGTACCTCCCGGCAGTAAAAATACGGGAGCCGACACAATTCTTTCTGAATATTCCGTAAGGACCATGCGTTATCCTTAGCGAGTCCTGCTCCTCAGCAGCCGAATCGAAGTATATGCAAACTGCTCACCTCGCTGGTGACTCATCCTCTCGCCATTGAATCTTTGAGGTATCTTCGTTAACATACCGGGCTGCATCCCTGTCTGTAACAGCGACAGATCCTTGGAGGATCGTATATCCCGACAAGTCAGTAAAACGGCATACGTCAGCCGAAACAGTTGACAGCTCCGTTATTCGGCGTACTTTGTTCATAAACTCGTTCGGCCAGTTCATTGTCGCCGTCTCAACCAGTTCATCCCCTGCAAAGGTCTGCGTCAATATAGCTTTTAAGTCGCGACCTCTTTTCAAAGTCTACGTGAACACCTATGCCTGCTTCGACGACATGGTTGTACAAGTAGTACATGGCAGCACGACTCCCGCCATCCGTCTTGCTAACTTAGTCAAGACATCGGTACTCTGCTTAATCTCTCGTTCGATTTTTCGATTACTCGCCACCAGCGACTGTAGCGTCGAAATCTGAGAAACCATAAACTGGACATTCGATCCAAAGTCCAAATCAGTCGCTCGTCCGGTTCAGTCCTCGATCTGGTGAGTCCCCGTTCAAACTCTTAAGTTGGGGTCTAGGTGCCGAAACGGTACCGCCCTCCACCATATCATCTTCGCACCTCAGTTGCTCTTATCCTCGGAAGAACTGCATGACCTCGTGGAAGCAACTGCAGACGGCACCTGCCGGTTACTTTCAAATATCTTGCTCCTCGCAGACTTGCATCCACTTACTAGCGGCGACGGATCAACGACTTGAGCGGATTCCATTTCAACGGGCGCATCGAGATACGAATTACAGATCTTCGACTTGGGTAAACCAATGTCTCGCACCGGCTGTTCAGATTCATCGGCGCTGAGTGAAAATCATGGGACGATCCACCTCCCACCAACCCCTTCCACTCACAAGAGCCAAAATACAACCCCTAAAGATTCAGAGTCCTCGAGATCGGACATCATAACAGTCCACGTACAAAAATTTCAAAGTTGAAAAGTAAACAAAAAAATATTTTCAGTCCCGAAAATGTCAAAAATTCCACTATATAATGCTATATAACGAAAAACTGTCCACGAGCCCATCGTTGTTATGGTCAATAGGTCCTAACAACGGAGAACTCAGATAAAAATGTAATTTAAACTAGAAAACTTAATGAAACGAGAACACCACAAAACTGTAAACAAAATAGCACAAGAACAAACCAAATAAATAAACAGTAAAACTGATAAAAGTTGCGTGAAGAGAACAAGTACGTCTGTACGCGTCAGACGTACAACTCTAACTTCTTGGCTGTTGTACTTGCCACATTGTATATGCACCTTTTGATATAAAATAGATTTAGAGACAAAATATTATATTAAAACTCGCAACTTTTGTTTGCTGGGTAATAGTTAGTGGATACATAAATTTCTCCCTGATTGTATACACATCAGATTTGGTTGATACAATAACATGAGAAAAGTGGATACACATTCAGCATATTAATTATATTTCAGTGCACAGTCAAAAAATTTTCTTAACTTGATTTGTAAAAATAAATAAAAATATAGGCTATAAATAATTAAAAATACCTGCTTGTCTAGTATGGCAAGTAAAAATAACCCAGCACATAGCAAAACTCCATAATAAAGGTTGCGCCATTCCATAAATAGCCGAATGGATCGCACTATATTGAAAACTTTTTTTAGATGCTTCAGCTAATCCAAAATATGCATAATATATGCAAATAACTGTTACACCCCATCCTACGTTCAATTTTTCCTAATAAAAGAAGAAGAAATATCATAAAATAGATAAATTAGTTAATAAATAATACATTTAAAACATAATTTCATAAGGTATATCTTATCTACTGCCTAAACTACGTAATTCTTAATTATAAATTAAATATCCACCAAGACAAATAAGCATTAAAAACATATTTAAAAAACTGTAAACATACATCAAATAAAATCTATAATTTTATTATAGTACTTTACCGTATAAAACTGGATAATTTACTTTAAAGTTCTTCTATGCTAACTAACTCCAAAGGCGTTACCTTTAATAATACAGTAAAATCTTCTTATTCGCGGTAGTTAGAAACCGTAAAATGTCGTGAATACAAAAAACCGCGAATGTAAAACGGAACCAATCTCATTTAAGGAAGAATGGTTAGGTTCTGTATAAAATGAAAAAAAATCATGCGTACTTACTTAGAGCGATGTTATTGATGAAATATAGAAGGCAACATTAATTATAAGCAATTATTTAGTGCAGTTCGTAGGTACACTGCACAATAAATATTTTAAAAAATACAGTACATTTTCTAATTTACACGTAAGCACTTACCGAATTGTTTGATTTAAAAACTCACTACGGTTAATATTAATTTAAATTTTACCAGTACTCGTCGGACGATTCTTTCTTAATGGAAAACTATCTAATCCAAACCCGTCCTCCTCCTCCTCGTACACCCTCCCCGGAGTTTTCTGATGGAGAAGAGGATAACTGTGTGGGAGCAAGAAAACGTCTAAAGCGTAGGTCGGTAACCATGGGTGATCAATACTCCGAGGAGCCGAACACTACGAGGGGCAGCTCTGAAACGGCAGGTGGCACCATGGAGATTAGCGATGGAAATTCCTCGCAACCTCCGGTCACTAGGCGGGAGAAAATCCTACCTATCATGTTGGACTGCCCCAAGGAGTGGCCAACGCTGGCGAGAGCAATCTCCGCCATTATAAGAGGGCGCCTGGTAGCCAAAAGTACCGGGCTTTCTGTAAGGCTGCAGATAAGCAGCGAAGACGACTTCAGGGAAGTACAGAATTTTCTGCATTTCAAGGGAGTCGCCTTTCACTACTTTCAGCTCCCAAAAGATAGGAAGCTCAAAGTGGTTATTCGGACGTAGCTGGGCACGAGTTGCCGGAGGGGGAAAACCGGGCCACTAGCCTCAGGTAGTTTTACCGGCGGCAACGGTGACGGTGGAAAAAGAGGAATCACCTACCCCACACCAAGAAAGCCTAAACCGGCAATAGTTACAAGAAAGGTGAAGGCAAAAAAGCCGAACAAGCCTTCGACGAAGCCTGATCCGCAGGAATAAAAGGCTTTCGTTCATCGAACGGGCAGATCGAGACCTGATGTACTCGACATCGCAATCATGAAGGCGGTAACAACTCCGGTGATGATTAGAACGATAGGAGACCTCAGCTCGGACCACTCTCCTCTCTTATTGGAATTGGGCCAGGCAGGGGGCGGACGAGACCCCCGACTATAACCCGAAGGTCAGTGAATTGGAAAAGGTTCTATGAAACTCTCCAACGGGATTACAGATCAGCGCATCCTGAACTCCTGACCACACCGGAGGAAATCGACGACACGGTCGAATGCGTCACATCGTCAATGCCCGATGTTCTGTCAAACAACTCTACGGAAAAGACTACGAGGCCTATCCGTAATAATCTCCCACCTCACTTTTCTGATGCTATAGCAGAAAAGCGCCGACTCAGGAGGAGATACCGAATCACCCTGTCCCTCGATGATAAAAGGGCTTTTTATATTCAAACAAACAGAGTGAACAGCTGCTGGCACAACATCGTGAGGATTCGTGGAATGAATACCTCGCCTCGGTCTCAGACGACCACTCCTTGGTGTTCAGGCTTAACAAAAAAACTACGAGAAGGAAAGAAGCCCCGCCATCCGGTTATGGGGCAACGAGGCCTTCTGGCATATTCGGAGGCGGACAGGGCAGAGGTTTCCGCTGCAATCAAAGCCACAAGCCCCGACGAAGGCTCCGGGTGTTGACGGGATCGGTGCCCGCGCATTCCGGAATCCACCCACTCGTATAGCGACCATAACCACAATATTCACGTCAATTTTGTATGTTGGATATTTTCCGAATTGCTGGAAAACTGCAAAGGTAGTATGCCTACCCAAACCTGGGAAAAGTCTGCTCTTTCCCCAGAATTACAGGCCGATTTCCTTATTACCAGTATTGTCAAATCTATTCGAAAGGATTTTCCTAGAGAGACGTAGGCGACATTTGGAAAACGGAGTACGGCCTGAGCAATTTGAGTTCAGGGAGGGACACTCCTCGACCCTCCAACTGGTTAAAATAATAATAATCGACAATTTTGTCGAAGGTCTAAATACAAAAGCGGTAACCACAACCGTTTTTCTAGATGTAGCTAAAGCCTTTGACAAAGTTTGGCATAGCGGCTTGCTGTATAAGCTCGCACATACGACGATTCCCTGTCGCTATGTCAGATTGATACGGTCTTATTTACTAGACCGACAATTTGTTGTACGCGTAGGGGAAACAATCTCCTCCACCAGAGACGTAGCCGCTGGAGTCCCCCAAGAAGCAGTGCTTTCGCCGTTCTTGTACACGACCTACGTCAAAGATATGCCGCTGTCGGAATGTGTCAAAACAGCTCTATACGCTGACGACACGGCATTCTATTATGAATCCGGAAGTGTAGATTACGCGATCGAGAGACTCCGACGGCAATTGGATCTAGTAGAGCCGCGGCTCGTTATGAGGAGAATCAAGGTCAGTAGTACGGGAATAGGGATACGTCGTCAAACTTCAAGATGGCGAACAGTCCGCATTCAATCCAAAATGGCCGCCCTCTTGGATTGTGACGTCATTGGCGCTAGTAGCCTGTCAGTGCCATATTGGAATTTCCCTTTTCCCTTAGCGGGATATTTGAAATTCCGCAGGGATACCAACTGAGTAATATAATCGCTTTGAATATTATTTATAATAATTAATTCAAAGGTTAGTACCGCTGGTGAACAACTGTGGTGTAGCGGTCGGTTTGAATTAAATAAATAATATTTGAAGTGAAAAAAAACTTGGTTAGCCATGATTTTATATGTAATGAAGAAAATAAAGGTAGTAAAAAATAAATTAAGTCACACTCTAGATTAAAAAAACATTCAAATGAACATAAAAATTAAAAAAAACTTAAACTTACTGATGACAATGTGTAATATTTAATATTTTGAATATTCAAAATGTATCCAAGTAGCAGCCCCGAAAGGTAAGGTGTTAATCTATGTAATGGGTTTAAATAAAGCTGATTTCCACTTTCTGCTATCTTTTTTATTCTGAAAAATGTTAAAAGTAATATTAGTTAACCATACCACATTTTAAAATCTACGTTTGATTGTTTGTAGATTATGTACTTAATTAATTGTACATTATGTATAAAATGTTAAACATTAATGAACAATCTCTCTTAGATAGCTTAATTGGGCTGGAGCAATCTAAATTATTACATAAAACTATTTGGTCAGTAATAATTGTCTTTAAAAGTCAAAAAATTTAGAGAAATGTTAAAACCAACACAACACTTCCCTTAGTCAATATCTTTAGCGTTGCCAACTGGTCACAAAATTATTTCAACCTTTTCTTTTTCATTCTCAATAAAACAACCAAAATTTTTACTACAAATCTATCTCTTACAATGCTAAAATACCTTTGCAGGAACAAGTAATATTAAACCATTTCAATAATAGCATATACAAATAAGACTGTACCTGGCACCTCAACAACAGTTTTGATCAAACCTAAATGGCCATAACACAGTCCCTTAGGACACTAAGCTCTTGAAGATTTCCTTGTACCCATCCCAAGGCTGCCTAAAGGCAAATCCCATTCTAGACAACCTTCTCAGTTCATGAACATTTCTTTTTCAATTTATACATTATCAACTTTAAAGCCTGCAGTATATGATGAAGTTAGCTGTATATTGCTTATAAAATAATGTATTCAGATTTCTATTTAAGTTTTTACTTAATGAGATACATAATTTTTGAAGTAAGTGTAATAATTTTACAGTTTAAGTTTTTATTTGGTAAAAATAACACATTATTTGATACCATTAAAAACGAATTACTTACGTTATTCCATAATAGATTACAATTGGATAATTTCCAAAATAAATAATAGCTCCTTTGTAAATAGTAAGAATAGCAATTGATAATATTATCCCAAATAAACCATATTTTTTCCATTTCCATAAAGCAGTTATAATAAATGGTGATAATAAATAGATCTGCATATCTGTGATTACTTGGTGAGATGGTGGATAACACTAAAATAAACAATGTTGAATTAGTAAATATTGATTAAATAAACAATTAGATTAATGTTAGAATAGTAAGTTAATATTAGGATAATATAATGTAATAATATTATTATATAAATATAAATTAAATTGAATATTAGACAGAGAAAATGTAAAGCAAAGGGAAAAATTAGAATATATATAGCAAACAGTTACTTGAGGACAGGTTATAGCAATCCATAAAAGATTAGGATTTTTGGGAAAGAATAAAAAATTACACAAAAATATTTAATTACCAGAACAAAACATTGATTATAAGTAACCGGAAGAAATCGGTCATATATATGTTGTGTCTTGAATGGGAATGCTGAAGTGAAACCAACGCTTCAAAATTAATCAATCAGAAATTTATTCCTTAAAAGATTATCGATTAGTTCGTCACAACCTAGATAATTGCTAAAAATCTATTTAATAACTAAAGTTTTTGAGTATGAATTATGTCAGATTCAAACTTAGAATCTACTAGATGAGACAAACTATTTTATTATCTGTACTACTTCGCTATCATAAGCACTAAATTACATCTTTAATTTTATACCAGGGATAACTGTAAAGTAAAGATTGCTGGGAAATTTCTTTCCGTAAGGTTGGCGAACCTGTGCCCTTCATGGCCGCACTAGTAATGTACACATTGCAATGTTGTCTATATAGGTTGTCGCGATGTAGTATCTGTGAATCCAATAGTAGTGGGGAAATAGGAGTACTGTGCCAAAATCCAAGATGGCGGACAGTCATCTTTGAATGACGTCACGAATTGAAAATGACGGTAGTCGGCCATCTTTAATTATGACATCAGTGGCGTAGTAGCCCGTCAGTGGTACCAACTTGATTTATTTTGTGTGAATGTTGTCAACCTGGTTATACATTTAAATTATTGAAGTAATATTTCAAAGGTTGGTAGCACTGTTGAACAGCTGTTGTGTAGCGGTCGGTTTGAATTAAATAAATAAATAATATTTGAAGTTAAAAAAACTGGTCGACTAGGACTCGAACCGTGTCACGTAGGGACGCGACGAGCTGACACATTGAACCAATCGGCTACAGAGGCTCCCTGGCGTAATGAGTGAAAAATGTTCTACATAAGCTGTGAAATGATAACCCACCGGGTTGGTCTAGTGGTTAACGCGTCTTCCCAAATCAGCTGATTTGGAAATCGAGAGTTACAGCGTTCAAGTTCTAGTAAAGCCATTTATTTTTACAAGGATTTGAATACTAGATCGTGGATACCGGTGTTCTTTGGTGGTTGGGTTTCAATTAACCACACATCTCAGGAATTGTCGAACTGAGAATGTACAAGACTACACTTCATTTACACCCATACATATCATCCTCATTCATCCTCTGAAGAATTATCTAAACGGTAGTAACCGGAGGCTAAAAAGGAAAAAAAAGGCTGTGAAATGATGAACTATGAGTTTTAACGTCACATCAGTCTGTACACACACACACAACTATTTTTGTATTACACGCCAGAAATAGAAGGGCAGTTAAGCGAATGGCGTCATGGTGAATCACCAATAAAGGTCAAACCACAGCCATTTGGACACAAACTGGCCACAGTCTGTTGGGATCGTTTGGCATACTGCAGATTGATTTCATGAAAGTGGAAGAACTATAAATGCAGAAGCCTACTGCAAACTACCTGAGGACTACTTGAGGACAGGTTATAACAATCCATAAAAGATTAGGATTGTTTGGAAAGAATGGAAAATTACACAAAAATATTTAATTACCAGAAAGAAAGATTGATTATAAGTAATCAGAAAAAAATCGGTCATGTATATGTTGTGTCTTGAATGGGAATGCTAAAGTGAAACCAACGCTTCAAAATTAATCAATCAGAAATTTACTCCTTAAAAGATTATGGATTAGTTCGTCACAACCTTGATAATTGCTAAAAATCTATTTAATAACTAAAATTTTATAGTATGAATTATGTCAGATTCAAACTTAGAATCTCCTACCTAAGTTACGACGCGCCATTCAAAATCGGTGATGTGGACGGCTGACGAATGGCGTCATCCTGCCGCACGATAATGCACGTCAACATGTTGCGGGTCCAACACATGATTTACTCAGAACATTTTGGTGAGAAATTTACTATCACCCACCATGTGGTCCGGACAGCTTCTTCTGACAACCGTTTGTTCGGGAAATTGAAAGAAATTTAAGTTCATTGCGGATGACGATGAACTTAAAAAGTCTGTTAATCAGTGGCTAAATGGACTGGTGACAGAAGAATACGACGAGAGTATGTTGAAGTGGGTTATTGCTACGATAAATGTCTTAATTCATGTGGCGATTATATAGGGAAGTAGTGTAAGGTATGTAGTTTAAGAGAAATAAAAATTATTTAAAACGTTTTCAGAAAATTTTTTTTACAATGAAACGGTTTTTACTTTAAAGTAACCTCTCATAAATTAACCAAATATTTACTTCTTTATTTCTATGCACGCACGCGCTAGGGAGTGACACACACACACAAAACACAAATGATTATCTATGTTAATTATATTTATCTTTTCAGCGCAGTTTGTAAGATGTAAAAAACTAACTAGCCGAATTTTTTTTAACAACCTTTATACTCAGTGTTTGTCAAATGTATTTTTTACTTTACTAGAAATAATTCCTCTCACTGCTTGTGTCTACAACTTCACCTCACCCGGCAAGTAAAAATTCTGCAAAAATCCTAATTCTTGATTCTAAAAATGGTGGTGCAGCAGATATAAATATGAATGAACATGGGACCAAACAAATTCAGCAGACTCCTTACTCACCAGACATGGTTACTGCAGTTTTTGGATCTTTCCGAAGCTTAAAATTCTGCTTAAAGGAAAGAAATTTGAAGACAGATAAGAGATCAAAAGGCATGCTACAAGAGGACTTATGGTCCTCACTAAAAAATGCTTCCAACAATGAAATCATCACTGGGATAAGTGTGTTACATCAGAAGGAGCATACTATGAAGGGGACAAGTTATTGTACTAATGAATATTTTTCTCTTTTTACATATTTTTGATGAAACCTTATATTTAGAAACTTTTAAAATACTGGAAAAAAATTAAATGATGAACAGTATGTTACACTTTTATTATAATGATGAACTAATTTAATTTTTTTAATTTTCTAATGTGCTTAACTTTTGAACTAATCATTCATTTATATGAGAATTCTGAAAATATCCATTGCTAAAACAAAATTGTGACTTTTTATTTGAAATATCTATTACACTAATAAAAATACATTGAACAATGAAATGCTAAAACGGATTGCAGCTGCCACAGTTAAATTGCCTCAGATATTATTGCAACTGAATAGTAGATAATGAATAGTCCAATAAAGTTATTAGCTTCTAGCTTAGAACTAGTATTATTTCTATGCAATTTATGACAGTGTGATGTAATTTTGCAAGACAGTGGCAATATTAGTCTTGATACATGCAAAATTGTGGGAGTCGGTAAACTGCATCTCCTTATTACTGATTCTTGCATTGCCGGAATGTATCAGCACCCACATAATGGAATGATGTGAAGTTAGAATTAAATGTCAATAGCTGCGAAAGTCATATCTTAATACTAATTCTTACAGATCATCAGTTTAAACAATTTCACATACAATTGTACTACATCATGTTTTCATTTGTTGATAACTAATGATGATTGAAATTAAAAAAAATAGAATCATTTTTTCAATGTTTATTGTGGAATTAAAAGCAAACCACTATTATAGTAATTCATATTATATTGCATAAATTCTTAAACTTATATTATGTGCATAAACTCTGGTCTCAGTTTATTTAAATTTAAGGTGTCATTAAATTTAATTTTTGGTTCATTCACATAAATTTAAATTTAAAGATAATGATTGTACATCTTATGTCAGATCACTTATAATCTTTAAATATGATACTTAACATACATTATAATTATTAATCCTACTACAGTTAATAAGTAAATTCTATTGGTTTTAAAAGTAAATTGTTAAGAAAGTACTAATCATTGCAAACCAACCAACCATGTATCATTTATCATTACCCATAATTTATCATTTCCCCATTCTAACATGTTATTCAGAGTCTATGATGACTATAAAAAGAGAAGAAGAAAAATATGTATGACTGAGATGCATAGAGGAAAGAATTTAAAATTGACTTGTAGCAAGCCCTTATGAAGCATTGATTGAACAACGAGAAAAATCAAGTAAAAAATAAGATGACACCTATGCTGTAGACTCACTAGAAACAAGAACTGAACAAGGTAAACCAAGATGGTTTAGGTATTTATATAGATTGGAAAGTTGAAGAATAATAAAAAAAAATTCAATCTAAGTGTAATGGAATAAAGGCCTAGAGGAAGACCCAGAAAAAGTAATTTAATTTTGAAAATTAAAACTTGAATAAGAAAACAGAGGTGGAGACTGTTATCATGGAAGAATGATTTAGTGGCAGCATTAAGCAGAGGCCATGACGTGCAGCTCAACACACCTCCAAAAAAAAAAATAAATGGATGAAGTGAAATGATGTAATTATTTCGTTTTAAAGAAATATTCAACAAATTTAATATCAATAATATAACAAAGACTCACCATATCATTTATACCATCAATATTACTAATATAAAAAACAGATTTCCAGATGTTGTTACATTTGTCAACAAAATCATCAGTTACATGAATTGCTAATGGTCCTGTAAAAATATTATGACCAAAATTTTTTATTGTCAATGTAGTCATTATAAATACAGGTGTGAACCTACAAAAATAAAATAAATATTATATTTGGAGATAAAAATAAAGAGATAAATATAATTTTAAAATATATAAATTGTAATATAAACGTTTTAATAAAATCTAAACAAAACTATATATAATAAAAATATCTAAATAAAACAATATTATTTGAGTAATAACCGACAAAAAAATTAAAACTTAGTATATTTGAGGTTTTTATGTTAACATAAAAACATTTTCACTGGTGTACAAGTAAAATGTAAAAAGTTTTATTTTTGCTCATAAAGAATTCATTGTTGCTGGCAGTTTTGTGTAGTATGCTTGAAAAATTCCAACATCATAATTAAAACCAAACTCCCATCTTAATTGTAAACAATATCAACAACAGAATCTTTATCAATTCCTTCAATAATTTTCAATTATCCAGTGATGCACCTGGTATATCATGATTAATTATAATGAAACATCTCATTTATAGGTGTATGATAAATGATGATTTTGATTAAATATATTTGTAAAATTGGTTACATTTTTTAAAAATTATTTAATGACTAATATTAAAGATATTGGAGATTAGAGGGGTGAAGAAGAAGGCTAGAAATAGAAATGGATATAGACAGCAATGCCATAAGGGATCTGCCATCAGGCAGAATACCAGATGATAAAATAAACATCATTTTAAAACAAATGGGAAATGTCACTGACAGCTGACAACGTGGAACAGTTTAAATAAAAATTAACTTTTTTTTTAAAACCATCATTTTATTTAATTTTAATCATAATACTTGAGTGTTGTCATTCTTCTACCTACTAATTCTAACTTCCAAAGCTTGTTTCTTATATATTATTCAATTGTTCATTCCACACATCCAAACCATCTTACATTATATTCCTGCAGCTTGACTCATCCCCTAATCTATTTGTCTTACTTATCCCTTCTAATTAGTCTATACCTAATTCAGTTAGCTTATAGAGCTACGAGTGTTCATGCAGCCGATTTAAAAGCCATCTCCTGTAAATTCTGATGCATGTAAAAGAAACTATGCAATGTTAATATTCAGTAACAACGTGTAATTATATATTTTATATATATACATATATATCAAAATACTTACTTTATGTATCTTTTGATATACATAGAATAAAAATTTAATTTTTTTCCATCAACTAGCTTTTTAAAATTATAGTATGATGTTAGAACTCCACTTAAAATAACAAAGGTGTCAACAACATTCCAAAAAGCTCGAAACATCATTGTCCAACTTCCTTGCAACACCTAGAAACAAACAAAAGAATTTAAGTAGGATTATCTGCTAACCAGTTTATCTATTCCTGGATAGAATAATATTCAGTTGATTCAAAACATATAATTTTCTTTTATTATTTACATAAAAATAAAAACAAATTAAAATTATTTAACTAATTAAAAAATTGAATTCAAATATGCATGATTTGTTTAAAACATCTACTGTACATTTCATTTAAGACTGCAAAAAATTAAACCTAGTAGCTTTCACTCTAACTGAAGCTTCTTCAGAATCTGAGTGCTGAGAATGGTAAATATTTTAATGTTGAGGAATGTATACTAGAGATTGGATAAAGTTTTGAAGGATCTTTTTTGTTTAAAATTCATTGAAAGTTAAATGTGAAATTTAAATTGTGTTTGTTCACTTAGAATAATGTTGTTTATGTATGTTTTGAATAGGTTATTAATTTAAAGTTGATCAACTTTATCTAATTTTTATTTAAAAATTAAGGCTAAATTAACAATGATTTTGAACGCTTTTTAATAAAAATTAGATTTTAAAAAATAATAGCAGATTATAATTTTAATTCAAAGATAAAAGTTATTTTAAGTCAATAAAAGCTAAGAAGAAAATACAGCACGTATAATAATATAAATTACCTCAGCAATGACTGTCCTATTGGTAAGTAGCACAAAAAGTCCAAAAACAGCTTTGTGGCTGAAAAATATTAGTAGTGAAAATAGGAAACGTATTCCATGAACACAAGTTATTTCACCATCATCCAACTTGGTACTTATGAGATCAGGAATTGTTGAATAAAGTGAAAAAGACATCACAATTTTCTTCCAGAATGTCTCTGAAATAATTTTCAATTATCTGTTAATTTAATAAAATATATATAATTATTACAAATTAATGAACATATGAGAAATCTAGAAGGTTGTACAATCTTATTAAGCAAATATGAAAGTCACAACAATTAAAATTTATGATGTATATAATCATGGTATTTAATTGACTCAATGATAAATTTTCCATGAAAATTAAGCTAAGAGCTTTATCTAAGTATGATATAAATTATGATATATCCAAGAAAAAAGAATCGTACATCTTTGTGTTCCCTCTACAACTCCACTGTAGTCAAACTTTCCTTTTTGAAATTTAAAGGCAAGAACAATCTTTGCTGATCATATTTTATTTAGAACAATGTTTATTTTTAGTTTTTTTTTTTTTTTTACTGATTAACTGAATTTTAGAAGTTCAAAATCCACTGTTTATTCTAATTAAGCTGTCATATTAAAAATTCACTGATACAGAAAAGCCCAAGAGCTACTTTTTTCTTTTAATCTAAATATCCTGAATAAACTTGTAAAGAATTCAAATTTTCATTCTTTAAAATCATACGTCAAGTACATTGAGGAATGAAGAATTCTTTTTAGAAATTTCTTTTTTCTCAATGCTACTTTGATGTCTGTGTATGAACCAGTGAAAACAACAATTTATACATGTCACTCATTAAAATATAGTTTATTCTCATATGTTGCTAAAAATATTCTAAATTTTCAGCCTTGAAAAAAGAGAAATTACAAATTACTGAAAAAAAAGAAATTGCAAATTACGTGAATATTTTTATTTTATTTTATTTGTTTGATCTTGTTAGACATCTAAAACATATATTTTAACAAGAAAGATGGACAAGTGAAACATAATGAATGAATGAGCACAGAGAATGAAATAATGAGTAATTGCAATAATACATTAAATTAACATTATAAACTCATTAACCACTGCTAATGTAATAAACACAACATTTAAAAGAGTTTTCATTAGTTTAACTGTACTGATGGAGACATTACTATTAATGCAAACTAAACTAAACCTGGTTCAAAATTAAATTACAGTTTTAAATTAAACTTACTCCAACAATACACAACTCAGATGTAAGTAGCTTTAATTTTGAATATTTAAAATTAAGGTATGCATATAACAAACTAAATACAAATACATAAATGCTAAATTATCGCTATATATTAATAAACCAATATCATCAAATCTTGAAATATTCGTACAAGCAGAATAGAAAACCGTGATGATGCCCACCACTATTACTATTGCACTCAGGAAATTCCCCCACAGTATAAAAAAATTGCTAAGCAATAAGCTTTTAACCTTCCATCCAAATTTTTTACATATGTAATCTCATATTGTGATGATGTAAAACCTGTTCAGTTCGAATTTATTCAGATTGTACCTGACAATGTTTCCCAGTCTAAATAGAAGGTAGTGGAAGTATTTTAAAGTACTTTATAAGCATTTAACAATTATGTGCATTATCAACTGCTTCCATTATGATTAAACATTTTTTTTGCAATTTGAATAGTTTAGAGAATTCTTCCAGTAAATGAATAACACAAAAAAAAGCAAGGAACGAATATCAACAAAATAGACAGAGATAAGACAAGCTTCTATCTGTAGTCAACTTAACCCTTTTATTATTAAGTAGCACTCAGCAATTACTTGAGAACAAAGTGCTTGTATATGTGAAGTTCTACTCCAGCCTTTATCTATAGTAATGTTAAGAAACTCAGCATTTTCTATATTCTCAATCTTTTTCTGAGTGAAAACTCATTATATCTGATGTTTGTTTACAATAAGTGCATTTTGTAGAGTGCAGAAAAATTTTAAGCATTACTGGAATTCAAACTTTGATTCTGATTGGTGAAAGATATAGATGCTGTAATTTAACTATGGTGATCTATAAAAAGGATTTAAATTGATGCTTGAAATTAGAGAGCTCTTTTATTAAAATTTAAAAATTAAATGCTCTGATACAAATACTGGGAAATGCAGATTAATTTTTCCTAACTGAATGATTCAAATTCAAACAATCCATTATTTGAATGTATAAAAATTTTTTACTTCGAACTCCTTGGGAAAGATTTTCAAAGATTAAAAAAATAGCATCTAACACCACAGTAATAGAATTCAAAAATTAATGTAGAGTGATCAGGATCAAAAGCCTTTGTCAAGTCAACAAGAATGCATATGCTCTTAAATTTCGTTTCTTGATAAATTAATACACTACCCATCAAATCTGCATCTGCTAAGATAATAGAAAAGCCTTTTCTAAGGTAATTAAACTCTTTTCACTCAGTGTTTAAAATTTTATAAAGTAAGATACATCTATTAAAAACTACCTTTTTACAACATTTTTGAGTAGAGAAAATATACTGGCCAGTAGTTTACATGAATGTGTTTTGGAGTTTCTTTTTTAAAACTAGAATTATTTTGGTAAATTTTAAGCAATCAAAAAATAAAGGTAACTGACATCACATACTAAAATACCTCAAAATAGATATAATGCAAAACTCTTTAGAATTGTAGTATTTATTTCAAATACATTTACTGAAATTTTATTTTAAAGACATATCATAAACAAAGATCTTATCTCTAAAAACTCTTTCCAGATAAAAGCATTGATTGATTGAAGGAACAGAGTAGACACTATACATAAAATCTGTTGAAAATTTAGTATCAAACTTAAAAGGGTATAATAATAACTGATAATAACAACAGAAGTAATACTGATTACCAGTTATTAAAATAATTGGCAGCTCTTCTATCAGTAATAATCGTAATCATTAACTAGCTTTACAACAGAATTTATAATGGTTATATAAGAAAATATATAGCTCTCTCAAAATGGGTTAAATTACAATAGGTTTTGAATTTATTGTCACTAGAAAAAATGTTACTTTTAAAATCTATTTTCTTATCAGAAAGTAGACTTACTTTGCTTATATGTTCTTTGAAATAAATCTAAAAATTCAGTGATATTACTTCTTTTTCAGGACATGAGGGATTTTCAGTCTACAATGTAGAATTAAAAGACCTGCTAAAAACCATTGCTTATGTTTGAGCTGTTTATATTTCCCCTTTTTTATCAAGCTTATATCATTTAGGATACTGAGGAAGGCAAAAAAAATTAAACCTCTCATTTGGATCATTAAATTTTATCTAGAACACTATTCAGTGTCAAATTAAGTATGTCGAAAATTATTGTCAAAATTTGTAATTTTATTCCTCATATTATTGAGTTTCAAAAACAAGTAAATATTTTCACAACGAGAGCTTTATGATTACATAGAGCCACATTTAAAACAGAACCTATAAATTCCACATTAGGTAAATTTGTAGCAGTATAGTCTACTTGAGTTTGGGAAGAGGAAGTAATTCTGGTAGAACTATTTGTTATCGGAACTGGATCAAGTAATCTAATTAGTAAATATAGAGTCTTCCAATCATTAGAGGTAATTTGTTATAAATATTTAGGTTTCTGGTGTGGATGACAAACTTTCATTCTCTGTGAATTATGCCTAATATTTTACTCAGTAAATTGAAATAATATTTGGTGCTGGAATATAAAGTTCTGTATAGTGATGAAAATCCTTTCATCAGTAATGTCATTTATTGTTGAATATAGTTTATCTCCAGAGTATGCAATTAGGTTTCCATATTGATACCTGCTATTAAATATGAATCTAATATCCTATCACTGTAACCATTTCTCAACACTAACAGAGATGTGTGATCATTTTATTTTTTATTAATAAGTTAGAGTTGGCACTTAATTTTTTAACCTTTTTTTTTATTTCTTCACAAAAAAATTTAGTTTTCCCCTAAGGAATATTAAACATAATAAGAATGCTGAGCACATTCACATTAGCCCCCCAATATACAGATTCTGTCAGAAGTAATAATCCAGAATATTGAATGCACCTAAATTAAATGTCACTAGATAATAGTCATAAAAATCATGAGGTGATGATGTATTAACATTAGAACAGATTCCATAGACTGTATAATTATCTGTATTAAAGCACTCTTAAATACTTGTTACAGAAATTATATTTTCTGTTTCAAAATCCAAAATAATGACTTATATTGAATGAATAAAACTGACAATACCACAAAATTACCAAAACATTCAGTCATTGTTACAAACTAGAACAAGCATAAAATTCTAACATGACTGTTTATTTGATCTTCACAAAACAATCTTGGATCTACAGTACTATTATTATTAAGACCTTATGTAGTTAGCACAACAAAAATCAAAATATAAAGCCTCCTTTTGCCCTTGATGTTTAAATCTAGAATATCTCAAATATATTGGAACTGTTCAAAGATGGACTAGTTCACTAATCATTACTGAATTTATTCTGGCTGCCAATCTTTACAAATAGTTATTAAAAAACATGATCTGTTCTTTCATATGAGAAGAACATGGTTTTTAATACCATAAAAGGATTTTACACAAAAGAACTCCTTAACATGTTAAGTCTACTTTCTATAGTTTAAATACTGTCATTATCTGAGCAATGGAAATGACATTGGTACCTTAGGTATAATAACATGTCAGTATAACAACATCTCACAGTGCTTCAGAATCAATTATTTACATCAGTCTGCACATGGCATCACAAAGCCTAAGATTTTACTGTCACTTTGACCCTTGGATTTAATTTATGTTGTTAGACTTAATCTGTGATTAGAATTACCAAACTATTAGTCACTATGTTTAGGGTCATCTATGTTTCAAACATCAATAATTGCCAGCATCTGAAAACAGGTGCATTTTAGTAACTAAAGCTTTTTTTTTGTCTTCAATCATTTGACTGGTTTGATGCAGCTCTCCAAGATTCCCTATCTAGTGCTAGTCGTTTCATTTCGGTATACCCCCTACATCCTACATCCCTAACAATTTGATTACATATTCCAAATGTTGCCTGCCTGCACAATTTTTTCCTTCTACCTGACCCTCTAATATTAAAGCGACTATTCCAGGATGCCTTAATATGTGGCCTATAAGTCTGTCTCTTCTTTTAGCTATATTTTTCAAAATGCTTCTTTCTTCATCTATTTGCTGCAACACCTCTTCATTTGTCACTTTATCTACCCATTTGATTTTTAACATTCTCCTATAGCACCACATTTCAAAAGCTTCTAATCTTTTCTTTTCAGATATTGGGATCGTCCAAATTTCACTTCGATATAAAGCGATACTCCAAACGTATACTTTCAAAAATCTTTTCCTGACATTTAAATTAATTTTTAATGTAAACAAATTATATTTCTGACTGAAGACTCGTTTCCCCTATTCTATTTGGCATTTTGTCGCTCCTGCTTTGTCCATCTTTAGTAATTCTACTTCCCAAATAACAGATTTCTTCTACTTCCATAATCTTTTCTCCTCCTATTTTCACATTCAGCAGTCCATCTTTGTTATTTCTACTACATTTCATTACTTCGTTTTGTTCTTGTTTATTTTGATGCGGTAGTTCTTGCGTAGGACTTCATCCATGCTATTCATTGTTTCTTCTAAATCCTTTTTACTCTCAACTGGAATTACTATATCATCAGCAAATCGTAGCATCTTTATCTTTTCACCTTGTACTGCTATTCTGGATCTAAATTGTTCTTTAACACCATTAACTGCTAGTTCTATGTAAAGATTAAAAAGTTATAAAAAGATTAAAAAGGGGTAGGAAACATCCTTGTCGGACTCCCTTTCTTATTACAGCTTCTTTCTTATGTTCTTCAATTATTACTGTTGCTGTTTGGTTCCTGTAAATGTTAGCAATTGTTGTTCTAGTTCTGTATTTGAACCCTGATTTTTTTTAAAATGCTGAACATTTTATTCCAGTCTACGTTATCGAATGTCTTTTCTAGGTATAAATGCCAAGTATGTTTGTTTGTTTTTCTTTAGTCTACTATTAATCTGAGGCCTAAAATTGCTTCCCTTGTCCCTATACTTTTCCTGAAACCAAATTGGTCTTCTCCTAACACTTCTTCCACTCTCTTTTCAATTGTTCTGTACAGAATTCTATTTAAGATTTTTGATGCGTTACCAATTAAGCTATTTGTTCTGTATTCTTCACATTTATCTGCTCCTGCTTTCTTTGGTATCATGACTATAACACTTTTTTTGAAGTCTGATGGAACTTCCCCTTTTTCATAAATATTACACACCAGTGTGTATAATCTTTCAATCACTTCCTCACCTGCACTGCACAGTAATTCTACAGGTATTCCGTCTATTCGAGGAGCCTTTTTGCCATTCAAATCTTTTAATGCTCTCTTAAATTCAGATCTCAGTATTGTTTCTCCCATTTCATCCTCTTCAACTTCCTCTTCTTCCTCTATAACACCATTTTCTAATTCATTTCCTCCGTATAACTCTTCAATATATTTGACTCTACCTTTTGTATTATAAATTGGTGCACCATCTTTGATTAACACATTATTGGATTTTAATTTATGTACCCCAAAATTTTCTTTAACTTTCCTGTATGCTTCTCTCTTTTACCAATGTTCATTTCTCTTTCCACTGCTGAACACTTTTCTTTAATCCACTCTTCTTTCGCTAGTTTGCACTTTCTGTTTTTTGTATTTCTTAATTGTCGATAGTTCCGTTTACTTTCTTCATCACTAGCATTCTTATATTTTCTTCGTTAATCCTTTAGCTGCAATATATCATATGAAACCCAAGATTTTCTACCAGTTCTCTTTGTTCCGCTTAAGTTTACTTCTGCTGATTTAAGAATTTTGTTTTTAACATTCTCCCATTCTTCTTCTACATTTTCTACCTTATCTTTTTTATTCAGACCTCTTGTGATGTCCTTCTCAAAAATCTTCTTTACCTCCTCTTCCTCAAGCTTCTCTAAATTCCACCGATTTATCTGACACCTTTACTTCAGGCTTTTAAACTATAATCTACATTTCATTATCACTAAATTATGGTTGCTATCAATGTCTGCTCCGGGGTAAGTTTTGCAGTCAACGAGCTGATTTATAAATCTTAGCTTAACCATGATAGAATCTATCTGATACCTTGCAGTATTGCCTGGCTTTTTCCATGTGTATATGCTTCTATTATGATTTTTAAACTGGGTGTTGGCAATTACTAAATTATACTTCGTGCAAAACTCTATAAGTCGGTCCCCTCTTTCATTCCCTATGCCCAGCCCATATTCACCCAATATATTTCCTTCCTTGCCTTTTCCAATGCTTGCATTTCAATCTCCAACTATTATTAAATTTTCATCTATATGTTTAATTGCTTCGTCAATTTCTTCATATACACACTCTACCTCATGGGCACTTGTAGGCATATAGACGTTAACAATCGTTATCAGTTTAGGTTTTGATTTTATCCTTATTACAATGATTCTATCGCTATGCATTTTGAAATACTCTATTCTCTTCCCTATCTTCTTGTTCATTACTAACCTACTCCTGCCGGCCCATTATTTGAAGCTGAGTTATTTATTCTAAAATCATCTGACCAAAAGTCGTTTTCCTCTTCCCACCAAACCTCACTAATTCCTACTACATCTACATTTATCCTATCCATTTCTCTCATTAAATTTTCTAACCTTCCAACCTTTTTTAAACTTCTAACATTCCATGCTCCGAATCGTAGAATGTTATTTATTAATTTTCTGGTGACCCCTTTCTTAGTAGTCCCCACCCGGAGATCTGAACAGAGTACTAGTTATGTAACTAGTAACATCAGCTACTTGTACGTAATGGTGAGGAGTTGAAATCATCCAGAATTAAACCATTGATCTGATTTTATTTTGTAAAAAAAGTATCTGTCCAGAAAATATAATACCAACAGCTTATTAAACAAAAAAAAAAACAATATTCATAGTTCAAAGTTGCAAAGCAGCCTAAACATATAATGTTGTAAAAGTGCAAGGAAACTGAACAATCTAATGAGGTACTGATAGTTATCTTAAATACTCCTCAGATGAGTCAACCATTACAATGGAAAATCTTATTTGATGTTTTAAAAAAATTAGTTTCTTGAAAATTTGATATCCTTATGAACAGAGGAGAGCTACATTTTCCTCTCTGTACTAACTTTTTATTTCTATTAAATATATCTACCTATATAACATTCATTTTGGACTAAATAATAATTATTTTTCTTAAAGCAGATTTCTGAAAATTTTGAATTCATTTGGTAAAGTATATTAATGAGTCCACTAAAAAATGTTGAATTATCCTCAATTTTTACTATCAATGTAATGAAATCTCATGAAAACATTTGTCAGTTACACATTTAAGACGATTTACCAACTAAATATTGATTATTATCATTATTATATTTCTAGTAGTTTTTTTTCAGAGCTATTATGTAACCCTTCAGCAGTAATGTAATTGGTATTTCTGTTATTAGTTAAGTTTTTCTTGAAATAGTCAAATGGAATATTTAATTTTTTTTCATTTAATTTATTGTTTTCTTCTGAATTTAGGATGTTAATAAATTTCAAATTACTCACCTATACTAAGATTGTGGCTTCTAAGAATAACTTGAAAATTTACATAATATGATTAATAGTATGTATACCCTGTTATTATGAGGTGATTTGCAAAGAGTGACGTTTCCAATGTATGATGTACACAATGTATTCTTGAACCAACAGTTGATTCTAACCCTATAAGTCAGACAGGCAATGCAGACATAACAGTACAAAATTATTCACCGTTAAGTTATGATTATCAGTCATGTAATAATCATACGAACTTGTACATTTTGAGTTGTTTTGAAAGTGACAACCAACACTTCCTTCCTAAAAATCTCGGAAATTTTGTATGAACATTGACCGATGTATATTTACATAATGCATATTCTGCCACAAAGTATGTTTTTGATTATGTTTTGCATTTACTGTGGATAAAAAATGTATCAGTTTTGGTAGTATGTTGGGTATTGTTTAAGTTATTTACTTTGTTGCCTACTTTGGACATAGTGATTTAGAAAGTTGAGTTGTCATGATTATATTTTGCAGCAAACTGCTGACTTAAACTGCTGCTTATTTTTTTATTTCTAGTGAAAAATAAATAACATTGCTTTAGAGTGTCTTTGTAGAGGAATATAACTTATAGAGGAATATTAATATAGAATTGTCAGTGTTGTATTTAATCTGTATTTCTATTCTATGGCAAAAGTCTATTTTTTAACAGAAGTAATGTTATTTCAGCCAGCAATTAGAAATGGATAACAGACATAAAAAACTTAATTAAAAGAAGTATCTATTGAATGAAAAATAGTTTTGATTGCTATTTTAATATTTCATACAGAACAATGCTTATAAATAAACAAAATATGTTAATCTGAATATTATTTAATTACAAATTTTACCTGGGTTTTGTTCAGTTCGAGACGTGTCTTTCTTAAAATAAGTGTAATCACTGAACGTAGCAAAAGCTATAGCTGAAATTACTGTTGCATATATCAAACTAAAACAGAAGAGAATTGTATTTAGCTTTACTAAAATATAAAAACATTTCTTGAGAAAATGTTTATATGAAAAAATTACATATTCTATATAATTGTTTTTTCGTTAGAATTGTTATTTATTTGGAACAATTAAAATTGTATTAACACAGAAAATTTATAAAAATGAGGAGCTCAATTACAAAGCATTCCTTGTCGTTTGAGTGAAATTTGTGGCAAACCACAAAAAACATTTGCGAAGCTAAAATTCTGTATCTATGCAGAAAAAAGTTATCAAGTTATCTGTCATGTTTATAAATTTAATATAAACATATATTGTCAAAAAAATAGGTAATGAAAGCAACACATTAAAAGTAAATAAAGAAATAATTCTGAACAAAAGTCATTTTGTTCAGAATTATAATAAAGACAAGGGATGTTTTGGAATGAAACGCTTCAGACAAGAAACATTCTGGTTCAAAAGACAGTGTACAAAATTTGTCAAAAAATTATACAATTTATTACTAAAAAAGGGTAACAATTCTTTATGCTTATTCTATAGTACAAAAAAAAATTTAGTATTTAGGCCTATATGAGTCTATAATATGATAGAAATTGTAGATTTATCAGTGAAAGTAAGTTAAGTTGTTATTACAATTTCATACAATAAAATAAGAAAATAATAACCTTACCTGACTATTTAAATTATACTTTCAACATCTTCCGTCATGGTAGGTAGTAAAATTTCCACCTTCCATGAAAGGTGAAAGTATCACAGAATGTGATATCTTCCAATTCATTTTCCAAACCCTCGCAGTCAATATGTTCACTCAAAATGACATTTTTATAAAGTAATAAGTCCAGGTTCACCTCCCAGTCTCTTCAAAATGAAAATGTACAAGTACTTCACATTCTCAACCTTTTTTGTTTTTATAGGAATGCCTTTCTCTATTTGTAGTTCTCTATTGTATTTTTTTCTGTATTGTAATCTTAACAGCTTCTGTTTTGGTTTAAGAATTTTTTTTTAGGTACCTATAACTGTTTGGTACCATGTTTTCCTTTAACTAAAAAATATATATATTTTATGTAGCTTTGAAATATTCAGGAAACTGGGCAAGTACTGGCATGTTTTACATAAGCCTCTGCAGGAATGTTTTTTAATGGATCTAGTTTTTCAACGAAAGACTTCACTGCAGTAATTTTATTTTCATAAAGATGAGGGATCTGTGATCACCATCACCAGCTTCAGAAGCAAGACTTCCATTTAAAATATGTCTTCTGCAGAAATGCTGAATTATTTTCTCTGCAACACCTAGTATTTCAGAAAAAGCTTCCTTACATACCTGAATTTGCCTTGTTTGCCCATCTTTTGTGTGTGAACTGAAGAATCTATTGCATGTCTGCATTATCTGCTTCTACATATTTCTCTTCTTCTCTTAGGAGATTCACTCGTCTTACCGTTAAGCATGAAATTGTCTTGAATTTCCTTATTTATTTTTTTATAAAAGTTCTGATTAAATTTACAAATATACTTCACAGTTAACTCACTACAATAAAACTTGCTTGAACCATGTGAGTGCTGAGAACATTTTGGTAAATTTTTAGAGCATAACCCTGCTTTTTTGCCACTTTCCAGCATTGAACAGCTCAGTGCATTTCCCTTTTCCCTTTCATTGCAAGGTTAAACTACGTTTTTGCACTTCTTGTTCACTGGTTTGAGTACCTTACATACAAAACAATATACAATATTGCAACAGCCTATAGTCCGATAAAATACAGTAAGTTTTAATAAGGTTATAATCAAACTGATAATTCTATTGCATAAAACAAACTAATAAAGTCATATTGTTCATAACTAATACATATATGTAAACAATACGCTAAAGAAAAAAAGATAACCCAAATTTTGCCAAATGTATCTAAATAACCAGAGAAGGAACTAACACACAGAACTCATAATCACTTTCCAGAAAATATTTATGTCAACTGTTAGGAATATTAGCCGTGTGACCACATTAAATATTTCCCACCTGTAACATTACATTATATTCTATTTTACAGATTTTTTTATTATTCTATGATGTGCAACACACTGGACAGAGACACCATTGAAAGTAAAGCCATATCTATATTTAATGTATGCATTGGACAAGAGACTTTTTGTTACAAAAAAAAGGAAGCAAATTGAAAATATTACAGCCATATTGAATGGACATTTTGGAAACAAGATTCATACATTATTTAAATTGATTTTTTAATCATTTTAAGGATGTTTTTTGAACAAAAACCATAATTTCTCCTGTAGGAGGAGAAAATGCTGAATAAAGTCATACAAAAATATCAATTTCAAACATTTTTGGACGAGAGTCGTTTTGGAAATGCGATTAAATATTTAATTTCCAAACATAAAAATCCTTCTCAAAAATACTTTTAATACTCATATAACGTAAACTAATTAAGAGTTCTTAGAGCTCCAAATTTAGAAAAATCATTCAAGCAGAGGTATCAATACACAACTTAGCTTACTATATTTTCATTATAAAAACAAAATTTTTACAAAATTCAAAAAGAAATTCCTTAATTAATTTTTTAAGAAGTCATCAACTGAATTATTCATTAGCCCTTAATAAAAAGTAACATTATGGAGTGAAACACCCCAACAATATTCGACTTTAATGATCTACAGGTGTTAAAATTAAATATGCCTTTGTCATTTTATCCTTATTAAACACACTTGAATTAAGCTACTCCATGAGATCTGTTAGGGGTTAGATAAGTTATCATTTATGCATTTTGGTAATAACAAAATCTACACAATTTACCATTTTACCTAGAACAAAAAATATGTTAAAGAAATGCTACCTGCTTTTTATCAGAATTGGTAATCAAGTATTACAGATAAGAAGAAAAGCAACATTTGGCAAAAAAAAATAGAGTGCTTGATTACTTTCCTTTAAAAAAATTCTTTAGAACAAATATCATAAAATGCTATTTTAAAACCTTCAGCTACCATTCAAATATTTTTTGCAGTTATGACAAATTAATTATAAATGAATAAATATGTAAATAATGCTGAACTAAAACTTGACATGCTTGTTATATTTTTCATTGGAAGTATCATTACCTCCAATGAAAAAGTAAACAAATAAAATAAAAGAATACCATTTATTTATACTAAACGGAAACAAAGGGGCAGACTGTGATATTTTTTAATACATTGTCTCAGAACAGAGGGCTACATTAATTTGTTCCATCACAACATTGTACCAATGTTTTTTATGGCTATGATGCATTTAATGCATCTAAGGTACTAAAGACACCAGTTAGAATTACTCTCGTTGAGATTAATGATTTTTACTTCATAGTCAGTCTCAGTAGTGCACAGAGTGAAGGCGTCACTTGCAGGATAGAATATGAAGTGAATTTCATTTCATAGGCCACATGATGACATCCAACCATACATCTGGTTCAGTGCAGAAGTTAATCAGTAAATCAGTAGTCACTTCATTCTTCACTTTCCTAGTAAGCCTGGTTTGAATAATTTTTATTAATGAGAATGGTTTGTCATTTTTAGGAGTGACTTGTAACTTTTGTCCAGTCATCCACAAACATTGCAATTATTGCACTCAACATATATTACACATTTAAAAACACTAGATGTTTATACAGCACTGCCAAATAGAGTAATGATAATAAAAAAATGTTTAAATATCATCTTAATAGTAATTATAAAATATATACAATCAAACTAAACTTACAGAGTGACTGCTCCAGAAGTAGTTAATCTGTAAGGTTTTTTCTGAACTTGACAAGAATTAGACTTCATCCTCATTCTAATATTAAGACCAGTGTCAGTTGAATTATACTTCATAAGGTAATGTGAAAATATATTTTCAACTTCATTTACTGAGCATGATGATGGTACACACAATCCCCAAAGTAATTCAGAAAATGATGGAGCAATTTTTATATCTATCTGGAAAATAAATTCAAAGAATGTCAATAAAATTGCTGCATTTTAATTTATTCAACAATAGAAAATTAAATTGTTATTGCTTTTCTGTTGTTATAGGAAAATGTGTGTTATTCTGTGTTAACATGCAATTTTACTTTTGTTCAGTAAGCATGAATTGATATGTTTATAAATATAACTTTTTAAGAGGAAAAAGAGTACACAAACCAAACTATGCTGACTTCAAGATGTTCTACATTGGACAAACATTGTTCATTTTCATTCAAAGATAAAATAATTATAACAAAAACATCCATATTGAAAGTTTGTTATTAATACTTTATACTTTTCAGGAAATGATAAAACTTGATTTTTTTTTTAATTTTCTCAAATACTTTAGAAAATACAAACAATTACAAAACTGACCTATAATTTTGTAAATTGAATGCCAAATCTTGAGGGAAATAACGAATGTATTAGGAAAGCTGTAAAGTACTCCATTTTTCAATAATGTATTAATTAAAATCGTAAACTTGGATTTAGATGCAACTGTTTGATAATATTTTAATTTGTAATGAATTGGCTAACTGTAATTTAAATTAAATTATAAAGAGAAACAGCTTAGTAATGATTTACCGAACGTAAAAATATAAAATAAGGGATGTTTTGACATTAAACAGTAATTACCAGATGCAGTGAAATTTTTATTCTCATCTGTCTATTTATTTACTAATTATATCTTATTTATATTATAGATGTTATATTGTAGAAGTATTTTCAAGAACTCAGCTAAATCCTCTAAAGATACTGTCTTATAATTTTAATTTATAAAGGAATTTTTTAAATAGTAATAGTTTATATTGCAATAAGTAAAGTTGATTTTGATGTATCACAGTTTCATAAATACTTCTACAGTTGTGCATATTAATAACTGTAAACCTGTACAGACATTACCATAAATAAAATTATGCTGAAAATATGAATATAAAATACAAACATCATCAGGTGTGCTGTGCATTGCTCTGTGTGACTGAATTAAATCCAGAACATTTTGATCTAATTTCGATGAGTTTCTTTTATCAAGAAACAGTGAAGCTAGGCAATACTGTCCTTGAATATCATTCTGTGATTCAGATATTTCAACACAACCGTCATAATCTCCTAATTGTGCTGAGTTCCCTCTTAACACACCAGATCCAAGTTTTCCTGTTGCATCATACACTGTAAAAAAAAATGTATTATGTAAAATCTACATATTACAAAAAAAATAATTATTAAATATGAGT
Organism: Lycorma delicatula; assembly: GCF_047948215.1. Classification (NCBI taxonomy): domain Eukaryota; kingdom Metazoa; phylum Arthropoda; class Insecta; order Hemiptera; family Fulgoridae; genus Lycorma; species Lycorma delicatula. The sequence goes on from NC_134459.1 coordinate 132,003,111, forward strand.
GTACTGTTTTTTTTTTATTCCTAATGATAATTCTTACTTTCCTATAACTAATGGAATTAGAAAAATAAAATTGAAATGAGGATAATAAGAGCCATATATTATAAATTTCAAATAGTTCATTTTATGCTTTCCTTTACATTCAGTTACTTTTACAAAAGTATGTATTAGAAAACCTATTTAAACTAACTTAAATCCATTTCTCCTTAGAATTGTACTTTGATTAAATTCTTTGCAATAGATCTATTTTCTGTTCTGAAATTTTCATTATTTTAAGTAAAACCTTTTACAATCATATTACATAGAAGATGCAATTTCTATAATTTGTTTTCAATGTTTGCTTTTCTGTCTCATTATTACATTGTAACAAAAGAATTATTGATCTGATTCAAATGAAAAATTTACTTTTGTTAAGATTGGTTATCAGAAGGAATGATGAAGACTACAAAACATCTGATAAACAACAATAGGAGTAATGATAGGATTTTCTCTAAGTCAAAATTGGTTTTCTGTCAATATCTTGCTTATTTTTCCACTATGATACTTTTTCAGAAGCAAAAATTAAAGCTGTACATAACTTTTGTTGGACTTTTGGCCAGTCACACTCTCACTGGATGAAAAATATTTCTTTGCAACTTTCTCAATAATCTTTGATTCCCTCTTTGAGAGAGAATATATATATATATATATATATATATATATATATATATATGTGTGTGTGTGTGTGTGTGTGTGTGTGTGTGTGTGTGTGTGTGTGTGTGTGTGTGTGTGTGTGTGTGTGTATGTTTTAATTGCTTTACTTACTTATTTTTTTTATCTAATATTTAAGATGTTCATAATTTGTATTTTTTTCTAATTAAAAAATAACAATAATTTCGTTATTTTTGTAACAAAAAAGAAAAAAGTAGTATAATATCCAAATTTATATACACATATATATATATATTAATCTGTTTTATATATATATTTATATGAATACACATTAAAATTAATCTGTTCAATGAATTCATTGAACATTTATCTAAAATGACTATTTAATTAAGCAATTCATTTTATTTTGCTTAATTCTAAGTATTACTTTGATTTTGTGTGAATGTATCAATTATGAAAATTTATGAATTCATTGAACAGATTAATTTTAATATGTATTCATACAAATATATATATATATATATATATATATATATATATATAACAGATTAATATATATATATATTAATCTGTTCAGTGAATTCATCAGTTTTTCTATTTGATACATGCACACAAAATCAAAGTAATACTTAGAATAAGGCTGAATAAAATGAATTTGCTTAATTAAATAGTCATTTTAGATAAATTTAGCTCTTTAATAGTATTATGATGGATGTTGTAATACAAAAAATATAGTAGCAGTCTGACTAGAGATTCAGGTCACTCCCAAAATGAAATACATTCTCAATAGACATGGTTGTTGCAACAACAATCATTCTCTTTTATATGGTTGCATTACAGGACACTAAGTGTTCCAAACTGTAAGTAATATTCAGCTCTACAAGCAGCAGCTTCAAGAGTTGTATAATTACACCATTTTTCCAGAAAAAGTATTTCTGGTAAACAGACACTTTTATTGCATGATAGTTATAAGAAAAATTGAGATGGCACATGTGTAAAGCAACAAATAGATTCGGAAACTACTGTGAGATTATTTTTGCTCAGGTACAAATCATGTTTCTTAACTAAGAAACATGATTTCAGAATCATCTTTTAAGAACTATCTTCCATAAAACATGAATTGATTTATCAATCAGGTCAGCAATTTTCATGTTGTATAGTGTGGTGCAATATACTGATAAACAGGTTGTAATGTAATCCTTTACTTTTTTTAAACTGTCAAAAATCTTAACATTTTTCAAATAAAGTGTGAAAGAGTGAATCTCAGAAATGAAATTTATTTCTCCTATTGTTTCTTAAAAGCTATTATGATTTTTTTTTAAATAACAAGAAGTTTACACTTAGGTTAGTAATGTTTGGATTAATAAATTACTAATCTACTTTTGTATTGGTTATCTTATTGGTTTTTCATAGGCGAAAGCTTATATGAACATTATTATTCCTAATGTTATTCTTAGTTTTCTGGAAAAGAAATCTCTAGAATAGCAATTAATTAGATTGAAATTAATACTTGTAATGCAATTGTAATAGATACCAGTCACTCTTTAAGATAATTTGTAGCGATCATCCTTATCCCTAGTAATGTGGCAAATTCTATAATGTGATGACCCCATTAGGACATTAATTCAGCTAAATATAAAAATGTACATTAAATAAAAATAAAACATGCCAAGATTCAGTTCCTTAGATCACTTCACATATCACACTAGATAAATCACAGGAAATAGTAACTATCACACCAGAATGTAAAAATAAAATACATGATAAGGTGGTGATATAACAACAATAACTGAACCACTATCATCTTAAATGTACTTGTCCAGCTTTAATACTAAATTATCACTGAACACACTTTTTCTATTAACATTTCTGGGGAACATAAAGAATATATAAGCGTAACCTACAGCTAACTTGATTAGGTTCTTTCCTTTTTTTCATAATGATTAAAATTTTACATTTGACATAACAACTGACTTCAAAATAAAAAATTATTCTCAAACATACATACATACCTATACATATCTTATATTAATGTGATTGTTTCTATTAACCTATAAACGAGTATTATCTATTTTCAGCCAAGAAAAAATATCAATTTTGGGTAGTTTTAAAACAGATTTAGCTTTTTTATTATAAAAATTATGGATAATCTTAGTTGTTCAGAAAATTAATCTTGAGTTTTAAAAATTTGATCCTACTTCATTAAAATATTAAAAGTCAGGAAATTAATTATTAAATATTTAAAGTATTTTTTTTATTTAAAGTATTTTTAAATAGCTGCAGAAAATTCTTTGAAGTAAAAAAATAAGATAGGGCCACTTTAAGGCAATATTGATGTAGCACCTAACTCCCTTAATTTTTGTTTCATATTTTAATGGGCTATAAAATTCAATTAAAATAAAATCAGAAACTTACTTTTTAATGCCCACAATTCCATATTTTGTAATTCATTTAGAAAAAATTGAAAGTGATTCCAGCATGCAGGACTGATCAATTCTTGATCAATAGTAATAGGTAATGATGATGGAAGATTCCAGTTTCTTCCAGGCCAAATTGATTCATCATCTGTAATAATAATAAGTTTTGACTCATAAGTTAAAACAGGAATACAGTAAGGTAGAACAGATGTAGATATATAATAATAATAATAATAACTAATCTTTATTATTTGAAGGAACTGCTGAAAGAAACAAATTATCTTCCACTTTTCTAATATTAACCATCTCTAATTAGACATAGCACTTAGAAGGTGCTATGCCTAATAAGCGTGATCTGTTTAATTCTGAAAGGACACTGTTTCCAATCTGGCTGGTCACAATAAAAAAAATAATAAACTGTTACTGTTTTTCTCCCAACTTTGAAAAAACCAATATTCTGTTTTGTTTTCTACTCTATATTATGTATTAAATTTGAATGGAAATGCAATCACTAAACTACTACTGCACAGACTGGTGGATCTAACCTTTACATTTTGGGTAATGTTCAGACCTGATTCTGCCTCGTTTCAACGAGGCAGAAATCAGGTCTCAATTGTTTACTACTTTTACTATTAGTAATAGTAGTAAACAATTGTTTACAATTCATTTTTACAACAGTGAAGTATCAACCAATATCAAAGATGTTCATTGACTGCTAAGTTAATTGTTTTCAATAATCACCATAAGAAGCACTAGAATTGTTCAAATCTAGAGTCAATAATTTGTTTTCAGACAATGCTGTAACTGCTTTGAAGTTTGTAAATGGTTGTTAATTTTGTTTTATAATAATCATAAATCAGTCCATACAGTTATTACTACAGTACTTGGTACACATACTCTAAAGTATAGAAATTCCATTCAAATACTTACTGTTTGTCTGAAAGCTATTCTTTGGAAGAAGACATATTAATAAAATCACCACTTTTGTTATCATTGTCACAGATCCTGAACAATTTTCAATTTCCTGTAAAAAAGCAGGTCAGAATTATTATATGGATCAGTATTCGAGAAATGTGTTGAGAGTTGACAGATATATTTTTTTACAACCTCAATAACAGTGACTACAAGTTATTACATATTTCCTATTAGTTAACTGAATTTATCAAGGGCAGCATATCGTAATATGAAAAACAGAGATGTCTGGGCATGATATCTCAGTGTCCTCTACCAAGAAATTTATAGAATCATGATTATAAACCCCACACAAATATGGTGTGTAGTTTTTGTCTGCAAGTGGATATGTTAATGAGAGGTGGAAGGCGAACTACAGTGCATATTAAAGATGTAGATACAGACGACCGAACAAGAGTTCAAGGAGCCATAGCACATGTGTTGAAGCAAGCTTATGGTGAGACATAAAATGTTTCTATAGTTATAACACTACTGGCTGCCAACATGTTGATAGAGCGGAGAATACATATTGGCTGGATGCATTGCAGGGCCTACATTTGGGAAGATGTCGATCGGTGCTACAGATGCTGGGGCACCGGTCATAGGAGAAGTGAGTGTAAGGGCCCTGACAGCTCGGAATTATGCTTTAATTGTGTGTGGAAAGGGCACAAAATTGTGTCATGCTTAGAGCCCAAGAAGTGCCTAGACTGAGGGAAGGGGACTATCGCATTGGAGGAGTACCGTGCAAATCAACCAATAATGATTAAAGTGCTGCTAACTAATGCCAACAGACGTTCGCTCTCCCATGATTTAGTGGAAGAGGTAGCAAAGAAACGAGATGTTGACCTAATGGTAGCTACCGAACTAAGCAAATATGTTGCAGCAAGTGCTGGCTGGTGGTATGATAGCAAAGGAGATGTCGCCATCTTCAATATCAGTGGCAGGTGGATGTGGACTCTTCTAAGTCGTAGCAAAGGACTCATAGGGTTGGAACTGGCAAATGCAGTTGTCATTGGAGCATATGTTTCACCAAACATCGAGTTTGTTGCGTTATAGGCATTCATGGACACGCTATACAGGATAATAACGACATTTCCCAAACGAGTGGTAGTAGTCAGCCACTTCAACAGCAGAGCAGTGGTGACAGCAGTAGTACCACGAACAGTCGAGGTGAAGTGTTGACTGAATTGCTCGAAGTCACGAGGTGTTATTGTGTTAACGCAGGAACCCCAACGTACCAGGCTAGGGAACACTCATCGCTGTTAAATTTAACACTACCAATTGGCAGGTGTAATAAAGAACAACTACAGGTGGAGTGTGTTGACGGAAGATACGGCAACTGACCATCTCGCTACGTTGGTGGAGTTAACAGATACTGCGTTTTATATTGCAGATAGGAGCGGGAGTTTCGGCTGACTAAGGAGCAAGTAGAGAGAATTGTGGCAAAAGTTATCAACAGAATCGAGACAGGTGTGCTACTGACTCCGGAGACAATGCAGACAGTCATATAGCAAACGATGACTCGTAGGCGATTACCTGTGCTGACTAGGGAGCAAGCGAGAGAACAGATAGTTAGCTCTTTCCATGTACTGAAGATAAGGTCGAGGAAGTTATTACATGTGATTCAAGATTTCACTTTGGAAGACGTCACGACCGCAGTTAAACAACTAGGGAATAAAAAGAGCCCGGACCTAGATGACATACCAGCTGCCATCCAGAAAAAATTATTAGAGAAGATACCGTGGGAGTTAGTCGATGTAGCTAGTTCTGACATTCGAGAATAGGTGTTTCCCACGATGTTGGAAATAATCCATAGTAGTTTTTCTCCCAAAAAACAAGTTAAAAGAAGATAGAGTAGCCTCCTATAGACCATTGAGTTTAATAAACACCATGGGCAAGGTGATAGAGATGATTTTAGCAGCACGCATCATCAGGGACCTCAACGACGCTGAAGGTATTAGCAATTAGTAAAAGCAATTTGGGTTTTGGAAGAACCATTCGGCCAAACAGGCGTTTGTGAAAGTTATGAGTTATGAGTATGGCCAGAAAGATAAGAGCTGGTACTTGGCATACGCGTGGAATTCTTCTGTTTACATCCTTAGACATCAAAACGTGTTTGGCTCGGCGCCATGACAGGTAATTATGGCCGCCATGCGGGAGAATGGCGTAAGTCAATATCTCTGTTGTCAAGTCAGAGATTATTTATCCGAGCGATGGAATACTATCGAGGCTCAGGAGGGAAAGATCAAATTTTAGTCGTTTGGCGGAGTCCCCCAGGAATCGTGCTGAAGCCCCTGCTTTGCGTCCTAGCTTATGATAGTGTTCTCCGTTTGAGGCTTTCAGACAGTTCCGCTGCAATAGCCTATGCTGATGACCTTGCTCTCTTAATCCAAGGCAAGACTGAAGAAGAGGTTGCAGTGAAGGGAAATGCTTTATTAGCGATGGTCAGTGACTGGTTGAGGACACGGGATTTAAAGCTTGCGCCAGATAAGAGCGTATATACTTTGATGACCGGCAGGAAAGTGATTGCTCCGATTGAGCTGAAGGTTGCTGATCAGCCGATTCAATACAGGCCGAACTTAAAGTATCTGGGTGTCACATTGTATAAGAATTGTAAATTCACGGAACATATCTTGCAGAGCTGCATGAAGGCTGAACGTACAATTAAGGAATTGAATGTCTTCATGTCAACACAAAGAGCTCCCAAAATGTCAAACCGAAGGTTGGTTATGTCAGTGATTACCTCCTGAACGCTATATGTTGCACCAGTATAGGGTGCATCGACAGCCATAAAAAAGAATTTAAAATAGAAACCATCAGAATTTAAATAGAATGCGACAGGTTCACAGAAGATCGTTCTTGGGAGTGGTATCTTCTTACCGTACTGTATCGTACGAGGCGCTATGCGTGGTTGTCTCTGTACCACCGATTGAGCTTCAAGTTCGGAAATGAATAGACATCTACCGTATAATGGTGTTTCCAAAGGCGAGGCAAGAAATAGAACACTGGATGACTGGAAGGAGTAGTGGAAGGCAGTTGAAGGTGTTGCCACGTGGACCAAGAGACTAATATATGATTTGCACGTTTGGCTTGGAAGAATGCACGGTGAGACGTATTACTAATTGATACAAATCATTACAAGTCAAGTAATTTCGAAAAGTGTTTGAGGACGTTCGGGAGAAGGGAATCCTCCAGATGTATGTTCTGTGAACAACCAGATACGTTCGAACTTAGAGTTTTCATATGCTCGAGGTGGGCGGTTAAAAGATTCTAGGCCGGTAAATCAGGTCTAACCACAAGAAACCCTCATAGATTATACGTTGAATCCTGTCGAACAATGGAAAGCAGTTGAACTTTTTGCGACAGACGTGATTAAACAAAAGAACGAGGGGTGGTTGAGGGGTTTTAAGGTCAGGTGGATAGCCCCAACCGCGAGGGCTGGCATGCTCCAGGGTGACAGTCTCAATGATCATTTGGGGACTCCGGAGTGTTAGTGTAGGTTGAAAAACCCCGAACCGGTGAGGGTGTCTCGGCATCCTTCATTTAAGTGAGCAAATAGCACTCTCAAAATAGCTGACCGGCGAGCCTATCTGCCATGCCGGATGTACAGCCTATCGGTGGGTAGGATCGTTAGAGTTGCAAAAAATGAGTTGAACAGGCTTGGACTAAAGTAAAACGCCTTCTGAGAGAAAATAATTGTGGTAACTTAAATCAATATAATTTAAAGAAATTAACTGACATCACCATCAAAGCAGTAACTGAGTGTACCGGAAAAGTTACTTTTCAAAAGTGACAAATCTGGAGGAAGAATGCTGGCTAAAGACGGAATTGTTTTGGTTGTCACTGATAAGTTTATTATATCCACCAGCAAGGCAGACAATTCTTCAACAAACTCTGAATCCAACAGCGATGATACAGGCAGGGGTGAAAACTGGCTACAGCAGTTTTATAAGACTAAGTACAAAAGTTATTTAAGTACTAGTGAAAATATTTATTCCCTTTTTAGTGCATACAAAATAGGCTAATTTAAATTTAAACATTAATCTTTTGTAGTTCAAAAAATAATATTATGTTCAGTAAGTAGTTCAATAAAAAATCAAAAATTAATTTTGTCAAAAGAATTTACAGTTAAGATAGTAGCGGGCAGTTTCCTTTTTGGTACCCACCGGGTTGGACTAGTGGTGAACGCGTCTTCGCAAATCAGCTGATTTCGAAGTCGAGAGTTCCAACGTTCAAATCCTAGTAAAGACAGTTACTTTAATACGGATTTGAATACTGGATCGTCGGTATCCACGATCCAGTATTCTCTGGTGGTTGGGTTTCAATTAACCACACATCTCAAAAATGGTACCTGAAACTGTACAAGATCAAACTTTACTTACTCTCATACACACCATCCTCTGAAGTAATACCTGACGGTGATTCCCGTAGGCTAAACAGAAAAACGTTTCCTTTTTGGTAGTATGATTATCATTGAATGACGTTTTAGTACCGCCATCTAACTACCTCTCTTTCTCGTACTCACTCAATCTCTCTCTCGTACGACACATTCCTTAAAGAGGTACACTTATAACTCCAGTACGCGCTGTTGTAAATCTTAATTTCAAAACTTTATAATTTTGAAATGAAAATAATCATGAATATAAAATTAGAATAAAAATACAGAATTTAAAAATTTTTTACGGAAAATATGATATTTTATATAATATTTTACCAAAATTAACAAAAGAAATATTTTTAAATTATTTTTTTCACTTATTATTTATTTATAATTTTTTTTTTTTTAATTTTATCCTAAGGTTTTGAAAAATTGTAAAGTAATAGAATCCATCTACAATGATCTGAATCCAAAAGAAAGTTTTGCTTTACTGAAATTGCATTGTGAATTACTTGGTAATCTAATGTAGCTTAAATGGAAAGTAAGTTCTGCTTTATCATACTCATGCTGAAGGTAAGAAAAGTAGTTTTTTCTTAATTTACTTTTTGCAGCTTTGACCATTTATTTGGTGTAGTGGTCAGAATGCTTTCTTCTCAATCATCTATTCCTTAGTTCATTTCCTAGTTAGGTCACCATATTTGTTTTTTCAAATAAAAAAAAATGTAATTTCATTTGGGCATCTGTCTGTTATTATTTCATTTTCGATGGATGTTTTATTTTAATATTACATAAATTAGTTTATTCTATATTTGTGCATTGTGAATTAGTTACCAGTTGTAATACAATCTTTTTAGACTTTGAAATTATTTATTGTTTTTTTAGTTAATTATGATCAACAAGTGAGATATATTTATATTTATATATTTTATATTTAGAGTAATATAAAAATGGTTAAATATTATTTAAAGTAGCATTTCTCTTTGTTTATTTGATATTTATATGTTAAAACAGGACAGAACTAGTCTATAATTTTTGTTATTCAAAAACTTAAATGAAATTTTAAACCTTACATTATAAAACCTTGGCCTTAAGTAAGAAACTAGATTAACTTGTGATGAAAGTTGTAAACCGATTCTAAAATCGTGATTTCACAAGGTAACATTAATTTAAGCACTTCTGGATCATCTTTAATTAGTTATTGGATGTTGGAAAACAATTAAAATCTATAATAATTAGATATTAAATCACATAGTATGTTAAATATCCAAAAATTTATTTCTAGAAAAAAAAGCATTTAATGAAAATTGATCCTTCTGTTTTCTCTTACATAGAGACCTATATAAATATAGATATTTGTAAGAATTACAATATAAATATTGTAAATATATTCATATATTTTTAAGAATTTCTAATTCCTAGATAATTTTATTAACAGTCCTTTGTACAAACCTTTGTCACAAAAGCTTTCCTTGCTTTTGCCAGTCTGCTGCTGTCTTTTTTACTTCATCCATTCTTTGTAATTTTAAGGCTAAATTAAAAAAATTCTCTAACTTCTATTTATTATATTCTTCTGTTAGTATATTTAAATTCTCTTTATGACACTCAGTCATACTTCATCATCGTTAGTCATTCTTGTTTATTTTCAGACTGAATTTTTCTCAAACATTGAAACCATGTCAATCAGTATTTCTTCTAATATTTAGTACCAAAAAATAATATCATTCATGCATCTCAACATCTATCATTCCTTGGATTGTTGCTCCCCTCTCAAATATGAACTTCCTTTGTTGCTTCTGTGCATGGAGTAAAAAGCAACGGGAGTATTACAGCTTTGTCTCATTCCTTTTTGTATTGGAGCATCTTGTACATTTTATCATAGTTCCCTGACTTTTATTTAGATTGTAGATTATTTTTTCCTAATGTGTTCATTGCAGTCTGTTCAACTAGTGAACAATATGCAAGCTCCCCCATGGCCCAATGAGATGAGGATTTTAAGCATGACATATAAATGAGGTATAGTCTTAGGCCGACCATTCCTGATGTGATTCCTGAGATGTGTGGTTAAAGACCACACCACCCCAACCACCAAAATACACCGGTATCCTTTGTCTAGTATTCAAATCAAAATAGTATAAAGTCAACTAATGTTACAAGGATATGAAGCTCAGAACCATCAACTTCAAAAGTCAGCTGTTTAACAACTGATTTGTAATCTCTTTCTCAATATTTTCCTTCTAACTCTTAATTCTATTTTGGTTAAAATTTTAAAATTATTCAATTACATTTCCATATTTCTTCTTGAGGCAAGTATGTAGACTTTGTATACTTCAACCTTACTTTTAAAATCAATCTTGAGTTTCAATGGATTTTCGTGTAATCATGTTCTTTCTAAAACTGAAATGTACTAAAGCAAAGAAGTTTCTTTCTTTATGTACTAAAGCAAAGAAGTAAGGTGTGTATCACATGTAACAGATATTGTGTGTATATGTGTATGTTTAGGTGTCACATGCTCGACTTTCATTCAGGGATTCTTCAGGAACTGAAGTTTCTGATTTGAAAAATGAAATAAGTTCCCAGAGAATAAATACAATACTTATTGAGTTAGTATAACTTTATTGCCTATAGCAATAAATATCTTTATAAAATATTTGTATGAACCCATCATGTTTTCTCTAAATGTGGAACATTTAGTTGTTTCAGTCTTCTTGTTCAGTGGCTACAGCCAAGAAGCAAGATTTTGTATCAAATTTGAATCGATATTGAAATATAATTTTATTTATATATTGATAAAGTAAGAACAACTAGGTTCAAATTTTCAGTTACTAAAATGTCTGTACGTGTCTCATTTTTTAAATTGATAATACTAAATTATTTTGTAATCAATAAGAAATTACAGTTTGTTAACATTTTTAGGTCTTTATTTTTATGTAAACATATCATGTTGTAAATGAATCATTTAAAGAACTCCCCGACGGGGAGTCTTATTCTTTAAGACTTTGGGGGTTGGCGTTCCCACGGGCCTAGCCTTTGCAGCTTTTCTTCCCACTACACACGGAGCTGCAGAACACTTTACACTATACACATATACTACACCAATAACACTACATAAATTACAACATATACACTTACACAACAACATCCTACACTGATATTTCTTACATTTACACTTGTGATGTTGCGACATCTTACGAAACGCAACTTCCAAAGGACGTTCTTCCATAGACCATTTAGTGTCACTGGAAGCAGCCATCCAAAAAGCTTTCCTATTTTGTCAGCGCCTCATCGCTGTTTTCTTTGATATCAAGAAGGCTTACGACACGGCCTGACGACATGGTATTCTTAACACCCTTAAGGAATGGGGAGTCAAGGGCTGTGTGCTTGCATTTATCAAGGGTTTCCTAAATTACCGATCTTTCCGTGATCGTTTTGGAGATTCCTTAATGGGTAGCATCACTTTGGAGAATGGAGTCTCCCAAGTAAGTTTATTAAGTACCACCTTCTTCGCTGTAGCCATCAATAGTATTACTGCATGTGTGCAACCACTTGTTTCATGTTCGTTGTTTGTTGATGATTTTACCATCTATATCACGTCCTGTTCAACATTCACAGCAGAAAGACTATTGCAGAACACAATATCTCGTCTTGAAGGTTGGTCTAAGGTAACCAGCTTCACCTTTTCAGCTGAAAAAACAAAAGGGCAACCGAATCACTCGGCTTTTACCGCAGTTATTGCAAATCCTAGTTTACAGAGATACGAAGACCATCCACGTGATACTGCGCCTATGGGTGGGTGTACGTACTCGGCGGTTACTACATCTTTTAAACATGGACATACCTTCTATTTTTCCAACGTGTGGAAAAATATACTGTTCATATCCTCCGTGGAGAATCAACCTTATAAATTTTATTTTAGATCTTACCACATACAAGAAACAAGCAGCAACACCTATCGTTTTTCAGCAAATTTTTCACCATATACTCTCCAAAATAAACCTGGACGCAATAGTATACACAGATGGCTCAAAGCAGAATCATACCGTTGGAAGTGCATTTATTGTTAATAGCAAAATCTACTTGTTTGGTCTGCCTAATATTACAGGTATATTTACTGCTGAATTGTACGCTATTATAAGGCATTGAATATCGTTAACCCAAAATACCGTCATATCATTATTTGTAGCGACTCGTGTAGTGCACTCCAAGCTTTACAAGATTTTTACTCTAGACATCAGTTGGTCACTGAAATCTATAATGCAATCGCTGAGTTGGATCATCGCAACACAGAAGTGACTTTCTGTTGGATTCCTAGCCACGTGGGAATTCCAGGTAACGAAAGTGCGGATTCTGCTGCTAAAGAGGCTAGTAATCAACCTCCCTTCACCACTCATGTTGCTACTTCAGACTTTATTAATTATGTAAAGAAGTCTCTTCGAGCAAAGTGGCAAGGTGATTGGACGGCCACCGTTGATAACAAAGTACGGCACATTAAAGATTCTGTGTTGCCTTGGGTCTCTTCATGCAGAAAAATTCGTCGAGTGGAAGTGGTCCTCTGTCGATTGCGATTAGGCCATACTAGAGACACACACGAGTACCTGATATCAGTAGGTCATGCACCACTATGAGCACGATGCAATTGCCGCATGACCGTGCACCACATTCTTGTGGATTGCATTCGTCATGCGGCTTTGCATAGTAAATTTAAATTGCCCAGAAATATCCGTCAATTTTTGAGTCTAAAACAAAGTTTTAGACCGGATGTTTCTGTTTTTGCATCGTGTTGGTCTTATCCGAGAAGAGGCCCTTTACACCCTTCTCGGATATTCTGAAATTCTATACTTGTGTAAATTTTATATTGTTTTTTGTTTTTATTTCTTTTTAAGATAAATTTTATCTTATTTTAAAATTCTGACTGATATTAGTCAGAATTTTAAAATGTTATATAAGTCCTTAGTAATATTAGATATAAATTTTTAGTAGTATTAGTTTTAAGTTTTTATTTCATTTTTAATATTTTTGTTTTTTATATTCGATATATTTATTTACTTTATGTTAGTTATATTTTTAGTTTAGTTATAGTTTTTATTTTATCTGTTAGTCTTACTGTTATCCGAGAAGGGGCCATTTACACCCCTTCTCGGAGTTTGTTAAATTCTTTTTACTTTTGGTTTGTTTTAGATTTTATACGTGATATTAGTTGTAATTTTTATTTCTCTTTTATTTTATTTTAGTTAGTTTCTTTTATTTTATTATAGTTTCTTTATTTTCTTTATAAAAAAATAATTTTTTTTTAAATCCGGGTGATGATAACGCATACGCGTTTTTCGCTCTCAAAAGAAAAAAAATTTAAAGAACTGAAAATTCAATGTTAAAATTTTAAGATGTTTTACGTCTTGAAAGGGTGATTGAGGATCAGATCAAACATAAATGCTAAAATTCTATCTGGCATTATTGAGGTCTCAATTAAATTACAATTCAGTTTTTTTGCTACTCTGGAAGATAAATTGCTGTTAAATTATTAGTAATCATAAAGCTTAATTATTGCTGTAAAATTTAAGTGGCTTTCACTCTTACATTCATATGTGCAGCATTTGCATTTAAATGATACAAAACTGAGTGTGGGATTAGCTTTCGCCCCCAAACACCACAATGTTCACAAGACAGGGATTTTTTTTAGTAATATCAACTAAAAAAAAAAAAAAATGCTGTAAGAATATGAGAGCATTTTTATTTTTAATCGACTTAAAAAAAAGAGTAAGAGAGCCTTCTTGTATTTAGAGATTATGTATGTATTTATGTTATATTTTATAGACATTAATTATCCAATATACAAAATGTATTTTTACATACATAACAACTGACATACATAAAAACGAATACATATATACAGAGTGATTCATGTAGTAATATCGGCCCTTTCTAAGCACATTCTACTAGCGAGAATAATGCAAAAAGTTCATATAAACATGAGTCTAGAAACGCTCCGTTAGTGAGTTTCGAGTAGAGAAAGATTTCGCCCTGATTCCTGGGCAAAGGGTGAGATAAAGTCGTACTGAAATTTTAATTCTACAATTCATAGAATGTAAAAAAATAAAAATGTAATTGATACATTTAATAAAGTTTACAATAAATTTTCAAAAATCGGTCCTACTTCAATACATTTGACTGCACGCTCTCGGATTGCTAGCATTGCTCTCTGCAATTCTGCGCGACTCCTTAATTCGTGCAGTGGCATCTGTAATACGAGCAACCAACTCTTCACGTGTATGAATTTTTATCTTGTACACAATACTTTTCATCCAACTCCTCAATCAAAAATCTAACAATGTTATATCAGGTGATCTTGATGGCAACGAATGTGGCCCGCAGCTGCTAATTCATCGATCTGGAAGTTGCTCTTTTAAGTATTCCTATACGACACTTCTTTCTGGACATATCCGGGTTATTTAATAATTCACGGTGGCCCTCTGCTCTGTTTCAGTTGCAGAAGCCTAAATGTACACGAAATGAATTAGAAGTGATCCCAAGTTATTTCAGCCATCGGACTGTTTCCCTGCGTGATGGCGGCTCGGAGGTTCGTAAAACCCTAACTAAAGGATGCCCTCAGGGTAGTGTCCTGAATCCCCTTATTTGGATTATAGAATTCGATTCCCTGTTGCGTTTGAGGTTGCCGTGTTGTTGTCGTGTCATCGCTTATGCTGACGACGCGTTACTGCTGATTGAAGGGGATTCGCATAACGAAGTTGAGTTCCGAGCTGCTCATGCTTGTGAGACACCCCAGCTGTGGAGTTTCCAACATAAGATGATTTTCAGCCCAGAAAAACCACAATGATATTGCTTAAGGGTCGATTGGGCCCAACGACCCTCTTGTTGGCTGTTATAGGCGGTTGTAGAACAGTCTCGCGGGAGGCAGTCTGTGTTATAGCCAGACGCAAACCAATACATATCTTGGCTAATGAGCGTAAGGAACGCTACATTTCCAAGGTAAATAACCTATTGACGTCAGAACGAAAGCAGCAGTTGAAGACAGGGACCTTGCGTCTTGGAAGGTCGGGTGGAACGAATCCCCCACAGGTCGATACACGCATGGTATTTTTCCTACAGTGTCTAATTTAGGTGCGATTAGATGGGTTTCCCCCAATCGGTGTATTACACAGTTTCTCTCCGGGTATGGTTCCTTTCGGGTGAGTTTGGCTAGGTTTCTTCGGTGGATTCGACTCAATGCCCGGATTGTGGGGCTGATGATACAGTGGACCACGTCCTCTACGTCTGTCCCCAATTGAGGTCGAACGTTCACGAGCTGTTAAGGAACTTAAGAGAATACATTCCTTTCTGGATCTCCGTATTAATTGGATGATCCGCGAGGAGTGCTTTATAGTAACTGGTTTTCTTCGCGCCCTTGCGGTGTGTAGGTCTGCAGAGGGAATTTAATCAAGTTTTTTGATCGTGGTAGGATCCCGGGTGGCTAAGGTTCCAGCCTAGGCATTAGATTGGTTGGAGGTAGGCGCATTGGCATCGCGCCACGGTTATATTGGTATTGTTTGTGATTCGATTTGGGGCTCCCGCTGGCAGGGCTAGCCGTGCTGCTTATGGTAGCTCGTGTAACCGGGGACGTGACTTAGTTCCGCCGGTGGCGGTCCCTGATTGTGAATTGGTAATGCCGCGCGAGACTCCATGATGGGACCGGGTGGTGGTGCGGGATTTGTCCCCAGATCCTGCGCGGACCGGAATAAGGTTACATTTCCCTTGTTAGGTGACCTAATTTGGTCGACGTATTTGGGCGAAGGTCTGAATTTCTATGTTGCCGTAAAACATTATTAGTTAGTTAGTTTGTTCGGTTAGTTAGTTTGAGGGAATCATGCTAGGAAGATTTCCGTTTGAGTCCTACGTGAAGGCAAAATTTGATTTGTATTTTACTGATGCAACTGTCTACCGAGGCATTTACATAGGTGGCATCCCGACCGAGGCCTGGCTGATGACTGTAAGATGTAATCAGTAAGAGGATCTAAAGACGACCTCCGTTAAAATCCCCCAGGGCTCTGAACGGAGGGGTTGGTATGGTGACCGGAAACATCACAAGGTGACGTTACCGTAGTATATCTTCCCGCTACGGGGTTGGGATGTTCCTTAAGAAATTTCAAGTAATTCTGAATTTAGACGTCCTAGAAGAATGAATGATCCAATTAGTTGATCGTAAGATAGACCACACCACACATTGACGCTAAATCGATTTTGGAAATAACATTCTACTGTCATGTTTGGATTGACTTCGGTCCAAGCGTGTTCGTTGCAAAGGTTATTGATGCCATCACCTGTAAACTGAGCCTCGTCAGTATATAAAATGAACACGTTGCAAATCTTAATTTGCAATGTTGCAAATGAAAAGAAGAATCTCTTGGTTGAAGATTTTGTACTCATTTATTATGGTAAGGATACATACAGCTTGTTATTATGAAGTGTCCTCCACATTAGAGACTTGGAAACTCTAAATGTCCATAGTATACTAACATTCGGATTGTGTTGAGCAGTCTCGACAATGGTTTCATCAATGTTGGTATCATGATTGGCAGAACGCTCACAATAAATACTAATGCTGGGATGTGTACCGGTTTCTTGTAGCATAAGGAATGTTCCATTACTTTTTTGAGGATTTGGAACTTCATGGTTAGACAAAAATCTTTTGTAATTCTGCAGCAGCAGCAGCAGTTGTATTTCCATCACACATTCCCAAGATAAATATGATTTGTACACGTAATCCATTCATTTTCATATAGTAAGTGTTAGTATTAAAATCAAATTTCTTGAAAGTTATTTTCGTATTAAATTCTCTACAAGCATTGATAATAAATTTTAAGCATTTGTCATTTAAAAAAATTCTGTTATGATAAATATTATGAAAGCTACTGCAGATATGGTTCTGGAAGCAGTTTTATTCAAGTCTGTTTTATTTTTTTAAAGTCAAAAACCGCAAGAAAAACATCAAGTATACTGCTTTATTTGGGTTCCTAGAATTTCAGTATGGTTTTATTTTACTTTTTGTCCAGGGATCAGGGCGAATCTTCCGCTAGCGATAACTCGCTAATGGAGCATTTTCGGACCCACGTTTATATGACCGTTTTTCACTATTCCACTATTAAAATGACCTCGGAGAGACCTGAAATATTCTATATATATATACACATATATACATTTATACACATATACACATCTATTTATATATATATATATATATATATATATACATACACACGAGTATATAAAAATAGTAAATAAACGCTATTCAGACCTAATGTTCTTTTCAACTGTGTTCTAAGCACACGCCTTACTTAAGAAAACTCGCAGAAATAAACATAAATTAGAGTGAGAAACAGAATTACAAGAAGACACCGAATGTGGCTTGTATGTGACTTAAAAATGTCATGGAATGTTTTTCTAGTCCAACCAAATAACACTTAGAGAAAAAAAATTGTAACCCGAACTTTTATAAATGGAAATGATAAAGTGGCTTATAATAAACGTAAAAAAAATAAATGCGTGAGCGAAGATGGTAGGGGCGATTTGGGGGGTTGGAGGTTGAAAAATAATTTTGCAATACAGAAGTTGTAGATCATGCAAAAATCTTACCACTTTTGGAGATGTCTCTTCTTAACTCAACCTCAAAATTTCGGAGAAAAATGCGAAAAATCTTTTCTTTTTTTTACTTTACATTACCGCAAAAAAGTAATTTAATTTTGACGTAACTTGGTGAAATTTTACCTTTCTGTGTCCTAAATAAACAGAAATTTTTTTGACGTCAACTTTCGCCGGAAATTGCAATAATACCATTTTCACCCCTTTTCAATCTCCCAAATCAACCCTCCACCCCCCTACCAACGCATTTGTTTTTTTACGTTTCTTATAAGCTCCTTTACCATTTCCACTCATAAAAGTCCAGGTAACAATTTTTTCCTCTCTAAATGAGTTATTTCGATCTGTAAATTTAACTTAATTTAATTTATTATAAATTATAAAAAATCATCATTAACAAATTTGGTTTATTTGTTGTAAAAGATTACTAATTTCCAGCATCTACCACCATGTACAATAAAAACAAAAAAAATTATAAGCAAAACATTATCAGCTAAAATAAAATATAGAAATAGAATAAAGAAATAGAAAGAAAAACTGCCACAGAACAAGTAAAATTACGTAACTTACAATTAGGTGCAGACCTACACTTTAACTTGATTTAGTCCTGATATTGATAATAGTTGTTTTAATGTATAAAATTGGGCTTACCTTATTTCACAAGAAACAGATTATAATAATGCGTTAAGCATGTTTTGTAGCCAATTAAAATTTAGTTCTGTATTACTTTTGAATTATAGTATTAATAAGTTTTTATCAGAGATCTTATTAATATTAATAATTAATTTTTAAATATTCAAAAATTATTTTTCATTCGAAAAAAAGATTATTATTATAAATTTCCATTCAATGTGATTATTTTGTTTTTCTTATACTCTTATTTTTTTTTTTTTTTTTTTATTGTGATGCTATAAATTAATGATTCTTTTGATATGCAAAATACAAGGACAACAGAAATAAAATTCAATAGTTGGTATTTCTCATAACATATTCTTTTACAATACAATATTTTTTTTAGACAGTTCATCTACTTGTATGGCCTTCCAGTAATTCTCAGAGTAGAATATTTTATACCCATGAATCTAATTGTTTTCAAGGATTTATATACTCAAAAACCTTTTACTGGAATTCACCTATACAAATTTGGAGTAAAATTGTAATATATTTATCAAATGTAGTCATTATCAGTTGATAAAATTAATTTAAAAATAATCTTAAACTTTAATTTTTAAACTAGTACAGCATCATTTAAACGCAATTTTTTTATGAAATAAATTTTTAAAAGATGGTAACTTCAAAATAAAATTCACTTAAAAATAAAGAAAAGCCGTTTTTTTCTTTAAATTTTGGCTTTTAGAAATTAGCACTTTTTTATCATTTTTTTTTATTTCATCACTTTTAATTTTACTTAATTATAGGTCATTTACTTTAATAATTTAATTTTTTTTCTTTATTCAAGATAAGGAAGGTCTGAAAAAAATTGCGGTATGAAAAAAAGCCATTTGACAGCTATTAAGAGGCGAGAAACAAATGTATTAATAAATATAAGAAAAAGAATAAACAAAAAAACATAAAATACTTCCTACAAAATATGAACTAAGATTCTACGGTATCCTGTTAAAATTTTACTGAAGTTTTTCAATAAAGTTTTCTGCAAAAATACTTATAGTATCATAACAAATATTGTAATGCTATAACAATATATTTTAGCGAATTTTGAGTTTGTTTTTTAAAGGTCATTAACGATGTTAACATAAGATATAACAAAAAAATAAATAAAACATAAATTTAACAGAAAATACGTTGTCGGAAAAGCTCGGAAAAATTTACATTTACATCGGAAAGTTATATTATAAAAAGATGTTTGTAAAGTATTCCATAAATTTAAAAATTTATTTAAAAAAAAATTAATGAACCGGATCTTAGAGTAGGGCACACGTTAATAAAAGTAAATGAGAGTAGAGGATCTCTATCTTACACCCAGCGGTTACACGTGAACCGTATCATAGTCGATTATTCATATACCGAAAAAAATTTTTATCGATGATGAAATTGAATATTCGATAATGAAATGTAATATCATATTAAATTGTAATAATATCTAAATGAAAAATATTTTTTATCATCTATAAAGATGGTATAATTTTTGGTTAAAAGACTTTTCTGTTTAAGATTTATCGAGAAATTTACAATGGAATTATTAAATGAACTTCATCAACAGAGTAAAAGAAAATCATCAGAATTTGATGAAAAGTATGACTGGAATACCACAAAAAATATGAATTTAATTAAAAATTTCTTGATACTCTGAAGTTGACTTAAAAGTTCATTTATGTAGACAAAATTGTTAAGTGGATTGGTCCATCTTTATGAAAATGTTCATCATAATCAAAGATGAATTACTGTGTAGTTAAATCAGAGCTAGGAATGAGGGTTGTGTGGCGATCGGAAGCATCACAAGGCGGGTGTCTTTCCCGTTGCAGTTGGTATGTGTAGTTAAATGATGTTTCTAATAATGATGTAACAGCTGTAAGCACTATAGCTGTTTTATTGTTAAGCCACTGAGTTTTATTTGGGTATCAACTTCTAAAATCATTAGCTCCCATCTCATTGTTTAAACCAGAGGTTCCCAAACTTATTTTTCTCATAGACCACTTTCAAAATTTTGCTGGTTCCGATGGACCCCCTGCAGCTACATTTCTACCATATTTCCTCCAATTTCGCTTACGAATTATGAACCCCCAATTTTTGTCACGCCAACGTAGACCCCCATTGAGTCTTCGGTGGACCCCTGGCGGTCCACCTGGACCACTTTGGGAATCAATGGTTTAAACCATTTAAGTAATATATGTAAATTGTTAATGACAAAAAATAAATAAATAGACCCTGTGTTCAGATTCAAAGGGCCTTGGGATCAGCAGTCAAATACATCAAATATCTAATTTCCCAAAAAACTGTGAATTTACTAATCTTCTTTAATATGTAATTTTTGTTGCGTTTGGCTTTCATTCACTATTTCAGTGTACAGACTATTAAATATCTACAGCTAATAATCTCCTGAGCAATCAAGCTTAAGCCTCATTTTTGAGATATTACCATTCTCTCTTGTAATAACAAGATACCTGGTCTTGGTGTTCTTGTATTAAAAAACATTTGCTGATGACTTCTCAATTTACTTTGAATTTAATCTGAATTTTTATAGTTTATAAGCAACATTGTCTAGTATATAAGCTATCAATTACTGTATGCTGAAATGTAAAAATTTATTAGTTAATAACTAGTTGAAACATATGAAGCTGCATAAAGCTCCGAATTAGTCTTGGAGTCTTTAGCTATTAAAAATAGCCTTCCTCTAAATTTAGAAAGAAAAAGGTTATGATGTTAAGAAAACAAACTGGTCATATTTTCAGTATGTTATGTTCAATGCACAATTAAAAATATTTAACAAGTTCAGATAGTTCAAAGAAATTTGAGTATAATGAGATGGCTGTTTTGATATCTTCAAAATATACATACATGAATCCTGCTGTATAAGGCGTTAGTACATCTGCATATTGAATACTGTACCTCTATTTGGAATCATGAAAGATTGCATCTGATATGGTGGAGGCTGTCCAAAAAATGTTTTGGTGTGTGTGTGTGTTAAAGATGATTATTCCCTGGTGTGTGACAGCAGTTTATATGATACCCACTGTACATAAATAAGTATCAAATCACTTGTAAATAGACAAAACTTTCATCAAATTGAAATATATTAGCA
This sequence comes from Lycorma delicatula, assembly GCF_047948215.1. NCBI lineage: Eukaryota > Metazoa > Arthropoda > Insecta > Hemiptera > Fulgoridae > Lycorma > Lycorma delicatula. The sequence continues at coordinate 132,024,889 of NC_134459.1, forward strand.
ATTACTTACATTGAAGTTTATCATCTAATACAAAGTTGGAAATGGGATTTTTACGGCTGAATAACAACTACATAAGAAACAATCATTGAGTTTCATAAGAATGATATAGTCGTTATTCAGCCATAAAAATCACATTTCCAAAATTTTTCTTTTCAAACACATTAATTCATTGTCAGAATTTCAATTTTTCCTATCCTATTATTTTTCTTTCTACTCATAAGTATAAGTAAATTCTTGTTATAAATAATTTTGCAGTCTTTTATGTAGCTTGTATGGATATTATGAAATGTTAAAAATCAGAGTACAAGGTTTTTAACCCGTGAAGATTTTAACCCATCAAGGTTTTTAATCACGTTCAGTCTTTTAGACCGGTTTACTTAGGTTCATCTTTCAGCAAAACACTGTATACTCGTATTATGCTTCCCCCCTGCCCAGTATCTTTCTATGAACTTTCCCACACCATAAATAACCCATTGTCTCCTTGATCAACTATTTCAGTGAATCTAAGCCAACTGGTCTGTTCATTCATATGCGACATTATTTGTTCCCAGTCTGATCGACTGTGTGCAACTTATAGCATAACCTATTAATTTGAAGTTTGTTTTTTACTTTGTGTATAATTTTAAGTTTCACAATAATTGGTCATATTATGATGGATCAAAAAGAAGAAGATTTCTAGACTTTTAGATTTCTAGATTTGTAGATTTTTAGCCTAGATTTCTAGGCTTTTAGAGAGCGTTGAAAAAGAAGAGAGGCGACAAGAAGAAAAGTGAAAATCCTGGAGCAATTCAGACACAACCTTTTATTGATGAGAGAGAAAACTTCCTGAACCTACTGATGAGTTGGCTTCTGATGACAATGTGAAAGACATTGAAGAAGTGCAAAAAGATCATACAAAATCTGAGCAATCTGCTAACAAAGGTTTTCTATAAGATCTGAATATTTTGGTTATAATAAAGAAACAAAATGAAGAGTACATTCCACTCCCAAAAATAGATACACAAGTGACATAAATTTAGTTTGATGTCTCCCTTCTATAAGAACTGAAAACAAAATTAATTCTTCTTCAGCACGGAGATTGTTCTTCACCAGTAAGATTCTAGATGACATTGTGCGATTTACTAATAAAGTATACAAAAATTTCATCCAAATTATACATGAGAAAGGGATGCTTATGATGCTTCAAGAGCTAAAATGTAATCACTTATCAGACTCCTTCTTATGGCAGCTGTTCTCAAGTTAACACATCAAATTTGTATGATCTGTGGTTACATGATGGAACTGGAGTTGAATTATTCCGCAACACAATAAATCAAAGAAGGTTCAAATTTCTCATCTGAAATATTAGATTTGATAACAGTGCAACAAGAAGAGATCACAGAATGTATGATAAACATTCTCCAATAAGAGATGTGTTTGACGGCGTGTTGGAAAAGTGTAAGACAAGCTTATCAGTGAGTGTAATAGACAATGGATGAGATGCTCAAATCTTTTAGAGGTCAATGTGCTTTTTGTCAATACATCAAGAACAGCTAAATACAGTATTAAAATTTTCATCCTCTCCTGTTCAAAAACATTTTATACCATGAATATCATAGTTTATGTGGGGCCCAAACTGATGGCCCACACAAAATAGACAATTCAGGACTGGCATTATGTCTAGACTTGTACCATAAGTGATACTAGAAGAAATGACAATTGGTACATGACAATTCCTTTGGCTGAACCAAGCTCCACCCTGTCAACTCAAGTTTATTTGTTTTAGGCGTATGAATTTAGTGTCTTACAGTCTAGTAAAAACAATGCATCATTCAGATGATATCGACCCAGAATCAAGTGATGCTCAAAAGCAACTTTTACAACTCTACTAAATGAGGAGTCAATTATGAGTTCAAATCATCATACACTGTATCAAGAACTAGTTCTTTGTCAGAACTATTTAGTTCAGCGTACTGTCCTGGCACCTAGAGTACAGAAACAAAATATCACACAAATACTAAGAATGGAAAAAGAAAGACCAGTTCCAAAGAAAGATGATGAAGGACCATGTTGCTGCATTCACAAGACTCCAAGAGAAACAGAAAATCAAAAATATTGTGTTCGGTTTGCCACTATAACACAACACCATTCTTATGTGTGCCGGGTGCCACTAATCCAGCTGAACCTGACAACAGCTCTTCAGATACAGATTAGAGATATCTCTACTCTATGGGCGTTTTATGCATATCTTGTTATGATGCGAGTTTCTATCATGAGTTTCCATTATTTATATTCATTTTATTCTTAGTAAGTTTACTTTTATCATAATTTGGTAACAATAAAAAGCATTACACCTGGCACGCAAAGTTAGTGATATCAAATTTTGTTGCTTTTTTCAACTTTTTTTTGCTTCATTTTATTTAGGTACATACAACTCAAAAGAACAATTGAACTGAACAATTATTAACATACAGTATCTGTCTTATGAACATAAATTAATAAACATGAATTTTGATTTTTATAACAATACAAAATCTACAGTGTTGAACAGTAAAATATACAAGTTACATAATAATACTATTTATTACATTCATTAAAAATATATTCACATTTTATACATAAACCTTCAATATAAATTATGCTGAAATACTTTTATTACAAAATCATGGATTTTTTTTAAATTTTATTGACAGGTACTTTATGTAATAACTTTTTTATAAATCTACAACCATCATCTATAGATTTAAATATACATATACATATATAATTAATATTGCTTATGATATGTCTTGAATTGTTTCAACTACATACAAGGTTACAGATATTTGAATCCATAGATATATTAGTGTAGTACAATTATTTAAATACCTATATTCATAAAAAATTATATAAATTTATATTTAAAAAGTATTAAAGAATACTAATATAATGAGAAAATATTTATTTTTCTTTCTTTTGTATTTCAATAGATTGTTGTCCTAATTCTGAAGTTAATTTGTGAATTTCAACAGCTCCTTTATCAGTACCTATTGCCTGAAATAAAATAATAAACATATTAATTAATTTTACTATAAATTCAATAAGAAAATTAATAGAGAAAATATACTATTCTCCCTGGTGCAAGTGTTTGTAAGGTGTCTGTCTCAGAATCCTACCCTGTAGATTCTCACAGTTAACTGAATACCAGTTTCAAGACCACTTTATATAAGTATATCAGTTGACATTTTATTGTACTTTACATCTTTAAATTTAGGAAATATTTTTTCCTGAAATGAAGCTGCAGAATCATCAGTTTATAATAAGGAGTGGGATTTAGAATCTATTTTGTGTTTTAATGAAATCAAAAAAAATTATTTAAATTAATTTTAAAGCATCTTTGCACCAAATAAATAACATATTAGCAATAGGTACAATTAAAAATAGACTCTAGAATGTATTTAAAGTACGTCTTTTTTGAATAAAATTGTCATAAAAGTTGATAAAATATTTCTGGTTAAGATTACTCATGAAAAGTTCAAAAGTTTAATCCACCAAGATAAATAATAAATATTTTATTATCACTATATAATTATATATCACAAATCACATCAAAAATGCTTAGGCGAATTACCGATTGAAATTTTTTTTTCCATACAACTTGAAAATTATTGTAAAATTCTTTTTTATAAATTAAGTTATAAAAATTGATCCAAATGAAGTATGTATACCCACAATTCAGTGATTTCCCTTCACAAAAAATTAATAAATAAAAAATAAAATTGGTTATTATTAGAAGTATACTTAAACATAATAATTGTAAGAAATAAAGTAATGATGCAAATATATTAAAGATATTAAATTGGATAAAGTAATTATTTTGGACATGTCATTTAATGAAGCATGCAAAATGACAAAATACGGTACAAATAAAAAAAAAAAAACAAAAAGAAAAATAATATAATTTATGGAGTTAAGTGTTTCTAAGATGTCTGTATCAGAATCCTATCCCGTAGTAAAAAATTAAAGGCTCCATTAAGATTCCTTTAAGTGGGGCAAATTCCTTTTTTATCTTTCCTTCTTTTTTTTCTTATTATTATCTTTTAAATAATAATATTTTGAAGTATAAAGTAGATATGGACTGTTCAGTGACAACTGAAATGCCACTATTAATACAATTTCCATTCAATTTGAAAATGGGTTATTAAATTTTTTATTTTATTTACATAAACTTGACACAAAATTGATGAAGTATTAACTATCTACACATAAGTTGGCACAAAAAACTACTAGCATTAAGTAAACATTTAGCAGGGTACTAGGTCGATTGAAAACATTGTCAGTTTAATGTAGATAATATTAATAACCAAACATAAATACGATGCTATTTAATTAATACTAGATTAGTATCCCAATTAGTATAATTATTTTAAAATAATTTAAATAATTTTTTCTACTCTATCTAGTACAATGATCAACCGAGATGGCAAGTTGGGAATACACTTGTCCTGTATCCTTTCCAGAATCCATCGATTTGTGATAATCTCTTTCTTTTTTTTTTCTCCCAGTAACAATTATATTTACAATTGGCTCTCCTGCGGAGCCATAAGTAAGTTTTCTGACAAAATCATGTGATAAGGGAGTGTTTGACTAAATATGGATGTTTCACAATTCGAATAGGGTGAAATAAACAAAGAAACAAAGCTCATAATTCAGTCAAGAATGATATTTAATAAAACAATGAGTGGACTGTAAATAGAATAGAATACGAATTTATACATGTCATAAAAAGACTTAAATAAATGAAATAAGTTACATAAAATAAAACAAATAAGATATAAGATTGTTAATGATGCCGCTAAACGGGCGAGTTGCATACACCGCTGATATTGGGCGAGAACTGACACGATCCGGCAGTCTGCGTGTATACCCCCACTACTTGCGTGACGTATATGCGCAAACATACCGGCCACCAAAATATATATTTTTGTATATATTTTTAAATAAAACATAGTATTTATCCAAAATGTTCAATGATAAACAATAAAATCATTGGTCAGATAATAAAATAAAATAATCACTAAAGATACAGGGACAAAAAAATAACACAACTGATAACCTTTAAATAGTTAAACAGAGTAAAATAAAATACACAAAGTTATTCAGGATTATCTGACACTGGTAATTTGCAAAGCTTATTGATCGATCTCTTAAAGACACCTTGATTATTATGTAATGTCACAACACGAACAAATTTGTCAGAACCAGGATGAGTCTCTTTGACTACAGCTAACTTCCATCGCAAAGGTGGTAAATTATCTACTTTGACGACTACGACGTCACCGACTTTGAGGTTGGATTGTTCAGTTGCCCACTTCTGGCGTTGTTGAAGGGAGTTCAGGTAATCAGCTGACCATTTCTGCCATATTTGTTGAGTCATTTGCTGGTCTCGTTGCCATCGGTTCAACCTGTTAACAGCTAAGTCAGGATCAGAAATTGCTGTTAAGGGTTCTCCTATAAGGAAATGTCCTGGAGTTAGATAGAATATTTCTAGAGGATTGTCTGATAATTTGGTTAAAGGTCTTGAATTGAGACAGGCTTCAATCTGTGCTAATAAGGTAGTAATTTCTTCAAAGGTTAAGGAATTATTTCCAGCTACTCGGCGTAAATGATATTTCAACGATTTAACGATAGCTTCCCACAGCCCGCCAAAATGTGGTGAGTGGGGAGGTATGAAATGCCATTGACAAGATTCAATCGTTGACCAAGTTGATGAACATTTTTTGATCCAGAAAAAACTACACTAGAATCTGTCCATAGATAAATTTTGTTAAATTCAATGAAAATTGTTTCCATAATTTGTTTTATCAAACGAGAAAGTAGAAGAGCTACACAGAGCTCTAAACGCGGCAGTGATATTTGCTTTAAAGGTGCCACCTTAGATTTTGCAGTTAACAATTTAACAGTAACCTTTCTTGATTCGTCAATACACCGAATGTAAACGCATTCACCATAGGCTCTTTCGGAGGCATCTGAAAAGCCATGAAGTTGGATATTGATATATTTTTCATGTGATAAAACCAATCTATCGATCTTTATTTTATTTACTAAAGGAAGCTGACAGTTAATATTCTTCCACGATTCTTCCAATTGTTCTGGTAGTAGATCATCCCAGCCAAGGTTTGCTTGCCAAATGCGTTGCATAAATATTTTACAAACTATAATGGTGGGTGCTAACAATCCTAAAGTATTACATTTGATGAAATGATTACTATAACGTTTCTTTTAGTAAATTTCTTGTTGTTGAATAAATTTTCTATTCTGAATTTACTATCTATTTGAAATTGCTCGTTAGACGGTTGCCAAAATAAACCTAAACTCTTTACGGTGTCGCTACAATCAAAATTTAAAGAATGAGGCGTCTCCCGAAATTCTGGTGGAATAGTTTCTAAAAGTTTACTTGAGTTAGTTGACAATTTTCTTAACGGAAAACCTCCCGACTCCAATAGTGCTTCAAGGTCTCTTTGAAGAGAAATGGCTTGATGTAAGTCTTCTGCTCCAGATATACAATCATCAATGTAAAAATCACGCTGAAGAATCTTTGCGGCTTGAGAATAATTGTCGGCGTCTTCAAAGGCAAGTTGCCTTAAACATCTGGTCGCTAAAAACGGCGCTGATGCAGTCCCATACGAGACAGTAGTTAATTTATACTCACGCACAGGTTCATTGCTAGATTTTTTCCACAGTATACGCTGAAGGTTGTAGTCACCAGGGTCTATCCTTATTTGGCGATACATTTTGCTAATATCGGCTATAAATGCGATTTTGTGTGTACGAAACCGTAACAAGATAGCGCATAAATCTTGTTGAATCGTAAGACCTACTCTCTGTAGATCATTTGATGAAATACTGTTGCCAGTTTTCGAAGATGCGTCAAAAACCACCCGAGTTATGGTTGAGGTTCTTAAGGTTTTAAAAACGGCTTGATGCAGCAAATAGTAACATGATTAATTATTGTTAGGTGGTTCGGCTAATTTCATATGACCTAAGGATTCATATTCATTAAGAGACTTATGATAATCTTTCTTTAAGTGATTATCACGGTTCAGTTTTTTCTCTAAGAAATTTAGTCTTGATTGAGCTGTAGTTTTTGACTCACCGAGAGCCGAATGTTCTTTAATTAACGGTAACTTTAGAATAAAGCGGCCAGTTTCATCTGGTAAGGTATTTTCAACAAAATGTTTTTCACAGAGTTTCTCATCTTCTGACCATCTGCTGACTTCCTCTATTTGGCAAAATCTCTGCATTTGTTGATCTGGTGATTCTCTTTGTAATGCAAAAAAAATTGTAATTAGTTGAACTGGACTTATTTGAACTGGGTGAATATTCACCGCTAACGATCCATCCTAATTCGGTATTTTGAAGTCCAATATGAAATTTCAAGCTGTCATAAATCACAAAATATTAATTTCAGCATCAAATAGTCCACAAAAACAAATATTAATAACAAAGAATAAAAAGAAAAAGAAAAAAAGAATTGGAGGTAACAAAGAAATTAGATACGACACCACTAAACTTGACAGTATTAGATTCCAAACTGTTACGCAGACCATAGGTCGAGTAAATGGGCACATCTCAACCGTCGGACGTCCCTGCTGTTATAGAGTAGTTTAATTGCAAAGTGGTTTACATGATTTTCAAGCCTCTGCAGGTATTTGACACTGCGCTGCTGTGCAGTCTCATGAACCGACAGGAGCTCCTGATAATTGTAAATCTCATCATTCCGCGTGAACCATGGCCTTCGGCAATTCCTCGCTATTTTTTCTGGAATCGTTGTATAATTTCCACATTACTAGTACTAGCCGTTCCCCATAATTCTACACCGTACGTCCAGATTGGACGCAGGATAGCCTTATAAATTAAGATTTTCTTGGATAATGTGATGCCTGAATTCCTCCGTAGCAGCCAGTGAAGTTTCTTGTACCCTGTGTTCAGCTGTTTCCTCTTCATCCTCATGTGACACTTCCAGGTCAAACACCGATCCAGGTGAAGTCCCAGGTACCGCACAGTCTCCGTTTGCGGGATCAAGACACCATCGAAGTACACACCGGGACATTCACCCATCCGCATGACAAATGTGACGTGCCTCGACTTACCTTGTTTAACCTTAATCCTCCACTTTTTCTCCCATGTGCAGACACGGTCTAGCGCCATTAGTAAGTCCTGCGATGCTAGGCCAGTGTCTTTGTTAACGGCTAGGATACCAGTGTCATCGGCGAACGTGGCGACGATGCAATCATCCAGGGCAGGGATGACCGCAGTGAATATGGAATACAACACAGGGCCCAGCACAGAGCCCTGAGGGACACCCGACCCAATCTCAAAGAATCTTGAAAACTCATCATTACATTTCATCTGAGCAAAACCCCCCCTCAACGCCCTGTTGAATGTCTAAAAACGCTGCAGAGCAGAATTTCCTCTCCTCTAGTCACCTCCTTTCTTATTTGACTCACACATAAGTAAAGCATTGTTAATGAATCCTTTATTACAGCCAGCATGAACAATTATTAATAGTGAGCCCTTGAAAACTGGTGTTTTCAGTCCCTCATGAAGGTTTCTTGTGTCTACCCACAATTTTGGTGTTCCATAACTACTGTGATTGGATATATGTGTATACAATCGGTCTTACTTCTCTGCGAAACAGGTAAATTTGTCAAAGAAATTTCATTCTTTGCATTTTAATGTCGTGCAGTTCTATCAGTATTTTCCAGTTTAATTCTGTTATTTTTTTCTTCTAAATCCCACTTTACATAATATTTTTCTTAAAGAGTTCACTTCCTTTAAAATTAATTTCACTTTCGCGAGCTTTTTGAATAATTCTCTTCACAGTAGGAACGCATTTTTCTGTTACATACATAAAATTTATTTATTAAATGCCTCAAAGAACCCATGTCAAATGAATCTAAATTTCCCACATGGCTGGGGGGAGGCGATTTACACGTTTTCTCGGCAAAACGAACACGGATGGCTTCTCAGTTTCATTTGATTTCCCATCTCCTATAATTCTTTGGACTGCTCATTTTGATAATTTTGTACCTTGAACAACCGTATTCAGCACTTCAGTTTTTCTTACTACTCAGGTTCTGGCATTGTTTTGCAAAAAGAAATTGTAAACATTGAATACAATTTCCCTCCCCTGACTATGAACTACTGTACTTTTTCCTCCTAACTTTGGAATTTTAAAAGAAAATAACTGTATTAAAATATTAAAAATTAACATGACTGAATTTATGACAAAGCCTTAAACAAAAACACCCACAATAAATAGTAAAAATAAATCATTAACAGCTGAGTAAAATATATACCGCAATATATGTTTAACAACTTCCGGAACATAATTACAAGCAATGTGTAACATATGATTCTTCACAGGATAATGAGTAGAGTAGATCAAAAATAAGAAAATGAAATTCTTAGAATTGCTTGTTGTGTTTACAACAATTCTTATGTAGCACTTTAGTCATGTATGATTTTATCATTATTAGTTGCTATACAACAGGAAGTAGGCCTAGATCAAAACATCAATATATAATTTAGAATAAAACTGAACATAAGCTACATCAAGTTTAAGAAACCTGTTTTTTATACATTATCATACTACAAAAGACATTTTGAAATTGACAGTTGGGCAGATGGAAGCATGGCAGATGGAATGGGACACCACAACTAAGGGAAGATGCCTGTACAAGTTCATATGGGATCTGAGGGGATGGTATGCCTCGAGTTCGTTTTTAAGTGTAATAGGTGCTCACCAACCATGTTAATTTGAACCAATATCTGTTTAGGTTCCGCTGGCAGCTGGTAGCTGTGCGTCTCCAGGGAGGTCCAGTCAAATGAACATCTGATTATTGACTGCCCTGATCTTGGGCAAGGGGCGCCAGAGACCGGGCACACTGGAACTTAGAGGTCAAGGGGAAAACTGGCCACTCACAAGCGGCGAGTCAATGTGGCGAGAGCCGCATTGTCAGACCGTGTAAGAGTTCCTTGATGCGGTTCTTATGTTCAACTGACATCAGTAGTTTACTTAAGAGAAATACTCCTAACATACTGCTGTGGGAAGCTAATCTTGAGATATATGGCTGACCACCAGTCAATTAGGGCTCCAAGCAGAAATATGATGGACAGGTACTTGCGGGCATTCAGCGACCTAGGAGTGGCAGCAAATTTCTGTCTTGACAAAGCAAATTTTAATTTATGGTTGTCATATATATTTTTAGTAATTGACAGTGTGCGCCTACCCATTTTAGTAAATATATGACAAGTGAGCGGTTGCGACAGGTAAGTTGGAGGTGTATGACACCACGCTTAGTCCACTCATGTTGTTAGGTAAGCTCTTGGAGCTATTTAGGGCACTGATCACTAAATTGTTTCGAGGCTCAGTAGCCGTTTGTTGCACAGACATTTGGTTTTATGCTTTAGGGTGACCGAATGGGGTGGTGGCAGGAGAAATGCCAGGCAAACCATATACATATACATTCACAAAATATGGAAGCCTTTGTTTGTTCATATGGACATAATACTCTTATATTACTAAATTCAGTTCAAGCACAGATTTATTTACTTATCAAAATAAGGTGAAAATACTAAGTAAAAATTAAGTAGTTTAATTACTTTCTTCCAGTAAAATTATTATGTGATGTAGGAGAAGTAAATTTAATAGAAAATTCTGTACATCGTAATACAGGCATCTATAACAATCTACTTTCTATCCTCTTTTCTCAAAAGTAAGATCTCAAACTTCCATCATTTATGTAAGCATATTTAGAATAAATTGGTTGAAACATTGTAAAATAAAGTAAGGGACAATGAATAAAGTAAGGAACTGTAGAATTAAAATGTATTACCAAAAATTGCGTCTCTTTATGAGGAGAAATTTGTATTGTAGAGACCAAAGCATTATTCATTGGTACAGAAAATAATGGAAATATATCACTTTTACATAAATCCCAGATATGGAGGCTGAAACAGAAAATATAATATCTCAGGAAGATTATAACAAATTATATCACCAAAGTTGAAGTTAATATTTGTGAAACAACTGTGCTGAACATCAGCTCAGCTATTTATATGATCTCTTTTACTGGATTATTTTAACAACAGAAAACAAACTAAGAAATACTTCATAGACAACTGTAAATTGTCCTGTGACATTTCCTATGATATTTCTGCTTACCTCTTAAGTATTCAGGAATTCAGGACTTATTAAAAGCAATGATTTTTTTTGTCTTTGATATTATTTATCCATTTCCTACATAAACTGGTTATTTTCATTTGATTTTTAACTTTTCATCTTTATAGATTAAAGAAATTTATAGGTTACCGCCAGTATAGGTTTTATAGATGAATGATTTTCATCAATAAGGAAGTTAAAAATTCAGTTTAGCAACTTTAAATGCATACCTACAAATAATATAACTTAAAAGCAAGTTGTCTCGAATTATATTTGTTTATTTTTGCAGTTTTCAGACTAGAATTATTACTTTTCCTAAATATCTCATATTTTCAGGATTTCTTAATGCATTCAATCTACCCTGATCTTTTTTCATATATTTATTTGATAAATCAATAAATCAAATTTTAGCTTAATGTAACTTCAGCTAAATTAGCTAAAGTTTTTTTTTTTAAATATCCTTATCTGTTAATATTAGCTTTGACAATATATTTTCTATTACTCTATAAATAGGATAACTTCTTACAACGCAGCTAAATTCCAAACAGCATTGATGCTAACATTTTTTTTCTAAGAATAAAACTTGACAATAGATTTTAATATGAAACTCAAAATGAAAATAACTGCAACACAATTTTTGCTGAAAATTAACATGACCATAATGTATGGTTAATGTAACTAGTGATTTTTTACATTTAAAACAGTGAAACTAATTATTTAATGACCAACACTAAATACTTTAGACAAAGTTTATTTGATAATTCAATTTTATTTTGTTATATTTCAGTTTTCATTAACATTGTAGAATATTCCATTTTTACCTTGTTAAAATGTAAATGCTTGCAGAAACAATTTATTTAATAAAAGCTTATATTCACACTCAAGTTAATTATTCTTTTTTCCATTGATAATAACTTCAGATTCAGATTTTTATTGTTTGGTTGATGTAGAAGTTTTAATTAATTCTGCTAGGTAGTAAAATATACTCCAACACTGAGAATTCTTTATAAGGTTACCAATAAATATGGAATATAGTATATTTTATTATATTATATATTATATTATATTATTTTTTATCATTAATTTTAGTTATATTTAATTATTAAAATTTTATATAACTTTTTTTTTCTTAAATCATGAAAGTTGCTGATTACTTTAGGATATTCTAATTTATTTGGGTAAGCTTTAATAAAAGATTATACCATGAATTTTCATCCAATATAAAAAAAACTCCAGCCCTGTGAAGAGACCACTGCAAACTGATGATCGCTGGACCAGGATTAGCAACTGTTCCAGCTACATCAACTAATGGGAATTCAAATCTGTTTAGATAAAGTCGCACACGTCCTCCATTAGTTCCAACCTAAGTTTGAAAGAAATGAACTGAATATAGTATACACTTAACTATTATTACATAACTTGAAAAAGGATATATTTACATATCAGTACCTCAGAGAGAAAGGATAAAAAGTCTCAAAAAGTGAATTTCATAGGAGAGCCAAATAAAGATTTTTCCCCATTCATTTTTATCTGATTTTTCTTTTATACTATTGTCTTTAATTTTGTATCATAATTTTTTTATATAATTTAATTTTTTTTCCTTTTTGAAAATATTGAACACTGTGTCTTTTTCCAGATTACAACTCGGTTTGGTTATGAAATGTAAATAAAGCACTATGTTCCTTCATCTTCATAATCACTGTTACAAAATGAGAATTTGCAAATTTATTTAATGCTAAAGGAGTTTCATTTTCTTCTCTAAAAGTAATAAAAATATATTATTAAAAATACAATAATGGAAAATATTTTTAAAAAAGGAATTATATATTATAGTCATAAAAAAATGTTATTAATGACAAAAAAGAATAGCATTAAGTACAATAAATATTTTAATAATCATAAAGAATCATAGAAAGATAAAATTTGATAAATTACAAGTATTGTTGAAAATACCTTCAAGATAACAAAAAATACTGATTTCATAATAATCGCAAAAAAATTTATATAATAATATGTTAAAAAAAAAAATTGTTCTATACAACCATAGAAATATGAAATTCACAGAAATATTACACAATGAAACATTCAACACTTGTGTAATGAAAAACCAATTTCATAAATACTTTTAGATTATTCAAAATCATCATCTGCAGGAAATTGTCATGCATTATGTTTATGTTACAGACTCCTATACTAACGTATGACATTCACTTGGCAGGAATTGTAACAGTGACATAAAATATCATTGTATGTTTTAAAAGAAATTATTTGGATTGTTCTATGTCAAAGGAGTGAGAAAGTATTGTCTAACAAAAAACATACCAAAAGGTTCTTTTTTTTTATTTGCAACCGGCAGGCATTAAAATAACTATAGAAGTTTCTTATCAGTATATAATTTTCTGTAAATAAAAAATTTTAGTTTGTTACACAAGAAATTTAAATCTAATTCTGTATTATACACTTTATATTTACTGAACTTTTTAGAAATAACTGTTGCCAATCCAATGAATTAAAGTAATTAATTCCTGAGCCTTTCTTCTTTTCAATAACTTGTACTTAATCGCTACGATAAATATCTTAATTCATGTGGCGATTATATAGAGAAGTAGTATAAGGAATGTAGTTTAAAATACAAAATATTTATAAAGTTTTCAGAATAAATTTTTTTTACAATGAAACATTATTTACTTTAAATAGATGATTATTCAACAAATGCATTTTTATTTACCCATTTAAAATAAGATATGTAACTCTACTTAATACTGTAATTTATTTTTATTACATTTCTTTCTCGCATAATATTCTTTGTTAATTACTTTTTTAATGCAAGTGCTAATTAATTGTTTGCAGGTTTCAGACAGTGACAGAGTGTTTTCAGACAGACTGAAAGTGTTAATGACATTTTACTTTCAAGTTTAACATTTATCCTACCGTATAAGAAAGATTGATTGTAATGTGTGATCAAAACAAGATGTAAGCATGTGTGTCTTATTCTCAAAAATAATGATTATAAGTTAAATACCATATAAACTGAAATAGAATATTGTAGAATTAATTATTGCATGTTGAGACAAGTTTTAAATATCTAAAAGCAAAACCTATTCATAATATAATAAAATTAAAAACTAAATATAATTTTGAATGATAACAACACTACATTATAGTCTCCAACTAATAGTCATGGTAATAATTATTAGTTGGTGTTATTATGGACAGAGAGTTACTCATAGATAATTTTAACATTTCAAAACCATACTGTCACATTGAAGACTGTAATCTTGCCCTAAAGATGTCGTCAACCTCTCTTGTCACAAGAGAATTAGTCCTGAGTTAATGCTGTTGTAGACCCAAATTACTAAAGCACACCTATGATGCACAATAAAATTCCATTGATGCATATCAGTCACTCATCCTATTAATACACTGGATCTTAAGTTTGGGTAATTACTACTTAATGAAAACCAAATAATCATCCCTTTCTGTATCTAAACAAATAAATAATTATCTAATTTAATTATAAAATCATAGAGTCTAAATGTACCTTAAGATATTTTTACAGAAGGCACACAAGCATAATTTTTTTAACATGGCAATTCAAAAAAATATTGAATAAAACCTTTCCTTACAAAGTATCATTTTCAAAGTCAGACACAATCTGTTTAGTCCGGTGTTTGATGGTAAAAATAAACTGCAATTTAAGAAGCACCTTCCATATGTCGCGAAGAGGGCCTGTAATGTCTTCTTCGGTATTCGACATGTGGTCGGTCAATCCTGATGTTTTGTTTTATAAATGATGTTTTTGTTGTTCTTCTTCTTTGTTTTGTTTTGTTTCAATGTATTGTTATTGTACCGTGTAATATTTTTATGTTTCGTGTTGTGTGTTGAACTCACTTTTACGTAATTTCAATCCTTAGAAACCACCCCTTATGATGAAATTTTAAAAAAAATCAAGTTTTCAACAGTTTGAAATGTTTTAATGGTGCATTTATAATGAATTCAAATCCCTTTACTGTTTATAATATAATTTATGATTTATTACAACATTTCAAACCTTAATAACCACCCCTTATGAAAAAAATTGTTAAAATTATGGATGTAAGCGTTTTGTAGCTTATAATCAATTAAATGTGTAGAATAAACATTGTTCCATATTCTGAAACATAATTTATGATTTGTTACAACGTATGGAACCCTTAGAATGACAAAAAAATTCTTAGTTTTCAACAGGTTAAAATGTTTTAATGGTTTATTTATAATTAATTATAAACTTTTAAAGTTTTTAATATAATTTATAATCTACTGCAACGCTCCAAACCTTACAAACCGGCTTCCTAATTAAAATTTACATGCTTCGAAAATTTCACCCAAAAATTTCAATTGGATTTTCAACGATAACTTCCTTAATTTTTAAGCTATCCAATCTATCAAAAAAACATTTTGCATGGAATTTTAATGGTTATTAGGCATGTAAAATTCAAATTCCTTGGGCCCTTCGTTTTTGGAATTTATGGTTTAAAGGGCTTAGGCGTGGTCTTCGCACTCAAATGCAAATTTCTAACGGTGATATCTCAATCAATTTTTATTCTATAGAAATAAAAAAACACAGTTTTCATTAAAAAAAAGAAAACAGAAAATTTGTACTTAGTATTTTTTTACGTATTTTAGTTTTTTAATTATGAAAAAATGAAGTTTATTAAGAAATTAAAAATTTTTTTAAAATTTGAATCGACCTTTTCTTTCAAATCTAGTTATGTCAAACCCCTCAAACTTCTAGAACATATTGTTTGTACTTAAATAAAGTAAATTGTAAAAGGATTACGTCCAATTTCAATTCTTGCGGAAAAGTCATTTCTTTCATTGCTGAATTTTTCTCCGAAAAAGGAAGACAACCCCCTTTTATTTTCATCATAACTACGTTAGTTTTCATGCTATTGACTTTTACCAAAGCTAATTTTAAAGGTCTTTTTAAGTACTTTGAAAATTACAGTATAAAAGTTTCCGTTTTTCCGTTATTTAATGTTGAAGGGTTCGAATTCAGTTTTCGTTGAACAAAAAGTTACCTTCAACGAGGCATAATTCGGTTCGTGTTGCATCTACAGAAATAAATAAAAAATTTAGTATCTTCGTTACTCCAAAAGTTTCATTTTTGCCAATATTTTTTTCGATAAAACGTAAGGTTTTTGAGTTATTCGTGAAAAATCAACATTTTCATTCAACCACGAATAATTCAAAAAGTATTGACTACAAAAAATTTTTATAAAACTTTTTTGCTCAGAATTTATTCCTAAATCGATTTCTGTGGTTATTTTGAATGTAATAATTTCTACTCATGAGAAGGGGTGGCTTCCACTCCCAGGGTAAAAGCACACATCAGCACTATATAACTTTTGTTCTTTGAGCTAATTACTGTCTAAATTTCATGCAAATCGGTTTTGTCCAAAAGAACTCTGAGCGAAAAACCGTCAAACACTAGACTAGATTCTGATTAATGAAGCAATTCTGTTAATTTTTCTACATTCTGTCTTATCCATCAGTATTTTCTTATTAAAATCTTAATTTAGTTATTTTCCAACTGGAAATTTCATTGATGTCATATATTTCTCAAAGATTGGATAAAAACGATAAAAATGTAATTCTTCCTTACTTACTTACCAGAAACATAGGATTCCCATCTGGTGATGGTTCTACACAGAAGATGTATCTTCTGTAATTAAAATAAATACACTTGTACAGCAAATTATCTTAGGCTAGTTTTATTATTATATCTCGTATAAAAAGCAAGTGTAGGAAATGTCTCAAACTTGGTTCTTACTCTTCTTCAAAACAGTAGAAGATATTACTTCTCAAATTTGATTCACCATAAACTACTCCAAAATATTGTATTAATTATTAGAATATTCAGTGAGAAACTGCTGTTATGTTATAGTAAATTCTCAGACATTCAGAGATTGTCCTGTTAACTGAAATTTATGCATTTTTAATCAATGATCCATGATGACTTTTAAATCACTTTTAATAATAATCATTCCATCAAAGACTAAATGTATACAGATTTACTAGATGCCGTTCGGCATCTAGTTGATGTTGTCCCTCCAACATCTTTCAGCAGCCAAAAAAGAAACATTTTATTTTTTTGGTCTGTCCTTTTTCTGACATGTCCAACTACCAAGAAATGTAAATGTTGAAAGTTTTATCACCTTCAAGTGTGAGAAAAATAAACTACCGTTTGTTCAGAGCATATATGTACTGAAGGTATAATAAATTACAATCATTACAGTCAAAGATTCACTATTACAGTCATCTACCCATTAGCATAATAATTCACACCTTTGGTTACAGTTACATGTTGAAATGCAACATATGACTATGATATAAATAAAGAAGAAATTGTTATTTGTTTTATACATTGTATTGAGTGTAATATTGTTTGTAGAGTAAATATTTATTGTCAGTGTAACTGCAGTCTGAAGGATAGTAACTGTATATTATGTTTCAACAGTTATGTTTTTAATTTTAATTGTTATCAACTTCTTTTACTGGTTTACTATGATTATAATCAATAATATTAAATTGAAAATGACTTGATAGCATTTATGAAATAGAGTATTTACTCTTAAAGTTATGTATGAGTAAAATAAAATACATTTAACTACCTAATTTAGTTCTATATATCAGAGGCTAACCTAATTTAGTTTTTCCACTAGGCTGAATGCAGTGAGCTACTAAATCAACATTTGTTCCAATGTAATTATCCTAAATTGAAGCTTTGTGTCAAATGACCTGTAATATAGATAAAAACAAAAAATACTTTTTTTAAGATTATTTTTAATATATCAATTATATTATACACCTATTCTTTTGCTTATATATTCTTGTTGATATAGATATTATTTAAAGTAAAGGAATCATGCAATCTTTTTCATTACTTTAAATTACATAAATGTTGTCGCTTGTTTTTTTGTTGTTATTTACTGTAGTCACTTCCTTCAATAATAAATTTGACATTTTTTTTGTATTTGTTTCTTAATCTCTTTCGGAATATCACTGAATGACCAGCCACACTTTCCTTACTCTTTTTGCTCAAAAGATTTACTGAAACTGAGGTTTTTTTTTGTGAAAACACTTAAAAAGCTATTTTTATATTAATAAGTCAAATTGTAGCACATCAAATTTAAAAGCCTGTCCTAAATATGTTTTACTGGTTTTTTAAATGGTTATTACTATTGCAGACTGTCCAGTCTAGAGTTTAAGATATTTCCAATTATACAAAGTACAAGGTATTCAAATTAAAAGAGGCCCCATAATTAATTTAGTCTCTAAATAATAATTTATTGGCAACACATACACAATAATTTACAGAAGGTGTTGAAAATTATGTACATCTACTTCTATACACTTATCAACACATTTGACCATATTACTCCTTGATAGCTGCACCCTGTTCATTTCCTAGATAACATTGGTAATGTTTCCTAAATTCATGCAGGGTGCATGGATTGTTCCTATAGACAATTTCTTTTAAGTAACCCCTACAGAAAAAAGTCTGAACTAGTCAGATCAGGGGGTCTTGGTGGCCACAATCCTTTAGAAATGATTCTTCCATTGAAAAAATCCTGTAGCATAGTAGAGCAAGCTGTTGTTGATGTTCTCTTGTTGCAACCAGCAGTCATACTCATCCTCTTGCACCAAGACTATGAAATGTTGGACAATTTCTTGGTGGACTCCATTAACCACAGTTTTTTTTTCTTCAAAAACTACAGTCCTATTATTCATCATCTTGAAACTGTACACCATACACCTACTTTTTGGAGATAGGAGAGATTAAAAAAAAATGTACAGGTTTTCAGTTCCCCAGGTTTGGTAGTTTTGACTATTCACTCACCCACCAAGCTGAAATCATGCTATATCTCTGATAACAATTTTTCTGAAATTCCAATGTTGCCTCTAATGAAGTTCGTGATCCATGACACTAGTGAACCCTTTTAGTATAATATCAATTATTATCGATATGGATAACATTTCAGCACCCATTCCTTCCATAAACAAAAAAATAAAAATAAATATAACTGCCATTAAACAATTACCTACCCCATAAGAGAGACTCAGCAGCAAAGAAATTTTTCTATGTTCTGCAGTTAGTAGGGAGATAAATAAATCACCTGCTATCTTTGCGTTCCAGCAATCTCCAGACTGCAGTGTGGGCTGAACCTAGTGAAGAAATGTTCTTTTCTGGCTTAGTCTCCGCAAAAATTTATAGAGAGATCTTCTGAATTTCACTTTAATGTCCTATACAGTCTTTGCCATTAAAACTGACCTGTATCAACATGTTTCTGGTCCAACCTTGAACTTGTTTCACCAATTTTTTTAACAAACGAAATAACACTTTATATTGGTGATTCCTTTTCAAATCTCTCCCTGTACATTCACAGACAAATAACATGAGATTTCGTCTGTAAATAAGTTTTCATCACAAATACATGTTCTTCAACAGTTAACCACATTTTAATAAACAACACACAATTAATTAACAATACCAACACAACGACCCACAAACACACAATAATAACACACGACGTTGTTCAATGTTCAATGCAGAGTGACAATACTCAAATGTGTAAGTAATAAACAGTCCTCACTATTCCAGTTCCAGTTTTACCAACATCCTCCACATTATATTATCCTTCTAACATCAATATATGAATTTTAACAAAAATATGCATTTAGTGAAAACCACTGAGTGATGGGGCTTCTTTTAAGTTGAACATTCTGTATATTCCCATTTATTTCTTGGAAAACCCATATGTCACAAACTGTTTTATAATTCATTAAGACCTTTAGAATTTTTTTCTTTCCATATTTTAATCATACAATTTTTCAAAACTCTGCAATAAATTTGTATTGGTTTATTAATGAATTTTAGTTATACATATTCTACAAAACTTGAAGATGTTACCTTCCCAATTACAGCCCTTAAACTCTTTAAATAACTTACAATAATTTACTCTTTCTCCAGATACTTACAAGTTTCTCCATAAATTAGAAATCCACAAAATCAAATTGTTTTCAAGTGATAAAAGACTATTCCTATATTACTTTTAGTGCAACCATAGACAAAAAACACTTTTCACAGAGTTAAGAAAGGGATTAATATTTTCAATGCTTCTGTGACTAAATTTCCATATTCATTTCAACGAGCAAGCCGAAACGTATCTAAATCTTCAGATGTGATTTGTAGATGTAACGTTTTATCATTTATATCAGCTGATCGTGAATATCAACTGGTAACTTACCAGCTGTAACAACATTTTCACTAAATGGTTTCAGTACACATTTGTTCAAGAAATTATTTTTTTCTTCCAGGAAATACTCTGCAGATTGAATTTTTAGCATACATAAATGAATCTTCATGCTATCCAAACTGTGGCGAATTAATAGTGTCTTCTTCATCCAAATTTTTCTCAGTATAATCGGAAGTAAGTGGGAACATATCAAACTTTTTGCTTTGAAGGTGAATATTCCAGATATTAAACTTCTTAATAAAGCATGAAATTTGTCATTAATAAAATGTTTTTGTACGTCCTTATAAATTCACATTCAAATCATTAAATGACAAAATATATCAGCTAAGTAAGCCAATAGAAACATATACTAGAATGGACTTTTTTTATACTGGAAAAATATTATTAATTCATCTCCAATAACACTTTTCCCTGTGATAATTGATAACCATCTGACTTCTGTATGGAAAAGAAGAGATTTTTTTGGCCATTTTATCACATAGCTTACAAACAGCCTATTCTGTAATGGTCGACTTTTAATAAAATTGATCATTTTTACAGCTTTACAAAGAATTTTTTTGAGATTTTCCAGCATATTTTTATGGCGAGAACATGTCTGTGAAGGAAGGCGTGCTTCCATTTCGCTCTTGTTATAAGACAATCTTTTAATTTTTTCAGATATCCATTGTTCTTTCCTGTTATCACATTTGTACTATCACTACGTACTGCAATACATTTTGTCCAATTTGTAATGTAGTTTTTTGTAGCTTCATTTAAAAAAAACATCAAAAAGGCATTATCCTGTTACATGACCAGGTATTGATTTGCAAAACAACATATTTTCTTTCATTGATCTGTTCCTATCCTAATAAAACAAACTACCTTTATTAGGATTTGAACATTACAACTCACAACTTTGATATCGGCTGATTTAAGATGACGACTTTTACCACTAGACCAACCCGATGGATTAAGTATATTTTATTAAACACTAAATTTGAAGTAAATAAGTTTTTTAATAGTTGAGTAATTTTTTCATAATTCTCATCATCAGTGTAGTCATGGTACACAATTTATTTACTTATTTTTTTTAATATAAACGAATGCATTAATTCATTTATATCCGTCTAACTGCTTTATTATGGCTGTAATACATAAAGATCATAGAGGTACTTTCTAAATCATAATTTTTGAAAACTCGTAAGTTTCGCGACAATTTTTACTTCCTTGTACGAAGAAAGGAAGTATCGTGATCGCGAAAAATTTTGGTTTTCAGATTTCAACGGAAATATCCATTTTCGTACTGATTTCAACGGGATTGTCCATTTTCGTAATGAATTCAGGGATAGACCATCCCTGAATTCATTTTGACTATTTTCGGTGTGACGTCTGTACAAACGTACGTACGTATGTATCTAGCATAACTCAAAAACGATTAGCCGTAGGAGGTTAAAATTTTGGATTTGAACTGTTGTAACCTAGTTGTGCACCTCCCCTTTTCATTGCAATCGACTGGACCAAAAGTGTCCAAAAAAGCTCAAGTCTAAAAAATTTGGATTTTGGACTTTTTCTTAAGTGCAATATTAAACCCTCATTGAGAGCTTTTCAACGATATATCATAAGTGGTACTTATTTTCAATGGTTCCAGAGTTATAGCCAAATAAAATTTTAATTAATGAAATATTTGCATCTTACAAGGGGAAGGCACATCGGTTCATTGCCTACTTCATCTTCTTTTTTTTAACTTTTTTCTTTTATTTAAATATATTTATTTATTAATAATTATTAACCTCTAATTAAAAAAAAAACAAATCCAATAAATAATAGTTCAATAATAACAATAAAAAAAACATATCAAAAGTTATTAACGAAATAAAATTTTATGTACTTTTCATTTTACAAAAAAAAGTGTATTTTAGATTTAATAGGCGTACAAGGAAGTCATGTGGTATCCACATCAGATATTTATTTAATGTAAATAGTATTATTACTCTTAGATGTCAATATCGTTGTTACTATTAAGGTAAACACGGATCCTATCAGAAAAACCCGTCCAAAAAATAGATATAGCTAAACGTGTTTGAGATGAGTTTTAATGCCTTTAAAAGCTTTTAATATTTATTAGTGTTTAATTTTTCTTATTTTGGGTGGGCGGTCGAACTTCGTATCAGAGTGTTTCGGCGGAGGTCCCGGTTTCGAGTTCCAGTCAGGCATGGCATCTTTCATATACTACCAATTTCCATCGATGACCATAGCTATTGATGCCCGCTCTTTCATAACAAAAAAAAATTTACATACGAGTAGTATTAAGCTCGTATTTAACTTGTACTCGTATTTACATACGAGTATGTCTTTAGGTGAGCAGTATAGTTGTAATATGCTAGCTTAGCTTGGAATGGAGGTGAATCCAAATCGAACTTCAGAATGATTTGTCAATGAATTTACTATCAAGATAATTGCTCCTAAGAGCAAATATTTGTGAGTTCATTGATCTATATTATTTGTCAATACTTTTATTAATATGTAATGTGTTAAATTAGATTAATTTTTCCAAAACATTTTGTTGGTTTCTTAATTTTCCGGTTCCTCAAAATCCTTCTCTCTTTACTTCCGCCAATATCAACCATAGGATTGGATTATATTGCGTTATAAGAGAAGAGAAATATTCCTTTTATAATTTCAACAAAATCTCCCTCAGACACTTGACTTTTCTGCAACTTTCCGCTAGGAAAATCTCCTGATAACTCCTAGTCTGAAAATTCGTTTCAACAAACTTGCAAACGGGAACAGTTCTATTAGTATGACTAATAGTATAAAAAATATATACAAAAAATTAATCGTGGATACAGAAAGAGAATAAATTAAAAGAAAGATCAATCAACACAAGGAATGTGATAATTTCGGAAAAAGTTACAAAGGTACCTTCTTTTTATTTCCAGACCTCACTATTACTTGAAATAACTAAAATACTTGAAATCTAAAAAACAGATCTTTAGTAGAAAGTTAGATTTTAGTACAATCTTTAGTAGATTTAAAAATTAAAATTAGAATCATTTTTTTAAAGTTAGCAGGAAAATAATAAATACTACCACAGTTAGTTATAGTTATATAGTTATACAGAGTAATTCACAACGAACGTAACAAATTTTAGAAGGGTTTCACTGGTGAAAATAAATAAAAAGATTCAAATAAATATAGGTTTGGAAACACCTCATTAGAGATTAGTGCCTGGAAAAATTTCGCCCTGATTTTTGCGTCTTCAATAAAATTAAGCCAGACTGTAATTCTTGGGACTTAAATAAACGGGTAAATTTTGTGATTTTATATGAAATCAGACCTGATAAATTGAAAATAAAAAGTAAATACCAAAACTGTATTTTTAGTAGTTCTTGAGAAATCTGGGGTAAAAGACAAAATATAGAGGTCGAAAAACATACTTTTAAGTGTTGTATAACTCCCAGAGAAAAGTTGGGAGTTGCCTCATCTTGCTGGAAAATCATCTGCCATTTTGTTATATCTTTAAAAAGATCAGGCAGTTTATTCTGCAAAAGGTTAAAAGTTACTCGAGAATATATATATATATATTCTCAAATTGAGGGCTTGTCAGATAAATCTGACTGTACAACACTACAGTGTTGTACATATAATATAACCCAACAATTAAAACAATGAAAAATTATTTCTTTAAATAGTTAAACCTTAATTACAATACAAAACAACTGCTTAAAAATTTGTTTACTTAAAGTTTAATTACACGTGTTATTTCATCAATTTAAATAAACAAATTATGGAAGGAGTTTGAAATTAATTAATTTATTTGATTTTTGATAAAATTACACTTTTTCACATTTTTAATAAAAATAAATAATATTATAATTCACTTAATTTTATAAACATTGTCTGGTGCCAGAGGTTCAAGTGGTGTTAAAGAATAACTAGACTTTTGCCTCTTAATTCTTTAGTTGGTGGTATTTTGTTTTTCTGTTTCCTCCAATTCAATGTTTTCTGTGATTTTAATTTTCTCTTCACAACTCTTAATAGCTGAAAAGAAATGCAAATAACACTGTTCTATAAAAAAAAAATATTTTTTAACATCAATGAAATTCTATTTCAAATTGATTTTGTATTAGAGAATTAAAAAAAAAATTATTATAAAAAGCTGTAACACTTGCCATTTTTGTTATTATAATTATGTCTAATATTATGCAAGGAATAAAAAAAAAGTAAGTAAATTACTTATTTTGTTTCAACTTGTTCAATACAGCTTAACTATTTTAAAAATAATCCTTGGCTGAATTATTCTTTGAATCCTGAATTATTTCTTGATTGGACTGAAGTATCTCCATTCCATATTTTGCAACCTTAAGTTCCTCCCAACGCATAATGATGGACCCAAGTACCATCAGAAGTTACTATTCTTTCCCAAAATTCATCCCTTCAGTCAAATAACATTTTTGAGTTTCCTACACTTTCAAAGTTTGGTTTTTTATGTTTATCATTAAGCAAACTTGGATAATTTCTTTCACATGTTTAACAGTAGATCAGTTAGCAGTCAATAATTCAGTAAATTAATAAAACAATAGTTCATTAATAAACAAATAAAAATTTTCAGCAATTCTTTCAATTGTAACTTGCCTCTCTCCTTGAATAAATTCATCAGTGAAAGATTTCAAAATTTGTAATGATAATCTCATTTGGTCATCTGACACATTGGTTGGGTAACACTAATTGGGCACTTTTGAACCATTTAATCACCCATAAAAATTTGGAGTGTTCATAAACTTACACATTGCTCACTTAATTTTGTTCTTCAAAAGTGTCCTTTTTAAAAGTACTTCCCTCTGTTTCAAATATTAATTTTTGATATTTGTTACATATATAAAAATGATTTTCAATTAGCTGTTCTGATTATTAGTAAAACATGTAAACTTGTAATTAAGAAGTATCATACTTTTTATTCAGATGTTTAACATATCTTTATTCACATAAATGTCTTGATTTTAAATCAATCTCAAATTTGTGTTTGG
Source organism: Lycorma delicatula (assembly GCF_047948215.1). Taxonomy (NCBI): domain Eukaryota; kingdom Metazoa; phylum Arthropoda; class Insecta; order Hemiptera; family Fulgoridae; genus Lycorma; species Lycorma delicatula. Next base: position 132,050,379 of record NC_134459.1, read on the forward strand.
AACAAAAAAAAATAAAAACCGATGCTCCAAGATTACTTTTATTTTGATACTTACTATTAGTTGTAATGGAATGAGTTATATTAAAACTCTTTCCACTTTATAGTTTCATTAAAATTTTTTATTGACTTTCTTCACCAACAGTTACTTAAAATTTAATTTTCCAGTGAAAAAATCAAAATGAGCTAAGGAAGTCTCAGGAGGGCAAAGCCCTGAGAAGGATTTATCAAAGTAACATGAAACAGAGTCTCATATAGAATAAGATATATAACAGTAATTTCCAAATTATTGCTTACTCTTACATTCCCATATAATAAATAAATGTACTTACATTTTTTGCCTTCCATAGCTAATATGATTCCTTTCAACGGTAAAATAAACATTAAAGAAAAAATAACTGATGCACCCAAACACAGCATAATCTCATTTAAATCAAACTGAAAAATGAGATTTATTATTAACAGTTTTTCATTATATTAAATTTGTAACTAGAATATTAAGCACATATATGATATTGAGTATGCGTCTAATTATTGATAAAAATATTGATAATCAAAAAATAATTACTACTGTAGATATATATAGAGAAAAGTTAATTAAAAAAGTTGATTATGATAATTAAGTTTTAAAAATTGAAATTAACAGAAGATTTTACTGAACGCACATTAAAACATTTTCATCAACATTAAATCTTCTTTGCTTCTGTTTTTCATTGTGGTCCTAGCAGAAGTTACTATTGAAGGAACTCTTGATTTAATACAGTTTTTTTTGGTGAATACATTTCAGTGTAAGAGTATTCGTGTACATTTTACAATGTTCAAGAATGATTAGATATATACATTTACCAAAGCACCAGCTGCTTTGATCATTAGCTACTGGAAATTGCAAACAGCATCTAGTGAACTACATCCAGAGTTCATTAATGTAGTGATGTTAACTGGTTTGTTGAACATGACTGGCTGTTTGTATTAACATACTTTATGACTTTTGATTTCCACGATGCAACTCCTTGAAACATTGTAGTTGTTATGAAACAGTCAGGAGTCTTTTATCAATTATTCTCATACTAAAAACAGAATAACGCCAAATCAAATTATCTTAATGGTAGATGAATTAAGGGGATGTAATCTCCTTACATTTCCCATTCTGCCTATGATCCAATGGTGTGTTCTTATTGGTTAAAGTTGATTTATGATTTGTTTCAATGAAATGGTTGATAGATGTTTATTCTGTTTATCTATATTTTCTATGGAGTACTTAATGATTTATGATAATTTTTTGCACCCTACTTCCAAAGAAATCAAAAACAGAACTTCTTTTTGGATTACATTTAGAGCAATTTAATTTATATATTCCTGTACATTTCATATTTTACAAGGTTGTTTTTTGTGTAATAGTTAATTTTTTGTGCTAAAAATTGCACTGTATTGTTTAATTTTATAATAAATTTTTTTTTAAACATATAACACCAGATTGTACAAAAGAATAAAAATCAGTGCTTTTATAACTATAGATCAAAATTTTGCTTCAGTTTGCCAATAAATACAATACGTAGATTTGAATATTCTTCAACATCCTTAAAGTATCATAGGATATTTTAAAATGTAATAAAACACATTTATTTAAAATGTAATAAAATTTTACAAATACGATGATACAATCCTACGAAAAAAATTAAGTAATATTTAAAAAAAATTCTAATTGCAATTATACTATTTCGTTTTTTGTAAATTTGACACAATTTAAAAAAAATCAAAGTACAAGTTATAAATCATATATAATTTCATATAATTATAATTTCATATATAATTGAAATTATTTACGTTACATATTGTAAGGTTAGATTATACTCTGTAACCCACCGGGTTGGTCTAGTAGTGAACGCGTATTCCCAAGTCAGCTGATTTGGAAGTCGAGAGTTCCAGCGTTCAAGTCCTAGTAAAGCCAGCTATTTTTACACGGACTTGAATACTAGATCGTGGATACTGGTGTTCTTTGGTGGTTGGGTTTCAATTAACCACACATCTCAGGAATGGTCGAACTGAGAATGTACAAGACTACACTTCATTCACACTCATACATTTCATCCTCCGAATTATTATCTAAACGGTAGTTACCGGAGGCTAAACAAGAAAAAGAAAGATTATACTCTGTAACGCATTGGGTTGGTCTAGTGGTGAATGCGTCTTCGTAAAACAGCTGATTTCGAAGTCAAGCGTTCTAACGTTCAAATCCTAGTAAAGGCAGTTACTTTTATACAGGTTTAAATACTCGACCATGGATACAGCGTTCTTTGATGGTTGGATTTCAATTAACCACACATATCAGGAATGGTCGAACTGAGACTGTACAAGACTACACTTCATTTACACTCATACATATCATCCTCATTCATCCTCTGAAGTAATACCTGAGCGGTAATTCCCGGAGACTAAACAGGAACAAAAAGAAAAGATTACACTCTGTATATAAGGGGATAAGACATTCGGATGCATATATATTTTTTTTAAAGTTGTAAGTGATAATAGTGATTTAAACATTTTTTTGGTAAATCATTTCAATTGTCAGATACTACTCTCCATTCTCTTCTGTTCTGTGCTAATCTTTTTCATAAATTTCCTATATTCTAAGTACCTGTTTTATGTACTCCAATCATTCTCTTCCTTTATACACTTTATTTTCTGCACATCTGTCTGTTACCAAATTAAGCCTAGATTTAACAGTTATCCCTCTTCAACATTCTAACATGTATTTTTTTCTCTCACAATCTTAAGGCCTCTTTGTTTCTCCCTTTATCAACATCCTCCCACAATCACATCAACTCCATCAATCACATCACTCCCACAATCAGCCTAATTTTCAACATCCTCCCACAATATCACATACTAAACGCCTGTATTCTTTCCCTTTCTATTCTTACTATTCTCTATGTTTCATGACCAAAAGGTATTAAACTTCAAACAAATATTTTAAATAGTTTTTTCATAATTCTTAGTTGTGTATTTGATACTAACAGACTTTCCTCTTTGTAAGAAAGTTCTCTCTGCTTGTATCAGTTTGTTTTTTATATAAGCATTATACCATTAAATTTAACAAATTTTTCTCCTATGGAGAAATTACCCTTTGCCAAGAGGTGAATAAAATTATGTCAGAAAAAATGTCACCCCAATTTCTTGTCAAATACATGCTAAGAATGCCAGGTATCAAATAAGTGCGCAGCGGAGTCAGGAATAAACATTCATAACTTTTTTAATTTTTAAGATAATTTTATGAAAAAGGTATCAAAATGTTTACAATTGAACAACTAGGGGATATCATTTACAATTCTTGATACAAACATTTTTATTTACTTAACCTACTGAAAAACTTTTAACCTTCTAAAAAAACAAATTTTAGTTTTAGTTTATGATTTTTTACAAGTAGGAACAATTTATCTGTGGGAAATAAGATGATTTTTTTTCATTGAAATGTTTATTAGAATTAGATGAAAAATTAAATCATATTATAGTCACATATTATTACATCATATCTAATACTGAAAGTGAAGGCTGACTTTCATGAACAATATTAATAATATATGTGCAGCTAGCTGAAAACACACCTTTTTGTTTGGATTTAGGAATGTATTAATTTTGTTCTGTCTTATTGCTGTCTTAAGTTTGTTAACAGTGCAATATCATAATGCCTCTTGTATAAATGATGTGGATCCCTTTTGTTATGAATGTGATGAGTTTACCGTAAAATCAAACAGAAAAAACATTACAACTTTAATTAAAAAAGCATATCATTTGTACTTTCAGTGTAAAATTGGTGATCAGGCTTAGACATGGACTCCTCTTATAGTAAGCACTAATTGTTTTGTATATTTAAGAGGATGGCTGAAAGGTACACAGAAGACTTTGCCATTTGGTGTACCTATGGCTTGGCATGAACCATAAGATCATGTAATTGATTGTTTCAAGATTTGTGATTTTTCAAGACATTCTTGAAAAAATAAATTATAAAAAACATAGCTGGAACACATGTGGTGATTTGAAAGTTATAGCTACTTTGTTAGGCATGTACTTAGTGCATGTGTTTTCTTTGCAAATGGGAGAGCTGAGTTAGTGATAAAACATTATGTTATCAAAGAGTGAAAGAAACAAGACAATTTAACTCCAAATGGGAAAAATATTATTCATCAACACTTAGTTGAATCCAAAAAAAATATTTTTATCCCCTCTCCATATCAAGCTAGGACTAATGAAAAATTTTGTAAAAGCAATGAAGAAGGATAGTCCTAGATTTTTGTGCATCAGGCAGAATTTCCAAATGTAAGTGAAGGAAAAATTAAAGAAGGAATATTTGTTGGTCCTCAAATAAGAGAGTTGATCAAAAATGAAGCCTTTAACTCAATGTTAAATAATGTAGAAAGTGCATTTTGGACTTCATTTAAAGATGTTTGCAAAAAATTTCTCAGAAAACAAATATCTGACAATTATCATGATATTGTTAATCAAATTCTTACTTGATACAGAGCTATGGGATATAATATGTCTCTGAAAATACATTTCCTGCACTCACATCTGGATTTTTTCCTGGACAACCTCAGAGACGTAAGTGATGAACATGGTCAATGTTTCCATCAAGATATTTTAGTGATGGAAAGCTGCTATAAAAGGAAATGGAATACTAATATTCTGGCCAAACATTAATGTCCAACAGTAATCACTGTTGGACATTAATTCGGGATGTGCCAGAGGCTATTTATAAAAGAAAAGCATCAATGAAATCATTCTAACTCTGGTATTTTCCCTTAATTTTTTTTTAAGCATAATTTATTTAAAACTAAGGGAAATATAAAAATTGTATTTACAGATCGGTAATGTACACAAAAAATTAATTCAAGTAATAGTAGCAAACTTAGAGAAACATTAAAAAAGTTTTTTTTTGTCTATCAGTGCTAGTGGAGAGTTCTTCAAAAACACTCTGCAAAAGCAGACTGTTTTCTCTTTTTTTATTGCTACCAATTAGAAGTCAATTTTAGAATAATCCTTGTTGTTCAGTTAGATATTTCCAAATATTAATAATTCTGGGATTGGGGAAGGACTTTAAACTGTACAACATAAGCTTGTTTTTGCATGGCTGAATAAATCTAGAGAAAAAACAGTTTATATAAATATATATTTGAGCCACTCAACATAAAATCATTAATTAGTGATATGTTACCTCTGCTTCTGTACAGACATCCAGATCTATTAAATATTGTGAACAGGATGGGCATCCATTAATAGAAGTATTTTTGAAGCATTATTTTTTTTGAATTTTTTTATTTCATTTCACATTGTCTTCAGTAGATCATTTAATATCCTTATCCATTGCAACAAAATCAGGTAGATATCGTGGCTACAATATTTTTTATAGTTTTGTGAAGGAGCTGTTCTTAAGCATTGTTTTTACTAATTGTAGTAGTAAGTGTGCTTACTATCTCATGATTACACAAAACCCAACTTATAATGTGGAGCTTATAATGTAGTCAGGTTATCTATATATTATTCCTTATAATATACACATATATATTTTATGAGGGTAATTTTAATTAAATTTGTTCACTTACAGTTGAAAATAGTGTCCCATAGACAGGAACTTTAGATGACATTATCAGTACCAACATAATGAAAATTTGTAGCATATAAAAAGGGTATGCTATTCTAGAAAACACTGTGAACCATTTCCAGCTTAATAAATTATTAAGAAATTCTGAAAATAAAAACAAATTATTTATTTCAACATCAAAAAGAAAAAATGCATTATAAAATAAAATATTTTACTTCTCCTTTTAATTTAAGAATTTTCTTAATCCCTTTTCTCCAAGAAGGAAGATTTAAAATAAACAAAAATATAAATCTTCTGCTTTTTAAATCAAAATTTTAATTAATTTATCATTGATTTATTCATGTGAGGAGATAGTGTGGTACTGCAAAAGTGCTTGTGACAAATTGAAAGGACTAAATTAAATTAGTTATTATGACGTATCAATATTTCTGTGCTATGGTATATTTCAGTAAAGTATTTACTAACTTCAATAAATCTTGTTTAAAGTAGCTGTCTGTTTCTTCATAGCCATGTTTCTTCATGTAGCCATTCAGAAAGAGTAACATATAAAATGGACAGAATATAGTAAACAGTTACAGAGGTTAACAATAATTATGAACTAAAGGAACATTTGTACTACTTGAAGGCAGGATATGGAATACTCAAAAAATTAAAGATTGTTATAGCTCAATACCAGGCACTAACCATGTATGGTGAATAGATAACCACCTGGTTATAAAAGTGAATACTTACTCACTTAAAATGATCTGAATGAATATTCAAGATACAAAAATGGGTTGTCGGACCCTTTGTTTGATACTTACATATATAATCCAAAAAGACTAATATTTAGTAAGTTAATTAACCCATATGTTATGGATGTAAAACTTTGCATAAAAAAATAGTCACTTATTTTTTAACTTAACGCAGTACTTCATTTTATTAGAAAGAGACTTATTATGGCTGCTGCCATTTTTAAAAAATTAATGAACCATTCAAAGTACATTAAAAGATTTTCTTTGTATAAACAATATATAAACTCTATTGTTGTTGATAATAATAGAATTGCTTTTATTCAATACAAATTCTATTTTAACCGCATGCAATTTATACAATTTACGCTGTTGATGAATTTTTAAATAACACAATTTAAAAAATTTTAAAGACCCTTGATTGTTGTAATTCAATGCGTACCTAAATGAGTGTCAAATAAAAATAATTTTGAATAATGCCTTCTGAATTGTGATTTATTTTATTGGTTTTTATATTTAGTATCTTTACATATGTCCTTTAATATTATTGTGTATGCTTATATAGATGGCGCAAAAGTCACTTGACACTTGTTTATAAAAGTACTGAATTTATTTTATTTTATTTATTACAGACAATTCTTAACAATTATATTTTAGTTCAAAATGTTTTCCATCTTCAGTAATACATTTTTGCAGTCTATTAACACTATTGCACACTCTATGGCAAAGTTCTCTATCACTGTCCAGATCACTGAATGCGTCGCAAATGTAATCTTTCAGTTCGTCAATAGTTGAGGCTTTCTAGAATAAACGGACTCCTTGATGCCCCATTCGCAAAAATCTGGCAGAATATCTGGTGAATGTGGAGGCATGTATTGACATGCCTTCACATTGATAGACATCTGCCCATCAACTAATCACTCTTCTACCAAATCTTTCATTTAAATAATTGCAGCTTGCAATGATGTAATGTGGTGGAGTGCCATCATGTTGGAAGTAAATTTCTTGAATGTTTTCAGCATACTATGAGTCCTGATACCATGTAATTTTTAAGAGTATTGAAATATTTATCTCCTATCACTGTTCCTCCAAAAAAGTTTGGTCTGAGTTGCCAAAAGAAGATATTGCCCCCAAACACAAACATCTGGTAAATTGAGTTGTTCCTCTAACAAAAGATGTTGGTTTTCAGTGTACCAGTAAGTGCAGTTATGTCTATTAACTTGTACAATTAACTTAAAATTGACCTCATCAGACCACACAATTTTAATAAATAACTCCGGATCTTGTTTCTGTTCATTAAGCATCAATTCGTAAAACTGAAGATGATGACCTGCATCATCTTCAAGTAGCCCATGAAGTAAACGTGGAATCTAAACTTTAAATTTACATTTGTGTAACATTCTTTGTACAAAACTTTGTGATAAATCCAGCTCAGAAGCTAATCATCTTGCTAATTTTTGTGGACTTTGCATTACTGCTAAACATACACGCAATTCATTTTCCTCTGTTGTGACTGTTATTGGGTGGCCAGATCTTGGTGCATCCATAACAGATTCATGTTGTTCAAATTTATCTCATACGTCATACATTGTATGTCTAGAGGGAAGGTTTGATGTAAAATGTCTACCCCACACATTAATAACTGCAGTAGCACCACTTTTATAAAAAGGTTTTAAAGCAAAAATGCTTTCTTCTTGCACCCCTTTAAACTCTAAAACTTTAACCTCTGAAACAGCAACACTCTGTTGGGGAGGGAGAAGAACGCTGACTGGGTCCCCTGCTCCCCCGAAGACGTACAAGAGCAACCGTTCAATGCAGCATCCAACTGTACCTCCCGGCAGTAAAAATACGGGAGCCGACACAATTCTTTCTGAATATTCCGTAAGGACCATGCGTTATCCTTAGCGAGTCCTGCTCCTCAGCAGCCGAATCGAAGTATATGCAAACTGCTCACCTCGCTGGTGACTCATCCTCTCGCCATTGAATCTTTGAGGTATCTTCGTTAACATACCGGGCTGCATCCCTGTCTGTAACAGCGACAGATCCTTGGAGGACCGTATATCCCGACAAGTCAGTAAAAGGGCATACGTCAGCCGAAACAGTTGACAGCTCCGTTATGCGGCGTACTTTGTTCATAAAATCGTTCGGCCAGTTCATTGTCACCGTCACAACCAGTTCATCCTCTGTAAAGGTCTGCATCTCCATAGCTTTTAAGTTGCGACCTCTTTTCAAAGTCTACGTGAACACCTATGCCTGCTTCGACGACTTGGTTGTACAAGTAGTACATGGCAGCACGACTCCCTCCATCCGTCTTGCTAACTTAGCCAAGACATCAGTACTCTGCTTAATTTCTCGTTTGATTTTTCGATTACTCGCCACCAGCGATTGTAGCGTCGAAATCTGAGAAACCATAAACTGGACATTCGATCCAAAGTCCAAATCAGTCGCTCGTCCGGTTCAGTCCTGGATCTGGTGAGTTCCCGATCAAACTCTTAATTTGGGGTCTAGGTGTCGAAACGGTACCGCCCTCCAACATATCATCTTCGCAGCCCAAATGCTCTTATCCTCGGAAGAACTGCATGACCTCGTGGAAGCAACTGCAGACGGCACCTGCCGGTTACTTTCAAATATCTTGCTCCTCGCAGACTTGCATCCACTTACTAGCGGCGACGGATCAACGACTTGACCGGATTCCACTTCAAAGTGCGCATCGAGATACTAATTACAGATCTTCGACTTGGGTAAACCAATGTCTCGCACCGGCTGTTCAGATTCATCGGCGCTGAGTGAAAATCATTGGATGATTCACCTCCCACCAACCCCTTCCACTCACAAGAGCCAAAATACAACCCCTAAAGATTCAGAGTCCTCGAGATCGGAAATCATAACAGTCCATGTACAAAAATTTCAAAGTTGAAAAGTAAACAAAAAAATATTTTCAGCCCCGAAAATGTCAAAAGTTCCACTATATAATGCTATATAACGAAAAACTGTCCACGAGCCCATCGTTGTTATGGTCAATAGGCCCTAACAACGGAGAACTCAGATAAAAATGTAATTTAAACTAGAAAACTTAATGAAACGAGAACACCACAAAACTGTAAACAAAATAGCACAAGAACAAACCAAATAAATAAACAGTAAAACTGATAAAAGTTGCGTGAAGAGAATAAGTACGTCCGTACGCGTCAGACGTACAACTCTAACTTCTTGGCTGTTGTACTTGCCACATTGTATATGCACCTTTTGATATAAAATAGATTTAGAGACAAAATATTATATTAAAACTCGCAACTTTTGTTTGCTGGGTAATAGTTAGTGAATACATAAATTTCTCCCTGATTGTATACACATCAGATTTGGTTGATACAATAGCATGAGAAAAGTGGATAAACATTCAGCATATTAATTATATTTCAGTGCACAGTCAAACAATTTTCTTAACTTGATTTGTAAAATAAATAAAAATATAGGCTATAAATAATTAAAAATACCTGCTTGTCTAGTATGGCAAGTAAAAATAACCCAGCACATAGCAAAACTCCATAATAAAGGTTGCGACATTCCATAAATAGCCGAATGGATCGCACTATATTGAAAACTTTTTTTAGATGCTTCAGCTAATCCAAAATATGCATAATATATGCAAATAACTGCTACACCCCATCCTATGTTCAATTTTTCCTAATAAAAGAAGAAGAAATATCATAAAATAGATAAATTAGTTAATAAATAATACATTTAAAACATAATTTCAAAAGGTATATCTTATCTACTGCCTAAACTACGTAATTCTTAATTATAAATTAAATATCCACCAAGACAAATAAGCATTAAAAACATATTTAAAAAACTGTAAACATACATCAAATAAAATCTATAATTTTATTATAGTACTTTACCGTATAAAACTGGATAATTTACTTTAAAGTTCTTCTATCCTAACTAAGTGTAAAGGCGTTACCTTTAATAATATAGTAAAATCTTCTTATTCGCGGTAGTTAGAGACCGTAAAATGTCGTGAATACAAAAATCCGCGAATATAGAATGGAACTAATCTCATTTAAGGAAGAAAAAAAAATCATGCGTACTTACTTAGAGCGATGTTATTGATGAAATACAGAAGGCAACATTAATTATAAGCATTTATTTAGTGCAGTTCGTAGGTACACTGCACAATAAATATTTAAAAAAATACAGTACATTTTCTAATTTACACGTAAGCACTTACCGAATTGTTTGATTTAAAAACTCACTACGGTTAATATTAATTTAAATTTTACCAGTACTCGTCGGACGATTCTTTCTTAATGGAAAACTATCTAATCCAAACCCGTCCTCCTCCTCCTCGTACACCCTCCCCGGAGTTTTCTGATGGAGAAGAGGATAACTGTGTGGGAGCAAGAAAACGTCTAAAACGTAGGTCGGTAACCATGGGTGATCAATCCTCCGAGGAGCCGAACACTACGAGGGGCAGCTCTGAAACGGCAGGTGGCACCATGGAGGTTAGCAATGGAAATTCCTCGCAACCTCCGGTCACTAGGCGGGAGAAATCCCACCTATCATGTTGGACTGCCCCAAGGAGTGGCCAACGCTGGCGAGAGCAATCTCCGCCATTATAAGAGGGCGCCTGGTAGCCAAAAGTACCGGGCTTTCTGTAAGGCTGCAGATAAGCAGCGAAGACGACTTCAGGGAAGTACAGAGTTTTCTGCATTCCAAGGGTGTCGCCTTTCACTACTTTCAGCTCCCAAAAGATAGGAAGCTCAAAGTGGTTATCCGGACGTAGCTGGGCACGAGTTGCCGGAGGGGGAAAACCGGGCCACCAGCCTCAGGTAGGTTTACCGGCGGCAACGGTGACGGTGGAAAAAGGGGAATCACCTACTCCACACCAAGAAAGCCTAAACCGGCAATAGTTACAAGAAAGGTGAAGGCAAAAAAGCCGTACAAGACTGCGACGAAGCCTGATCCGCAGGAATAAAAGGCAGCCGAACAATCGGCAAAATCAAAGAGTGCGGGTGTCAAACCCACGACGTCTGGCAAACACACCAAGGTCCCAGAAACCCCATCAAAAAACGTTAACGACTCCCGGCCCCTCCAGCGGCAAAATAAATATAACCGCACTCCAGAAGGAGAGTTCCGGCAAGAATTTCTTGTCACAAGTGATAATTAACGATGTCCTACCGAAAATTCTAGCAATATTGCCCCGCCTGCTCTAAGCAAAATCTCTGAAGGACTGTATTCAGTCCATCATAGAGTGCCTCATGAACTTGCTATCTAGGTATGTTAGGCAAACTCTCAGATTGCTACAGTGGAACGCCAATTCAGTAGTAGGCAAGACGGGCAGAACTATGCCATCTGGCCGAGGATCTACTAATAGACGTGATACTGTTATCTGAGACGTGTCTGAACGTGAAAAAACAACTGACCATTCGGAATTACTTTACGTATAGGACGGATAGACCAGTACAATCCGGACGCCCTGCCAGCGGCGGAACCGCAATTTTAGTCCACAGACGCCATATACACACGCGCGTCGACCTCCACACTAACATAATGGAGCAGACTTGTGTACATGTGGAGTATCTAGGCACGGTGTATCGGCTGATTTCGGCTTATAATAAACCAAACTCAGCAGTACCCGGCGCAGATCTAGATACCGTGCTAAAAAATTGGGGATAGGCCCATGATACTCATAGGCAACCTCAACGCTAAGCACGAGTCTTGGCAATACCAATCTGAAAGTGCAAATGGCAGGTTTCTATACGAAAGGGCACGAACACGCCGGTTAGTCGTCATAGGCCCCGAGGTGCCCACTTTCGTTCATCGACCGGGAAGATCGAGACCTGATGTACTCGACATCGCAATCATGAAGGCGGTAACAACTCCGGTGATGATTGGAACGATAGGAGACCTCAGCTCGGACCACTCTCCTGTCTTATTGGAATTGGGCCAGGCAGTGGGCGGACGAGACCCCCGACTATACCCCGAAGGTCAGTGAATTGGAAAAGGTTCTATGAAACTCTCCAACGAGATTACAGATCAGCGCATCCTGAACTCCTGACCACACCGGAGGAAATCGACGACACGGTCGAATGCGTCACATCGTCAATGACCGATGTTCTGTCAAACAACTCTACAGAAAAGACTACGAGGCCTATCCGTAATAATCTCCCACCTCACTTTTCTGATGCTATAGCAGAAAAGCGCCGACTCAGGAGGAGATACCGAATCACCCTGTCCCCCGATGATATATATTCAAACGAACTTTTATATTCAAACGAACAGAGTGAAACAGCTGCTGGCACAACATCGTGAGGATTTGTGGAATGAATACCTCGCCTCGGTCTCAGACGACCACTCCTTGGTGTTCAGGCTTAACAAAAAAACTACGAGAAGGAAAGAAGCCCCGTTATCCGGTTATGGGGCAACGAGGCCTTCTGGCATATTCGGAGTCGGACAGGGCAGAGGTTTCCGCTGCAATCAAAGCCACACGCCCCGACGATGGCTCCGGGTGTTGACGGGATCGGTGCCCGCGCATTCCGCAACGTTCCATTCACTCTTATAGCGACCATAACCACAATATTCACGTCAATTTTGTATGTTGGATATTTTCCGAATTGCTGGAAAACTGCAAAGGTGGTATGCCTACCCAAACCTGGGAAAAGTCTGCTCTTTCCCCAGAATTACAGGCCGATTTCCTTATTACCAGTGTTGTCAAAGCTATTCGAAAGGATTTTCCTAGAGAGACTTGGGCGACATTTGGAAAGAGGAGTACGGCCTGAGCAATTTGGGTTCAGGGAGGGCCATTCGACGACCCTCCAACTGTTTAAAATAATCGACAATTTTGTCGGAGGCCTAAATAGAAAAGCGGTAACCGCAACCGTTTTTCTAGATGTAGCTAAAGCCTTTGACAAAGTTTGGCATAGTGGCATGCTGTATAAGCTCACACATACGACGATTCCCTGTCGCTATGTCAGATTGATACGGTCTTATTTACTAGACCGACAATTTGTTGTACGCGTAGGGGAAACAATCTCCTCCACCACAGACGTAGCCGCTGGAGTTCCCCTAGGAGCAGTGCTTTCGCCGTTCTTGTACACGACCTACGTCAAAGATATGCCGCTGTCGGAATGTGTCAAAACAGCTCTATACGCTGACGACACGGCATTCTATTATGAATCCGGAAGTGTAGATTACGCGATCGAGAGACTCCGACGGCAATTGGATCTAGTAGAGCCGCGGCTCGTTATGAGGAGAATCAAGGTCAGTAGTACGGGAATAGGGATACGTCGTCAAACTTCAAGATGGCGAACAGTCCGCATTCAATCCAAAATGGCCGCCCTCTTGGATTGTGACGTCATTGGCGCTAGTAGCCTGTCAGTGCCATATTGGAATTTCCCTTTTCCCTTAGCGGGATATTTGAAATTCCGCAGGGATACCAACTGAGTAATATAATCGCTTTGAATATTATTTATAATAATTAATTCAAAGGTTAGTACCGCTGGTGAACAACTGTGGTGTAGCGGTCGGTTTGAATTAAATAAATAATATTTGAAGTGAAAAAAAACTTGGTTAGCCATGATTTTATATGTAATGAAGAAAATAAAGGTAGTAAAAAATAAATTAAGTGATACTCTAGATTAAAAAAACATTCAAATGAACATAAAAATTAAAAAAAACTTAAACTTACTGATGACAATGTGTAATATTTAATATTTTGAATATTCAAAATGTATCCAAGTAGCAGCCCCGAAAGGTAAGGTGTTAATCTATGTAATGGGTTTAAATAAAGCTGATTTCCACTTTCTGCTATCTTTTTTATTCTGAAAAATGTTAAAAGTAATATTAGTTAACCATACCACATTTTAAAATCTACGTTTGATTGTTTGTAGATTATGTACTTAATTAATTGTACATTATGTATAAAATGTTAAACATTAATGAACAATCTCTCTTAGATAGCTTAATTGGGCTGGAGCAATCTAAATTATTACATAAAACTATTTGGTCAGTAATAATTGTCTTTAAAAGTCAAAAAATTTAGAGAAATGTTAAAACCAACACAACACTTCCCTTAGTCAATATCTTTAGCGTTGCCAACTGGTCACAAAATTATTTCAACCTTTTCTTTTTCATTCTCAATAAAACAACCAAAATTTTTACTACAAATCTATCTCTTACAATGCTAAAATACCTTTGCAGGAACAAGTAATATTAAACCATTTCAATAATAGCATATACAAATAAGACTGTACCTGGCACCTCAACAACAGTTTTGATCAAACCTAAATGGCCATAACACAGTCCCTTAGGACACTAAGCTCTTGAAGATTTCCTTGTACCCATCCCAAGGCTGCCTAAAGGCAAATCCCATTCTAGACAACCTTCTCAGTTCATGAACATTTCTTTTTCAATTTATACATTATCAACTTTAAAGCCTGCAGTATATGATGAAGTTAGCTGTATATTGCTTATAAAATAATGTATTCAGATTTCTATTTAAGTTTTTACTTAATGAGATACATAATTTTTGAAGTAAGTGTAATAATTTTACAGTTTAAGTTTTTATTTGGTAAAAATAACACATTATTTGATACCATTAAAAACGAATTACTTACGTTATTCCATAATAGATTACAATTGGATAATTTCCAAAATAAATAATAGCTCCTTTGTAAATAGTAAGAATAGCAATTGATAATATTATCCCAAATAAACCATATTTTTTCCATTTCCATAAAGCAGTTATAATAAATGGTGATAATAAATAGATCTGCATATCTGTGATTACTTGGTGAGATGGTGGATAACACTAAAATAAACAATGTTGAATTAGTAAATATTGATTAAATAAACAATTAGATTAATGTTAGAATAGTAAGTTAATATTAGGATAATATAATGTAATAATATTATTATATAAATATAAATTAAATTGAATATTAGACAGAGAAAATGTAAAGCAAAGGGAAAAATTAGAATATATATAGCAAACAGTTACTTGAGGACAGGTTATAGCAATCCATAAAAGATTAGGATTTTTGGGAAAGAATAAAAAATTACACAAAAATATTTAATTACCAGAACAAAACATTGATTATAAGTAACCGAAAGAAATCGGTCATATATATGTTGTGTCTTGAATGGGAATGCTGAAGTGAAACCATCGCTTCAAAATTAATCAATCAGAAATTTATTCCTTAAAAGATTATGGATTAGTTCGTCACAACCTAGATAATTGCTAAAAATCTATTTAATAACTAAAGTTTTTGAGTATGAATTATGTCAGATTCAAACTTAGAATCTACTAGATGAGACAAACTATTTTATTATCTGTACTACTTCGCTATCATAAGCACTAAATTACATCTTTAATTTTATACCAGGGATAACTGTAAAGTAAAGATTGCTGGGAAATTTCTTTCCGTAAGGTTGGCGAACCTGTGTCCTTCATGGCCGCGCTAGTAATGTACACATTGCAATGTTGTCTATATAGGTTGTCGCGATGTAGTATCTGTGAATCCAATAGTAGTGGGGAAATAGGAGTACTGTGCCAAAATCCAAGATGGCGGACAGTCATCTTTGAATGACGTCACGAATTGAAAATGACGGTAGTCGGCCATCTTTAATTATGACATCAGTGGCGTAGTAGCCCGTCAGTGGTACCAACTTGATTTATTTTGTGTGAATGTTGTCAACCTGGTTATACATTTAAATTATTGAAGTAATATTTCAAAGGTTGGTAGCACTGTTGAACAGCTGTTGTGTAGCGGTCGGTTTGAATTAAATAAATAAATAATATTTGAAGTTAAAAAAACTGGTCGACTAGGACTCGAACCGTGTCACGTAGGGACGCGACGAGCTGACACATTGAACCAATCGGCTACAGAGGCTCCCTGGCGTAATGAGTGAAAAATGTTCTACATAAGCTGTGAAATGATAACCCACCGGGTTGGTCTAGTGGTTAACGCGTCTTCCCAAATCAGCTGATTTGGAAATCGAGAGTTACAGCGTTCAAGTTCTAGTAAAGCCATTTATTTTTACAAGGATTTGAATACTAGATCGTGGATACCGGTGTTCTTTGGTGGTTGGGTTTCAATTAACCACACATCTCAGGAATTGTCGAACTGAGAATGTACAAGACTACACTTCATTTACACCCATACATATCATCCTCATTCATCCTCTGAAGAATTATCTAAACGGTAGTAACCGGAGGCTAAAAAGGAAAAAAAAGGCTGTGAAATGATGAACTATGAGTTTTAACGTCACATCAGTCTGTACACACACACACAACTATTTTTGTATTACACGCCAGAAATAGAAGGGCAGTTAAGCGAATGGCGTCATGGTGAATCACCAATAAAGGTCAAACCACAGCCATTTGGACACAAACTGGCCACAGTCTGTTGGGATCGTTTGGCATACTCCAGATTGATTTCATGAAAGTGGAAGAACTATAAATGCAGAAGCCTATTGCAAACTACCTGAGGACTACTTGAGGACAGGTTATAACAATCCATAAAAGATTAGGATTGTTTGGAAAGAATGGAAAATTACACAAAAATATTTAATTACCAGAAAGAAAGATTGATTATAAGTAATCAGAAAAAAATCGGTCATGTATATGTTGTGTCTTGAATGGGAATGCTAAAGTGAAACCAACGCTTCAAAATTAATCAATCAGAAATTTACTCCTTAAAAGATTATGGATTAGTTCGTCACAACCTTGATAATTGCTAAAAATCTATTTAATAACTAAAATTTTATAGTATGAATTATGTCAGATTCAAACTTAGAATCTCCTACCTAAGTTACGACGCGCCATTCAAAATCGGTGATGTGGACGGCTGACGAATGGCGTCATCCTGCCGCACGATAATGCACGTCAACATGTTGCGGGTCCAACACATGATTTACTCAGAACATTTTGGTGAGAAATTTACTATCACCCACCATGTGGTCCGGACAGCTTCTTCTGACAACCGTTTGTTCGGGAAATTGAAAGAAATTTAAGTATCGGATGACGATGAACTTAAAAAGACTGTTAATCAGTGGCTAAATGGACTGGTGACAGAAGAATACGACGAGAGTATGTTGAAGTGGGTTATTGCTACGATAAATGTCTTAATTCATGTGGCGATTATATAGGGAAGTAGTGTAAGGTATGTAGTTTAAGAGAAATAAAAATTATTTAAAACGTTTTCAGAAAAATTTTTTTTACAATGAAACGGTTTTTACTTTAAAGTAACCTCTCATAAATTAACCAAATATTTACTTCTTTATTTCTATGCACGCACGCGCTAGGGAGTGACACACACACACACAAAACACAAATGATTATCTATGTTAATTATATTTATCTTTTCAGCGCAGTTTGTAAGATGTAAAAAACTAACTAGCCGAATTTTTTTTAACAACCTTTATACTCAGTGTTTGTCAAATGTATTTTTTACTTTACTAGAAATAATTCCTCTCACTGCTTGTGTCTACAACTTCACCTCACCCGGCAAGTAAAAATTCTGCAAAAATCCTAATTCTTGATTCTAAAAATGGTGGTGCAGCAGATATAAATATGAATGAACATGGGACCAAACAAATTCAGCAGACTCCTTACTCACCAGACATGGTTACTGCAGTTTTTGGATCTTTCCGAAGCTTAAAATTCTGCTTAAAGGAAAGAAATTTGAAGACAGATAAGAGATCAAAAGGCATGCTACAAGAGGACTTATGGTCCTCACTAAAAAATGCTTCCAACAATGAAATCATCACTGGGATAAGTGTGTTACATCAGAAGGAGCATACTATGAAGGGGACAAGTTATTGTACTAATGAGTATTTTTCTCTTTTTACATATTTTTGATCTAACCTTGTATTTAGAAACTTTGTAATTACTGGAAAAAAATTTTAATGATGAACAGTATGTTACACTTTTATTATAATGATGAACAAAGTTTAATTTTTTTTAATTTTCTAATGTGCTTAACTTTTGAACTAATCAATTTATATGAGAATTCTGAAAATATCCATTGCTAAAACAAAATTGTGACTTTTTATTTAAAATATCTATTACACTAATAAAAATACATTGAACAATGAAACGCTAAAACGGATTGTAGCTGCCACAGTTAAATTGCCTGAGATATTATTGCAATTGAATAGTACATAATGAATACTCCAATAAAGTTATTAACTTCTAGCTTAGAACTAGTATTATTTCTATGCAATTTATGACAGCGTGATGGATGTAATTTTGCAAGACAGTGGCAATATTAGTCTTGATACATGCAAGAGTCAGTAAACTGCATCTCCTTATATCTGATTCTTGCATTACCAGAATGTATCACCACCCACATAATGGAATGATGTGAAGTTAGAATTAGATGTCAATAGCTGCGAAAGTCATATCTTAATATTAATTCTCTCATATCACTAGTTTATACAATTTCACATATAACTGCACTACATCATGTTGTCATTTTTTGATAACTAATGATGACTGAAATTAAAGAAATAGAATCATTGCAATCATTTTTTAACGTTTATTGTGGAGTTAAAAGCAAACCACTATAACAGTAATTCATATTATATTTCATAAATTCTTAAATTTATATTATGTGCATAAACTCTGGTCTCAGTTAATTTAAATTTAAGTTATCATTAAATTTAATTTTTGGTTCGGTCACATAAATTTAAGTTTAAAGATAATGATTGTACATCTTATGTCAGATCACTTATAATCTTTAAATATGATACTTAACATGCATTATAATTATTAATCCTACTATAGATAGTAAGTGAATTTTATTGGTTTTAAAAGTAAAATGTTACAGAAAATACTAATCATTGCAAACCAACCAATCATTTATCATTACCCATAATTTATCATTTCCCCATTCTAACATGTTATTCAGAGTCTTTGATGACTATAAGAAGAGAAAAAGAAAAATATGTATGACTGAGATGCATAGAGGAAAGAATTTAAAATTGACTTGTAGCAAGCCCTTTTGAAGCATTGATTGAACAACGAGAAAAATCAAGTAAGAAATAGAAGATACCTATGCTGTAGACTCACTAGAAACAAGAACTGAACAAGGTAAACCAAGACGGTTTAGGTATTTATATAGATTGGAAAGTTGAAGAATAATAAAAAAACTTTCAATCTAAGTGTAATGGAATGAAGGCCTACAGGAAAACCCAGAAAAAGTTATTTAATTTTGAAAATTAAGACTTGAATAAGAAAACAGAGGTGGAGAATGTTATCATGGAAGAATGATGTAGTGGTAGCATTAAGCAGAGGCCATGATGTGCAGCTCAAAACCCCTCCAAAAAAAAATAAATGGATGAAGTGAAAGGATGTAATTATTTCATTTTAAAGAAATATTCAACAAATTTAATATCAATAATATAACAAAGACTCACCATATCATTTATACCATCAATATTACTAATATAAAAAACAGATTTCCAGATGTTGTTACATTTGTCAACAAGATCATCAGTAAAACGAATTGCTAATGGTCCTGAACTAATATTGTGACCAAAATTTTTTATTGTCAATGTAGTCATTATAAATACAGGTGTGAACCTACAAAAATAAAATAAATATTATATTTGGAGATAAAAATATATAAAAATAAAGAGATAAATATAATTTTAAAATATATAAATTGTAATATAAACGTTTTAATAAAATCTAAACAAAACTATATATAATAAAAATATCTAAATAAAACAATATTATTTGAATAATAACCGAAAAAAAATTAAAACTTAGTATATTGGAGGTTTTTATATTAACATAAAAACATTTTCACTGGTGTACAAGTAAAATGTAAAAAGTTTTTTTTTGTTCTTAAAGAATTCATTGTTGCTGGCAGTTTTGCGTAGTATGCTTGAAAAATTACAACATCATAATTAAAACCAAACTCCCATCTTAATTGTAAACAATATCAACAACAGAATCTTTATCAATTCCTTCAATAATTCTCAATTATCTAGTGATGCACCTGGTATATCATGATTAATTATAATGAAACATCTCATTTATAGGTGTATGATAAATGATGATTTTGATTAAATATATTTTTAAAATTGGTTACATTTTTTTAAAAATTATTTAATGACTAATATTAAAGATATTGGAGCTAAGAGTGGTGAAGAAGAAGGCTAGAAATAGAAATGGATATAGACAGCAATGCCATAAGGGATCTGCCATCAGGCAGAATACCAGATGATAAAATAAACATCATTTTAAAACAAATGTGAAATATCACTGACAGCTGACAACGTGGAACAGTTTAAATAAAATTTAACTTTTTTTTTTTAAAACCATCATTTTATTTTAATTTTAATCATAATACTTGGGTGTTGTCATTCTTCTTCCTACTAATTCTAACTTCCAAAGCTTGTTTCTTATATATTATTCAATTGTTCATTCCACACATCCAAACCATCTTACATTATATTCCTGCAGCTTGACGCATCCCCTAATCTATTTGTCTTACTTATCCCTTCTAATTAGTCTATACCTAATTCAGTTAGCTTATAGAGCTCAAGTATACAGACTGCACGTACGAGTGTTCATGCGGCCGATTCAAAAGCCATCTCTTGTAAATTCTGATGCATGTAAAAGAAACTATGCAATGTTAATATTCAGTAACAACGTGCAATTATATATTTTATATATATACATATATATCGAAATACTTACTTTATGTATCTTTTGATATACATAGAATAAAAATTTAATTTTTTTCCATCAACTAGTTTTTTAAAATTATAGTATGATGTTAGAAGTCCACTTAAAATAACAAAGGTGTCAGAAACATTCCAAAAAGCTCGAAACATCATTGTCCAACTTCCTTGCAACATCTAGAAACAAACAATAGAATTAAAGTAGGATTATCTGCTAACCAGTTTATCTATTCCTGGATAGAATAATATTCAGTTGATTCAAAACATATAATTTTCTTTTATTATTTACATTAAAATAAAAACAAATTAAAATTATTTAACTAATTAAAAAATTGAATTCAAATATACATGATTTGTTTAAAACATCTACTGTACATTTCATTTAAGACTGCAAAAAATTAAATCTAGTATCTTTCACTCTAACTGAAGCTTCTTCAGAATCTGAGTGCTGGGAATGGTAAATATTTTAATGTTGAGGAATGTATACTAGAGTTTGGATCTAAGTTTTGAAGGATCTTTTTTATTTAAAATTCATTGAAAGTTAAATTGTGTTTGTTCACTTAGAATAATGTTGTTTATGTATGTTTTGAATAGGTTGTTAATTTAAAGTTGATCAACTTTATCTAATTTTTAAATATTAGATAAGGCTAGGTTAACAATGATTTTGAAAGCTTTTGAATAAATATTAGATTTAAAAAAATAATAGCAGATTATAATTATAATTCAAAGATAAAAGTTATTTTAAGTCAATAAAAGCTAAACAGTAAATATAATAATATAAATTACCTCAGCAATGACTGTCCTATTGGTAAGTGGCACATAAAGTCCAAAAACAGCTTTGTGGTTGAAATATATTAGTAGTGTAAATAGGAAACGTATTCCATGAACACAAGTTATTTCACCATCATCCAATTTGGTACTTAAGAGATCAGGAATTGTTGAATAAAGTGAAAAAGACATCACAATTTTCTTCCAGAATGTCTCTGAAATAATTTTCAATTATCTGTTAATTTAATAAAATATATATAATTATTACAAATTAATGAACATATGAGAAATCTAGAAGGTTGTACAATCTTATTAAGCAAATACGAAAGTCACAACAATTAAAATTTATGATGTATATGATCATGGTATTTAATTGACTCAATGATAAATTTTCCATGAAAATTAAGCTAAGAGCTTTATCTAAGTATGTTATAAATTATGATATATCCAAGAAAAAAGAATCGTACATCTTTGTGTTCCCTCTACAACTGCACTGTAGTCAAACTTTCCTTTTTGAAATTTAAAGGCAAGAACAATCTTTGCTGATCATATTTTATTTAGAACAATGTTTATTTTCAGTTTTTTTTTTAATTTACTGATGAACTGTATTTTAGAAGTTCAAAATCCACTGTTTATTCTAATTAAGCTGTCATATTAAAAATTCACTGATACAGAAAAGCTCAAGAGCTACTTTTTTCTTTTAATCTAAATATCCTGAATAAACTTGTAAAGAATTCAAATTTTCATTCTTTAAAATCATAAGTCGAATACATTGAGGAATGAAGAATTCTTTTTAGAAATTTCATTTTTCTTAATGCTACTTTGATGTCTGTGTATGAACCAGTGAAAACAACAAATTTATACATGTCACTCATTAAAATACAGTTTATCCTCATATGTTGCTAAAAATATTCAAAATTTTCAGCCTTGAAAAAAGAGAAATTACAAATTACTGAAAAAAAAGAAATTGCAAATTACGTGAATATTTTTATTTTATTTTATTTGTTTGATCTTGTTAGACATCTAAAACATATATTTTAACAAGAAAGATGGACAAGTGAAACATAATGAATGAGCACAGAGAATGAAATAATGAGTAATTGCAATAATACATTAAATTAACATTATAAACTCATCAACCACTGCTAATGTAATAAACACAACATTTAAAATAGTTTTCATTAGTTAAACTGTACTGATGGAGACATTACTATTAATGCAAACTAAACTAAACCTGGTTCAAAATTAAATTGCAGTTTTAAATTAAACTTACTCCAACAATACACAACTCAGATGTAAGATGTAAACAAATTATATTTCTGACTGAAGACTCGTTTCCCCTGTTCTATTTGGCATTTTATGTCGCTCCTGCTTTGTCCATCTTTAGTAATTCTACTTCCCAAATAACAGAATTCTTCTACTTCCATAATCTTTTCTCCTCCTATTTTCACATTCAGCGGTCCATCTTTCTTATTTCTACTACATTTCATTACTTCGTTTTGTTCTTGTTTATTTTGATGCGGTAGTTCTTGCGTAGCACTTCATCCATGCCATTCATTGTTTCTTCTAAATCCTTTTTACTCTCAACTAGAATTACTATATCATCAGCAAATCGTAGCAACTTTATCTTTTCACCTTGTACTGCTACTCTGGATCTAAATGGTTCTTTAACACCATTAACTGCTAATTCTATGTGAAGATTTAAGAGTTATAAAAAGATTAAAAAGGGATAGGAAACATCCTTGTCGGACTCCCTTTCTTATTACAGCTTCTTTCTCATGTTCATCAATTATTACTGTTGCTGTTTGGTTCCTGTAAATGTTAGCAATTGTTCTTCTATCTCTGTATTTAAACCCTAATTTTTTTTAAAATGCTGAACATTTTATTCCAGTCTACGTTATCAAATGTCTTTTCTAGGTCTATAAATGCGAAGTATGTTTGTTTGTTTTTCTTTAATCTACTATTAATCTGAGGCCTAAAATTGCTTCCCTTGTGCCTATACTTTTCCTAAAACCAAATTGGTCTTCTCCTAACACTTCTTCCACTCTCTTCAGTTGTTCTGTACAGAATTCTATTTAACCTTATCTTTTTTATTCAGACCTCTATACTTCGTGCAAAACTCTATAAGTCGGTCCTCTCTTTCATTCCCTATGCCCAGCCTTTTTTCACCCAATATATTTCCTTCCTTGCCTTTTCCAATGCTTGAATTCCAATCTCCAACTATTATTAAATTTTCATTTGTGTTTAATTGCTTCGTCAATTTCTTCATATTCACACTCTACCTCATGGGCACTTGTAGGCATATAGACGTTAACAATCGTTGTCAGTTTAGGTTTTGATTTTATCCTTATTACAATGATTCTATCACTATGCATTTTGAAATACTCTATTCTCTTCTCTATCTTCTTGTTCATTACTAACCCACTCCTGCCTGCCCATTATTTGAAGCTGAGTTATTTATTCTAAAATCATCTGACCAAAAGTCGTTTTCCTCTTCCCACCAAACCTCACTAATTCCTACTACATCTACATTTATCCTATCCATTTCTCTCATTAAATTTTCTAACCTTCCAACCTTTTTTAAACTTCTAACATTCCACGCTCCGAATCGTAGAATGTTATTTATTAATTTTCTGGTGACCCCTTTCTTAGTAGTCCCCACCCGGAGATCTGAACAGGGTACTAGTTATGTAACTAGTAACATCAGCTACTTGTACGTAATGGTGAGGAGTTGAAATCATCCAGAATTAAACCATTGATCTGATTTTATTTTGTAAAAAAAGTATCTGTCCAGAAACTATAATACCAACAGCGTATTAAACAAAAAAAAACAATATTCATAGTTCAAAGTTGCAAAGCAGCCTAAACATATAATGTTGTAAAAGTGCAAGTAAACTGAACAATCTAATGAGGTACTGATAGTTATGTTCAATACTCCTCAAATGAGTCAACCATTACAATGGAAAATCTTATTTGATGTTTTAAAAAAATTAGTTTCTTGAAAATTTGTTATCCTTATGAACAGAGCAGAGCTACATTTTCCTCTCTGTACTAACTTTTTATTTCTATTAAATATATCTACCTATATAACATTCATTTTGGACTAAATAATAATTATTTTTCTTAAAGCAGATTTCTGAAAATTTTGAATTCATTTGGTAAAGTATATTAATGAGCCCACTAAAAAATGTTGAATTATCCTCAATTTTTACTATCAATGTAATGAAATCTCATGAAAACATTTGTCAGTTACACATTTAAGAAGATTTACCATCTAAATATTGATTATTATCATTATTATATTTCTAGTAGTTTTTTTTTCAGAGCTATTATGTAACCCTTCAGCAGTAATGTAATTGGTATTTCTGTTATTAGTTAAGATTTTCTTGAAATAGTCAAATGGAATATTTAAATTGTTTTCATTTTATTTATTGTTTTTTTCTGAATTTAGTATGTTATTTTAAATTACTCACCTATACTAAGATTGTGGCTTCTAAGAATAACTTGAAAATTTGCATAATATGATTAATAATAGTATGTATGCCCTGTTATTATGAGGTGATTTGCAAAGAGTGACGTTTCCAATGTATGATGTACAGAATGTATTCTTGTACCAACAGTTGATTCTAAGCCTATAAGTCAGACAGGCAGTGCAGTCATAACAGTATAAAATTATTCGCCGTTAAGTTATGATTATCAGTACATGTAATCATATGAACTTTTGCATTTTGAGTAGTTTTGAAAGTGACAACCAACACATTAGTCTTCTTTCCTAAAAATCTCGGTAATTTTGTATGAACATTGACTGATGTATATTTCCATAATGCATTTTCTGCCACAAAGTATGTTTTTGTTTTTGTTTTGCATTTACTGTGGATAAAAAATGTATCAGTTTTGGTAGTACGTTGGGTATTGTTTAAATTATCTACTTTGTTGCCTACTTTGGTGATTTAGAAAGTTGAGTTGTCATGACTATATTTTGCAGCAAACTGCTGACTTAAACTGCTGCTTATTTTTTTATTTCTAGTGAAAAACTAATAACATTGCTTTAGAGTGCCTTTGTAGAGGAATATACCTTGTAGAGGAATATTAATATAGGATTGTCAGTGTTGTATTTAGTCTGTATTTCTATTCTATGGCAAAAGTCTATTTTTTAACAGAAGTAATGTTATTTCAGCCAGCAATTAGAAATGGATAACCTTCATAAAAAACTTAATTAAAAGAAGTATTTATTGAATGAAAAATAGTTTTGATTGTTATTTTAATATTTCATACAGAACAATGCTTATAAATAAACAAAATATGTTAATCTGAATATTAATTAAATTAAAAATTTTACCTGGGTTCTGTTCAGTTCGAGACATGTCTTTCTTAAAATAAGTATAATCACTGAACGTAGCAAAAGCTATAGCTGAAATTACTGTTGCATACATCAAACTAAAACAGAAGAGAATTGTATTTAGCTTTACTAAAACATAAATACATTTCTTGAGAAAATGTTTTTATGAAAAAATTACATATTCAATATAATTGTTTTTTCGTTAGAATTGTTATTTATTTGAAACAGTTAAAATTGTATTAACACAGAAAATTTATAAAAATGAGGAGCTCAATAACAAAACATTCCTTGTCGTTCGAGTGAAATTTGTGGCAAACCACAAAAAACATTTGTGAAGCTAAAATTCTGTATCTATGCAGAAAAATGTTATCAAGTTATCTGTCATGTTTATAAATTTAATAGAAACATATATTATCAAAAAAATAGGTAATGAAAGCAACACATTAAAAGTAAATAAAGAAATAATTCTGAACAAAAGTCATTTTGTAACTATAATAAAGACAAGGGATGTTTTGGAATGAAACGCTTCAGACAAGAAACATTCTGGTTCAAAAGACAGTGTACAAAATTTTTCAAAAGATTATACAATTTGTTACTAAAAAAAGGTAACAATTCTTTATGCTTATTCTATAGTACAAAAAAAAATTTAGTATTTAGGCCTATATGAGTCTTTTAATATGATAGAAATTGTGGTTTATCAGTGAAAGTAAGTTAAGTTGTTATTACAATTTCATACAATAAAAAAGAAAATAATAACCTTACCTGACTATTTAAAGTATATTTTCAACATCTTCCATCATGGAAGGTAGTACTTCCACCTTCCACGAAAGGTGGAAGTATCGCAGAATGTGATATCTTCCAATTCATTTTCCAAACCCTTGCAGTCAATATGTTCACCCAAAATGGCATTTTATAAAATAATAAGTCCAGGTTCACATCCCAGTCCTCTTAAAATGAAAAATGTACAAGTACTTCACATTCTCAACCTTTTTTGTTTTTATAAGAATGCCTTTCTCTATTTGTAGTTCTCTATTGTATTTATTTCTCTATTGTAATCTTAACAGCTTCTGTTTTGGTTTAAGAATTTTTTTTTAAGGTACCTATATCTGTTTGGTACCATGGTTTTCCTTTAACTAGTACTTCAGACACAGGTGTTCTGCCTCAATTTAGTATAAATCATTTGGTGGGAATGAACTTAAAATGAAACTGGACAGATTTTTTTATTAGTTTTCCACAAGCTTCCTTCCAGTCATACACGGCACAGTCGTCAGTTTGAGAACAGTTTTTAGTATTCTTCGGGTATATTATAGTGTCTAGATATTGAGGTTTTAACTCAATCCAAATGAACACCCTGTCTGAAGGAAGGTTTGAATGGCCAGGGACTGAGAAATTAAGATGGGTGTACTGTATGTGCAACAGAACACAGTTTACAAGCCAGTACATTAGCATGAATAGCAAGGCAGAATTCTTATTCTGAAAACATTCTATTCTGAAAACAGACCTATTTTAGTGCATCCTTCAAAATTAGTCATCTGTAATTTGTGAAACACAGTGGAAGTGGAAGTGGAAACACAGTGGAAGTTATTTGAACAGACCCCTTTGCAGCTTCTTCTTCAGTTCATGTATAAATATTAACGTTTACCTTTTGGTGATTTATGTTTTGAAATGCATTCGCATACTGGTAAATTATATACATAAAACTGACAGCAGTAATAAACCACTTGGTCTGGGATCTTTGGAAGTACATCATTTTTCTGGTAATCAAAAGATGATGTTATTTCCCCTCTATTTGTTTACTGAATAAACACCCACTTCTTTTTTTATGAAATTTTCATTCTGTTTTCCATGAACTAACTCCAGCCTTCTCTTTTAGTTCATACTGACAACATTTAAAATTGGTAAAGTTTGTTAATTTCAATTTCTCATATAGAGGAGAAAAGCTGAATAAAGTCATACAAGAATATCAATTTCAAACATTTTTCGACAAGAGGACTCTTGAAAATGAGCTCCTCAACGTATCCACTGCTGGAGAGCCAAAACTTAGATTATAGTCAGTGATAAAAACATCTTAAACATAAGCATAGGGAACTCAAAGCCCTTCAGCATTATTGTTATATATTTTATGTAGCTTTGAAATATTCAGGAAACTGGGCAAGTTCTGGCATGTTTTACATAAGCCTCTGCGGTAATGTTTTTTTAATGGAACTAGTTTTTCAATGAAAGACTTCACTGCAGTAATTTTATTTTCATAAAGATGGGGAATCTGTGATCACCATCACCAGCTTCAGAAGCAAGGCTTCCATTTAAAAAATGACTTCTGCAGAAATGCTGAATTCTTTTCTCTGCAACACCTGGTATTTCAGAAAAAGCTTCCTTACATACTTGAATTTGCCTTGTTTGTCCATCTTTTGTGTGTGAAATGAAGAATCTATTCCATGTTTGCATTATCTGCTTTTACATATTTCTCTTCTTCTCTTAGAAGATTAAGTCTTACAGTTAAGCATGAAATTGTCTTAATTTCCTTATTTCTTTTTTTATAAATGTTCTGATTAAATTTACAAATATACTTCATAGTTAACTCACTACATTTAAACTTGCTTGAACCATGTGAGTACTGAGAACATTTTGGTAAATTTTTTAGAGCATTACCCTGCTTTTTTGCCACTTTCCAGCATTCAACATCTCAGTACATTTCCCTTTTCCCTTTTATTACAAGGTTAAACTACGTTTTTGCACTTCTTGTTCACTGGTTTGAGTACCTTACATACAAAACAATATATAATATTGCAACAGTCTATAGTCCGATAAAATACAGTAAGTTTTAATAAGGTTATAATCAAACTGATAATTCTATTGCATAAAACAAACTAATAAGTCATATTGTTCATAACTAATACATATATGTAAACAACACGCTAAAGAAAAAAAGATAACCCAAATTTTACCAAATGTATCTAAATAACCAGAGAAGGATCAAACACTCAGAACTCATAATCACTTTCCAGAAAATATTTATGTCAACTGTTCGGAATATTAGCCGTGTGACCACATTAAATATTTCCCTTCTGTAACATTACATTATATTCTATTTCACAGAATTTTTTATTATAATTTATTATTCTATGATGTGCAGTACATTGGACAGAGACACCATTGAAAGTAAAGCCATGTCTATATTTAATGTATGCATTGGACAAGAGACTTTTTGTTACAAAAAAAAGGAAGCAAATTGAAAATATTAGAGCCTTATGAATGGACATTTTGGAAACAAGATTCATACATTATTTAAATTGATTTTTTAATCATTTTAAGGATGTTTTTTTAACAAAAATCATATTTTCTCCTGTAGGAGGAGAAAATGCTGAATAAAGTCAGAAAAAATGCTGAATAAAGTCCAAAAATGTTTGAAATTGAAAACAATTTCAAACATTTTTGGATGAGAGTCGTTTTGGAAATGCGATTCTGAAATATTTAATTTCCAAACATAAAAAATCCTTCTCAAAAATACTTTTAATACTCATATAACATAAACTAATTAAGAGTTTTTAGAGCTCCAAATTTAGAAAAATCATTCAAGCAGAGGTATCAATAACAACTTAGCTTATTACATTTTCATTACAAAAACAAAACTTTCCAAAAATTCAAAAAGAAATTTCTTAATTAATTTTTAAGATGTCATCAACTGAATTATTCATTAGCCCTTAATAAAAAGTAACATTATGGAGTGAAATACCCCAACAATATTCGACTTTAATGATCTACAGGTGTTACAATTAAATATGTCTTTGGCATTTTATCCTTATTAAACAAACTTGAATTAAGCTACTCCATGAGATCTGTTAGTGGTTAGATAAGTTATCATTTATGCATTTTGGTAATAACAAAATCTACACAATTTACCATTTTACCTAGAACAAAATATATGTTAAAGAAATGCTACCTGCTTTTTATCAGAATTGGTAATCAAGTATTACAGATAAGAAGAAAAGCAACAATTAGTAAAAAAAAATTAGAGTGCTTGATTATTTTCCTTTAAAAAAATTCTTTAGAACAAATATCATAAAATGCTATTTTAAAACCTTCAGCTACCATTCAAATATTTTTTGCAGTTATGACAAATTAATTATAAATGAATGAATTTGTAAATGAATTATAAATTATAAATGACCTCATAATTGGTTGTGAAAGAGAGACTTTAGAAGAAAAAATTCCATTAATTTTAAATCAAATCATACAACATTTAATATATTTTTTCTGTCATGTACTTTTCTTGAACTACTGTACTTCTGATGTACTGTGACTGCAGGATTTCAATATTGAAGCATCATTATCTTTAAATTACACCATATGAAATGTGATTTAAATAATGCTGAACTAAAACTTGACATGCTTGTTATATTTTTCATTGGAGGTATCATTACCTCCAATGAAAAAGCAAACAAATAAAATAAAAGGATACCATTTATTTATATTAAACGGAAACAAAGGGGCAGACTGTGATATTTTTTAATGCATTGTCTCAGAACAGAGGGCTACATTAATTTGTTCCATCACAACAATTGTACCAATGTTTTTTATGGCTATGATGCATTTAATGCATCTAAGGTACTAAAGACACCAGTTAGAATTACTCTTGTTGAGATTAATGATTTTTATTTCATAGTCAGTCTCAGTTGTGCACAGAGTGAAGGCGTCACTTGCAGGATAGAATATGAAGTGAATTTCATTTCATAGGCCACATGATGACATCCAACCATACATCTGGTTCAGTGCAGAAGTTAATCAGTAAATCAGTAGTCACTTCATTCCTCACTTTCCTAGTAAGCCTGGTTTGAATAATTTTTATTAATGAGAATGGTTTGTCATTTTTAGGAGTGACTTGTAACTTTTGTCCAGTCATCCACAAACATTGCAATTATTGCACTCAACATATATTACTCATTTAAACACACTGGATGTTTATACAGCACTGCCAAATAGAATAATGATAACAAAAAAATGTTTTAATATCATCTTAATAGTAATTATAAAATATATACAATCAAACTAAACTTACAGAGTGACTGCTCCAGAAGTAGTTAATCTGAAAGGTTTTTTCTGAACTTGACAAGAATTAGACTTCATGCTCATTCTAATATTAAGACCAGTGTCAGTTGAATTATACTTCATAAGGTAATGTGAAAATATATTTTCAATTTCATTTACTGAGCATGATGATGGTACACACAATCCCCAAAGTAATTCAGAAAATGATGGAGCAATTTTTATATCTATCTGGAAAATAAATTCAAAGAATGTCAACAAATTGCTGCATTATAATTTATTCAACAATAGAAAATTAAATTCTTATTGCTTTTCTGTTGTTATAGGAAAATATCTGTTATTCTGTGTTAACATGCAGTTTTACTTCTGTTCAGTAAGCATGAATTGATATATTTATAAATATAACTTTTCTTTTAAGAGGTCCAAGGAGTACACAAACCAAACTATGCTGACTTCAAAATGTTCTTAATTGGACAAACATTGTGCATTTTCATTCAAAGATAAAATAATTATAACAAAAACATCCATATTGAAAGTTTGTTATTAATACTTTATACTTTTCAGGAAATGATAAAACTTGATTTTTTTTTTAATTTTCTCAAATACTTTAGAAAATACAAACAATTACAAAACTGACCTATAATTTTGTAAATTGAATGCCAAATCTTGAGGGAAATAACGAATGTATTAGGAAAGGTGTAAAGTACTCCATTGTTCAATGATGTATTAATTAAAATTGTAAACTTGGATTTAGATGCAACTGTGTGATAATATTTTAATTTGTAATGAATTGGCTAACTGTAATTTAAATTAAATTATAAAGAGAAACAGCTTAGTAATGATTTACCGAACAAAAAAATATAAAACAAGGGATGTTTTGACATTAAACAGTAATTACCAGATGCAGTGAAATTTTTATTCTCATCTGTCTATTTATTTACTAATTATATCTTATTTATATTATAAATGTTATATTGTAGAAGTATTTTCAAGAACTCAGCTAAATCCTCTAAAGATACTGTCTTATAATTTTAATTTATAAAGGAATTTTTTAAATAGTAATAGCTTATATTGCAATAAGTAAAGTTGATTTTGATGTATCACAGTTTCATAAATACTTCTACAGTTGTGCATATTAATAACTGTAAACCTGTACAGACATTACCATAAATAAAATTATGCTGAAAATATGAATATGAAATACAAACATCATCAGGTGTGCTGTGCATTGCTCTGTGTGACTGAATTAAATCCAGAACATTTTGATCTAATTTCGACGAGTTTCTTTTATCAAGAAACAGTGAAGCTAGGCAATACTGTCCTTGAATATCATTCTGTGATTCAGATATTTCAACACAACCGTCATAATCTCCTAATTGTGCTGAGTTCCCTCTTAACACACCAGATCCAAGTTTTCCTGTTGCATCATACACTGTAAAATAAAAATGTATTATGTAAAATCTACATATTATAAAAAAACTAATTATTAAATATGAGTGTACTGTTTTTTTTTTTATTCCTAATGATAATTCTTACTTTCCTATAACTAATGGAATTAGAAAAATAAAATTGAAATGAGGATAATAAGAGCCATATATTATAAATTTCAAATAGTTCATTTTATGCTTTCCTTTACATTCAGTTACTTTTACAAAAGTATGTATTAGAAAACCTATTTAAACTAACTTAAATCCATTTCTCCTTAGAATTTTACTTTGATTAAATTCTTTGCAATAGATCTATTTTCTGTTCTGAAATTTTCATTATTTTAAGTAAAACCTTTTACAATCATATTACATAGAAGATGCAATTTCTATAATTTGTTTTCAATGTTTGCTTTTCTGTCTCATTGTTACATTGTAACAAAAGAATTATTGATCTGATTCAAATGAAAAATTTACTTTTGTAAAGATTGGTTATCAGAAGGAATGATGAAGACTACAAAACATCTGAAAAACAACAATAGGAGTAATGATAGGATTTTCTCTAAGTCAAAATTGGTTTTCTGTCAATATCTTGCTTATTTTTCCACTATGATACTTTTTCAGAAGCAAAAATTAAAGCTGTACATAACTTTTGTTGGACTTTTGGCCAGTCACACTCTCACTGGATAAAAATAGTTCTTTGCAACTTTCTCAATAATCTTTGATTCCCTCTTTGAGAGAGAATGTATATATATATATATATATATGTATATGTATGTATGTATGTATGTATGTATGCATACATGCATGTTTGTGTATGTGTATATATATATATGTGTGTGTGTGTGTGTGTGTGTTTTAATTGATTTACTTACTTATTTTTTTTATTTAATATTTAAGATGTTCATAATTTGTATTTTTTTCTAATAAAAAAATAACAATAATTTCGTTATTTTTGTAACAAAAAAGAAAGAAGTAGTATAATATCCAAATTTATATATATATATTTATTAATCTGTTATATATATATTAATATGTATACATATTAAAATTAATCTATTCAGTGAATTCATCAATTT
Organism: Lycorma delicatula; assembly: GCF_047948215.1. Lineage (NCBI taxonomy): Eukaryota > Metazoa > Arthropoda > Insecta > Hemiptera > Fulgoridae > Lycorma > Lycorma delicatula. Next base: position 132,084,052 of record NC_134459.1, read on the forward strand.
TTCTATTTGATACATGCACACAAAATCAAAGTAATACTTAGAATTAAGAGGAATAAAATGAATTTGCTTAATTAAATAGTCATTTTAGATAAATTTAGCTCTTTAATAGTATTATGATGGATGTTGTAATCCAAAAAATATTGTAGCAGTCTGACTAGAGATTCAGGTCACTCCCGAAATGAAATACATTCTCAATAGACATGGTTGTTGCAACAACAATCATTCTCTTTTATATGGTTACACTACAGGACACTAAGTGTTCCAAACTGTAAGTAATATTCAGCTCTACAAGCAACAGCTTCAAGAGTTGTATAATTACACCATTTTTCCAGAAAAAGTATTTCTGGCAAACAGACACTTTTATTGCATGATAGTTATAAGAAAAATTGAGATGGCACATGTGTAAAGCAACAAATAGATTCGGAAACTACTGTGAGATTATTTTTGCTCAGGTACAAATCATGTTTCTTAACTAAGAAACATGATTTCAGAATCATCTTTTAAGAACTATCTTCCATAAAACATGAATTGATTTATCAATCAGGTCAGCAATTTTCATGTTGTATAGAGTGGTGCAATATACTGATAAGCAGGTTGTAATGTAATCCTTTACTTTTTTAAAAACTGTCAAAAATCTTAACATTTTTCAAATAAAGTGTGAAAGAGTGAATCTCAGAAATGAAATTTATTTCTCCTATTGTTTCTTAAAAGCTATTATGATTTTTTTTAAATAACGAGAAGTTTACATTTTGGTTAGTAATGTTTGGATTAATAAATTACTAATCTACTTTTGTATTGGTTATCTTAATGGTTTTTTATAGGCGAAAGCTTATATGAACATTATTATTCCTAATGTTATTCTTAGTTTTCTGGAAAAGAAATCTCTAGAATAGCAATTAATTAGATTAAAATTAATACTTGTAATGCAATTGTAATAAATACCAGTCACTCTTTAAGATAATTTTTAGCGATCATCCTTATCCCTAGTAATGTGGCAAATTCTATAATGTGATGACCCCATTAGGACATTAATTCAGCTAAATATAAAAATGTACATTAAATAAAAATAAAACATGCCAAGATTCAGTTCCTTAGATCACTTCACATATCACACTAGATAAATCACAGGAAATAGTAACTATCACACCAGAATGTAAAAATAAAATACATGATAAGGTGGTGATATAACAACAATAACTGAACCACTATCATCTTAAATGTACTTGTCCAGCTTTAATACTAAATTATCACTGAACACATTTTTTCTATTAACATTTCTGGGGAACATAAAGAATATATAAGCGTAACCTACAGCTAACTAGATTAGGTTCTTTCCTTTTTTTCATAATGATTAAAATTTTACATTTGACATAACAACTGACTTCAAAATAAAAAATTATTCTCAAACAATTGTACCTTATAGTAATGTGATTGTTTCTATTAACCTATAAACGAGTATTATCTATTTTCAGCCAAGAAAAAATATCCAATTTTGGGTAGTTTTAAAACAGATTTAGCTTTTTTATTATAAAAATTATGGATAATCTTAGTTGTTCAGAAAATTAATCTTGAGTTTTAAAAATTTGATCCTACTTCATTAAAATATTAAAAGTCAGGAAATTAATTATTAAATATTTAAAGTATTTTTTTTATTTAAAGTGTTTTTAAATAGCTGCAGAAAATTCTTTGAAGTAAAAAAATAAGATAGGGCCACTTTAAGGCAATATTGATGTAGCACCTAACTCCCTTAATTTTTGTTTCATATTTTAATGGGCTATAAAATTCAATTAAAATAAAATCAGAAACTTACTTTTTAATGCCCACAATTCCATATTTTGTAATTCATTTAGAAAAAATTGAAAGTGATTCCAGCATGCTGGACTGATCAATTCTTGATCAATAGTAATAGGTAATGATGATGGAAGATTCCAGTTTCTTCCAGGCCAAATTGATTCATCATCTGTAATAAAAATAAGTTTTGACTCATAAGTTAAAACAGGAATACAGTAAGGTAGAACAGATGTAGATATATAATAATAATAATAATAATAATAATAATTAATCTTTATTATTTGAAGGAAGTGCTGAAAGAAACAAATTATCTTCCCACATTTCTAATGTTAACCATCTCTCATTAGACATAGCACTTAGAAAGTGCTATGCCTAATAAGCGTGATCTGTTTAGTTCTGAAAGGACACTGTTTCCAATCTGGCTGGTCACAATAAAAAAAATAATATACTGTTACTGTTTTTCTCTCATCTTTGAAAAAACCAATACTCTGTTTTGTTTTCTACTCTATATTATGTATTAAATTTGATTGGAAACCCAATCACTAAACAACTACTGCACAGACTGGTGGATCTAACCTTTACATTTTGGGTAATGTTCAGACCTGATTTCTGCCTCGTTGAAACGGAGCAGAAATCAAGTCTCAATTGTTTACTACTTCTACTATTAGTAATAGTAGTAAACAATTGTTTACAATTCATTTTTACAACAGTGAAGTATCAACCAATATCAAAGATGTTCATTGACTGCTAAGTTAATTGTTTTCAATAATCACCATAAGAGGCACTAGAATTGTTCAAATCTAGAGTCAATAATTTGTTTTCAAACAATGCTGTAACTGCTTTGAAGTTTGTAAATGGTTGTTAATTTTGTTTTATAATAATCATAAATCAGTCCATACAGTTATTACTACAGTACTTGGTACAGATACTCTAAAGTATAGAAATTCCATTCAAATACTTACTGTTTGTCTGAAAACTATTCTTTGGAAGAAGACATATTAATAAAATCACCACTTTTGTTATCATTGTCACAGATCCTGAAGAATTTTCAATTTCCTGTAAAAAAGCAGGTCAGAATTATTATATGGATCAGTATTCGAGATTCGAGAAATGTGTTAAGAGTTGACAGATATTTTTTTTTACAACCTCAATAACAGTGACTACAAGTTATTACATATTTCCTATTAGTTAACTGAATTTATCAAGGGCAGCATATCGTAATATGAAAAACAGAGATGTCTGGGCATGATATCTCAGTGTCCTCTACCCAGAAATTAATAGAATCATGATTATAAACCCCACACAAATATGGTGTGTAGTTTTTGTCTGCAAGTGGATATGTTAACGAGAGGTGGAAGGCGAACTACAGTGCATATTAAAGATGTAGATACAGACGACCGAACAAGAGTTCAAGGAGCCATAGCACATGTGTTGAAGCAAGCTTATGGTGAGACATAAAATGTTTCTATAGTTATAACACTACTGGCTGCCAACATGTTGATAGAGCGGAGAATACAAATTGGCTGGGTCCATTGCAGGGCCTACAGAAGATGTCGATCGGTGCTACAGATGCTGGGGCACCGGTCATAGGAGAAGTAAGTGTAAGGGCCTTGACAGCTCGGAATTATGCTTTAATTGTGGGTGGAAAGGGCACAAAATTGTGTCATGCTTAGAGCCCAAGAAGTGCCTAGACTGTGGGAAGGGGACTATCGCATTGGAGGAGTACCGTGCAAATCAACCAAGAATGATTAAAGTGCTGCTAACTAATGCCAACAGACGTTTGCTCTCCAATGTTCTAGTGGAAGAGGTAGCAAAGAAACGAGATGTTGACCTAATGGTAGCTACCGAACTAAACAAATATGTTGCAGCAAGTGTTGGTTGGTTGATAGCAAAGGAGATGTCGCCATCTTCGATATCAGTGGCAGGTGGATGTGGACTCTTCTAAGTCATGGCAAAGGACTCATAGCGTTGGAACTGGCAAATGCAGTTGTCATTGGAGCATATGTTTCACCAAACATCGAGTTTGCTGCGTTATAGGCATTCATAGACACGCTATACGAGATAATAACGTCATCTCCCAAACGAGTGGTAGTAGTCAGCTACTTCAACAGCAGAGCAGTGGTGACAGCAGTAGCACCACGAACAGTCGAGGTGAAGTGTTGACTGAATTGCTCGAAGTCACTGGGTGTTATTGTGTTAACGAAGGAACCCTAACATACCAGGCTAGGGAACACTCATCGCTGTTAAATTTAACACTACCAATTGGCAGGTGTAATAAAGAACAACTACAGGTGGAGTGTGTTGACTGAAGATACGGCCAGTGACTATCTCGCTATGTTTGTGGAGCTAACAGATACTGCGTTTTATATTGCAGATATAAGCGGGAGTTTCGGCTGACTAAGCAGCAAGTAGAGAGAATTGTGGCAAAAGTTATCAACAGAATCGAGACAGGTGTGCTACTGACTCCGGAGACAATGCCGACAGTCATACAGCAAACGATGACTCAGATCATGACAGTAGTAGAATCTCATAAGACGGCATACTGGTGGTCGCCACAGATTGTTAGGCTACATGGTGAAGTGCAGACTAGTAGGCGACGCAAACAACGGTTGCGACAGGCTGGTGTTATTGCTTATGAGGAGGCGGTGCAAAATTATGTTTTAAAAGGCGTTTGCACAATGAGATCAAACGATTGAAGCGTGAGTGCTGATACCAGCTGTGCGAGGAAGTAAATAACGATCCATGGGGCCAGTCCTACCGGATCGCGATTAAACGTTTCGTAGGCGGTTACCTGTGCTGACTAGGGAGCAAGCGAGAGAACAGATAGTTAGTTCTTTCCATGTACTGAAGATAAGGTCGAGGAAGTTATTACATGTGATTCAAGACTTCACTTTGGAAGACGTCACGACCGCAGGTAAACATCTAGGGAATAAAAAGAGCCCGGACCTAGATGACATACCAGCTGCCATCCTGAAAAAATTATTAGAGAAGATACCGTGGAAGTTAGTCGATGTAGCTCGTTCTGGCATTCGAGAATAGGTGTTTCCCACGATGTTGGAAATAATCCAAAGTAGTTTTTCTCCCAAAAAACAAGTTAAAAAAAGATAGAGTAGCCTCCTATGGACCCTTGATTCTAATAAACACCATGGGCAAGATGATAGAGAAGATTTTAGCAGCACGCATCATTAGGGAGCTCAACGAAGGTGAAGGTATTAACAATTAGTAAAGGCAATTTGGGTTTTGTAAGAACCATTCGGCCAAACAGGCGTTTGTGAAAGTTATGAGTTATGAGTATGGCCAGAAAGATAAGAGCTGGTACTTGGCATACGCGTGGAATTCTTCTGTTTACATCCTTAGACATCAAAACGTGTTTGGCTCAGCGCCATGACAGGTAATTATGGCCGCCATGCGGGAGAATGGCGTAAGTCAATATCTCTGTTGTCAAGTCAGAGATTATTTATCCAAGCGATGGAATACTATCGAGGCTCAGGAGGGAAAGATCAAATTTTAGTCGTTTGGCGGAGTCCCCCAGGAATGGTGCTGAGGCCCCTGCTTTGCGTCCTAGCTTATGATAGTGTTCTCCGTTTGAGGCTTTCAGAAAGTTCCGCTGCAATAGCCTATGCTGATGACCTTGCTCTCTTAATCCAAGGCAAGACTGAAGAAGAGGTTGCAGTGAAGGGAAATGCTTCATTAGCGATGGTCAGTGACTGGTTGAGGACACGGGATTTAAAGCTTGCGCCAGATAAGAGCGTATATACTTTGATGACCGCCAGGAAAGTGATTGCTCCGATTGAGCTGAAGGTTGATGATCAGCCGATTCAATACAGGCCGCACTTAAAGTATCTGGGTGTCACATTGTATAAGAATTGTAAATTCACGGAACATATCTTACAGACCTGCATGAAGCTGAACGTACAATTAAGAAATTGAATGTCTTCATGTCAGCACAAAGAGCGCCCAAAATGTCAAACCAAATGTTGGTTATGTCAGTGATTACCTCCTCAACGCTATATGTTGCGCCAGTATAGGGTGCATCGACAGCCATAAAAAAGAATTTAAAATAGAAGCCATCAGAATTTAAATAGAATGCGAAAAGTTCACAGAAGATCGTTCTTGGGAGTGGTATCTTCTTACCGTAATGTATCGTACGAGGCGCTATGCGTGGTTGTCTCTGTACCACCGATTGAGCTTCAAGTTCGGAAAAGAATAGACATCTACCGTATAATGGTGTTTTCAAAGGCGAGACAATAAATAGAATACTGGATGACTGGAAGGAGAAGTGGAAAGCAGTTGAAGGTGTTGCCGCGTGGACCAAGAGACTAATATATGAATTGCACGTTTGGCTTGGAAGAATGCACGGTGAGACCTATTACTATTTGATACAAATCATTACAAGTCACGTAATTTCGAAAAGTGTTTGAGGAGGTTCGGGAGAAGGGAATCCTCCAGATGTATGTTCTGTGAACAACCAGATACGGTCGAACTTAGAGTTTTCATATGCTCGAGGTGGGCGGTTAAAAGATTCTAGGCCGGTAAATCAGGTCTAACACCAGAAACCCTCATAGATTATACGTTGAATCCTGTCGAACAATGGAAAGCAGTTGAACTTTTTGCGACAGACGTGATTAAACAAAAGAACGAGGGGAGGTCGAGGGGTTTTGGAGTCAGGTGGATAGCCCCAACCGCGAGGGCTGGCATGCTCCAGGGTTACAGTCTCAATGAACAGTTGGGGACTCCGGAGTGTTAGTGTAGGTTGAAAAAACCCGAACCGGTGAGGGTGTCTCGGCATCCCTCATTTAAGTGAACAAATAGCACTCTCAAAATAGCTGACCGGCGAGCCTATCTGCAATGCCGGATGTACAGCCGATCGGTGGGTAGGATCGTTAGAGTAAAAAAGAAACTTCCCTGGATTGTGTTATACCTTCCAGTTCGAACCGATTCAGGGAAGTGAAGGTAAAAAAAATCTGAGGAGGAGGTGGCCGATCAGGAAGGGTGGGAAGCTCCGGCATCCCACCCGTAAAGGCGGGGAGTCCTGTGGTCCTTAGGTGGGGATGGTAAGAGACCGTAGAACCGGTTCTGGGACCCCTTCGGGGAACCCTGAATTAAAGGCGTTGCAAAAAATGAGTTGAACAGGCTTGGGCTAAAGTAAAACGCTTTCTGAGAGAAAATAATTGTGGTAACTTAAATCAATATAATTTAAAGAAATTAACCGACATGACCATCAAAGCAGTAACTGAGTGTACCGGAAAAGTTACTTTTCAAAAGTAACAAATCTGGAGGAAGAATGCTGGCTAAAGACGGAATTGTTTTGGTTGTCACTGATAAGTTTATTATATCCACCAGCAAGGCAGACAATTCTTCAACAAACTCTGAATCCAACAGCGATGATACAGGCAGGGGTGAAAACTGGCTACAGCAGTTTTATAAGACTAAGTACAAAAGTTATTTAAGTACTAGTGAAAATATTTATTCCCTTTTTAGTGCATACAAAATAGGCTGATTTAAATTTAAACATTAATCTTTTGTAGTTCAAAAAATAATATTATGTTCAGTAAGTAGTTCAATTTGAGAGGAGAGTGGAGGAAGTGTTAGGAGAAGACCAATTTGGTTTCAGGAAAAGTATAGGGACAAGGGAAGCAATTTTAGGCCTCAGATTAATAGTAGAAGGAAGATTAAAGAAAAACAAACCAACATACTTGGCGTTTATAGACCTAGAAAAGGCATTCGATAACGTAGACTGGAATAAAATGTTCAGCATTTTAAAAAAATTAGGGTTCAAATACAGAGATAGAAGAACAATTGCTAACATGTACAGGAACCAAACAGCAACAGTAGCAATTGAAGAACATAAGAAAGAAGCCATAATAAGAAAGGGAGTCCGACAAGGAAGTTCTCTATCTCCGTTGCTTTTTAATCTTTACTTGGAACTAGCAGTTAATGATGTTAAAGAACAATTTAGATTCGGAGTAACAGTATTCCTATACGACACTTCTTTCTGGACATATCCCGGTTATTTAATAATTCACGGTGGCCCTCTGCTCTGTTTCAGTTGCAGAAGCCTAAATGTACACGAAATGAATTGGAAGTGATCCCAAGTTATTTCAGCCATCGGACTGTTTCCCTGCGTGATGGCGGCTCGGAGGTTCGTAAAACCCTAACTAAAGGATGCCCTCAGGGCAGTGTCCTGAATCCCCTTATTTGGATTATAGAATTCGATTCCCTGTTGCGTTTGAGGTTGCCGTGTTGTTGTCGTGTCATCGCTTATGCTGACGACGCGTTACTGCTGATTGAAGGGGATTCGCGTAACGAAGTAGAGTTCCGAGCTGCTCATGCTTGTGAGACACTCCAGCTGTGGAGTTTCCAATATAAGATGATTTTCAGCCCAGAAAAAACCACAATGATATTGCTTAAGGGTCGATTGGGCCCAACGACTCCTCTTGTTGGCTGTTATAGGCGGTTGTAGAACAGTCTCGCGGGAGGCAGTCTGTGTTATAGCCAGACGCAAACCAATACATATCTTGGCTAATGAGCGTAAGGAACGCTACATTTCCAAGGTAAATAACCTATTGACGTCAGAACGAAAGCAGCAGTTGAAGACAGGGACCTTGCGTCTTGGAAGGTCGGGTGGAACGAATCCCCCACAGGTCGATACACGCATGGTATTTTTCCTACAGTGTCTAATTTAGGTGCGATTAGATGGGTTTCCCCCAATCGGTGTATTACACAGTTTCTCTCCGGGCATGGTTCCTTTCGGGTGAGTTTGGCTAGGTTTCTTCGGTGGATTCGACTCAATGCCCGGATTGTGGGGCTGATGATACAGTGGACCACCTCCTCTACGTCTGTCCCCAATTGAGGTCGAACGTTCACGAGCTGTTAAGGAACTTAAGAGAATACATTCCTTTCTGGATCTCCGTATTAATTGGATGATCCGCGAGGAGTGCTTTATAGTAACTGGTTTTCTTCGCGCCCTTGCGGTGTGTAGGTCTGCAGAGGGAATTTAATCAAGTTTTTTGATCGTGGTAGGATCCCGGGTGGCTAAGGTTCCAGCCTAGGCATTAGATTGGTTGGAGGTAGGCGCATTGGCATCGCGCCACGGTATATTGGTATTGTTTGTGATTCGATTTGGGGCTCCCGCTGGCAGGGCTAGCCGTGCTGCCTATGGTAGCTCGTGTAACCGGGGACGTGACTTAGTTCCGCCGGTGGCGGTCCCTGATTGTGAATTGGTAATGCCGCGCGAGACTCCATGATGGGACCGGGTGGTGGTGCGGAATTTGTCCCCAGATCCTGCGCGGACCGGAATAAGGTTACATTTCCCTTGTTAGGTGACCTAATTTGGTCGACGTATTTGGGCGAAGGTCTGAATTTCTATGTTGCCGTAAAACATTATTAGTTAGTTAGTTTGTTCGGTTAGTTAGTTTGAGGGAATCATGCTAGGAAGATTTCCGTTTGAGTCCTACGTGAAGGCAAAATTTGATTTGTATTTTACTGATGCAACTGTCTACCGAGGCATTTACATAGGTGGCATCCCGACCGAGGCCCTGCTGATGACTGTAAGATGTAATCAGTAAGAGGATCTAAAGACGACCTCCGTTAAAATCCCCCAGGGCTCTGAACGGAGGGGTTGGTATGGTGACCGGAAACATCACAAGGTGACGTTACCGTAGTATATCTTCCCGCTACGGGGTTGGGATGTTCCTTAAGAAATTTCAAGTAATTCTGAATTTAGACGTCCTAGAAGAATGAATGATCCAATTAGTTGATCGAAGATAGACCACACCACACATTGACGCTAAATCGATTTTGGAAATTACATTCTACTGTCATGTTTGGATTAACTTCGGTCCAAGCGTGTTCGTTGCAAAGGTTATTGATGCCATCCCCTGTAAACTGAGCCTCGTCAATATATAAAATGAACACGTTGCAAATCTTTATTTGCAATGTTGCAAATGAAAAGAAGAATCTCTTGGTTGAAGATTTTGTACTCATTTATTATGGTAAGGATACATACAGCTTGTTATTATGAAGTGTCCTCCACATTACAGACTTGGAAACTCTAAATGTCCATAGTATACTAACATTCGGATTGTGTTGAGCAGTCTCGACAATGGTTTCAGCAATGTTGGTATCATGATTGGCAGAACGCTCACAATAAATACTAATGCTGGGATGTGTACCGGTTTCTTGTAGCATAAGGAATGTTCCATTACTTTTTTGAGGATTTGGAACTTCATGGTTAGAAAAAAATCTTTTGTAATTCTGCAGCAGCAGCAGCAGTTGTATTTCCATCACACATTCCCAAGATAAATATGATTTGTACACGTAATCCATTCATTTTCATATAGTAAGTGTTAGTATTAAAATCAAATTTCTTGAAACTTATTTTCGTATTAAATTCTCTACAAGCATTGATAATAAATTTTAAGCATTTATTAGTCATTTAAAAAAATTCTGTTATGACAAATATTGTGAAAGCTTCTGCAGATATGGTTTTGGTACCAGTTTTATTCAAGTCTGTTTTATTTTTTTAAGGTCAAAAACCGCAAGAAAAACATCAAGTATACTGCTTTATTTGGGTTCCTAGAATTTCAGTATGCTTTTATTTTACTCTTTGCCCAGGGATCAGGGCGAATCTTCCGCTAGCGATAACTCGCTAATGGGGCATTTTCGGACCCACGTTTACATTTATACACATATACACATCTATTTATATATATATATATATATATATATATATATATATATATACATACACACTAGTATATAAAAATAGTAAATAAACGCTATTCAGACCTAATGTTCTTTTCAACTGTGTTCTAAGCACACGCCTTACTTAACAAAACTGGCAGAAATAAACATAAATTAGAGTGAGAAACAGAATTACAAGAAGACACCGAATGTGGCTTGTATGTGACTTAAAAATGTCATGGAATGTTTTTCTAGTCCAACCAAATAACACTTAGAGAAAAAAAATTGTAACCCGAACTTTTATAAATGGAAATGATAAAGTGGCTTATAATAAACGTAAAAAAAATAAATGCGTGAGCGAAGATGGTAGGGGGCGATTTGGGGGGTTGGGGGTTGAAAAACAATTTGGCAATACAGAAGTTGTAGATCATGCAAAAATCTTACCACTTTTGTAGATGTCTCTTCTTAACACAACCTCAAAATTTCGGAGAAAAATGCGAAAAATCTTTTCTTTTTTTTACTTTACATTACCGCAAAAGTAATTTAATTTTGACGTAACTTGGTGAAATTTTACCTTTCTGTGTCCTAAATAAACAGAAATTTTTTTGACGTCAACTTTCGCCGGAAATTGCAATAATACCATTTTCACCCCTTTTCAATCTCCCAAATCAACCCTCCACCCCCCTACCAACGCATTTGTTTTTTTACGTTTCTTATAAGCTCCTTTACCATTTCCACTCATAAAAGTCCAGGTAACAATTTTTTCCTCTCTAAATGAGTTATTTCGATCTGTAAATTTAACTTAATTTAATTTATTATAAATTATAAAAAATCATCATTAACAAATTTGGTTTATTTGTTGTAAAAGATTACTAATTTCCAGCATCTACCACCATGTACAATAAAAACAAAAAAAATTATAAGCAAAACATTATCAGCTAAAATAAAATATAGAAATAGAATAAAGAAATAGAAAGAAAAACTGCCACAGAACAAGTAAAATTACGTAACTTACAATTAGGTGCAGACCTACACTTTAACTTGATTTAGTCCTGATATTGATAATAGTTGTTTTAATGTATAAAATTGGGCTTACCTTATTTCACAAGAAACAGATTATAATAATGCGTTAAGCATGTTTTGTAGCCAATTAAAATTTAGTTCTGTATTACTTTTGAATTATAGTATTAATAAGTTTTTATCAGAGATCTTATTAATATTAATAATTAATTTTTAAATATTCAAAAATTATTTTTCATTCGAAAAAAAGATTATTATTATAAATTTCCATTCAATGTGATTATTTTGTTTTTCTTATACTCTTATTTTTTTTTTTTTTTTTTTATTGTGATGCTATAAATTAATGATTCTTTTGATATGCAAAATACAAGGACAACAGAAATAAAATTCAATAGTTGGTATTTCTCATAACATATTCTTTTACAATACAATATTTTTTTTAGACAGTTCATCTACTTGTATGGCCTTCCAGTAATTCTCAGAGTAGAATATTTTATACCCATGAATCTAATTGTTTTCAAGGATTTATATACTCAAAAACCTTTTACTGGAATTCACCTATACAAATTTGGAGTAAAATTGTAATATATTTATCAAATGTAGTCATTATCAGTTGATAAAATTAATTTAAAAATAATCTTAAACTTTAATTTTTAAACTAGTACAGCATCATTTAAACGCAATTTTTTTATGAAATAAATTTTTAAAAGATGGTAACTTCAAAATAAAATTCACTTAAAAATAAAGAAAAGCCGTTTTTTTCTTTAAATTTTGGCTTTTAGAAATTAGCACTTTTTTATCATTTTTTTTTATTTCATCACTTTTAATTTTACTTAATTATAGGTCATTTACTTTAATAATTTAATTTTTTTTCTTTATTCAAGATAAGGAAGGTCTGAAAAAAATTGCGGTATGAAAAAAAGCCATTTGACAGCTATTAAGAGGCGAGAAACAAATGTATTAATAAATATAAGAAAAAGAATAAACAAAAAAACATAAAATACTTCCTACAAAATATGAACTAAGATTCTACGGTATCCTGTTAAAATTTTACTGAAGTTTTTCAATAAAGTTTTCTGCAAAAATACTTATAGTATCATAACAAATATTGTAATGCTATAACAATATATTTTAGCGAATTTTGAGTTTGTTTTTTAAAGGTCATTAACGATGTTAACATAAGATATAACAAAAAAATAAATAAAACATAAATTTAACAGAAAATACGTTGTCGGAAAAGCTCGGAAAAATTTACATTTACATCGGAAAGTTATATTATAAAAAGATGTTTGTAAAGTATTCCATAAATTTAAAAATTTATTTAAAAAAAAATTAATGAACCGGATCTTAGAGTAGGGCACACGTTAATAAAAGTAAATGAGAGTAGAGGATCTCTATCTTACACCCAGCGGTTACACGTGAACCGTATCATAGTCGATTATTCATATACCGAAAAAAATTTTTATCGATGATGAAATTGAATATTCGATAATGAAATGTAATATCATATTAAATTGTAATAATATCTAAATGAAAAATATTTTTTATCATCTATAAAGATGGTATAATTTTTGGTTAAAAGACTTTTCTGTTTAAGATTTATCGAGAAATTTACAATGGAATTATTAAATGAACTTCATCAACAGAGTAAAAGAAAATCATCAGAATTTGATGAAAAGTATGACTGGAATACCACAAAAAATATGAATTTAATTAAAAATTTCTTGATACTCTGAAGTTGACTTAAAAGTTCATTTATGTAGACAAAATTGTTAAGTGGATTGGTCCATCTTTATGAAAATGTTCATCATAATCAAAGATGAATTACTGTGTAGTTAAATCAGAGCTAGGAATGAGGGTTGTGTGGCGATCGGAAGCATCACAAGGCGGGTGTCTTTCCCGTTGCAGTTGGTATGTGTAGTTAAATGATGTTTCTAATAATGATGTAACAGCTGTAAGCACTATAGCTGTTTTATTGTTAAGCCACTGAGTTTTATTTGGGTATCAACTTCTAAAATCATTAGCTCCCATCTCATTGTTTAACCAGAGGTTCCCAAACTTATTTTTCTCATAGACCACTTTCAAAATTTTGCTGGTTCCGATGGACCCCCTGCAGCTACATTTCTACCATATTTCCTCCAATTTCGCTTACGAATTGTGAACCCCAATTTTTTGTCACGCCAACGTAGGACCTCCATTGAGTCTTCGGTGGACCCCTGGGGGTCCACCTGGACCACTTTGGGAATCAATGGTTTAAACCATTTAAGTAATATATGTAAATTGTTAATGACAAAAAATAAATAAATAAACCCTGTGTTCAGATTTAAAGGGCCTGGGGATCAGCAGTCAAATACATCAAATATCTAATTTCCCAAAAAACTGTGAATTTACTAATCTTCTTTAATATGTCATTTTTGTTGCGTTTGGCTTTCATTCACTATTTCAGTGTACAAACTATTAAATATCTACAGCTAATAATCTCCTGAGCAATCAAGCTTAAGCCTCATTTTTGAGATATTACCATTCTCTCTTGTAATAACAAGATACCTGGTCTTGGTGTTCTTGTATTAAAAAACATTTGCTGATGACTTCTTAATTTACTTTGAATTTAATCTGAATTTTTATTTCTTTTCCATTTTGCTTTTGGAAAATTGGTTGGTTCTAAACTAGGGTGTTTACGTAAACCCTCTTGTCACGTTTAATTGTTCAGAAGTGTACATGCAAAATTGATTCCTTTTGAACCAAGGTTAGCCAACAAAATACACTCCACACTGCAGGGCTACCATGCTCAGCAGTCCAACCCAGTACTCTGGTGTAACCAGCATATATCAATGCAGAAATCAGAAGTGCAGTCTGACTCCAGGTCTCTACTGACTGGGATCATTAAAAATGAATGATTGCATTTCTCATAAAAAGAATCAGGGCCATGTTAGCAAGCTATATGTGGTGTACTTGTGTGTACAGCTGTTACCACCCTTGATGTGGAATATTAAAATTATATATACACACACATATATACACTTCTACATAATGCAAGTCTAAACTCTGAAATCTTTCTTTTGAATTGGAAAAAATTAAGAGTTTGTCCAATTCCAAAGACAGATAATGAATCAAATATATAAAATTTCTATCCAGTTTTTTTCTATAAGTTCTTCACAAGGTAATTGAGATTGTTTTTGTAAAAATTTTTCTTTATGTATTGAATCTGCATGCCAGGACTTCTCAAGACTGTGGAACAAATCATGGAAAAGCAGCTCCTCCAGTTGACATTGCCCTTCTAGATTTTCAAAAGGCTTTTGATGACATACCACACCATACCTTACTTAATTTACTGCTCTGCAAAGAATCTTACCCTGCTGTTCAAAGGTTTTGAATGAGCTACGGAGGTGCATCCTTATTAGAATTTAAATTATTTTGTGTTCCACAAAGTTTATAAGCAACATTGTCTAGTATATAAGCTGTCAATTACTGTATGCTGAAAATGTAAAAATTTTTTAGTTAATAACTAGTTGAAACATATGAAGCTGCATAAAGCTCTGAATTAGTCTTGGAGTCTTTAGCTATTAAAAATAGCCTTCCTCTAAATTTAGAAAGAAAAAGGTTATGATGTTAAGAAAACAAACTGGTCATATTTTCAGTATGTTATGTTCAATGCACAATTAAAAATATTTAACAAGTTCAGATAGTTCAAAGAAATTTGAGTATAATGAGATGGCTGTTTTGATATCTTCAAAATATACATACATGAATCCTGCTGTATAAGGCGTAAGTACATCTGCATATTGAATACTGTACCTCCATTTGGAATCATGAAAGATTGCATCTGATATGGTGGAGGCTGTCCAAAAAATGTTTTGGTGTGTGTGTGTGTTAAAGATGATTATTCCCTGGTGTGTGACAGCAGTTTATATGATACCCACTGTACATAAATAGGTATCAAATCACTTGTAAATAGACAAAACTTTCATCAAATTGAAATATATTAGCAATTACTTACATTGAAGTTTATCATCTAATACAAAGTTGGAAATGGGATTTTTACGGCTGAATAACAACTACATAAGAAACAATCATTGAGTTTCATAAGAATGATATAGTCGTTATTCAGCCATAAAAATCACATTTCCAAAATTTTTCTTTTCAAACACATTACTAATAAAGTATACAAAAATTCCATCCAAATTATACATGAGAAAGGCATGCTTGTGATGCATCAAGAGCTAAAATGTAATCACTTATCAGACTCCTTCTTATGGCACCTGTTCTCAAGTTAACACATCAAATTTGTATGATCTGTGGTTACATGATGGAACTGGAGTTGAATTATTCCGCAACACAATAAATCAAAGAAGGTTCAAATTTCTCATCTGAAATATTAGATTTGATAACAGTGCAACAAGAAGAGATCACAGAATGTATGATAAACATTCTCCAATAAGAGATGTGTTTGACGGCGTGTTGGAAAAGTATAAGACAAGCTTATTAGTGAGTGAATATACAATAGACAATGGATGAGATGCTCGAATCTTTTAGAGGTCAATGTGCTTTTTGTCAATACATCAAGAACAGCTAAATAAAGTATTAAAATTTTCATCCTCTCCTGTTCAAAAACATTTTATACCATGAATATCATAGTTTATGTGGGGCCCAAACTGATGGCCCACATAAAATAGACAATTCAGGACTGGCGTTATGTCTATACTTGTACCATAAGTGATACTAGAAGAAATGACAATTGGTACACTACCATTCCTTTGGCTGAACATCTCCTCAGTGTCTTACACTGGTTGGGATACTAAGGATCCACCTGAATTCCTGAATACCAAGCTCCACCCTGTCAACTCAAGTTTATTTGTTTTAGGCGTATGAATTTAGTGTCTTACAGTCTAGTAAAAACAATGCATCATTCAGATGATATCAACCCAGAATCAAGTGATGCTCAAAAGCAACTTTTACAACTCTACTAAATGAGGAGTCAATTATGAGTTCAAATCATCATACACTGTACCAAGAACTAGTTCTTTGTCAGAACTATTTTAGTATCTAACTTATGAACATAAATTAATAAACACGAATTTTGATTTTTATAACAATACAAAATCTACAGTGTTGAACAGTAAAATATACAAGTTACATAATAATACTATTTATTACATTCATTAAAAATATATTCACATTTTATACATAAACCTTCAATATAAATTATGCTGAAATACTTTTATTACAAAATCATGGATTTTTTTAAAATTTTATTGACAGGTACTTTATGTAATAACTTTTTTATAAATTTACAACCTTCATCTATAGATTTAAATATACATATAATATATATATACATATGTAATTAATATTGCTTATGATATGTCTTGAATTGTTTCAACTACATCCAAGGTTACATCCAAGGTTATTTGAATCCATAGATATCATTAGTGTAGTACAATTATTTAAATACCTTTATTCATAAAAAATTATATAAATTTATATTTAAAAAGTATTAAAGAATACTAATATAATGAGAAAATATTTCTTTTTCTTTCTTTTGTATTTCAATAGATTGTTGTCCTAATTCTGAAGTTAATTTGTGAATTTCAACAGCTCCTTTATCAGTACCTATTGCCTGAAATAAAATAATAAACATATTAATTAATTTTACTATAAATTCAATAAGAAAATTAATAGAGAAAATATACTATTCTCCCTGGTGCAAGTGTAAGTAAGTAAGTATAAGTGTTTCTAAGGTGTCTGTCTCAGAATCCTACCTTGTAGATTCTCACAGTTAACTGAATACCAGTTTTAAGACCACTTTATATAAGTATATCAGTTGACATTTTATTGTACTTTACATCTTCAAAATTTAGGAAATATTTTTCCTGAAATGAAGCTGCAGAATCATCAATTTATAAGGAGTGGGATTTAGAATCTATTTTGTGTTTTAATGAAATCAAAAAAAATTATTTAAATTAATTTTAAAGCATCTTTGCACCAAATAAATAACATATTAGCGATAGGTACAATTAAAAATAGACTCTAGAATGTATTTACAGTACGTCTTTTTTGAATAAAATTGTCATAAAAGTTGATAAAATATTTCTGGTTAAGATTACTCATGAAAAGTTCAAAAGTTTAATCCACCAAGATAAATAATAAATATTTTATTATCAATATATAATTATATATCACAAATCACACCAAAAATGCTTAGGTGAATTACCAATTGAAATTTTTTTTTCCATACAACTTGAAAATTATTGTAAAATTCTTTTTGATAAATTAAATTATAAAAATTGATCCAAATGAAGTATGTATACCCACAATTCAGTGATTTCCCTTCACAAAAAATTAATAAATAAAAAATAAAACTGGTTATTATTAGAAGTATACTTAAACATAATAATGGTAAGAAATAAAGTAATGATGCAAATATATTAAAGATATTAAATTGGATAAAGTAATTATTTTGGACTTGTCATTTAATGAAACATGCAAAATGACAAAATACGGTACAAAAAGAAAAATAATATAATTTATGGAGTTGAAGTGTTTCTAAGATGTCTGTATCAGAATCCTATCCCATAGCAAAATCTTAAAGGATCCATTAAGATTCCTCTAAGTAGGGCAAATTCCTTTTTTTATCTTTCCTTCTTTTTTTTCTTATTATTATGTCTTAAATAATAATATTTTGAAGTATAAAGTAGATATGGACTGTTCAGTGACAACTGAAATGCCACTATTAATACAATTTCCATTCAACTTGAAAATGGGTTATTAAATTTTTTATTTTATTTACAAAAACTGACACAAAATTGATTAAGTATTAACTATCTACACGCAAGTTGGCACAAAAAATTACTAGCATTAAGTAAACATTTAGCAGGGTACTAGGTCGATTGAAAACATTGTCAGTTTAATGTAGATGATATTTATAACCAAACATAAATACGATGCTATTTAATTAATACTAGATTAGTATCCCGTTTAATATTATTATTTTAAAATAATTTTTTCTACTCGCTTTGTTGCTGTAGCTCGCAAATTCCGAAGTCGCTGTCATCAATAGATTCTAAAGAGCTCGTATCTGATTCTGAATTCACATTTATTACAAAATTGTTGATGTGCACATCATATAAAAGTTCATCTTCCACATTTTTTTTTCAACATTGACAACATGCTAGCACACATTGCTCCACTCAGCTTCAGACAATTTATGAAATTCCTCTTCAGCTAACTTAAAAATGTCCAACATGTTAAAAGTTATATTTCTTTTAGCTAGATACTTGCCCTTTCACTTGACCCCAATCACTTCAGTGGCATTTAAGTCAGGGTGATAAGGTGGCAACCGTTAAAATGTGTTACCTACCATAATTTTCAAAAACATCATCTATTAGAAATTTCTTTTTATTTTCTTTGTGTAATTTTATATTACATAATTCAGTCTTTGTCATAGCAGGAGAACAGTTAATTTTTTAACCATTTTATCATATTGCTTTTTAAAGGGTTAGAATTTGGCTGCTTTTGTAGCAGAACAATGTGATACGATGTGTTATCTAGTACAATGACCAACCGAGATGGCAAGTTGGGAATACACTTGTCCTGTACCCTTTTCAGAATCCATCGATTTGTGATAATCTCTTTCTTTTTTTTTCTCCCAATAACAATTATATTTACAATTGGCTCTCCTGCGGAGCCATAAGTAAGTTTTCTGACAAAATCATGTGATAAGAGAGTGTTTGACTAAATATGATGTTTCACAATTCGACTAGCGTGAAATAAACAAAGAAACAATGCTCATAATTCAGTCAAGAATGATATTTAATAAAACAATGAGTGGACTGTAAATAGAATAGAATACGAATTTATACATGTCATAAAAAGACTTCAATGAATGAAAATAAGTTACATAAAATAAAACAAATAAGATATAAGATTGTTAATGATGCCGTTAAACGGGCGAGCTGCTAACACCGCCGATATTGGGCGAGAACTGACACGGTGCAGCAGTCTGCGTGTATACCGCCACTACTTTAGTGACGTATATGCGCAAACATACCGGCCACCAAAATATATATTTTTGTATATATTTTTAAATAAAACATAGTATTTATCCAAAATGTTCAATGATAAACAATAAAATCATTGGTCAGATAATAAAATAAAATAATCACTAAAGATACAGGCACAAAAAAATAACACAACTGAACACCTTTAAATAGTTAAACAGAGTAAAATAAAATACACAAAGTTACTCAGGATTATCTGACACTGGTAATTTGCAAAGCTTATTGATCGATCTCTTAAAGACACCTTGATTATTAAGTAATGTCACAACACGAACAAATTTGTCAGAACCAGGATGAGTCTCTTTGACTACAGCTAACTTCCATCGCAAAGGTGGTAAATTATCTACTTTGACGACTACGACGTCACCGACTTTGAGGTTGGATTGTTCAGTTGCCCACTTCTGGCGTTGTTGAAGGGAGTTCAGGTAATCAGCTGACCATTTCTGCCATATTTGTTGAGTCATTTGCTGGTCTCGTTGCCATCGGTTCAACCTGTTAACAGCTAAGTCAGGATCAGAAATTGCTGTTAAGGGTTCTCCTATAAGGAAATGTCCTGGAGTTAGATAGAATATTTCTAGAGGATTGTCTGATAATTTGGTTAAAGGTCTTGAATTGAGACAGGCTTCAATCTGTGCTAATAAGGTAGTAATTTCTTCAAAGGTTAAGGAATTATTTCTAGCTACTCGGCGTAAATGATATTTCAACGATTTAACGATAGCTTCCCACAGCCCGCCAAAATGTGGTGAGTGGGGAGGTATGAAATGCCATTGACAAGATTCAATCGTTGACCAAGTTGATGAACATTTTTTGATCCAGAAAAAACTACACTAGAATCTGTCCACAGATAAATTTTGTTAAATTCAATGAAAATTGTTTCCATAATTTGTTTTATCAAACGAGAAAGTAGAAGAGCTACACAGAGCTCTAAACGCGGCAGTGATATTTGCTTTAAAGGTGCCACCTTAGATTTTGCAGTTAACAATTTAACAGTAACCTTTCTTGATTCGTCAATACACCGAATGTAAACGCAGGCACCATATGCTCTTTCGGAGGCATCTGAAAAGTCATGGAGTTGGATATTTATATATTTTTCATGTGATAAAACCAATCTATCGATCTTTATTTTATTTACTAAAGGAAGCTGACAGTTAATATTCTTCCACGATTCTTCCAATTGTTCTGGTAGTAGATCATCCCAGCCAAGGTTTGCTTGCCAAATGCGTTGCATAAATATTTTACAAACTATAATGGTGGGTGCTAACAATCCTAAAGTATTACATTTGATGAAATGATTACTATAACGTTTCTTTTAGTAAATTTCTTGTTGTTGGATAAATTTTCTATTCTGAATTTACTAACTATTTGAAATTGCTCGTTAGACGGTTGCCAAAATAAACCTAAACTCTTTACGGTGTCGCTACAATCAAAATTTAAAGAATGAGGCGTCTCCCGAAATTCTGGTGGAATAGTTTCTAAAAGTTTACTTGAGTTAGTTGACAATTTTCTTAACGGAAAACCTCCCGACTCCAATAGTGCTTCAAGGTCTCTTTGAAGAGAAATGGCTTGATGTAAGTCTTCTGCTCCAGATATACAATCATCAATGTAAAAATCACGCTGAAGAATCTTTGCGGCTTGAGAATAATTGTCGGCGTCTTCAAAGGCAAGTTGCCTTAAACATCTGGTCGCTAAAAACGGCGCTGATGCAGTCCCATACGAGACAGTAGTTAATTTATACTCACGCACAGGTTCATTGCTAGATTTTTTCCACAGTATACGCTGAAGGTTGTAGTCACCAGGGTTTATCCTTATTTGGCGATACATTTTGCTAATATCGGCTATAAATGCGATTTTGTGTGTACGAAACCGTAACAAGATAGCGCATAAATCTTGTTGAATCGTAAGACCGACTCTCAGTAGATCATTTGATGAAATACTGTTGCCAGTTTTCGAAGATGCGTCAAAAACCACCCGAGTTATGGTTGAGGTGCTTAAGGTTTTAAAAACGGCTTGATGCAGCAAATAGTAACATGATTCATTATTGTTAGGTGGTTCGGCTAATTTCATATGACCTAAGGATTCATATTCATTAAGAGACTTATGATAATCTTTCTTTAAGTGATTGTCACGGTTCAGTTTTTTCTCTAAGAAATTTAGTCTTGATTGAGCTGTAGTGTTTGACTCACCGAGAGCCGAATGTTCTTTAATTAACGGTAACTTTACAATAAAGCGGCCAGTTTCATCTCGTAAGATATTTTAAACAAAATGTTTTTCGCAGAGTTTCTCATCTTCTGACCATCTGCTGACTTCCTCTATTTGGCAAAATCTCTGCATTTGTTGATCTAGTGATTCTCTTTGTAATGTAAAAAAAATTGTAATTAGTTGAACTGGACTTATTTGAACTGGGTGAATATTCACCGCTAACGATCCATCCTAATTCGGTATTTTGAAGTCCAATATGAAATTTCAAGCTGTCATAAATCACAAAATATTAATTTCACCATCAAATAGTCCAAAAAACAAATATTAATAACAAAGAATAAAAAGAAAAAGAAAAAAATAATTAGAGGTAACAAAGAAATTAGATACGACACCATTAAACTTGACAGTATTAGATTCCAAACTGTTACGCAGACCCTAGGTCGAGTACATGGGCACATCTCAACCGTCCCTGCTGTTATCGAGTAGTTTAATTGCAAAGTGGTTTACATGATTTTCAAGCCTCTGCAGGTATTTGACACTGCGCTGCTGTGCAGTCTCATGAACCGACAGGAGCTCCAGATAATTGTGAATCTCATCATTCCGCGTGAACCATGGCCTTCGGCAATTCCTCGCTATTTTTTCTGGAATCGTTGTATAATTTCCACATTGCTAGTACTAGCCGTTCCCCATAATTCTACACCGTACGTCCAGATTGGACGCACGATAGCCTTATAAATTAAGATTTTCTTGGATAATGTGATGCCTGAATTCCTCCGTAGCAGCCAGTGAAGTTTCTTGTACCCTGTGTTCAGCAGTTTCCTCTTCATCCTCATGTGACACTTCCAGGTCAAACACCGATCCAGGTGAAGTCCCAGGTACCGCACAGTCTCCGTTTGCGGGATCAAGACACCATCGAAGTACACACCGGGACATTCACCCATCCGCATGACAAATGTGACGTGCCTCGACTTACCTTGTTTAACCTTAATCCTCCACTTTTTCTCCCATGTGCAGACACGGTCTAGCGCCTTTTGTAAGTCCTGCGATGCTAGGCCAGTGTCTTTGTTAACGGCTAGGATACTAGTGTCATCGGCGAACGTGGCGACGATGCAATCATCCAGGGCAGGGATGACCGCAGTGAATATGGAATACAACACAGGGCCCAGCACAGAGCCCTGAGGGACACCCGACCCAATCTCAAAGAATCTTGAAAACTCATGATTACATTTCATCTGAGCAAAACGCCCCTTAACGGCCTGTTGATTGAATATATGTGTATACAATCGGTCTTACTTCTTTGCGAAACAGGTAAATTTGTCATAGAAATTTCATTCTTTGCATTTTAATGTCGTGCAGTTCTATCAGTATTTTCCAGTTTTCTTCTGTTTTTTTTTTCTTCTAAATCCCACTTTACATAATATTTTCCTTAAAGAGTTCACTTCCTTTAAAATTAATTTCACTTTCGCGAGCTTTTTGAATAATTCTCTTCACAGTAGGAACGCATTTTTCTGTTACATACATAAAATTTATTTATTAAATGCCTCAAAGTACCCGTGTCAAATGTAAATTGCCCACACGGCTGGGGGGAGGCGAATTACACGTTTTCTCGGCAAAACGAACACGGATGGCTTCTCAGTTTCATTTGATTTCCCATCTCCTATAATTCTTTGGACTGCTCATTTTGATAATTTTGTACCTAGAACAACCGTATTCAGCACTTCAGTTTTTCTTACTACTCGGGTTCTGGCATTGTTTTGCAAAAAGAAATTGTAAACATTGAATACAATTTCCCTCCCCTGACTATGAACTACTGTACCTTTTCCTCCTAACTTTGGAATTTTAAAAGAAAATAACTGTATTAAAATATTAAAAATTTACATGACTGAATTTATGACAAAGCCTTAAACAAAAACACCCACAATAAATAGTAAAAATAAATCATTAACAGCTGAGTAAAATATATACCGCAATAAATCTTTAACAACTTCTGGAACATAATTACAAGCATTGTGTAACATATGATTCTTCACAGGGTAATGAGTAGAGTAGATCAAAAATAAGAAAATGAAATTCTTAGAATTGCTTGTTGTGTTTACAACAATTCATAAGTAGCACTTTAGTCATGTATGATTCATGAATGATTTTATCATTATTAGTTGCTATACAACAGGAAGTAGGCCTAGATCAAAACAACAATATATAATTTAGAATAAAACTGAACAATTACATAAGCTACATCAAGTTTAAGAAACCTGGTTTTTATATATTATCATACTACAAAAGACATTTGGAAATTGACAGTTTAGTTTGCTTGTAACAGAGGCCATTGCATGCAAAATACTAGTACATAGGCTTTCAACTCTGTGCCAACATTATGTGCCACCGAGTCTACCTACATACACAATTCAATAAATTCCTTTATTTCAGTATTTTAGTAGAATCAAATAATTACAAAAATACAATTGCCATGGAGCTAAATTAAGACATATTTTACATATTTATTTTACATATTTTACATATTTTTATTTTTACATATTATTTTTTGTAAGACTGTTATGTTGGATCACTAACATAGAAGCCCACCAACTGACAAAATTCACTTGATTGCATGCTCGATTGAAATCCCCATCTTATTAACTAAAACGGACAAGGCTAGTAGAAATTAATTATAATTAATCTCTAGAAACTAATTTCTAGATCACAGTTGTTCATCATACTACAATCCACAAGACTATAAATACTTGTTTATATACATAAAAAAATAGAATAACTCTTGTTTTATCTAGTATATGGGTGAAGCATTTGAGTTTACATAACCATAATATTTTAATAAATTTAGTTTATTCAGTTTCTCTCAAAGTTTATGTTTTAAAGATTAAAAACATTCTAAAATTATAACAGAGAATAATGCCTGTATAAAACCTAATGTTTAATTCTACATATACCTGTAAATACTGTATACTGTAAATATGTTTTGGCAATTTTTATAGACATAGAGTGTTGGAGTTCTGTCCTCTATGAGTTGGAACGCCGTAATGTTCCCGTAGCCCTGCAGGCCGTGGTACGTGACTATTTGTCTAATCGTACGACTGTGTTTAAAGATGCGTACCTAGCTGTGGAAAAGTCCGTCACCAGGAGAAACCCGCAGGGTTCCGTTCTCAATCAACTGCTGTGAAACCTGGTATTTGACGGGTTTCTGGAATTGGCATTCCCAGAAGGGGTCACGGCCCAAGCTTTACCGATAACTGTCTCCTTTTAGTTCGTGGTAATTCACTACCACAGCTGGAAGATCGAGAGCAAGCGGCCTTGTCGATCGCGGAGGGCTAGATGGACATTCAAAGATTAAAGATTTCTGTGCCCAAGACGAAGTTTATGCTTCTCAAGGGTGCAGACAAGTTATCGTACAGTGGAAACCCCCACATTAAGTAAAGGCTGTGCAATAAGCCGAATGAGAATTCATAAGTACCTAGGTGTTTTGTTTGATGAGAAGTTGCTGTTTAGCAGTTACATTAGGCAAGTAGCGGTGGACGCCGTCTCAGTGATGCACAAACTAAGGAGAATTGCTCGGAAGGTCTATGGGTTGTCTGGCCGTCAAATGTATATTGTTTACCGAGGTGTCTTCGAAAGCATGATCTCTTACGCGGCGCCCGTTTGGGCGCATAGGTTGGTTATGAATACAGCACTTGTTCAAAATTTAAGGAGTGCCAAATGCAGATCCTTAATTGTATGCACTAGTGTCTTTAAAACAACCTCCTACAAGGCTACCACCGTATAGGGAAAGGCTCACAATCGATTTGGCGGTGAAAGTTCAGGCAGCCATGTGGAGATTGCAAAGAGGTCTGGAGGCCAAGGTATTTGGGATACGGTTTTGAGCCGGGCCAGTACCGGAACGGAACGGTGATCACAATGCACCGGATCTAAATTTCGTTCAGTTGCCCATCTTCCGCCTGCGGAAGAGACTGCACAACCTCGTGATGGAAGCATGGCAGATGGAATGGGGCACCACAACTAAGGGAAGATGCCTGTACAAGTTCATATGGGATCTGAGGGGATGGTATGCCTCGAGTTCGTTTTTAAGTGTAATAGGTGCTCACCAACCATGTTAATTTGAACCAATATCTGTTTAGGTTCCGCCTGGCAGCTGGTAGCTGTGCGTCTCCAGGGAGGTCCAGTCAAATGAACATCTGATTATTGACTGCCCTGATCTTGGGCAAGGGGCGCCAGAGACCGGGCACACTGGAACTTAGAGGTCAAGGGGAAAACTGGCCACTCACAAGCGGCGAGTCAATGTGGCGAGAGCCGCATTGTCAGACCGTGTAAGAGTTCCTTGATGCGGTTCTTATGTTCAACTGACATCAGTAGTTTACTTAAGAGAAATACTCCTAACATACTGCTGTGGGAAGCTAATCTTGAGATATATGGCTGACCACCAGTCAATTAGGGCTCCAAGCAGAAATATGATGGACAGGTACTTGCGGGCATTCAGCGACCTAGGAGTGGCAGCAAATTTCTGTCTTGACAAAGCAAATTTTAATTTATGGTTGTCATATATATTTTTAGTAATTGACAGTGTGCGCCTACCCATTTTAGTAAATATATGACAAGTGAGCGGTTGCGACAGGTAAGTTGGAGGTGTATGACACCACGCTTAGTCCACTCATGTTGTTAGGTAAGCTCTTGGAGCTATTTAGGGCACTGATCACTAAATTGTTTCGAGGCTCAGTAGCCGTTTGTTGCACAGACATTTGGTTTTATGCTTTAGGGTGACCGAATGGGGTGGTGGCAGGAGAAATGCCAGGCAAACCATATACATATACATTCACAAAATATGGAAGCCTTTGTTTGTTCATATGGACATAATACTCTTATATTACTAAATTCAGTTCAAGCACAGATTTATTTACTTATCAAAATAAGGTGAAAATACTAAGTAAAAATTAAGTAGTTTAATTACTTTCTTCCAGTAAAATTATTATGTGATGTAGGAGAAGTAAATTTAATAGAAAATTCTGTACATCGTAATACAGGCATCTATAACAATCTACTTTCTATCCTCTTTTCTCAAAAGTAAGATCTCAAACTTCCATCATTTATGTAAGCATATTTAGAATAAATTGGTTGAAACATTGTAAAATAAAGTAAGGGACAATGAATAAAGTAAGGAACTGTAGAATTAAAATGTATTACCAAAAATTGCGTCTCTTTATGAGGAGAAATTTGTATTGTAGAGACCAAAGCATTATTCATTGGTACAGAAAATAATGGAAATATATCACTTTTACATAAATCCCAGATATGGAGGCTGAAACAGAAAATATAATATCTCAGGAAGATTATAACAAATTATATCACCAAAGTTGAAGTTAATATTTGTGAAACAACTGTGCTGAACATCAGCTCAGCTATTTATATGATCTCTTTTACTGGATTATTTTAACAACAGAAAACAAACTAAGAAATACTTCATAGACAACTGTAAATTGTCCTGTGACATTTCCTATGATATTTCTGCTTACCTCTTAAGTATTCAGGAATTCAGGACTTATTAAAAGCAATGATTTTTTTTGTCTTTGATATTATTTATCCATTTCCTACATAAACTGGTTATTTTCATTTGATTTTTAACTTTTCATCTTTATAGATTAAAGAAATTTATAGGTTACCGCAAGTATAGGTTTTATAGATGATTCATCAATAAGGAAGTTAAAAATTCAGTTTAGCAACTTTAAATGCATACCTACAAATAATATAACTTAAAAGCCAGTTGTCTCGAATTATATTTGTTTATTTTTGCAGTTTTCAGACTAGAATTATTACTTTTCCTAAATATCTCATATTTTCAGGATTTCTTAATGCATTCAATCTACCCTGATCTTTTTTCATATATTTATTTGATAAATCAATAAATCAAATTTTAGCTTAATGTAACTTCAGCTAAATTAGCTAAAGTTTTTTTTTTTAAATATCCTTATCTGTTAATATTAGCTTTGACAATATATTTTCTATTACTCTATAAATAGGATAACTTCTTACAACGCAGCTAAATTCCAAACAGCATTGATGCTAACATTTTTTTTTCTAAGAATAAAACTTGACAATAGATTTTAATATGAAACTCAAAATGAAAATAACTGCAACACAATTTTTGCTGAAAATTAACATGACCATAATGTATGGTTAATGTAACTAGTGATTTTTTACATTTAAAACAGTGAAACTAATTATTTAATGACCAACACTAAATACTTTAGATAAAGTTTATTTGATAATTCAATTTTATTTTGTTATATTTCAGTTTTCATTAACATTGTAGAATATTCCATTTTTACCTTGTTAAAATGTAAATGCTTGCAGAAACAATTTATTTAATAAAAGCTTATATTCACACTCAAGTTAATTATTCTTTTTTCCATTGATAATAACTTCAGATTCAGATTTTTATTGTTTGGTTGATGTAGAAGTTTTAATTAATTCTGCTAGGTAGTAAAATATACTCCAACACTGAGAATTCTTTATAAGGTTACCAATAAATATGGAATATAGTATATTTTATTATATTATATATTATATTATATTATTTTTTATCATTAATTTTAGTTATATTTAATTATTAAAATTTTATATAACTTTTTTTTTCTTAAATCATGAAAGTTGCTGATTACTTTAGGATATTCTAATTTATTTGGGTAAGATTTAATAAAAGATTATACCATGAATTTTCATCCAATATAAAAAAAACTCCAGCCCTGTGAAGAGACCACTGCAAACTGATGATCGCTGGACCAGGATTAGCAACTGTTCCAGCTACATCAACTAATGGGAATTCAAATCTGTTTAGATAAAGTCGCACACGTCCTCCATTAGTTCCAACCTAAGTTTGAAAGAAATGAACTGAATATAGTATACACTTAACTATTATTACATAACTTGAAAAAGGATATATTTACATATCAGTACCTCAGAGAGAAAGGATAAAAAGTCTCAAAAAGTGAATTTCATAGGAGAGCCAAATAAAGATTTTTCCCCATTCATTTTTATCTGATTTTTCTTTTATACTATTGTCTTTAATTTTGTATCATAATTTTTTTATATAATTTAATTTTTTTTCCTTTTTGAAAATATTGAACACTGTGTCTTTTTCCAGATTACAACTCAGTTTGGTTATGAAATGTAAATAAAGCACTATGTTCCTTCATCTTCATAATCACTGTTACAAAATGAGAATTTGCAAATTTATTTAATGCTAAAGGAGTTTCATTTTCTTCTCTAAAAGTAATAAAAATATATTATTAAAAATACAATAATGGAAAATATTTTTAAAAAAGGAATTATATATTATAGTCATAAAAAAATGTTATTAATGACAAAAAAGAATAGAATTAAGTACAATAAATATTTTAATAATCATAAAGAATCATAGAAAGATAAAATTTGATAAATTACAAGTATTGTTGAAAATACCTTCAAGATAACAAAAAAATACTGATTTCATAATAATCGCAAAAAAATTTATATAATAATATGTTAAAAAAAAAAATTGTTCTATACAACCATAGAAATATGAAATTCACAGAAATATTACACAATGAAACATTCAACACTTGTGTAATGAAAAACCAATTTCATAAATACTTTTAGATTATTCAAAATCATCATCTGCAGGAAATTGTCATGCATTATGTTTATGTTACAGACTCCTATATTAACGTATGACATTCACTTGGCAGGAATTGTAACAGTGACATAAAATATCATTGTATGTTTTAAAAGAAATTATTTGGATTGTTCTATGTCAAAGGAGTGAGAAAGTATTGTCTAACAAAAAACATACCAAAAGGTTCTTTTTTTTTATTTGCAACCGGCAGGCATTAAAATAACTATAGAAGTTTCTTATCAATATATAATTTTCTGTAAATAAAAAATTTTAGTTTGTTACACAAGAAATTTAAATCTAATTCTGTATTATACACTTTATATTTACTGAACTTTTTAGAAATAACTGTTGCCAATCCAATGAATTAAAGTAATTAATTCCTGAGCCTTTCTTCTTTTCAATAACTTGTACTTAATCGCTACGATAAATATCTTAATTCATGTGGCGATTATATAGAGAAGTAGTATAAGGAATGTAGTTTAAAATACAAAATATTTATAAAGTTTTCAGAATAAATTTTTTTTACAATGAAACATTATTTATTTTAAATAAATGATTATTCAACAAATGCATTTTTATTTACCCATTTAAAATAAGATATGTAACTCTACCTAATACTGTAATTTATTTTTATTACATTTCTTTCTCGCATAATGTTCTTTGTTAATTACTTTTTTAATGCAAGTGCTAATTAATTGTTTGCAGGTTTCAGACAGTGACAGAGTGTTTTCAGACAGACTGAAAGTGTTAATGACATTTTACTTTCAAGTTTAACATTTATCCTACCGTATAAGAAAGATTGATTGTAATGTGTGATCAAAACAAGATGTAAGCATGTGTATCTTATTCTCAAAAATAATGATTATAAGTTAAATACCATATAAACTGAAATAGAATATTGTAGAATTAATTATTGCATGTTGAAACAAGTTTTAAATATCTAAAAGCAAAAGCTATTCATAATATAATAAAATTAAAAACTAAATATAATTTTGAATGATAACAACACTACATTATAGTCTCCAACTAATAGTCATGGTAATAATTATTAGTTGGTGTCATTATGGACAGAGAGTTACTCATAGATAATTTTAACATTTCAAAACCATACTGTCACATTGAAGACTGTAATCTTGCCCTAAAGATGTCGTCAACCTCTCTTGTCACAAGAGAATTAGTCCTGAGTTAATGCTGTTGTAGACCCAAATTACTAAAGCACACCTATGATGCACAATAAAATTCCATTGATGCATATCAGTCACTCATCCTATTAATACACTGGATCTTAAGTTTGGGTAATTACTACTTAATGAAAACCAAATAATCATCCCTTTCTGTATCTAAACAAATAAATAATTATCTCATTTAATTATAAAATCATAGAGACTAAATGTACCTTAAGATATTTTTACAGAAGGCACACAAGCATAATTTTTTTAACATGGCAATTCAAAAAAATATTGAATAAAACCTTTCCTTACAAAGTATCATTTTCAAAGTCAGACACAATCTGTTTAGTCCGGTGTTTGATGGTAAAAATAAACTGCAATTTAAGAAGCACCTTCCATATGTCGCGAAGAGGGCCTGTAATGTCTTCTTCGGTATTCGACATGTGGTCGGTCAATCCTGATGTTTTGTTTTATAAATGATGTTTTTGTTGTTCTTCTTCTTTGTTTTGTTTTGTTTCAATGTATTGTTATTGTACCGTGTAATATTTTTATGTTTCGTGTTGTGTGTTGAACTCACTTTTACGTAATTTCAATCCTTAGAAACCACCCCTTATGATGAAATTTAAAAAAAAATCAAGTTTTCAACAGTTTGAAATGTTTTAATGGTGCATTTATAATGAATTCAAATCCCTTTACTGTTTATAATATAATTTATGATTTATTACAACATTTCAAACCTTAATAACCACCCCTTATGAAAAAAATTGTTAAAATTATGGATGTAATCGTTTTGTAGCTTATAATCAATTAAATGTGTAGAATAAACATTATTCCATATTCTGAAACATAATTTATGATTTGTTACAACGTATGGAACCCTTAGAATGACAAAAAAATTCTTAGTTTTCAACAGGTTAAAATGTTTTAATGGTTTATTTATAATTAATTATAAACTTTTAAAGTTTTTAATATAATTTATAATCTACTGCAACGCTCCAAACCTTACAAACCGGCTTCGTAATTAAAATTTACATGCTTCGAAAATTTCACCCAAAAAATTCAATTGGATTTTCAACGATAACTTCCTTAATTTTTAAGCTATCCAATCTATCAAAAAAACATTTTGCATGGAATTTTAATGGTTATTAGGCATGTAAAATTCAAATTCCTTGGGCCCTTCGTTTTTGGAATTTATAGTTTAAAGGGCTTAGGCGTGGTCTTCGCACTCAAATGCAAATTTCTAACGGTGATATCTCAATCAATTTTTATTCTATAGAAATAAAAAAACACAGTTTTCATTAAAAAAAAGAAAACAGAAAATTTGTACTTAGTATTTTTTTACGTATTTTAGTTTTTTAATTATGAAAAAATGAAGTTTTTTAAGAAATTTAAAATTTTTTTAAAATTTGAATCGACCTTTTCTTTCAAATCTAGTTATGTCAAACCGGTCAAACTTCTAGAACATATTTTTGTACTTAAATAAAGTAAATTGTAAAAGGATTACGTCCAATTTCAATTCTTGCGGAAAAGTCATTTCTTTCATTGCTGATGTTTTTTTTTCGAAAAAGTAAGACAACCCCCTTTTATTTTCATCATAACTACGTTAGTTTTCATGCTAATGATTTTTACCAAAGCTAATTTTAAAGGTCTTTTTAAGTACTTTGAAAATTACAGTATAAAAGTTTCCGTTTTTCCGTTATTTTATGTTGAAGGGTTCGAATTCAGTTTTCGTTTAACAAAAAGTTACCTTCAACGAGGCATAATTCGGTTCGTGTTGCATCTACAGAAATAAATAAAAAATTTAGTATCTTCGTTACTCCAAAAGTTTCATTTTTGCCAATATTTTTTTCGATAAAACGTAAGGTTTTTGAGTTATTCGTGAAAAATCAACATTTTCATTCAACCACGAATAATTCAAAAAGTATTGACTACAAAAAATTTTTATAAAACTTTTTTGCTCAGAATTTATTCCTAAATCGATTTCTGTGGTTATTTTGAATGTAATAATTTCCACTCACGAGAAGGGGTGGCTTCCACTCCCAGGGTAAAAGCACACATCGGCACTATATAACTTTTGTTCTTTGAGCTAATTACTGTCTAAATTTCATGTAAATCGGTTTTGTCCAGTAGAAATCTGTGCGAAAAACCGTCAAACACTAGACTAGATTCTGATTAATGAAGCAATTCTGTTAATTTTTCTACATTCTGTCTTATCCATCAGTATTTTCTTACTAAAATCTTAATTTAGTTATTTTCCAACTGGAAATTTCATTGATGTCATATATTTCTCAAAGATTAGATAAAAATGATAAAAATTTAATTCTTCCTTACTTACTTACTTACCAGAAACATAGGATTCCCATCTGGTGATGGTTCTACACAGTTAATGGAAGATGTATCTTCTGTAATTAAAAGAAATACACTTGTACAGCAAATTATCTTAAGCTAGTTTTATTATTATATCTCGTATAAAAAGCAAGTGTAGGAAATGTCTCAAACTTGGTTCTTACTCTTCTTCAAAACAGTAGAAGTAGGATATTATTTCTCAAAATTGATTCACCATAAACTACTCCAAAATATTGTATTAATTATTAGAATATTCAGTGAGAAACTGCTGTTATGTTATAGTAAATTCTCAGATATTCAGAGATTGTCCTGTTAACTGAAATTTATACATTTTTAATCAATGATCCATGATGACTTTTAAATCACTTTTAATAATAATCATTCCATCAAAGACTAAATGTATACAGATTTACTAGATGCCGTTCGGCATCTAGTTGATGTTGTCCCTCCAACATCTTTCAACAGCCAAAAAAGAAACATTTTATTTTTTTGGTCTGTCTTTTTTCTGACATGTCCAACTGCCAACATATGTGCTCTGAAGAGCACATATGTACTGAAGATATAACAAATTACAGTCATTACATTCAAAGATTCACTCTTACAGTCAATTACCTATTAGCATAATAATTCACAGCTTGGGTTACAGTTACATTTTGAAATGCAACATATGACTATGATATAAATAAAGTAGAAATTGTTATTTGTTCTATACATTGTATTGAGTGTAATATTTTGTCTGTAGAGTAAATATTTATTGTCAGTGTAACTGCAATCTGTAGGATAGTAACTGTATATTATGCTTCACAAATTATGTTTTTAATTTTAATTGTTAACAACTTCTTTTACCGGTTTACTCTGATTATAATCAGTAATATTAAATTGAAAATGACTTAACAGCATTTATGAAATAGAGTATTTACTCTTAAAGTTTGTATGAGTAAAATAAAATACATTTAACTAACCTAATTTAGTTCTATATATCAGAGGCTGTGTTTTTCCACTAGGCTGAATGCAGTGAGCTACTAAACCAACATTTGTTCCAATGTAAATATGATTATTATTTACAGCCATTACTCTAAATTGAAGCTTTGTGTCAAATGACCTGTAAGATAGATAAAAACAAAAATTACTTTTTTTAAGATTATTTTTAATATATCAATTATATTATATACCTATTCTTTTGATTATATATTCTTGTTAATCTGAAATCAACAAGAATTGATTTTTTTTTTTTATATATATTATTTAAAGTAAAGGAATCATGCAATCTTTTTCTTTACTTTAAATTACATAAATGTTATTGCTTGTTTTTTTGTTATTTACTGTAATCACTTCCTCCAATAATTAATTTGGCTTTTTTTTGTATTTGTTTCTTAATCTCTTTCGGAATATTTCTTAATGACCAGCGACACTTTCCTTACTCCTTTTGCTGAAAAGATTTATTGAAATGTGAGGTTTTTTTGAGAAAACACTTAAAAAATTATTTTTATATTAATAAGTCAAAGTGTAGCTCATCAGATTTAAAAGCCTGTTATTCAACATATGTTTTACTGGATTTTTTATTGGTTATTGCAGACCAATAAAAAATCCATTGCAGACTGTCTAGTCTAGAGTATAAGATATTTCCAATTATGCAAAGTACAAGGCATTGAAATTAAAAGAGGCCCCATAATTAATTTAGTCTCTAAATAATAATTTATTGGCAAACATATTCACAAAAATTTACAGAAAGTGTGAAAATGATATCCATCCACTTGTCAACAAATTTGACCATACTACTACTTGATAGCTGCACCCTGTTCATTTCCTAGATGCCAATGGTAATGTTTTCCTAAATTTCTGCAGGATGTGTGGATTGCTCCTATAGATAATTTCTTTTAAGTAACTCCCACAGAAATAGTCTGAACTAGTCAGATCAGGGGATCTTGGTGGTCACAATATCCTTTAGACATGATTCTTCCATTGAAAAAATCTTGTAGCATAGTAGAGCAAGCCGTTATTGGTGTTCTCTTGTTGCAACCAGCAGTCATACTCATCCTCTTTCACTAAAAGTATGAACTGTTGGATAATTTCTTGGTGGACAGCAGCAACCACAGGTTTTTTTTCAAAACTAGAGTCCTATTATTCATCATCTTGAAACTGTACACCATACACCTATTTTTGGGGGATAGGGGAGATTAAAAAAAAATGTACAGTTTTTCAGTCCCCCATGTTTGGTAGTTTTGACTATTCACACACCTACCAAGGTGAAACCATGCTACATCTGTGAAAAAAAGTTTTCTAAATTTCCAATGTTGCCTTTAATGAAGTTCTTGATCCATTGACAGTAGTGAACCCTTTTAGTATAATATCAAGAATTATCGATATGAATAACATCTCAACACCCATTCCATCCATAAACAAAAAATAAATATAACTGTAATTAAATAATTACACTCTCCATAAGAGAAAGACTCAGCAGCAAGGAAATTTTGTCCAGGTTCTGCAATTAGTAGGGAGATAAATAAATCTCCTGCTATCCTTGCATTCCAGCAATCTCCTCACTGCAGTGTGGGTTGAACCTAGTGAAGAAATGCTCTTTTCTGGCTTAGTCTCCAGAAAAATTTATAGAGGGATCTTTCGACTTTCACTTTAATGTCCTGTACAATCTTTGTCATTAAAACTGACCTGTATCAACATGTTTCTGGTCCAACCGCAAACTTTTCACAAATTTTTTTATCAAACTAAATAACACTTTGTACTGGTGCTTCCTTTTCAAATCTCTCCCTGAACTTTCACAGACAACATGACATTTCATTTGTAACTAAGTTTTCATCACAAATACATGTTCTTCAACAGTTAACCACATTTTAACAAACAACACACAATTAATTAACAATACCAACACAATAACACACAAACACACAAGAACAACACACGACCTTGTTCAAAATCCAATGCTCAACACAGAGTGGCAATACTCAAATGGGTAGGTAATAAACAGTCAGCCCTCCCTACTCCAGTTCCAGTTTTACCCAGTTTTACATTATTTTACCCTTCTAATACCAATATATGAATTTTAACAAAAGTATGCATTTAGTGTAAACTACTGAGTAATGGGGCTTCTTTTAAGTTGAACATTCTGTATATTCCCATTTATTTCAAGGAAAACCCACACGTCACAAACTGTTTTATAATTCAGTAAGACCTGTAGAAATTTTTCTTTCCATATTTTAATCACACAATTTTTCAAAACTCTGCAATAAATTTATATTGATTTATTAATGAATTTTAGTTATAGATATTTTACAAAACTTGAAGATGTTATCTTTCCTCACCTTCCAATTACAGCCCTTAAACTCTTTCAATAATTTACAATTTCTCCAGCTTACAAGTTTCTCCATACATTAGAAATCCACAAAACCATATTGTTTTCAAGTGATCAAAGACTATTCCTATATTTAGTTTTTAGTGCAACCATATACAAAACCCTTTACACAGAGTTAAGAAAAGGATTAATATTTTCAATGCTTCTGTGACTAAATTTCCATACTAATTTCAACGATAAGCCAAAACGTATCTAAATCTTCAGATGTGATTTGTAGATATAACGTTTTATCAACAGACATTCAGATGAGCTTATCGTGAATATCAACTGGTAACTTAGCAGCTGCAACAACATTTTCACTAAATGGTTTCAGTACCCATTTGTTCCTCCGTTCGGATCTCCGGGTGGGGACTACTAAGGAAGGGGTCACCAGAAAATTAAAAAATAACATTCTACGAGTCGGAGCGTGGAATGTTAGAAGCTTGAAAAAGGTTGGTAGGCTAGAAAATTTAAAAAGGGAAATGGGTAGGACAAATGTGGATATAGTAGGAATTAGTGAGGTTCGGTGGGAAGAGGAAGGCGACTTTTGGTCAGGTGATTTTAGAGTAATTAACTCAGCGTCAAATAATGGGCAGGCAGAAGTAGGTTTCGTGATGAACAAGAAGATAGGGAGGAGAGTGGAGTATTTCAAAACGCATAGCGATAGAATCATTGTAATAAGGATAAAATCAAAACCTAAACCGACAACGATTGTTAACGTTTATATGCCTACAAGCGCCCATGATGATTATGAGGTAGAGTGTGTATACGAAGAGATTGATGAAGCAATTAAACACGTAAAAGGAGATGAAAATTTAATAATAGTTGGAGATTGGAATGCAAGCATTGAAAAAGGCAAGGAAGGAAATATAGTGGGTGAATACGGGCTGGGCAAAAGGAATGAAAGAGGGGACCGACTTATAGAATTTTGCACGAAGTATAATTTAGTAATTGCCAACACCCAATTTAAAAATCATAATAGAAGAATATACACTTGGAAAAAGCCAGGCGATACTGGAAGGTATCAGATAGATTATATCATGGTTAAGCAAAGATTTAGAAATCAACTCGTTGCCTGCAAAACTTACCCTGGAGCAGACATTGATAGCGACCATAATTTGGTGATAATGAAATGTAGATTGGGGTTTAAAAACCTGAAGAAAAGGTGTCAGATGAATCGGTGGAATTTAGAGAAACTTGAGGAAGAGGAGGTAAAGAAGATTTTTGAGGAGGACATCGCAAGAGGTCTGAGTAAAAAAGATAAGGTAGAAAATGTAGAAGAAGAATGGGAGAATGTTAAAAAGGAAATTCTTAAATCAGCAGAAGCAAACTTAGGCGGAATAAAGAGAACCGGTAGAAAACCTTGGGTTTCAGATGATATATTGCAGCTGATGGATGAACGTAGAAAATATAAGAATGCTAGTGATGAAGAAAGTAAAAGGAACTATCGGAAATTAAGAAATGCTATAAACAGGAAGTGCAAACTGGTGAAAGAAGAGTGGATTAAAGAAAAGTGTTCAGAAGTGGAAAGAGAAATGAACATTGGTTAAATAGACGGAGCATACAGGAAAGTTAAGGAAAATTTTGGGGTACATAAATTAAAATCTAATAATGTGTTAAACAAAGATGGTACACCAATATATAATGTCGATAGATGGGTGGAATATATTGAAGAGTTATACGGAGGAAATGAATTAGAAAATGGTGTTATAGAGGAAGAAGAGGAAGTTGAGGAGGATGAAATGGGAGAAACAATACTGAGATCTGAATTTAAGAGAGCATTAAAAGATTTAAATGGCAGAAAGGCTCCTGGAATAGACGGAATACCTGTAGAATTACTGCGCAGTGCAGGTGAGGAAGCGATTAATAGATTATACAAACTGGTGTGTAATATTTATGAAAAAGGGGAATTTCCATCAGACTTCAAAAAAAGTGTTATAGTAATGATACCAAAGAAAGCAGGGGCAGATAAATGTGAAGAATACAGAACAATTGGTTTAACTAGTCATGCATCAAAAATCTTAACTAGAATTTTATACAGAAGAATTGAGAGGAGAGTGGAAGAAGTGTTAGGAGAAGACCAATTTGGTTTCAGGAAAAGTATAGGGACAAGGGAAGCAATTTTAGACCTCAGATTAATAGTAGAAGGAAGATTAAAGAAAAACAAACCGACATACTTGGCGTTTATAGACCTAGAAAAGGCTTTCGATAACGTAGATTGGAATAAAATGTTCAGCATTTTAAAAAAATTAGGGTTCAAATACAGAGATAGAAGAACAATTGCTAACATGTACAGAAACCAAACAGCAACAATAACAATTGAAGAACATAAGAAAGAAGCCCTAATAAGAAAGGGAGTCCGACAAGGATGTTCCCTATCTCCGTTACTTTTTAATCTTTACATGGAACTAGCAGTTAATGATGTTAAAGAACAATTTAGATTCGGAGTAACAGTACAAGGTGAAAAGATAAAGATGCTACGATTTGCTGATGATATAGTAATTCTAGCCGAGAGTAAAAAGGATTTAGAAGAAACAATGAACGGCATAGATGAAGTCCTACGCAAGAACTATCGCATGAAAATAAACAAGAACAAAACAAAAGTAATGAAATGTAGTAGAAATAACAAAGATGGACCACTGAATGTGAAAATAGGAGGAGAAAAGATTATGGAGGTAGAAGAATTTTGTTATTTGGGAAGTAAAATTACTAAAGATGGACGAAGCAGGAGCGATATAAAATG
Organism: Lycorma delicatula; assembly: GCF_047948215.1. Classification (NCBI taxonomy): domain Eukaryota; kingdom Metazoa; phylum Arthropoda; class Insecta; order Hemiptera; family Fulgoridae; genus Lycorma; species Lycorma delicatula. Next base: position 132,123,062 of record NC_134459.1, read on the forward strand.
CCGAATAGCACAAGCTAAACGAGCCTTCAGTAAGAAATATAATTTGTTTACATCAAAAATGAATTTAAATGTCAGGAAAAGATTTTTGAAAGTGTATGTTTGGAGTGTCGCTTTATATGGAAGTAAAACTTGGACAATCGGAGTATCTGAGAAGAAAAGATTAGATGCTTTTGAAATGTGGTGCTATAGGAGAATGTTAAAAATCAGATGGGTGGATAAAGTAACAAATGAAGAGGTATTGCGGCAAATAGATGAAGAAAGAAGCATTTGGAAAAATATAGTTAAAAGAAGAGACAGACTTATAGGCCACATACTAAGGCATCCTGGAATAGTCGCTTTAATATTGGAAGGACAGGTAGAAGGGAAAAATTGTGTAGGCAGGCCACGTTTGGAATATGTAAAACAAATTGTTGGGGATGTAGGATGTAGAGGGTATACTGAAATGAAACGACTAGCACTAGATAGGGAATCTTGGAGAGCTGCATCAAACCAGTCAAATGACTGAAGACAAAAAAAAAAAACCCATTTGTTGAAGAAATTATTTTTTTCTTCCAGGAAACACTCTGCCAATTGAATTTTTGGCTTAAGTAAATGAATTTTCATGGTATCCAAACTGTGGCGAATTAATAGTGTCTTCTTCATCCAAATTTTTCTCAGTATAATCGGAAGTGAATGGGAACATATCAAAGTTTTTGCTTTGAAGGTGAATAATCCAGATATCAAACTTCTTAATAAAGCATGAAATTTGTCATTAATAAAATGTTTATATCACATCCTTATAATTTCACATTCAAGTCATTAAATGAGAAAATATATCAGCCAAGTAAGCCAACAGAAACATATACTCATTATTCTGTAAAAACACTGAGAATGGCCTTTGTTTATCCTGGAAAAATATTATTAATTCATCTCCAATAACCGGGTTAACACTTTCCCCTGTGATAACTAATAACCATCTGACTTCTGTATGGAAAAGAAGAGATTTTTTTGCCCATTTTATTGCATAGCTTACAAACAGCCTATTCTGTAATGATTGACTTTTAATAGAATTAAGCATTTTTACAGCTTTACAAAGAATTTTTTTGAGTTTTTCCAGCATATTTTTGTGGCAAGAACATGTCTGTGAAGGAAGGAGTGAGTCTATTTCGCCCTTGGTATAAGACAATCTTTTAATTTTTTTCAGAAATCCATTGTTCTTTCCTGTTATCACCTTTGCACTATCACTACATACTGTAATACTTTTGTCCAATCTGTGATATAGTTTTTTGTAGCTTCATAAAAAAAAACATCAAAAAGACATTGTCCTATTACATGATCATACTGATTGAACTGTTCCTATCACATTCATATCTCAGAAAACCTAAGAACTGAGAAATGTTTGCCACTTCTGTTTATTCTTCAAACTAATACTAAAAAATTCACTTCAACTCACTTGCTGCCTGATCTGATTGTAAACATCAGTAGCCATGTCTTTGATTTGTCTTGATACTGTGTCGTTAGTAAACAGAATTTTCATTTTTTTTGCTTCTTCCACACTTATTACAACATTGACCATATCAATTGCAGCAGTCAATATGAGGTTTTTGGAATTATGTGGGGTTTGAATATCTTAGCCCTCTTTAATGCAACGAGATAAGATGCTTCAAGTGTACTTTTATCAATATGGCTTGATTTACAAATAGAAGCTTAAGTGAATTTGTTCTGAATGTTTCATAACCACATTACCACTATTGTTCCTTCACAACTATTTGTGTCTTTAATTATTAAATGACACTCATATGTTCACATATACACTAAACTCTATTCTGTAATATGTTCATATGTAACAGAATAATATTTAACAAAGCAAATTAAAAGATAGAAAATAATTACCATACCTAGAAAAACATGCTGTAACATCTATTGAAGTGCTGGATACCAGTCTTACCCGACCCCATGGTGCTAAACCTGGAATATTGGAATTTACTGAACAATCTTGATGAAGAAGCTTTGACAAATTTACTACAGTCCATATTATTAAAATGCCCTCTTCTTCTAAAGTTGCAACCTTAAAATAAAAGATTCATATGTTTAAAATTCTCTTAAGTTAGATTGTATTACTTAATTGTTTCTTTAAAAATTATCAAATGTATTGAGGAAACACAAAGACCCACTTTCAAATAAGTGATTGTATCACTTATTTTAAGAGCTGTTCAAGTCCATTATGTAATAAAATGATTTCCTTACTAATGCCAGAAATAAAATAAATGGATATGAAAGTAATCATTATTATCTAAGTAACTAGCAATACTATAATAGTTATACTCAGATTATTACTATTCCATATATATATAATTATTATTGTTATTTATTTTATAAATTACAGACTACCATCCTATTATAGTTATTTAAAGAAATAAGAATATTATCTTATGAAAGTGCAAGTCTGGTCAAGACTCATACGTAAAGCCTTCTGGATGAAAGGTAAGAGATGGTAGTACTCTACTGCAGAGTCGGCAGAACAGTATTTGAGTTACAGATTTGAAGTATATTAATATATTATGTTTGTTGCAGTATTACGTTTTATAAGGGTCATTTCTACTGTAGTCACTAGCCATAATTTAACTTATTATTTATCTTTATCAATCTATGTTAACTGGTTTATTAGCTTTTCACATGGCTTTTCACATCATTATTTTACTTTTTTAAATTTCCTTGGTAAAATTCCCTGAAATACTGCAAGCATTGGGAACTAACAGTTGCAGATTAAAATTTATTGAGTTACCACATTGTCTTTTATATTAAAACTTCAGTTAAGTGAATGTTAAGTTGTGAAACTTTACATAAAGATAGGAAATAAAAAAATGTAAGAATTTAAGTTTATAGACTGTAAAATGGTACGTTTATATAAAAAATCTCTGATGCATTCACTTAAGTAGAATGAACTATTAACAGGTTATATTTTACTATTTATATTTTTTCACAAAAAGAACATTTTTCAGAGATTGTCTTTAATTGAGAGAACAAAAAGTACCTGGTTAATATAAAAAATAAACATTCTGTAACCAGCTACATAGTGATGTTATTTTTATATTCTGTATTTGCAAAACGGAGAATAAACCGTTTTTAATTCAGAACATCTTATCACACTGGTATTAATTTTACCATGAACAAATTAAATAATATATTGTATCATGATATAACATTTTTAGGTTGTAGGCTATGTAGTGACACCTGCTATAAACTTTGTAAAATCAAATAAATACTATTACAAGTAAAAAAATTAATATAAGTGCTGGTTAGCATTATAGGTTGCACTTCTTAGTAACTGATAATTCTGCATCACCTGGAAGATCTTAAAGAGTACTATTCTATAAAATGGATGAATTAATGTCAAATCCTGCTACTAAAGTTAAACACAGTTCATGAATCACAGACGAATATTAAGATCAATTTAACTGCATATTGTTAATAGTTATCACTATATAATAAATCCATAGTAGTTAATGATACATAAAAAAAAGAATGAATCAAAAAACTTTAACTAACTGATATTTCAATGTGATTAATTTCATCAGATTTAATATGCTCATAAATAGCTTGCAATAACAAGATTTATGGACATTATACACAAAAATCTGTGAACAAATGGCCACCAGTCTTAAAATTAATAAAGAGAACATTGTGTTATATAGCAAACAGTGCTGACATGCAATCAAGGCATGGTGTTTGGAAAATAAAATTTTTCCTGGATATTAAATTTTCTGTGTTTTTTTAGATATATAAATATAATTAGATAAATTTTGAATACAAGTATGTTTGTGTTTACCTAACACTTAGAGTTAAGCTTAAATAAGAGCTGTTTTTTATTATCAGTTAAATTTAAAAAAAGAAGATATTCACCTGTGTAACAGAGGTAAATTCAGTTTTTTCCTCTGTTTTATTATTAAGACAATGAATTGACACTACTGTACTTCCATGAGCTGATTCACTCAAAACCTTTGCTGAAACAGATCATTATATTTATTAGGTGTTAATTCAAAACTATATTGTGCCTATCTATAGGACTTATGCCTAATTAAAGTTTAGATTTAGGACCTACCTGCCTGTTGTTTGCTAATATTCACTAAACAATGCCATTAACTGAGAACAATGTACATAAACAGAGTAGAAATTTAAATCCAATTAACAGAAAAAAATAAAAAATAAAAACACATCAACTGGATTTGAACTTGTCCTTGAATCATCATAGAACACCTGTTAAAGCGACTTAATAGTGAAGATGTAAACCCCTTCATCCAAGTGACTACAATAGAATTTACATTTTATTATGTTATTACTTACTGTAAATTTTCCTAATTGGTCAATTGTTATATTAAAATTAAAATACTTGTTGTATATCAATGATCATTTAAAACTAAAATCAGGTGTATAAGAAACTTTGATTATGTCATGAATCTCATAAGCAGGCAAGATTTTCAGACACAGTAATTTACATGATTAAAATCTTTGGAGATTCTTAGGTTTCTCAAACTGAAATATTTATAAAAGTAGGTCAACGCCTCATGACAAAATATTTTTGTATTTACTCACTCACTTAGAGTACACTTAAAAAAAAAAAAAATAGTGGAAAAAAATTATACTTGCTACCCTTTAGGTAAAACTTTTTAATTTACATCCTTTTTTGTTTAGAATTCCTTTCTGAGCAAAAAAGAAAAGATTTGGAAAAGTTGTGTGAGATCAACTTTTTTTTACAATTAGACAAAGTAGTCAAATTGTATCTTTATGACAACTATGATCAAATTATTACAATCATGTATATAAACCCATCCAATATGTACCACCCAAAATCATGCATATGTTCACACCCATTTTCTTTCCTTTATAAAGGAATAACAACATCATATACAGCTTCTATTTTAATAAATTAAAAGTATTATATTTTTACAAACCTGTGATAAATGTGGGAGAGTGTAAAGTCCATTCAGCACCTTGAACGCCTGTTCTTTTATGCCATATGGACTTTTCTCTTAAATCCCAAAGGCAGACAGATCTGAAATATAATTTATTTTAAACTAGAAATAAATTTTTCACCCTTTAAAAATAAACTAAAATTTAGAAATTTGTAATTATTTAAAGCTTATTTTGTTAAGAGAATCCTGTTCATATGATATCAATTACTATCTAAATTTTATTAAGTATGTTACGATACCTTCTTAGTAATTTTACACTACTTTTAATTATCAATTTTGATTTAAACTAAAAAATTTAGACATTTCTAAAGTTTCATAGTAGCTACAATTTGCATGTTGTCATATATTTTTTTCAGCTAGTAGAGGAGTGGGTTATAAAATGCTTCTTGTGGTGAAAATGACAGATACTTATTATTGAACTTTAGCTGAAAAGTAGTAGCAGATAGATAACAGAATTGACAATATTTTAATTATGATTAACTTCTCCATATGAAGTGATGGAATAAGCCTCTCATTATAAACTACAGTTAATTATATCCACAAGTATTATTTTTCATACACAGTAATAATTTAACTAAAGAATTTCTTTATTTTATTGCATTCCTATCAAAAAATTTTTATATTATAAATTTTTTTGGAGATATTAATTTTTTTTTCTATTAATTACCTATTAAGTAATTTTATTTATTCATTTTCTTTTTTATTTGGAGAGTTAAAGGACCACATACCAACTTTCATTTAGCTTCCTTTTTATCTCTTTTAATGTTTTCCCATACTTTTACTGACTTTTAGAAAAAAAATATTGCATAACTTTTGGTCGCATGGTGGGAATGACAGTTAAAAAGTTCTTTCTTTATGTTTTGTAGTATGAGTAGTATGAAAATACCATATATATACGAGGTGTGATCAAAAAATACGGTGAATGAATTTTTATAGCGGCAACTGCCGACGCTACATCCATATGCTGTAATTTGTCCAATAGCGTGATCAACTGAGACAGGCAGGCACAAGTTGTAACACGTTCGAGCTTGCCAGTCAGCTGCCAGAGCCGCTAGAGTGAGGTTGTGTTAATCGTGTCTGTCGCTCAACATGGATTTTGAACAACATATTAACATTAAGTTGCAAAAGAGTGCCAAAGAAGCTCACAAAATGTTAGAATCGGTGTACGGCGATAATGTGGTAACTTTGAAGACTGTGTACAAGTGGTATGACCGATTTAAAAACAGAAATGAGTCTGTTGAAGACGAGCAGCGTGCGGGACGTCCAGTAACCTCAAAAACAGTTGAAAATGTGCAAAAAGTGGAAACAATGGTTCGTTCAAACAGGCAAATGACTATTCGAGAGCTATCGGAAGACCTTAACATCTCGTACAGATCCGTACAAAGCATTTTAACTAATGAATTGCAAATGAGACGAGTGAGTGCAAAATTTGTTCCCAGACTTTTGAGTGATGAACAGGAGGAAAATCGTGTGTCAATTTGCACGAAGTTGAAGAGTCTTCTTCATGGCCAAAATTGTAACTGGATATAAAATTTGGGTCTATGGCTATGACCCTGAGACCAAAATGCAGAGTTCCCAATGGTAAACCAGTTCATCTCCTCGCCCTAAAAAGGCACGTCAGTCAAAATCCAACATCAAGGTCATGCTCGTTGTTTTTTTTCGATAGGGAGGGCATAGTGTGATCAGAGTTCGTTCCAAGGGGAACAACTGTAAACTCTGAATTTTATAAGGGTGTACTGCAACGTTTGCGAAACGACGTACGAAGAAAGCGACCAGAAAAATGGGCCAATGGCTTCCTTCTTTACCTTGACAACGCGCCGTGTCACACCTCGCTTCTCATTCGCGAGTTTTTGGCCGAAAAAAGTGTTCCTGTCTGTCCACATCCGCCATACTCACCGGATTTAACACCATGCGACTTTTGGCTCTTCCCAAAAATTAAAACTGTGCTTAAAGGAAAACGTTTTGCGACCATTGCTGACATTGAGAGGGCCACGACCGAGCAGCTGAAAGCCCTTCCGAAAGACGCCTTCCAGAAATGCCTCCAGTCATGGAGTCAACGTTGGGATAAGTGCATTGCTAGCCAAAGACAGTACTTTGAAGGAAATTAAATCGAATATATGTATGTGTGTGTGTGTGGTGTGTGTTTAAAAAACTTCTTGTTCCAAATAATCGTAATGAAATAATGGAATCAAAGCATCTGGTATTCTTATTTCTGTATTTCTATATATATATGTGTGTGTGTGTGTGTGTGTGTAGCAGTGTAACTGAAGTAAAATTTTGATGTAAGATTGGTAAAGTCATTCTTGAATTACACTCAATTTAAGGTCAAAAAAATTGCAGTGGGGCAAGTTAAAGCATGGTTTGTGCTTGCAAGTTTGAATGTTGATATTTCTTTTTATAAATATTTTAAGTATTTACCATTAAATAGTACCCAAGTAAAATAACAAAAAGTCTGTCTCTCTCATTTCAGTTTATATTAATTCTTTGTAATTGTTTTTCTCTTCTTTTTTTGACCATTTTGTTCCTCTTTTTGGTATAGAATTTGTTGCAGAATCAGTTCATATTGATCATTATTCTAAAGTTGTCTCCATTACTTCTTTTGGAATTATTTGTTTTTCATTAAATCTTTACAGGTTTCTGCAAACCATTTTAGTTCCACTTATTTATTTTTAAGTGGTTAAATGTTTCTTTTTTGTTAATCTATTATTAATTTTACAAAGGCAGCCATAAAAATGGACTCTTTTCTTTTTGATTTTAGTAGAGAATTTTCCATTTTGTTTATATAGTTTTTCATTTATCTGTATTTTCCTGCCTTGTTCAATCAAAATTTTATTTTTTTTGTAGTTTATTAATTTTACATGAGATTGAAGCTTGTGAATGGAAATAAGGTATGAAAAATTTTAGCCTCTGAGAGAATGATAATCTTGACCAGGTTTTCAATGTGACCCATTGGGTTGGTCTAGTGGTGAACGCGTCTTCCCAAATCAGCTGATTTGGAAGTCGAGAGTTCCAGCGTTCAAGTCCTAGTAAAGCCAGCTATTTTTACAAGGACTTGAATACTAGATCGTGGATACCGGTGTTCTTTGGTGGTTGGGTTTTCAATTAATCACACATCTCAGGAATGGTCGAACTGATAATGTACAAGACTACACTTCATTCACACTCATACATATCATCCTCTGAAATATTATCTAAACGGTAGTTACCGTAGGCTAAACAGGAAAATGAAAGGTTTTCAATGTGAAAATTTTCTGGATGAAAGACCAGTAGACCACAAGGTCAGCAAATTGTACCAAAATAAATGAATTAATATCTAAATACAGGTAATATTATTTAGGATTAGTTATGTCTATTTATGCTTACATTTCTTTTGGTATATTTTTCCTTTAATGCTCTGCTTATTGGATTTTAAAATTTTTAATTATTGTCTGTCTCAGTGAGCATATTTTCATTTAGAAATATTGCATTTTTTACTACATTATGTTATTCTCACATCACAAAATTAATAAACCCAATAAATTATATAACAATTTTAAAAAACAGAAACAAATTTTAAACTTTATTAAATTTTAAGTTTTTTTTAAATTTTTAAATCTACAAACGTTAATGTATATTGCCGTACTTATGCCTTCAGTCCATGCATACATATCCTATGCATCACAGATTAAATAAAAAATTATGTGACAAATTAATAGAGAATTCTACAGCAGAAAATGAATTGCTAAAGATGCTAATTTGTAACTCATCAGTTGTTAGTCCTACATTCCCCTACTAATAGCACCCTAGCAAACATCTTGCTAAATCTGTGTTACGTCATTATGATTGAACGTTTATACAATTTCTCAGGTGATTGTGTGGGTATGATAATTATATTAGTAATTTTGGTGAGTTAAATATTTCTATGTTTTGAGTTAAGTGATTTATTTTTTAATCTAATTATAAAATCAGTAATAATATGTTTTTTTCTATTGTTATTATTTTCGTAGTAAGAAATTGCATCACTTGAGCACGTGGAAGTAAATAACCTATAAATTTCGTCATTTAAAACTAATGCATTGTGTATGTTTTTCTACTTTGGAAGCATTTTTTTAATGTAGTTTTTTTTAATTAGCTACTCGTTATCTATATCGTTATTTTTTAATGTCTTTACCTACTAAATTTTAATTTATTTCAAAATTAACCTATATTACTTTAAAAAATGACTTCTTCCTTGGAAATGCACATAAAAAATATATCTTCTTTTATTCTAATGCCGGTTGTTTCTTTTTTATGACAAACAGAGAGTGCTGAAATATAAATTAATAATGAGTTACTTCAAACGTTGATGTGTGAAGAAATTCTGTCTGATACTAAATCTGTAACCAGTGAAAATAACAATGATGATTATTTAGCTGATTCTTCTGAAATACTGTTAAATGAGTTTTCTTTCCACCAAGAATAGATTTCTTATTATTTCTACTGAGTTTAATCACCTGACTGGACCAACACAAAAAAATAACATTTAATAAACCTATCACCCCTACCTGTTTTTTTAAATTCTGATTAATACTGACATAGATTTCATTTCAGACAAGCATGTTCACATAACAATCAGGAAAACTATATATTCCAATCACAATTAAATAAATAAAAACTTTCAGTGGAATTAATATTATAATGGAAATAAAATAGCTACCAAGTTACAGAGATTACTGGTCGGCAGACATTGATCTTCATGACTCTTATATTTCCAAATTAATGCTAATGAATCACTTCAGCTGGTTCTTGGGAATTTCCACTTAAATGACAATAATCTCTTATCACATCAAGATAGTCCTGATTTTGACAAACTGTATAAGTTAAGACCATTTCTAGATTTAGTCTAAGATTTTTCTGAGTCATTCAAACCAAATAGTAGCTGCGGCAATAGTAGCTGTGGATGAATCCATGATAAAATTCACAGGGAGAAGTTATTTAAAGTAATATTTACCCCAAAAAAAAACATTAAACTTTGTTATAAGGTGTGGATGTTAGCTGACACATGTGGTTATGTTCTGAAACATTAAATTTACACAGGAAAAGTCAGACAAACTGTCCAAAGAAATCTAGAAGAGAATACTGTCAAGAAGATAACTGAACAACTCAAAGCTATAACCACAGAGTGTATTTTATCTTATGGAAGAATTGAAAAAAAAAACTTGCTTGTGGCACTGTAAATAAAAATAGGATTAATTTATGAAATTTTAAAGATGACAGGGAAATGTCATGTGGCAATTACCAATGGTGCTCAAGTGGAACCACAATTGCAATTAAGTGGAAGGATAATAACACTGTCTATTTGTTATCAAATTTCCACAACTGCAAAGAAGAGAAGGAAGTATCAAGACAAGGTCAAGATAAAGAAAAAAAGTTTTCCTTGTCCAGCAGCAGTGATCAGTTATAACAGAAAGATGAATTATGTAGATAAATTTGACCAAATAAAATCAATATATGAAATAGACTGCAAGAGCCGTAAATGATGGTACATAATTTTATTTTATCAATGCTGCTGCTGTTAATGCATTTGTGGCACAATAGCTTCCCAATTGATCGCTTAACACTGAAAAACTTCAGGTATCAAATTAGTTTTGGACTGATGGCAAAATCAGAAGCTCAAATGTGTACTACTCCCGCTGAAACATCTTCAGCAGAAAAAATTATAAGATAGATAAACTAATTATACCCATTCAAATAAGACAGTCAGGATCCAGCTACCAGCTGAAAGGTCATCGCATAAAAGATGTGTTTTGTGCAGCACAAAGAAGTCAAAGTAGAGATTTTGGATTTGCAGTGTATGCAATGTTCCACTTTGTTTAGGAAAATCAAATGTGTGTTTCCAAAAATACCATCAATAATAATAATATTCAAAACAAAAGCTGCTAATAGATTGAATAAGTTGCATTTCATATTTTTTTGGTGTATATCAATATTTTTTATCTTGTTATTTTTTAGTATATAATTAAAAATATTTTACCATTCATTGTTTTTTTGTTAGTTTATTAATAAACAGAGTTTTAATTTTGTCTCCAGTAAAATTAAATTACCAAAAAAATTTTTTTTCTATTATAATTATCTTAGTTTTGCATTTCCAAGTAAAAAGTCCCGTGGCTGCATAGTGATGTTAAAGATGCATCACCTTATCAGAACAGGAAGGTAATTTTTTTTAAACATTGTGGAATCATCATTAGGGTCCCTAGGAAACCAAAAGATAGGTTTACTCCAATTTAGAAAGAATTAATTTTGCTGTGTAACATGGGCTCAAAGGATTCACAAACACCCTGTGCTGCAAAGAGTTAAAAGTTTATTAATGTTGATTATCTTAACAGTTTTATCATATAATTATTTGTTAAAATGCTTGTAGTATAGTTAAATTACAACTATATTGCTTGATATGATTTAGATAAACTAACTATAATATAACAACTAAATAGATAATAACTGTGACTCTCATACACAACAGACATGACTAATTTTATACTATGACGACCAGTTGTTGTAATTTTACCTTTTTTTAAAGTTACATTCCACATACATTCCAAATTAAAGTTACATTCCAAATTGAACAATAACTTTTCCTGAGGATGGTCGAATGACCAAAAGTGCTAGAAAAGAGAACGTGGAGTAATTGTTGGTAAGGTTGAATTTCATTTTATTTATATATATAAATAACTATAACATCTAGGTAGTAAATTTTACTTACCCATCTTTGAGACCAGCAATAACAAAATTTTCATAAAATATTACTGTTGAAACTTCATCTGGGGAAGCAAGAATTTTTTGAGGCATTGATGGTTCATGAATACTCCAAACACTGATCATACATCTTCCAAGAGATTCTTCCATTAATGAGTGAGATTCCTGCTTTAACACAGCCATCTTAAACAGTTTTAATATTATAACTAAGTTTTAGTTTTTTATAAAAGGTGCAATATTACATTTTTTATTTATGGAAAATTAAAATAAATACCTGGAAACAGATTTATTGGTTAAATAATTGAATTTATTAAATAAGGTAAGGATGAAGGTACAATTATTAACCCATTTATTAAAATTTATATCATAAGTCCTTACATAAGATAGTGCAACCACAGAGGCACATAGTTCCTTCCTCATATAAAAAAATAATAGTTTAATAGGTAATCTCCATAGTTGTTCATTAACGCACCTACTATTTTACAGTTTTGTTACATTTATTTACAAACTCTTCAAGAAATAGGGTTCGTGCAGCCAGCTTGACTATGTAGCTAATTATTATCTAAAACATGGAGAAAAAAAATTACAAAAATATATTTGATTACATATAAAAAATTATTTTTTAAAAAAGCTTTTATTTAACTAATATTAATATTAACATTAATAAAAAAAGGAAACAAATTAGAAAACCCCTCTAAACAGTAAAAAAAAAGAATTAAATCAAATTGAGAATGTTAAACAAAAAAATATAATATATTAACAAATATAAAAATGCACTGAAAAGTAAAAAATAAATTATATAAATATCTAATAAATAACCAATAAATAAATGTAATAATTATTAAATTTTAAAATTAAAAGTAATGAAAATATTTAGTTAAATAAAAACGTGGCGCAGTTTTTATAACAATGTATTCGAATAAGTATTTATAGACATTTGCTGTACTTAAAATATATTTTTTTGTTTAATGAGGTTCTTTAGTATATGTATATACTTTATTTATCTGTAATAAAATAACTCAAGTTTTAATTATTTGATGGTTCAAATTTGCATCGAGATGACCTTTAAGGGTTAGTTAATAAGATTAAAAATAAAAATTAAATTTAGAAATCTTGCACAAAGTTATTTACATTTTGACGGTAATCTGAAAAATGATTAATTATTATCATTATTATAATTGTAATCGTAATTATGAATTCATTAAATAAAAATTCATAATTAATTAAAATGAAATTCTTAGCGGAAAGAGTGCGTTCAATTTGGCTTAGATTACAAGCAGAATTCGAAGAGGAACTTCAACTATGTGCGAACATGTACAAAGAAAGCGAGTGGGTGCATTTTCCAGGTTTGATCAAATTGAGAATTTTTTGTTTAAAATTCTCAATTTGATTTAATTGTTATTTTTTTACTTTTTAGAGGGTTTTTCTAATTTGTTTCCTTTTTTTATTAATGTTAATATTAATATTACTTAAATAAAAGCTTTTTTAAAAAATAATTTTTTATATGTAATCAAATATTTTTGTAATTTTTTTTGTATTTTTTTTTTTAAGACTAAAAAATAAATTAAAAATATTTATTTTTACACATAGAAGTTACATACGTGTACCAAATTTCAATCATTTTCATACGATAGTTCATGAAAAATGAAAATTTTCAACTAATTGCATAATTTAGGGGTAGAGTGTGTGGGGGTGGGTTATATCAAATTCCGACACCATAGTGCTGTATTGTCATCGAAGTTACATACATGTACCAAATTTCATTGATTTTCGTACGATAGAGCAAAATATATAGCAGTTGGAAGATTTGATTATTCCTAAAGCGAGTTAAATAAAAGATTTTAAAAATTCAGTTATACTTTCTGAAATTCTTTTGCTTCGTTTTACATTTTATCTTAATATCAATTACTTATTCTAATGATTTTTTTTTTGTTTGAAAATTAAAATTGATATCTTCTTTGCTTTTCTTTAAAAAATTAAGCCTTTAAGCCATTAATAAGCTTTTTTTTAAATTGAAGGTATTTTATGGGTAAATGTCAACTAATCCTTTTATAAATTATTTCAAAAATATTTAGACAAATTGAGAAAAAAACATAATTTTAAAGAAAAATACATTTTATACAGATAAATTTTTTTTTTTAAACCACTAGACTATTCACCCAACAAATTTTATAAATAGTTCACCTTGATGTTTCATTGAGAATTTGCCGTTGAAGTATATATTTATTTTCTTCTTCTCCTTAATTACTGATTATTTTTGTCTTTTCCAAACTGATTGACATATTTTTTTCTGGTCCTTTATTCCAAATTTTAAATTTTGGTTAAGGTGATTTACAGATCTGGTCAAAAGTACAAAGTCATTTATCTACAAATGAGTTCTAAGATAACCACCATTTCCATTTATCATAACTACTTATGTAGAAATTTTTCCCCTTTGTGTTGTAAACTTTCATAATTCCATTCAACAGTATTAATTTACAAGTAAGGAGAAAAGATTAGTATATTTCCCTGTCTTACCCCATACAAAACCTGTATGTCTGGTGACAATAGATCTCCTATTCTAATACAGCTTTTGTAGTTCCTGTAAGAAATTATTTATAGCAATAATAAGGTGAACTGATATATTTCTTTTCTTTCATAAAATCTTCCTTGGTACTCAAATATTTTAAATAAGTCAGTGAAACCTAAGAAATATTTCTTTACTAAACTCTAAATATTTTCTAATATCTGTTGAACAAAAATCAAATCTTGAGTACTTCATTGCAGACAAAAACCACATTTAGCTCCTTTAATTGGTGTTTTAGTTTACTGTGAAGTCTGTTAAGTGGGATTCTGAATAAATTTCACCAGATACTCTGATTAAAGGTATCCCTACAGTTTTTACAATTTCTTTTGTCACCCTTTTTTTTATAGATCATTTGATAGTTTTTGCCATGGCACTCTAAACTCTTAACAATTCATTTCACCAGGACCTCCCATACAATACGCAATCTCATGGTACCTAGATGGTTTTCTAATTTTCAGTGTTTTAACCGCTGTCTGCAGTTCTCCCTTAGTGATTGTAGAGTTAATGTCTGCCTTGGTTAGGGTAATTACTCTATGTATTTTCCGCTGGTTCAAATAATAAACAGACATTTATCACCTCGTAATTAGATATGATCCTTTAATACTTGAATGAATAATACAAAATTATGTATAATTAAATATAAATGCCTTAATGATTCTATAAATGATACATTGTTAAAGAATATACATTATATTTTGTAAGTTTGTACTGAGTCCATGAAGATTGATAGAAGAAGGCTGGAAGAAGACTGCCTGAATGTAGTGTGGAGCCAGCATATATAGTGTGTATGGAGCCGCTGAATTGCCAGGAGTGCCAAGTGTGAACTGATAGAAAGACCTTTAAATTTCAAGCCCTTAAATAAAATTTTAATAACATGCACTGAGTCTGAACAGTGATATACTATTCTGCTGCTTCTACTACTACTTCTGGGTAGTTTTCTAGCAAAATCTCCATTGCATCACCCTACTAGCTGAATTGTTCCCTAAAATATTCATGCCGTCTATCTAATCTTCTTAATGAGCAGTTTTCCTTCTTTATTCTTCATAAATTGTAACAGAAATTTTTGTCTCTTTTCATGCTCTTCTTCAATACCGTGTAAAAAATTCTGATTATCTCCATACATCTCCTAAAATACTTCTATTTTTCTTTTTTTTCTATCCTTCACTCTAATTCTGAGTCTTATTCTTTACAATTTTTATTTCATATTTCTCTAGAGTTTTTGACTGTAAGTACTTGTGCTTCACTAGTATTATGTAATGCAGATGTTGAGCATTATTATGCTTCATTTACTTCTATTTCCCAGAACAAAAGCTCCCCCAGCCATGAAAGCTAGTAGTACTTTGACTTTTTTTTAAGTCAAAATTATTCTTTTTTTTTAAAGCAGCTTACTAACTAAAACATCAATTAATCATAACATTATAAAACTAAAATCTTATTGAAATTTAACTAATCAGTTGGTTACTAGTCAAATAACTGACAGATAAAACTCACTGTTTTTGATGCTTCATGTACTGCTACAATTTGATTTTGAGCTGTTAAAGAAAACTGTATTAATTTTATCCTTCTTTCTTCTAGAAATTCTACATTATTCACTAATATAGGAATATGTCCATCACTGAAACCTAAATTCTTTTCTTTTTGTGATAGTACGCTTTTACATTTCATTCTCATGGACTCTTCTTCTTCTTCTAACAGAACCAGCATCACCTATAAAATAAAAATGTTAATACATTTTTATATATTACAACTTTCCCATGTGTTTCTTATCATTTTGTGTCATTCACATTTTTTAAAAATACAATCTTATTAACACCTTTCAAAATTTCTCCTAATTGGAATGTAACAAATAATACACTAGAGTTAATTTACTTACGATATTCTACATCAAGTTGGAAAGAGGAATAAAGAGTACTTAAAGGCTATAAATTTCAGATTATGTATTTTTATGAACATATGTTAGCTGGCAACATATTCTTTCATTGACCACAAGACAGTATACCATACCAAAGAACTAGAATGAACATATTATAAAAAAAATTGAATGACATTTTTTTTTATGTTCATTATAGATAATGTTATGTTCATAATAGATTTAACCAGGAAAAATTTTGTTTTTGCAAAGTACACATGGTACATAAATATTTTTCTAAAGAAACCTTTATCCATACAATGATTATTCCACATAAGTTTATACCATACTGTAAAAATGGATTTAGGTGCAACATTAAAATAATAGACCTTTTAAAATAAAAACTGTAATTTGTTTTACTTATTGAGTCCTTAAATACAAATTCTTTATTTCCTATTAATGTTGCAAAGAGCTATATCTAAATAACAAGAGCTGGTTTTACTCCTATTCTAGTCGTTCAACAAGAATGTATGAAAATACACACGTTGAGTGGATTGCTCCTACTGCATTTTGTGTTAGAATGAATATGCAAAGACTGCTAATATAATGATGTATTGTTTTAGCATTATTTAATAAAAAAAGCAATGACTTGTTTTAACAAAACCTTTTGGCATTGAACTGTTTATATGTTTGTGATACATTAATAGCCAAATGCATTTGCTAATTTCTTGCTGTTAAGCAGAACAAGATATGTGGAAACAATCTTTCATAAAAATTTGTTTCAAAATGACAGCTGCTATTTTTTTTAAATAGGGAATGAAGAGATGCAGTGCCGAAGAAGTTTCATCACCAAACATATTATCTTCAATCCTGATGTAACCATCATTTCCAGACTGTCTTTCAGCAGGTATGAATTAGATAATTTTTTCTTATATTTTACTCCATCTTAAGATTAAAATTTATTTATTTCTGAGATCATTTATGCAACTGTGTAGCATCATGCTGTACAGTTATGTGTATACTTCCTCGGAACACTTTTAAATGCTTAAACTTTCATTGGTTTTCAATGAACTTATTTTTTTCCCTCAGACACCTTATTTATTTAAAAGTACAGAAATTAGGGTATAATGGTAGTACCTTCTCAACAGTTGTCAGTCAGTGTTGCATAGTGTCACTGAAAATAGTACTTACAATATTTCTAGTAATTTTTTTTATTTATGTATTTTTTTTTTTTTTGGTGTGATTAAACCTTATACAGTGAAATAAAATTCACTTATTTTAATTTTCAGTTTAATAATTCAATCTCATTGTAGAGATCTCTATAAGTTTCTTTAATTCAATATATAACAAGCAAACTTTGTTGTTTATAAACTAGTTTATTGTATTTTAACCCCCACACTATTCTTAAATTGTCATCTTTGAGTGGTAATTATCTGCCTTGCATACATTTTATCTTCATTGTGAACTTATGAAATATTTAAAACCATATTAAAATTTCAACTATATTTACCATATGGGAATAATAATAAGAAATGGAAAACCAAATATAGTATTAGGTGAACAGAACTCTCAAATCAAGAGACATCTTTTAATTATTGCTCCATACAGCATGTTAATCATTATATTTCACATTTTGTACACACAGCTTAGATTATATTTATTTTAATTTGTTACTTATTAAACAAATATTATTTAAAAAAAATTTTGAGCCATTATTTTATTAATCATTTGTAAATAGGTCAATTTATTTTAGTTGTAACAATATTAAGAGAATTTTCAATCTATTTTGTTAGATACACGATGCATCAATCTTCCCATAAAATTGAAATTTAAGACAAATAGAAAAGTATGATCAAATTCAGAAGCTTTATTATGCAGAAAAAGAGCTAAATATTTACTGATAGTGGAGTATTTATATTGGCTAAATTGATGGGTTTCTTTACTTAAACATATTAGGTGGTTCATTTATCATAATCAGTAACCTGCAGTGGTTACTATTTCTTAATTATTTAAAGTAATATAAACTGCATATCACATAGTAATATTTATTTATATAACACTATAAGATTGAATGATATTGATTGTTAAGATAAAAGTAAGAAAGTACTGTCATCAAAAATCTCTGATCCTACTCTCTTTTATTTATGTTCTTTAAATAAATGGCAGAGTCAAAAAGCTATCATATATGAATAAATAAAATGTATCTTTAAAACATTGCATTTGTTTTTATTTGTTAATTACTCCATTCTTAAAAAAATAGAATGTAGTAAATTCAAAATTATCAACAGAGCAGCCATAATTAGCTGAAATTTTAGATAGTCTAAACAAGATTTATTAAAAATCATTTGCAAAACCAAAAAAGATTGTATTAAAATAATATTCTATATTAATGGTAACAACAAGGTACAGTTTCAGAAGAGAAAGAAATCTGTCAAACAGTTCAGATGCATGATAACATAAGTACAAAACACATCGATCAGAGCTTTTTTCTTGAAGTAAAGATGTTCACTGTGTAGCCATTCTGTATAAAATAATATTATATGATGTCACTGTGCAGTTTGATTATTATTATTATTATTATTATTATTATTATTATTATTATTATTATTATTATCACACTTTGAAAGATTGACTTTGAAACTTACCTCTGCTGCTGCTGAAAAGAAGTTGTGAAGTCTAAGAGAATTAATTGGGTTATTATAAATGTAACCTTCATTTTCTGTGTCAATATCATCACCACCTACTCCTAATCTTTCCTGAAAAATGTTTCAATATTAGGTTTTTTTATGTTCTGAATAAATTTATTTATTCTAAATTCATGTGGATTTCTCATAATTGCAGCACTTGCTACAAAAACTAACACATTCATTTTGTTCAGCTGATACTCATATTTGACTCTCAGCAGCGACATAGCTGTATTGGGAATTGTGAGTATGAAAGTGAGTAATGGCATTTATACATTAAGCACCTACAGACTAACCATCCAATTTTACTTGCTTTTAAAGCATAAATTTTTTAGTGTGTAAAAATATCTACCCTCACAGTGATTCAAACTAGAACCTCCCAGATTAAATACAAAGATGCTACCATTCTGCCTCACAGGTTGTTGATTTTTAGCATTGACATAGTTAATTTTGAGACATTTGTTTATTTAGTAAAAAATGATAGAAAATATTTAAATACTGTTTATGTAAAATTATCTTGATAGTTTATATTTTGTATTATTAGTACATATTTTGTGTACTAACTTTTCTTCATTATTGTTAGTCTGCTTAAAACGTAGCTTCTCCGTCTCTCCTTATCCTGCTATTACCTCTGTCCCAAATGTTCCTTTTCTCTCTCTTCTGTATACACGTAGAACGGATGTTTTCACTTCCTTTGCGTACTTTCACCCTCCCACTTTCTTTTTGGTATCTAGCATGTAGTTTTATTTAATGTTATAAAACATTGAAGAATCTCAATAGAATAGTGCTTTAGTAAATTGAGCACCCTTGAGAAGTGTTCATTCGAATGAGTTTTTGGTTAACTGTCAACAAATGCGGCATCAAGTGAAAAGCTTTTTCAAATCAAAAATATCAAATAAACTTTAGTGGACATAGTCTATCAAGATGTTTGCAATATCAGCAAGCTCACATATCTTCAGTCAGCAATCATTTAATTCAGCATTCTGGTTAATTTTAGATTTCTTTGATCATAGTGGTTTTTATGTGTCCCTAGCATGTAGTCACAGACCTTAAAAAGTCAAACAGGGTTGAAATTTACACCTCTTCTGTTTTGTTTCACCAGTTATCAATTATCACACTACAATAGGTACTTAAATTATGATACACAGTTGTGAAAACAAAATTCCATTTTATAATAAAGTGATGATGCTATCGGACTAGAAACTAGCTTTAGTTGGTGGTCTACAGTAAATATTTTTTTTATACCTTTGTTCTTGACTAACTCATATCTTCTTTTGTATGATCTTTCATCCAAACCCATATTCTTCTACCGATTGCAAGTTACGTCTGATTTGAGCATATATCATGATGATCTTTTGTACATCTTCAAGTAGTGCAATATTTTTGCACCACTTCACAATCTATTACTTTGCTGAATATGGAACCATTTTTGGAATATATTTACTACTTGAAAATGAAACAACAGAATGGTTCTTTACCTGAAGTTCTCCCCCTCATAGTACAAGGATTATATTACTACTGCATGAAATTAAATTAAACTCTACACACAACTTTCTTGCATTTCTCCTATTATAACTGAATTTCACTTAAAAATTTATTTGTAAAGTGGGATTTTCTTGTCCATTCTTGGTCCTGGAAGTCCACTAGGAAGTTGTAGTAATAGAAAAGGTTGGTACCGATGATGGCGTGGAAGACACAGCAAGGATGAGTGGTCCATAGCTCAGCTATAGCTGCGTGATGATTTAACCACATATACTATGACTTAGACAATTTTACGACAGTTCCCTATGACACTGCCATCACTCCAGATGCTATTACCAACAAGAAGGCAACAGTGGTTGGTATCAGCAATGGATTCTGCCTTATCTGACAATGCTTCTAATTTTCCTTCTCAGTCTTTGTAGGAGCCTTTTGTGACAAGCTTTACATATGTTTTGAGTGTATATCATTATGATCTTTAAACATCGTACAATATTGTATGATATTACAGATATCAATATTTTTATATCTTTAAATATCTTATAATACTGTTCTTATAAAACTGTTTTTGCAGAAAGAAAAAAGGAACTTCTATGATTGATTAACTTTTCACCATTGGAAAATTTTTTAACACTTAATTCTTAAAGTGGCTACACTGAGATGCAATCTAATTAAGAGCGTTCACTAGTTTCAGTGAGCTTTAAAACAGCTTTCTATAGAACACTTATTTGGCCTTGAGATGTTGTGGTTAGCAATGAAAGTAATGGCTCAGAGATGGAAGTAGAGGCTTCTGTTTTCAACACTGCTGCTTCATACATTCTACTGTGCATCCGCTATTTCGGCTGCCATGGGCCATCACAGCTAAAATTGCCTGCATTTTATCAGGCATGGCATGGTGCATATGTTTCATATAATTGTAAGCCTCAGTGATTGGTAGAAGTCTCATCTAAATCAAGTTGTCAGTCTTTCAATAATTTTTTACTTGTTGACTCTCCAGGTCAGCATGAATGTTTCTGCTGCTGGCTGATTTCTAATTTCCGATACAATGCCTTGTTTCAACACCTGAAATTTTATTTTGTTGTAGCATTTTCAATATGGGAAAACCCTATTGGTCAGAGTTTTTACACGAAATTAGTTACACCCTGAAACTATGATCACTTATTTAGTTGATTTTAGTGAATTTATGCCTCTGATATTTTTTTAAGTACTAGGTTGGAGGTCACCAATTTTGACGGTACTGTGAAAAAAATATATCACTCTTCAAAAAATAAAAACTTCCATAATCAGGCGACATTAGAAATAAACAAACTTAGAACAAATAAAAAATGTTTCTGTGGTGAATAATTGTAACTAAGTTAATTCAAAAATAAAGAATAAAATCAATTTAAAACAACAAAATTGTTGGAAAGTTAACATGGTCACAAAACACTGGCAGCAATAATAAAAGACTGACTACTATTTTCTTTCAGCTGTACATAGTCATCCAATTGGTGCAGAGACCAACATTTCTTAATTAAATTATTTATTATTGCTTGTTTCAGTTATTGTGATCAGATTATATTAGCTAGAAAGGTTGCAGGTTAAGGTATGTTTTGATTGCTGCTGGGACGGTATAAAATTTCCTATTTATTATTTAGAATATGATTTACTTTAAAATAAGTTCTTATTAACATTAGGGTTTCACAGTATTGTGTCACATATTTAATCCTGTATAAGCTTCATAAAGTTAATGCTTCTATGGCATTTAGGAACATTGTTACTGTTTACCTATTTATTCATTATTATATACTCCTATCTTCTATACCTGTTGGACCGGACCCAACTCAAAGAATGAGAACAATCGACTGAGCCCTTTCTTCGGTAACTCTTCTCACGGAACATGTGTTTATTGTGTGTCAGTGGGCAATTACTATAATTAAAGTAACTTGTTTGTTTTTGATGAGAAATCAAAACAGTAACACTTAAAACGTAACGTATATTACGCATGTAATATATTTTTTGTAACTCTTCCTAGAATCTTTACATTCTGAATCATGAATTCGTGGAGACTGATGGGCTATGATATTTAATTCCATTAAAAATTTTCAATTGCATTTTCTCATCATTATTGCTCATGGAATCGTTCCTTAGTTCTTTTTTTGAATGATACTGTTGTTTTACACAGTTATATCAGATATTTTTGGAAACATTAAATAAAAGATACATATCGGGAATCTCTTTTTGAGGTAAGAGCTTGTTTACGTTCATAGAGTGGATTTTTCCATAATTTTGTCACTGGATTTGTTTGGTTATTATAGTTATTTTTATAAATCTATTTGCAGTGTTTTTATTATATTGGTAAGTTAGTAATCGTTATATTTATAATGACCTTTATGATTCAAAAACTGTGAAATTATTTCACAGCTTTCTATCACAGTCCGATAGTTGTGATGATTCTGATTTGGAAAATAATTTTGTTTAAGGGGTGAATAATAATTCGACTGTTCAAATTTGTGTCAAAACTTTGAATTACCCAATTTATGATTTCGCTTCGGAGGGGAAAGTTAATGATATGGATACTAATCCTGTTTATGAGGTTACATAGATGGTAATAATTGTATTGTACACAATCATAGGCCATCAACTAGTAAAACTAATAACAGTAATATTAGTAGCCTGTATCACTACAACAAAGTGAATGAGTTGATGAAACAACCATATCTTTGCTTGTCACAGGATGATCATAAACTACTATAAATAAAAGATTAAACAAAAGGAAAAGAACTGATATAAGCAGGTGGTTACGGATTGGCTGGTCATTTACAGTTAATCAACCTTTAATCCTAGTATTCAATTAAAGTGCGGATTAAAAAATTCAATAAATGAACTTTCAAAGCCAATTGAAGTTGTTTCAATATTTTTTCTGGAAAGTATGAAGAAATTATTTAAATCTGAAATTAACAAATATTCAAGAGCTGTATCTTACAAAGCTGAAAAGAACAAGTAATTTAAAAAAAAAATTGTATAGGCGACTGTAAAATTGCATGAGGTTTATCCATTTTTTTATTATTTTACGCATGTGTATTGTAAAGAATCCTATACTAAGCAATTATTGGGGTCTGCTAATCTGTTTATATGCACTCCACATCCAGCCTTAACACTAGGGATCAGTTTTTATCCATTCTTGTGAATTCTCATATTGGTGATAACCGATATAAATTTACATTTAATACAGTGAAGTAGGCCATGATCCTTTGCACAAATTAAGACTATTTATAAATTGTCTGCTTTCAATAAGTTCAGCTTTGTTTTCTCCATTTGAGAATTTAACTTCTAAGGAATTGTGGTTTCAGAGGCAGGATACAATTTCATATACATACAAAAATAAGCCTGATAAGTATCAACTAAAAATATACGTGGGATGTTCACGTCAGTCCAGGACTTTTGTTAGACTAGAGTGAAAATGGTGATTGCTGCGCATCTGTTGGTTGTACACATAAGGTACAAGTCTCAGCTATTACCACATGGTGCACTGGTGTTAAACAACAACAGTCAGTTGTAAAGAACATAACGTCCGTTGTAGTGAATGGATGTGTGAAACAGTGTGTTGTAATGAAATTTCTTGTGAATGAAGGCGTAAAATCTGGTGAGATTTATTTTTAAATCCTTGCACATTACAGTGATAAGACTCTTAGTCGCAGTAAAACATTTGGGTGATGCAAATGTTTTAAAGAAGACTGTACATCAGTGAGTGATGATCCTGATCAAGGTGGTTCGGAACCACCAAAGTTACTGCCTCAGTTTTTTTGGGATAAAAATGGTATTATTGACATTGATTTTCTACCCTGAAGTCAATATTAACAGGGAGTACTTCTGCCAAGTTCTTAAGATATGTACAATGCTCTCAAGAAAAATTACCTTGTATGATCACTAAAGGTGTTCAGTTTCTGAAGGACAATGCACGACCTCATACAGCCCACCACAGAACATGAATGCTACATGATCTTGGCTGGCTTATTTTTATTTAATTTGAGCCACACCCCTCTACAGTTTGGACCTTACTCCCAGTGATTTTCACCTGCTTGGGCTCTTGAAATTGTTCCTGGAAGGCCAGCATTTCAACAGCAACAATAAGTTGAAGCAGTCAGTCCTATCTTGGTTTCAATGTTAATGATAAATATTTCTACACTGCGGTTATCCAGACACTAGTGAAACACTGTGATAAATGTTTTTTTTTTTTTTTTTGTCTTCAGTCATTTTGATGCAGCTCTCCAAGATTCCCTATCTAGTGCTAGTCGTTTCATTTCAGTATACCCTCTACATCCTACATCCCCAACAATTTGTTTTACATACTCCAAACGTGGCCTGCCTACACAATTTTTCCCTTCTACCTGTCCTTCCAATATTAAAGCGACTATTCCAGGATGCCTTAGTATGTGGCCTATAAGTCTGTCTCTTCTTTTAACTATATTTTTCCAAATGCTTCTTTCTTCATCTATTTGCCGCAATACCTCTTCATTTGTCACTTTATCCACCCATCTGATTTTTAACTCCTATAGCACCACATTTCAAAAGCTTCTAATCTTTTCTTCTCAGATACTCCGATTGTCCAAGTTTCACTTCCATATAAAGCGACACTCCAAACATACACTTTCAAAAATCTTTTCCTGACATTTAAATTCATTTTTGATGTAAACAAATTATATTTCTTACTGAAGGCTCGTTTAGCTTGTGCTATTCGGCATTTTATATCGCTCCTGCTTCGTCCATCTTTAGTAATTTTACTTCCCAAATAACAAAATTCTTCTACCTCCATAATCTTTTCTCCTCCTATTTTCACATTCAGCGGTCCATCTTTGTTATTTCTGCTACATTTCATTACTTTTGTTTTGTTCTTGTTTATTTTCATGCGATAGTTCTTGCGTAGGACTTCATCTATGCCGTTCATTGTTTCTTCTAAATCCTTTTTACTCTCGGCTAGAATTACTATATCATCAGCAAATCGTAGCATCTTTATCTTTTCACCTTGTACTGTTACTCCGAATCTAAATTGTTCTTTAACATCATTAACTGCTAGTTCCATGTAAAGATTAAAAAGTAACGGAGATAGGGAACATCCTTGTCGGACTCCCTTTCTTATTAGGGCTTCTTTCTTATGTTCTTCAATTGTTATTGTTGCTGTTTGGTTCCTGTACATGTTAGCAATTGTTCTTCTATCTCTGTATTTGAACCCTAATTTTTTTAAAATGCTGAACATTTTATTCCAGTCTACATTATCGAAAGCCTTTTCTAGGTCTATAAACGCCAAGTATGTTGGTTTGTTTTTCTTTAATCTTCCTTCTACTATTAATCTGAGGCCTAAAATTGCTTCCCTTGTCCCTATACTTTTCCTGAAACCAAATTGGTCTTCTCCTAACACTTCTTCCACTCTCCTCTCAATTCTTCTGTATAAAATTCTAGTTAAGATTTTTGATGCATGACTAGTTAAACTAATTGTTCTGTATTCTTCACATTTATCTGCCCCTGCTTTCTTTGGTATCATAACTATAACACTTTTTTTGAAGTCTGATGGAAATTCCCCATTTTCATAAATATTACACACCAGTTTGTATAATCTATCAATCGCTTCCTCACCTGCACTGCGCAGTAATTCTACAGGTATTCCGTCTATTCCAGGAGCCTTTCTGCCATTTAAATCTTTTAATGCTCTCTTAAATTCAGATCTCAGTATTGTTTCTCCCATTTCATCCTCCTCAACTTCCTCTTCTTCCTCTATAACACCATTTTCTAATTCATTTCCTCCGTATAACTCTTCAATATATTCCACCCATCTATCGACATTATATATTGGTGTACCATCTTTGTTTAACACATTATTAGATTTTAATTTATGTACCCCAAAATTTTCCTTAACTTTCCTGTATGCTCCGTCTATTTAACCAATGTTCATTTCTCTTTCCACTTCTGAACACTTTTCTTTAATCCACTCTTCTTTCACCAGTTTGCACTTCCTGTTTATAGCATTTCTTAATTTCCGATAGTTCCTTTTACTTTCTTCATCACTAGCATTCTTATATTTTCTACGTTCATCCATCAGCTGCAATATATCATCTGAAACCCAAGGTTTTCTACCGGTTCTCTTTATTCCGCCTAAGTTTGCTTCTGCTGATTTAAGAATTTCCTTTTTAACATTCTCCCATTCTTCTTCTACATTTTCTACCTTATCTTTTTTACTCAGACCTCTTGCGATGTCCTCCTCAAAAATCTTCTTTACCTCCTCTTCCTCAAGTTTCTCTAAATTCCACCGATTCATCTGACACCTTTTCTTCAGGTTTTTAAACCCCAATCTACATTTCATTATCACCAAATTATGGTCGCTATCAATGTCTGCTCCAGGGTAAGTTTTGCAGGCAACGAGTTGATTTCTAAATCTTTGCTTAACCATGATATAATCTATCTGATACCTTCCAGTATCGCCTGGCTTTTTCCAAGTGTATATTCTTCTATTATGATTTTTAAATTGGGTGTTGGCAATTACTAAATTATACTTCGTGCAAAATTCTATAAGTCGGTCCCCTCTTTCATTCCTTTTGCCCAGCCCGTATTCACCCACTATATTTCCTTCCTTGCCTTTTTCAATGCTTGCATTCCAATCTCCAACTATTATTAAATTTTCATCTCTTTTTACGTGTTTAATTGCTTCATCAATCTCTTCGTATACACACTCTACCTCATAATCATCATGGGCGCTTGTAGGCATATAAACGTTAACAATCATTGTCGGTTTAGGTTTTGATTTTATCCTTATTACAATGATTCTATCGCTATGCGTTTTGAAATACTCCACTCTCCTCCCTATCTTCTTGTTCATCACGAAACCTACTTCTGCCTGCCCATTATTTGACGCTGAGTTAATTACTCTAAAATCACCTGACCAAAAGTCGCCTTCCTCTTCCCACCTAACCTCACTAATTCCTACTATATCCACATTTGTCCTACCCATTTCCCTTTTTAAATTTTCTAGCCTACCAACCTTTTTCAAGCTTCTAACATTCCACGCTCCGACTCGTAGAATGTTATTTTTTAATTTTCTGGTGACCCCTTCCTTAGTAGTCCCCACCCGGAGATCCGAACGGGGGACTATTTTACCTCCGGAATATTTTACCAAGGAAGGCGCCTCCATTATTGCTATGTGAAAATGCAGAGCCACATTTTCTTGGAAAAAAAGCAGCTGTAGTTTTCCATTGCTTTCAGCTGCGCAGTACTCAGAGGACTGAGTGATGTTGATACGGCCGTTTAAGTCGTCCTGACTCACGCCCCTAACAACTACTGAAAGAGCTGCTGCCCTCTTTCAGGAATCATTGCTTAGTCTGGCTCTCAACAGATACCTCTCCGATATGGTTGCACCTTCGGTCCAGCTACTCTGTATCCCTGAGCACTCAAGCCCCCTCACCGACGGCAAGGTCTCATGATTCATAGAGGAGGGAGATAAATGTAGCAGATACATTGAGAAGTAAAAGTATTGTTTACTTTTATAAGTGTGTTCTACATTTATTAAAAATTAATAGTCTCGAATTGACTGGAACTCCCTTCATATATAGTTTGTGATTCTTCAACTGGTTTTGTTCTGAAAATTGAGGTCTACACTGGTAACTCAAATTCAAACAGCTCTATAATTCCCCTTGTTCAAGGAGTTTTTACTGATTATGTAGATGAAGGACACAATATATGTGGATAGGTTTTACAGCTCGCATAGTTTTTTGATTTTTTGTGGTCTAGAAATACCTAAGCTGTTGGAACTTGTATGCTGAACTGTAAAGTATTGCCTAAGATACATTTGGTTGCCAAAAAGCTAAAAAAAAATTTAGTTTACACAGGGAGGGATCATCTTCTTTGTGTAAATTGGAAAGATACCAGAGATGTGCTGGCATTATAATCTGTTCACATAATTACTGCATCTGAAGTTCAGGTTTGCTCTAAAGGAGGTATCTTTACCAAATCGAAACTAGATATTATTGTAGACTATAATAAAAATGGTCAGATTTTCATATTATACATGCAAACGAAAACAAATGAATTGATGGAAAAAAATTATTTTATCACCATGTGAATTGTTAATGCCTTCATTGTTTGTGCCATGCTTCAACATTTATTGCAACATTTAAGACATAAATGCTGTTTTAATATTATTTTTATAACAATTGGCATTGCCTTAGAAAAAAAGCAGGAGTTGTACAGAAACTTTAAATGAAAATATACTTAGCAGCCTGATACAATACCTCCCTATGGAGAAAAAAAGCACTACCTGCAATAGTGTGTAAATTTTCTTCTGAAAAGGCAAAAACTGTTACTGGAAAGGCTGCAAGGAAAGAAACTACCTGGGGGTGTCCTTATTGTTCTGTAGCACTTTGTTTATCAGTGTGGTTTTGACTGCATCGTACCAAAGCAAATTACATTTAGACACAACTGAAGTTGTTTGTAAGTGTATTATTTATGAGATAAATACTAACTTGTAAATATTCAAATAATGTGACTAATGTAAATATGACTATGACAAGTGTAAATATTCAAACTTCAAAATAAAGTTGTTTGGACTTTTTGTGTAAATGTTTATTCATTTTCAAGATTTTCTGAGATTTGTAGCTAGTACAATATGCATATCATAAGAAAAATAGAAAAATAAAAATTGTTGCAATTTTTTTTAGAAATATTTCTTCACTTGTAAGACTTTTTTAATTAATTTTTTATTAAAGTAGCAATGTTTTATATTCACAGTAAATTACATTTTTTTATTCTTTTAAAATGATATATAGAATGTCAACATTTCTTAAATATGAAATGAAGGACTTTTTTTTTTTTAAATACTTCAGAAATCCCCAGGATACCAGGTCCATGGATTCCATTGTATTCTAGGGTTCAAAGTGTTAAATGATAGTAACATATTTTTTGACAATGTAACATTATTAGCTCATATACTAACACAAAATAACCATTATGTTAAATGAGTTGAACAACAAAAATCTAATACTGTTTTTGACCATGGTCTAAATGTGTGCCTTGCTAACAGATAAAAAGCACCATAAATAACAGTAACTGTCTCTGAAGATAACCAGATAAGATTTTTGATAAGACCAGTTAAAATTATTAAGACTTAAGTTTAAAGATATTCATCAACAATAAATTTTGGTTTGGTTTATCATTAAAACTTGAAATTTTTGTATAACCTTTACTGCCCAGCATGACAGATAACAAAACATGTAAAATAGTTTTAGTATTAGTTTAGTAAAGTTTAATATTAAAGCATATAAATATGTTTAGTGTCATGTAGTAAAGCTAGTAATAAACAAATATCAGTAAACGAGGAATTCCTCGTTATCTTAAACTTTAATTAGATTCTTGTTTGTTTTTTGTATTATTTTCTTAAGTAAGTTTCTTAATATAGTTTCAACAAAACTTAACGTATAGTACAAGAACTTTTGTATGTTTAATCATCCTGTAATATAATATATAAATTGATAAGAATTTTTGTGATTATAAATCTACAAACAAGACATTTTATATACAGTATAAACTATCGTAATTAGAAAAAGAAATGTTTTAACTCTATTAATAGAGATAACAGAAATTTATACCCATAAATATACAACAAAAAAGATTTCTTTATATTTTATACTAATTATAAATCAAATCACAAATATTAAATAAATATATTTAATTTATAATTTTCTATTATTACATGTCAATAAAATTAAAATAATAAAGATTGGAAAATTAATGTATAATAGAAAAAATCTTACATGAGAACGATTGTATTTAAATTCTCCAAGAAAGAACTATTTTTAATTAATCTTACCTTTGCAAAACACTGAAGTAAATCTTGAGACTCAGAAGTTGTAGTATAGAAAGCTACGGGATGTTGAGTCCACTTTGAGCACACTTTTATATCTTCTGTTTGAACCTCTTCACTCAGATTTTCCTCATTAGTCTGTGTATGCATCTGCCACAAAAATAATAAAAGAAAAGTCATGATACTATACCCTTTCTATTATTAGCCTGATGTATAATTACTTAAGTCTAAAAACAAATTTATTTATATTTTTCTGTTTTGCAGCATAATAATTGGATAAATAATCTAAGTTTATTTAAGAAATATTTATTTTGTATATATCTAAAGAAAATTATTATTGCAATGGGGATCCTCAAAAATGAAATTCTTGAAATTAGACAAATATATATATAAAATAATAATAGAAAATTAAAGATAAGAAACCATAGTAAGAAGTAAAATAATATTTTTCCAAAAATTTTTGTAAAAATGTTTACTTTTCAAAGATGCCACTAAATTAAAAACAAATTAATCAATATTTTTTTTACTATCTCGCAGGACAATTTGTAAACACATTCTTACTTACAGCAGGTATGAAATGATAACACTGCATAGACTACTCACACACAAATATAGTTGTATTTATTTTGATTTTGTTAGCTTATGAAGTGTCAGTGCAACTTTTTTAGTCTATATTGCACATAACAGTTAGTATTTTCAACCAGTTTTTTGAAAAATACGTGACAAAGATTAATGATGGAAAAGTAGATTCGTATGAGTACTCCATCTGGAGTTAGTGAGCAAAAAATTATAGTTTCATTTTGTATGAATAATAAATGCTATTCCAAATCACTTTTTAGGAATCAGCATTTTGCAAAATAATTTTTTTCTTCAATTTATTTTCATTAATGAGCATATTACTGGTATGGTAAAACGCATACATATGCGTAAATAGCATAAAAATGCATACATATTAAAAAAATTATGGAAGGATTATACTGTTGGAATTCATAGCATATTTTAGTCTCATTAGGTACAGATTTGTTTTAACCCTAATTGATTTTAAAGTTAATTTTCCTGAATCATTGCTTCACTCACAAACACCTCTTTCCTTTAAACCTATGTAATAAAATTTTCAAGTTTTCTGGGGTTGCTCCAGTGGCCGTGTAAATTCATACATTATAAAATATATTTTTTTTAAATACAAAATATAGGATAAACAGGAATTTTAAAATAAAAAAGTTTTTTAATACATCAGTAAAAATTAGTTAATGTGAAGCATTATTCATTAATTAACTAAGGAAATGCATATGCAAAATATAATGCAAAAAAGGTTAAGATTTCATTAAAAAGATTGGATTTGATTTGAAACCCCTTAATCAAATGATAATTTACTTTTAAAAATTATGTAGCATTAAAAGTATAACTGAGATAACATCTAAATTCTGAATAAAAACTCCCCAGTTAACCCTTTGATCTAATGACATTTTTTGTCATCAAAATTATTTTGAGTATATATTGCTAAAAAATGTGGGTCCCATTTGACCCTCCAGCTTTAGAGCTACCTTATATAACAGCCCAAACTTGAAAAACCAATAAATATCAGAAAGTTTTAAAAAATATTATAAAAAGATTTTAATTCAAAAACATTGGATTGCATGGAACTACCTTTTTTCAAAATATTTCCATGTCATCTGCATTAATAATACTTTGAATCTTAAAAATTAATGTTTATAAAATATTTTTAAGTATGGGTGTCATTCAGCGCCTTGTTTTTTTGGGCTTAAATGTTTATTTATTGAAGTAATTACTTATTTCAATAACTCAACCTGATTTATTGCACTGTTATTCAACAAGAATAAAAATTGATAGTTTACTAAAAAAATATAGATCGTGTGATGCATCCTGTCAATGTAGGTTAGAATATATAACCAAATATCTACAAGTATTTTGGTCAATTCGTTTAAAGTTCCTACTATTCTCTGGATAAAAGCCTAAATCTTATCTAAGTAAAATTTTTTTATATTACCAACCATTGGCCCAGGGGGTGGAAAAAATGGAGTTTCGAAGACAAAAAAATCATACCTCCCTTAATAGGCACAGTATCGAATCGATTTAGAGTGGTAGCTAGTCCTCTAAACATTCCCTAAAGCTTTTGTGAAAAACAATTTTTGATATGACCAACCCTTATAGCAAGGGATGATGAAAATGTTGCTGGAATTGTAAGAAGATGGGGCTTGTATGCTAAACACACGAAACTTGTTTCACTTTAACCATTGTCCTATTGATTAAATTTGAAGTTTTTCTTAACTTTAAGGTGGAAATCTTTTTTATCCCCTACTTAGGACTGGTGAAATCTACCTCCACTTTCTGGTGTACCAAAGGGATTTTTTTGTAATTTAGTCATTGAGTTTTTGAGATACAAGGCATAAATTGTTTCGAAATTATGTTCAATATCTGCACTAAATCCAATTTACTTAAAACCTTAGCATTTTAAATCATACTAAAGAATCATACCTTAGAATTTTCATCATACTAAAGCTAAATTTTCTATGACCACTGTATCAAACATTAAAAATTGCAAAAATTACCCTATCCCTTTTTTTTTATTTTGTCAATTGAATATCATCAGTGCCACATATATTTACATTAAATCCATTTTCAAAGAGTTAGCCAATACAGGTCAACACACATATGAATTTACTTCTGAAAATTTCTATAACTTTTTTGTATTTTTTCAATTAGGATTTGAAAAATCAACTTTTGCAAATTTCTCTACAATTATCCAAAATTTTGGTCAGTTCCTATACTTTACCTTTGCAGCTATTCTGCTGCAGCAGCAATATAGCTGTAGTTGGAAAAGTAAAAAAGATGAAAAAAACCATGTTTTCTTGCATTTTTTTTATGTAAATGAACATTTATTGCTACAGACAAGTTCTTAATAACATAAAGAAGAAACTTTTTTGAGTATATTATGGGTTTTTTAAACCTGTTGGTTACAAAATTGTTACTCGGGTATCTTTTTTCTTTAGCTATACTGTAGTTAAAATTAAGATGAATTTTATGCACATTATCTTAACTCAGTTCTTAATTTGGTAACAACTTATAAATGCACACATTTTAAAACAACAAATAAAGATGACGTTTAAAAAAATTCTTTTTGTAATAAAAGATTAGAATGAAAAATTATATTGTTAATTTTAAACCGTTAGGAGAATGAATGGAAGATAGATAAACAACTAAAAAGTGTTTATCAATTTCAGACCAATAAAACTGTCTAAGACTGACAGAAAGATTTTTGGGCAATTATACTGAATGAAAGAGGCAAAGTAGTCGAACAAAGAGAAAGTGTTAGATGAAAATTTTGAAAGAAAAAATGTTAAGATTGATCTTGGTTCTCATTAACCAAGTAAACTGTATTGTTTTTTGGCAGATTAATTTTGGAAGATCTTGAGAAGAAAGAATCCATTTAATTTTTAATTAAAAGTTAAAGATTTTATAGATCCTTACTCTCTTCAAACAATTTGAAATATTCAATTACAGTGTGTTTGTAGAATAGCTGAAAAGGTTCAGTGGCAAATTAAGAGTAAACATTTTCATGAAAGGCATGCTGGAAAATTTTGGACTGGCCTCCTGATGGTTTTTTTATTTGGATTCTAGCCATTTTTAACTGCTGTACCAACTTAAAAGGGTGGAAGAGAAGAACATACTTACTAATAATAACCACACCCCTTTTTATCCCATTGCTAGCACACTCTACTGAAACATGAAAATAAAGTTCATCAATCTTACTTGCCTGCACATTATTTGATTTTCCATAACATTGAATATATACTTCATATGGTACTGCAGGAAGATCTAATATAGAAAAACTCATCATATCTAATCTTATCATTTCTAGTAGTTTATCCCCACGATTCTGAATTGCTGCTTTCACCTGAAAATACACATATTTTGTATTCAGAAATTTATTAATTTATTTTAGATCATATTAAAACAAATTATAATTTTAAAAATCTGATTCAGAATTGCAATTATCTTTGCAGGATTGTATTCTGCCTCTGTTTAAATCCTATTGATCTGTAACATTTGGAATATCAGTGTATTGCTTGTGAATGGGAATGGTTTAGAAGTTAAAATTCCAGTGGCAGATATAACATTTAATTAATTAGTTCCTTTAGTCAATGAGAATGGCCTAATTTTTCTTTTAGTTGAATGGCTAGACTGTCATAACATTTAGTATTAGGATACAAAATACTAAAATAACTTAAATTTCATAAAAATCAAATTACTTATTGTCATTTTAAATTAATATTATTTACCTTTTCTTTTTTTTGACGTTGTCTTGCACTTGTAAAGTTAATAAAAAAATTGTCATTTGATGTTTTAATTGGCATCTCATCTGTGACTGTTTTTTCATTTCTTGATGATTGACTGAAAAAAATTAACATGAATTAAAAAAAAAAAACAAAACATTAAAGTCAATTTTTTTTTTTAGATAATTAATTTGATATTGGGCTATTTAATAAATTAGTATTTACAAGTACTACTTAATTTCAGTACTGTTTATTAATTTGACAGTAATATATGATATGCGTGCGCGCACACACACACACACACACACATACAATAAAACTTGATGTTTTTCTTTTGTCCCTTGAATTTCTTAAAATATAATGTAAAAAATTCTGCCTAATTTTAACCTTTTGAATTAATTTGAAGAGAAATTTTTTCAAAAGAATTTAATAATAAAAGTATTCATTTATTTAAAGATTAGTATTAATGAATGAATTTCTCTAATGTACAGTTTTTTTTATGTACTGTGTACAGCTGCAACTTTCTCAAAAATTAAATAGTGAAGACTATATACCTGACTAGTGTTCTTATGATTGCCTTTTTAGATGTTTTTGTAATCTTGGTAGAAATAACATTTTAATAATGTAGGCCCTATCACTACACCATTCTAGACTGCACACTTTTGAAAAATATAACTTCCTAATTTTATAAGGTCTTATATCTTAACTTCATAAGTTAAGGTTGTATGATATAATGAAGGAACTAATCAAATAAAGGATATCAGCTTATCTGAGGATTGCCCCAGTATTTTTGAGCTGATCTGATGAGTCTCTTACTTCAGTTCCACTTAATTTATTCTGTTTTATCAATCCCATAATAATTTGTTAATTTTTATCCTATGTGTTTTAGTTTTTTTTATATTAATGAATTAATTACAATAAATTACTTATGCATTAATTTTTTTTTATATGTGAATGTATTTAATACCCAAATTTTGTAATTTGTAGTAATTCATAATTTCCCTATTCCTTCAGCTTGAAATTAATGGAGTTCCATTGCGTTTTCAAGGAAATCGTAGAGGAAATATATCATATGAGTCTTAGTATAGTATAGTAAAGTATAGTAGATATATAGTATATTAACCATTTAAGTACAAAAAGAGTACAAAAATTTACAATTTGTCCAAGCATATCGGGATTAATGTGAACAGTTAAATTATTATATTAAAATCTTAGTTAATTATAAAAATAGCAAAATGGTCACCGATGACTTTTTAGGCTGTTTTTCATGTCAGAACTGGAGGATTATACCTCTTATGTGCAAGAGGTTGTCTGAGGTGAAGCTAAATTTAAATTACATAGTGCTTAGGTACAGTGGAACATAGTAATTGTTGTGAAGAAGAACATTGACCCCTTCATAGTATTGTATATTTATGAATCTTTGGAATTTTTAGAGGCCTTTCCACTGTTGACTTAGTGATGGTAGATTGGGCTGCAGACCACATCACTAATATTTAATGTTGTAGAGACATTGGAATTAAAAATT
The DNA here is from genome assembly GCF_047948215.1 of Lycorma delicatula. NCBI lineage: Eukaryota > Metazoa > Arthropoda > Insecta > Hemiptera > Fulgoridae > Lycorma > Lycorma delicatula. Next base: position 132,158,949 of record NC_134459.1, read on the forward strand.
GACAATATGTGTATGTTATACCTGATGACCTTATTTAATTTAGCTGTGATATGAAAGCTGATAAGGTATCAAAATTTTTCATCATTTCATTAATTTGTATTAATACTAATCATGAAGTGTGTAGTGGAAAGACTTCAGCTGAGGTAACCAGCTACAATAGATATTTTTCATAGATGTTGATTCCAAGATAATAGACTGACATGGGCCACAGAAAATTTGTTGTCAATGATGGAATTTATTTTGTTAAAAACTGTAGTATAGGCACAAAATTTTTCCATGATAAAACCAATAAACCTTAGTCTACAGTGGTAAATAAATCTTTATATTGCCAATCAGGCCACCCTTATATCACTAAACGTCTCACTTCTACTTAATAGTTGGTATGAGAATGCTTCCAAGGTTTGCTTACTTTCTCAGAATGCAATATGTTAGGATTTCCCTAGGTGCCAGAATACCATGGCGTAGAGGGGCAGTGAGTGATTGAAGCAATTCTAAAAAGCAAATGCCCTTCCCAAATATTGGCTCAGAGTCACTTAGTGAATGTTAATTGCAGTATGTCAACTACCATTTTCAACTGTCGTACAACAGAAAGATCAAAATTTAACTTCAGTTAAATTTTCAGTAAGTTTTGTTTATACACCATCCTTTCAAAATTAAACAAGAAAATGCTAAAATAAGTGGTAGAGCCTTTAACAACATTAAAAAGAAAAAATTATCAATTATAAAATTTTGTAGTTTTAAAATGTGTTGTGAAAAAGTTTTTACATAATCAATTATTACATAGATTTTATATTATTCTATACAAGAAATACTTATTCATACCTACAGAAAAAAACACAAAAAATAAAATGTATATAAACAGGAAAAGCATGTTGATGAACAAGTTAGATAAAAACCGAATTCCCACCTGGAAGGAATGATTTCCAAGAGATTAGTCCTTTAGCATGTTTAAAAGATAGATCTTACCTTTTGAAGTCATTACTTGCTACAAATATAATCTTTGCATATAAGTCTTTGTATAGTATCCTATTTGCTCATAATATTATGGATAAGCTAATTTATGGGGTATCTTGGATTGATTTACTTTCAAGATGACATAAAACACGAGGGATTCTTAATATACATTTATCAGTGGAGCAACTGAACTTAACTTCTTGTATTTGCAATAAAAAAATACTGGTAGTTTAGTAAATGAAGAAAAGTGTTATGAACAACAACTATTGTTATTAATTAGCCAAGTACAAGGTGAAAAAAAAGAAGAACAGAAAAAACAAAGATTTTATAATTATATTTATAAAAAGAGGGTGTAAAAAAGGGGGCCAAGCAGTTTATTACAGTAGGTTCAGTTTAATTAGGTTGTATGGTACTTAATTGCTCAGTATATTTTCAAAAGAGTAACCTTTATAATTAGACATAAATAATTAATATGTAAATAATTCAGAGATATTTATAAAATGGTGTATTGAATCTTGAGCGATGTTCTTATGGTAAATAAAACTTTATAACGACTGTTAACTCGGTCAGTTTAATACTTTCAGTTAAAATTGCTTTAACTTTATTGTATCAGTCATACAGGTGATTATTTATTCTATACATTATGCAAGTCTGGTACTTTCTATAATGAATTATTCTTTGAAGTTTGTTATTAAAGTCTGGTTGTTTAACTTTATAGTTAATTACAAGTTTATAATATATGCTTAATGCATTATATTCAGTAGATAAATATGAGTGCTTAATATCCAATAAATAATAATTTCTAATTATTATTTATTGGCAAGTTAAGATTTAAAGTTATTTGTTATTATAATTTAAAAACTTAATGTAATTAATTATTTGTGGAAAAGAAAATAATTTAAATTATTGTTGTACAATTTTTTTACATTATATATTTACACACTTTTTGATTTTCATATTTTATGATACACATATTTAATCTATTTTAGTGGAAATTAGGGCTATATTATTCCTTTAACCATGCTTTCATCTCATTTGTTTGTAAAAGATAGCTGCTCTATTTTATGATGATGTACCATTTATTAGTAAATATTTATACATAATTCTTGGTTAACAGGTTTGACAAGCTTGCTCTTTTTTACAAATCATGATAACACTAAAATTATGAAATGTAAAACAATTCCCTTTCAAATTAATGGAACTTTATCTTCAAAGAGCTAATTATCACCATTTTCTTAAAAAGAGTTGCTAGTACCAATAGAGCTATTGTTAACAGTCTCGTCATAAATTGGTTAATTCACCATATCATACAGCTACTAAACACATCAGAAACAACTTTTCCAAATCACCTCAGAAACAGCAAAATGTTAACCACAACATTCATGTAAATTTTACTCAGTACATTAAAAACAAATACCCAAGTACATTACAATTTTGTAAAATCGACAAATACGCCATACTTGACTCAAAATTTAAATATTTTATTTAATTACTTAAGGGGGGGGGAGTAATCTTCTGACCTTTATACAGTCTAAAAACCTGGCCTATAAGAAAGCCATACTAGTAAACTGTTTTTTTTGCCAAAACAGAAAATTTAACCAGGTTGATAAAATTTCAAATTAAGATGAATTACGACAAAAAGAAAATTGAGATACATTGTCATTAGAAGAATTAGAGTGAAGAGATCATGCAATATACTGGAAACACTTTAAATTTGTTTTTTTATTATTTTTTTTTGTCTTCAGTCATTTGACTGGTTTGATGCAGCTCTCCAAGATTCCCTATCTAGTGCTAGTTGTTTCATTTCGGTATACTCTCTACATTCTACATCGCTAACAGTTTGTTTTACATATTCCAAACGTGGCCTGCCTACACAATTTTTTCCTTCTACCTGTCCTTCCAATATTAAAGCGACTATTCCAGGATGCCTTAGTATGTGGCCTATAAGTCTGTCTCTTCTTTTAACTATATTTTTCCAAATGCTTCTTTCTTCATCTATTTGCCGCAATACCTCTTCATTTGTCACTTAATCCACCCATCTGATTTTTAACATTCTCCTATAGCACCACATTTCAAAAGCTTTTTTTATTATTTAAATAAATACTTAGGTTAGAAATTTATATGTAATTACAATGTTACATACCACACAGTATGGAATAATATGCACAAGTTCATTGAGTGGCATTAATTTCAGAATATTGAGCTTTATTTTATCAAAAAATAATTATTATCACGTATTACTACTTTTTAAATTCAATCATGTATGAATTAATATTTCTTAACATATACCCTATTGCACTGCACAATATGCAGTTCAATTAAAAAATGTATTATTCAAGAGTGGAAGCAAAAAATGTTGGAGTTATCTTATACTGATAATGAACTTCATATACATATCTTAAAAAAAAAAAGAAAAATTATTATAGACAGGATATATATATAAATTCCTCAACCATTTTTAATGTCTTTCAATTCTTTATCATTATTACTTAACTCAATCCGGTCATTAAAATACTGAAAAGAAGCTATTAATTGTATGATGCAAGGTCAGGGATGTGCGGATTTGATGTAAAATTTTCTACAGTTTCTATGCCTTTAACAAATGACTAGTGTACAATTTGCTGCCTTTCACATTTTGAAAGATGAAAAATTCTAAAGAATTGCACTAAATGTTTGCAATTTTACTGGTGATTCTCTACCACAGAAAATCTGAGTTTAAATTTCAAATTATTTTTCACTTAATGTATTTTACATCCCTTTTGTAAAGAAGTAATTGTGTGAAATTCAGATTTTTTTGGACTAGTACACCTTAACCATCCACTTGTTTCCAAACATTTTTTTAGAATTAAGTGGTATCAATTGCTGTAGTCATTTAGCAAAGCAGAAATTAATGACTAGTCATATGTATGCATACATATCTTACTTTGAGAATTTTTTTAAATTTATATTTTTAAATCAAGTTCATTCTGATCAGCTCTGTTATAAATTGAATAATTAAATCAAAATAAAGGGCCCTTATGAAAGAATAGATGCAGGACTTAACCATGTAGTTCATAGTTTGCTCAAAAGGCCTATCATGTCATGGGAAGAATCTATTTCACTAGTAAAGTAGGACACCACATTTCTTGTGCCCTTAATAAAGTTTCAGCTAAATCCACGTTCCTTGTTAATCTGAAACCAACAAGTCTCAAAGTTGGACCACTTGGTTTATTCAAAATTTTATAAAGCATTCCTCCAGGTCTTATCCATATTAAAATTGAAGCTTTCAGATAAAACAAGCTGTGATGGGTGAATTTGTTAGGCAGTGTCACTGAAAAGTGAATATTGTTATATTTTGTTATATTGATGATAGTCTAGCATTATTTTTTTATTTTTGTCTTTAATCCATATAACACATTCATTCTTTGAATGGTAAATGGCAAAATGTTGTAACTGATAGGAAGACATCCTCTGGTGTAGATCCAATTATATAATCCACTTTCAATATTCATTATCTTGTGATAATAATTTTCTCTTGTAATAGAGTAAATGCCAAATTACAGTTTTGTAATTGCTCAGTAGGCTATTATTCAGTCTTAAATCATAACAATTAACTGAACCCATTAGTATGAAAATGAAATTTAAAGTTATTTACCTTTATACTGGTATTTGAACTATTAGATATTATTTTCTCCAAGAAAAAATATATCCTTAATCGTACATTAATGCATGACTTCATCATACTCTCAAATTCTATTTCCCACATTCTTAATGTATATAACTCTTATTTGAATAAAATTACCAATAATACTGTCCAAATTCAAGTAAATACTATTAATTTACTTCATTAATACTTCAAACAATTCACCATATGTTAGGTGACATGTTTTTTTAGTATCCTACGTTAACTGATAGTTTATTCCTTCCAACAAAAAATACAACTGGAAATCGTTCACTCATTTTTATTATTCTTCCTCACAAAACTATAAATATCTAATAATTGTATACTTTTTGATAATTCTGTTGAAAAATTACATTTTTAACAACCAAGTGTTACCGTGCCTTGCAATACAAACTATATTGATCCTTGTAGTAATCATATCATATTTCATCAAAGAAATATGCCACTTATTTAATTGAAATTTCATTGCAATACAAACTATATTGATCCTTGTAGTAATCATATCATATTTCATCAAAGAAATATGCCACTTATTTATTTGAAATTTCATTAAACAACCGACTACTATTTTAATTAAATTTGGCCTTTGGTTTTGTTCAATGTTCTTACCTGATCTAATTTAGTATTACAAATTAGATTTCATGCCTTTAAATTCACTGGTATCGTTAAAAATATTTTTAGAAATAACCACACATCTCATAATTAATAAAATCTCTACATTCATGAATTCAAGTAAAACTAATTTGCTGGTTTTGATTCATTTTTTTTTAAAAAACAAAGATGTTTTGTTTGAAAGACATCATAATCTTACATGGAAATTAATAATCTATTTTAAGGATAATAATTGCTACCCTACCAAAAAAATGAAAAGTAAGAAATATATTACTTCTATATTAATGTATTTAAATTTTTCAACATAGGCTTAGATTTTTTATGTTTTTTGCACTGTATTATACTTCATATGTTATGATATGTATTTCAACACACAATAAACAATTAATTTTTACAATATATTAATTATTTATGTAATCATTTTTACCCAAGATTATAAAGTGAATTTTCTTTCAGCATAGCATCCTTAATTTCATTAATCTGTCTCCTTTGTTTTTGAGTCGCTAAATCATAATTTCCTGAGTCCAGTTTTCTTTCTTCTTCTATTGTTGGTTTTTCTTGTATATTTGAACAACTGTCTGAATCTGTTTCATCATATTCTTCAGTAGTAATTGAAAATGTTTCATCTTCACTCACACCAGATTCTGTACATTCTTCAAAATCAGATTCGTAACTCTGAAAAACATATTTAAACCCAAAATATTAATTTCAATTGTAATATATTCTTCAGATCATAATGTAAAATAATTACCAGAAGTTAAAGAATCTCTTTATATAGCAATAAAATTACCAAAAATGGACAATCTAATTCACTCTTTTCCCAGTTCTGAATAATTTTTGGGAAAATGCTTTTTTCAGTTACATATTTTTTTTAAGATTATCATATTGTAGTTATTATTGCAGCATATTGTTATTATATTGTAGTTATTTAATGTTTTTAAATAATATTACCCATTGTTAATTACCTTATTACTTCAACTGGTGATATACGAGGATGGGTGCCTCAAATCAAAGGGGGCATTCTAGTAAATACCGTTCAACTACTATAGACTGCTCAAGATCAGTGGACCACCTGCACCACTCACAACTGTGCCCAGCTAGAATTCATTATATACATTGTGTTGGAGTGAGGAGGTAGTATCCCATGCTTTAAAAGTGGACCTTTCAAGTAAGAGAGTAATCCGTGACAGAAAATCCTCTTGGAAGGCAATGGAAAATTACCACAAGTAACTTTTCCAAGAAAACTCACCATCATCTTGCACACAACTAAATGTTCTGTAGTTTCAAATCACCCCATCACATCCAGATTGCAGTTGTCCTCCAATCGGGAGACAACTACAAGTGGGAAGTTGGCTGCCATCAATGGAAGAGCACACAAGATTGCAAGTTGAAATGTAAGAGGCTTAATTAAAGTTGGCAAGTTTGCAGTTATTGAGAAAGAATGTCTTAAGTATCCAGAATTCAATAATGGTACTAGTGGAGACACATTGGAGAGAAAATGGCCATTTCAGTACATCGGAAGGAAATGTGGTATATTTCTCAGAAAAATCAGAACAATCAAGCAGTGGTGTCACACTTATAATATCGATGGAATGGAAAGAAATGAATATAGACCGGTTTACGACAGAATCCTTCTGGTGAGATTAAACATAAAACTGGCAAAGTTCAATATAATTCAACAGCTGAAGTAATATAAGAAGCTGAAGATGAAGTAATATAAGAGTTTTATAACCAACTTGCCTCATGCTTTGATTCGCTACCACTGAAAGAAATCATAATTGTGCAAGGCGACCAATGCAAAGGTAGGCGGCAGTGAAGAAATGACAATACGAAAAGAAATGATGATTGCAGAGAACGATTCTTCCAGTTCTATCAAAATAAAAGACTCCAGTAACCAATACACACTATCAGCAGCATCCTTGTTGGCTGTATATGTGGGTCTCGCCGTATGCCAGATATCGTAACCAAATCAATTAAACTTTGATTTCAGAAACATGGAAAATGTCAGTCAAGAATACAAAATCATGTCCCAATGCAAAGTGTAGGTCGGACCATCAATTAGTATGTCTGTTTCTTAAAGTGTGTCAATTGAGCAAAACAGAAGACTAGTCTATTCAGAGTTCAAAAGACGAACACCTTCCAAAACTAAAGTCAAGTTCAATGAAAAATATGTAAACCGTGAACAAACACCTTTTAAAAAATGGGAAGAATTTAAAAACCTGGAAGCCACAGATTAGAGAGCTAAAGAAGTACAGCAGTCTAGGAGCTAACGAAGCTGGTTGTCCAATGAAACTATCCAACTTGTAGAGGAACAAAGAAGAGTGAAAGGCACCACCGGTCAGTCCTCAGTACATTCCAGAGATTGTCAGCTGAAATTAAAAAGTTGTGTTAAAGATTCATATATCCAAGAAACCTGCAAAAAATTTAAGGAGTTGTATGGTAATAATGAAACTGAGTCCACGTTCAAACAAATAAGGAAACTTAAGAACACCTTCAAAACAAAATCTCGGGTTACAGAAGAAGCAGGTTGTAAACTTATTACTGACTATCAGGAGATTGGAGGAGATGAAAAAATATTGCAGCAACCTATATCGTGACAACCAAGCAGAGCTTATAGAGGTAGATTTAGTGTCCCAAGAGAGAACGAGAAATTCTCAAAGAGGAGGTGCAGAAAGCAATAAAGAAATTGAGAGACAAGTCACCAGGCTGAGATAGTTCACAGTGGAAATTATCAAAGCACAGATGAATTGGATGTTACAGCTATGAACCTGATATGCAAATACATATGGTTAACCCCAAGTAGCCTGAAGAGTAGGCCTCGGTTTTCATATCTCTACATAAAAAAGCTGCTCACAGCAGTGCAAAAATTATAGAACTACTGCTGTAATTTTACAAGAAAAATTTTGTTGCATATACTGCGTGAATGTCTACAATTCTATTGACAGAGAATTTCCTACAGAGCATCCATCAAAGAAAAGAGTACTTGTGATCAAATTCTAAATATTAGGCAGCTGTTAGAAAAAACCAGCGAGTTCAACACCCCTTTTGTAATATGCTTCCTAGATTACGCCATGCCTCCAACTCAGGTCAGGTGGAATATTGAAGAAAATGGGCATTTCTGAAAATCTTCTTACCCTCAATCAGAATCTATATATAAATAACAGCACAGTGGTTAGACTGGAAAATGACACAACAGAGTTCTTTTACCTGTCAAGAAGAGTACAACTGGGATGTATATTCTGTCTCCAATCTTATTCAACCTTTACAGTGAATTTACCATGCGAAAGAGCCTGAAAAACTGGAATGGTGGTGTATGAAATGAGGTCGGCATACAACCAACTTAAGGTTCGTTGACAATATTATCCTGTTTGCAGGTTCTGAAATTGAAATGAAGTATCCTTCAATTGAGTTCAACAAGAAAGTGTGGCACTAGTACAGAAATTAAGCATCGGAAAAACAAAAGTTATGATCGTAAACAAAGCCATCTTCCAGTGAATTTGCACTATGGGATTTCAAAAAGGTGAACTATTTCATATATTTAGGATCCACAATTGATAAAAATGGGAGGGGTTCATCAGCTGAAATACGAAAAAGAATTATCTTGGTGAAGAGGTGCTTATGAAGTTGACAGCTATTTGAAAAGATAGGACAATCATGAGGAATAAAAAGCTGAGACTACTTCAGGTAGTCTACTAGTCTTCCAAATAGTCATTTACAGGTTGAGACCTGGACCATCAAGGTGGAAGACCAGAGGAAAATCGATGCATTCATAATGTAAGCCTACAGAAGAATGTTCCACATCACATGGACAGAAAAGAGGTTGAATAACTCTATTATAAATGAGCTGGGTATACAGAGGAGGATGTCCACAATATGCTTCAAGTGCATCCTCTGCTTTTTCAGCCATATACTGTGAAGACCTGGCAAAAGTCTTGAAAACGTAGTCATACAGGGAAAAATAGAGGGCAGCAGGTCACAGGAAAGACCGCCGAAAAGATGCTGGACCAGATCAGAGAGGCAACTGGAGAAACACTAGGCACATTGATTCGAATGGCAGAGGACTGTGAGCTATGGCAAGAAATTGTCAGCAGAATATGAATTGGGTCGCCAGCTCTTAGATGTGAGAGGAAGGATCATTCACTTCACGATTGTGAATTTAGAGTCTGGTTGAAAAATTTGTTGCATTTGAATTGTGCCTGTGTTTGATATATGTTAGTGTTCAAGTTTGTTAAGAATTGATTTAATTGTCATTAGAATCATATATTAAAATTAGATTTTAAGAGATAAATTAGTTACAGACAGTTTTTTTTTTTAAGTAGCTTCCTCGAAAGCAGTCTAGAAAAAATTAAATTAAGTAATTGATTATTGAATTATTAAAATGATTATTATTCATCTTGAATAATAGATGAAAGAGAAAAATGAAGATTGATGAAATAGAATAATTATACATTTCCATAAATCATTTTATAATATGAAAATATTTCATCAATTTTTCTGATATTTCATGTTTTTGGATGCATAAAAGAACTAGTTATAGACAATTCATCCATCAGATTGTCCCACAGAGTCCCACCTCACTTTCTTTTAGAATGTTCAAACTTGTCACCAGTATGGCATCTGACGATTCCAAGTAAGAATGAAACTGGGATAATAAAGAAAGGAGATGATCAACCCACAGAGGAACTGCTGCTGTGGGTTCCACTTGATACTGTCAGTGCTTGCTAATAATGTGTTAGTATTTTATGAAGCTTTCTCACTTTAGGTAGGCAAACTGAAAGCTTGAGTGTAGACAAACTACACGAATTTCAAAAGAGATGTGTGATGTCTTTACATCAGAGTTGTCCTTTTGTCCACTCTTTCATTTTACACATCCTTAATTCCTTTTTCCTTAAGTAAGTAATGAAGTGAATCAGTTACCACAACCTGTTAGATCTCTGCATGACTGGGGTGCAGTCGGGTTGTTTAGAAATTAAGCTTACAGCCATATGACTAAGGCTCCTGCTGCTGAGAATTTCACAAAGAGCCTAGGTAGCTATTCAAATGCCTGTTTGTGTAACTGATTTTCCTGCTCATTTGATCAGTATTGTTTTATTCAATCTCAGTTGAATAAACCATTTATTATTAGTCTCATTTTAAAGTTAAAGAATATTTCACTCCGGCAGATTAGTAAAGTTTTTATGACCTTTATCATTTAAAATTGTTCTTACAGTAACCATGATAAAACTGTTCATTACTTATTTTGTATGTTTAAATATAGTACAGAAGTTTTTTATGAAAAGAATACATATTTAACACTCACCACCATTAAGTATTCAGTGAAAACATTTTTAGAATTGATTAATCGGTCCTTCTGCAGGTGAATTCTGTAAATATATGCTTTACATCTATCTACATAGTTATTAAAATTAAATCAAAATTTCAATATTTTTTATTTGGAAATTATGTTGTTATATATACATCATAATGTTTTAAATTTGGTAACAGTTACTTACCTCAAAATCATCTTCATATTCATCTTCACTTTTTTCTTCAACTTTTATTGAACTTTCTCCCAAAAAACTAACTCCAGCAGCTTTATTATCTACTTCAGTTTGAATTGAATGATTTGGCGAGAGAACTGGTGATTTTACTAAAGTTTCATTTTCATTAGAATTTTTATTTATAACATTTGTATTATTTTTGTCTTCTATAGATTCTACTCTCTCATGCCCTCTTGTTGGCGTGCTTTGTTCTTTTTTTGATTTATTGTTATCATTTTTTTGTTTCTTTGCTTTCATTTTATCATTTGTGGTTTTTGAATTTTTACTTTTAATTAATGAATTTAATTTGTAAATTTTTTCTAAAGATTCTTTTGCTTTTTTTTCTAATTCTCTCTCTTTTTTTCTTGGATCATACACTCCAGTGGTTTTCTGTTTTTCATTATATTTATCATCATCCTTTTTATCTATTATTGGTAATGCTTTTGAAGTTCTACTACCTCTAGATAGTGTTGCTGTACCACTTCTTTCATTACTTTTCTTTGGTGTGCTTGAAACTTTAGTATTTTTTTCTGTTTTAGTTTTGGATAAGCTCTCATCTGTAACAACAGTCATCAGTTTGAAAATAATGTTAAGAATAAAAATATTTTTAAAATGGATATCATTAATATCATTAAATAACTGATCAAGAAAATATTAATGTTTACATGTAAATTTTGTAGCTTTTAATTATTGTATAATATATTCTCAATAATTAAGTTATGACAATTAAACACCTTACTTCATTTCAAAACGGCTTTCGGATAATGAAATAATTTGTAATATTAGATGAAAGTTAAAATTAAAAAGCAGTTGGTAATGAAATATTATTGCTCTTATACAGCAGTTGGCCATTTGATCAGCATTTTATTGAACTTTAATACTTTGTGTGACAAAATAATGAATGAAGCAAAATAATAGATGTCTGAAAATATCCCAACTAGTTCTAAGTTCAATCTGTGATTTGATTTTTTTAGTGCATTGGTCTTAACATTGACAAAATTTACCACCATTCTACAAGAACAAATTATGTAAAAGTAAGGTATTGGTGTAGTCAATTTAACAAAGACAGTAAAAATGTTTTTTATAAAGAGAGGGTCGAATTTTTTGGGCTATGACTGAACCTTTTTGAAGGCTGACTGCCAAAAATGTGAGTAAGCTGATACATTACAATCAGTAATAATGTCGTGAAATTTTCTTGAATACATAAATTAAATGAAAGGAGGGTGCAGGAAATTGTGTTGATGCATTCAATTACCATTTTCTTTTTTTACTGTTTAAAACTTACCAGTTCTGATTGGAATCTTTTGATCATTCCTTCTTGCTGCAGCAAATGTTCTTGCACTTCAAGAAGTGGTTTTAGTTAAAAACAACAATTTTTTGAAAATAAATTTTTACACAAAGTTTGTTTTAAAAATTTTGGGATCTTAGAATTCAGTCACTTAGCTTAGAATTCAGTTAGTGTAAAAATATAAGTTAGATTATATAATGTATAAATATTATAAAAATATATAATGTAAGACGTTTTTTCACGTAGTTGTTTATTTTAATAAAAAATCTTCACAGCAAAATCTTAATTTTTACAATTGTGCCAAACACCAAACAATTTCATAAAAACTAAAACATTAGATTGAAATGTGATGAAGTATTGTCTTAAATATTTTATTTAAAAAAATAGATTGACGACTTCTGTTGTCACAGGTGGCTTGCTGCACAGAAAGTTCTAGATTGATTTCCAGCTAGTGACTAAAAATACATAATGGGTCAACCTGAATGTAGTTAGTTGCTATTACATTTGTAGCTGATGGGTCTTCTTTTAAAAATAATAGGCACTATAGGAAGCAGTTTTTTACAAATTTTTATTTTAGCTGAGGGTAATAAAAAAATTAAAAATAAGCAAAACACTTTGCATGTAATTTATTTTAACTTTTTGCAAAATAACAAAACTACAATTTTAAGTACCTGTACTTCGTCTAGAAATCAAATTTATTGGTTAAAGTATAAAAGTATTCTGAGACTGTGCAGTGACATTTAGTTTTTAAGATTATATCAGATTTAGAATGTTATTTCATAAAATTATTCACTGAAATTTTTGTTAATGTGTCTTGGGCAAAAGTCAGTAGTCAATCACTATGAATATTCATTTAGACTATTTAATCTTTACAAGCGCATTATAACTTTTCTGCAGGATTTTGAAAAAAAGTGCAGGAAAGTCTTGAGTTTCACCTCTAACCTTATCACAATTAATTGAATTACTTTTTAAACCAGTGTCATATGCTGGTTGTACTTACTGTTCAACCATCTTTTATATAAATAAGTATTAACAAAATGGAATTGCAAAGGGTACTGAGCGGTTGGTAATAGTGAGAGGGTTTAGTTTTTGATCAAAAGGAATGTTACAATATCATTTATAGGCGAAACTGATCTATAGAGTTAAGTGTGATACTCATTAAGATGGTAAACAATGTATCACTAATGAAATAATTAACAGGGAACCATCAACTAGACTACTTTTCTAATTGAAAAACTGATTAAGCATTTTACTAAATCTTATTTAGATTGATCAGAAAATTCTTAGGGAGCTTTTCAGTACCTAAGTAGATATGGTATATTCAGAAACAAGTTTAAAACTACAACTATTCCAAGAAGACCTAATAAGTAAATGACCCAAACACTACAGCAAGAGATGTTTGCATTATTATCAGAATGTGAGATGCTCCATAAATAAAGAAACGTAACTTGTTCATCTTTCCTCAGCTTAGATTCTGATTTTTTTTAAAATTAGGTTCTGTTTCTTCACAAAGACAGATCTAGGCTAAAAGATTAAAAGACTAAGATTATAAAAAGTCCATTTAGGCTGATTTATGTACAGCTTGACTTATTCCTCTAATAATCAAAACTGTAAGTTTTTTTGTAGAGTATTTCACAGAAAAAATAATAATGAATGCAAATACATTCAAAATGTATTATTTCACTAAATATTTATTATTAAACAAAATTGATGAAGTTTTATGCTATGAATTTCTGATAGTGGAAATGTTAAGTTGTACCTGACACATTCTCAGAACAAAATTATTTAGTATGAACACAATTTAATCTTATATTCATAAGTTATCTAACATAAACCAACAAAATTTATGATATGCAGCTTTATGATCACATTAACTTGAATTAGTGATGAATATTATTGAATATATAAAAATCGTACATGTCCTACTTCACTTATGATAGTGGCAGTTGCCCAATATTCACCTAACCAATCTAAAAATAACATAAATCATGAATACACAGAGATTATTGCGCATGTACTTCATAAATAAGATTGGATTCTAATCTAATTTGACATGCAAGATAAAATATATTAACTTGTTTAAGTGCATATATAGCCAATGAACTTACCTGTTCGTTTGTTTGATGAAGCTTTAGATCTGTGTACCTTATTATCAGCTGTGTTTCTATCTTTATCTTTTATTCTAGTTACTTCTGAGTTTGGTTTTGAACTAACTGTTTTTTTTTCTCTACTTGTTTTTACAAGTTTTTCTTTTTCTTTCTCTTTTGCTTTGACTTTCTCGTTTTTCTTTTGTTCAGTCTTATGATCATATCTTTCATCCCTAATTTTTGTTTTATCACCATATTTTTCTAATGCTCCTTCTTTATTGGTTTTAGTAGAGGATTCCTTTTGTTTTTTTTTACGCTCTGTTTCTAATTTTCCATCATCGTTTAATGTCGACTGTCTCTTCACAGTTGTTTTGGTTTTAGAATTTGTTTTCTTTGGGTTAGAAGCAAACTGTAATGGAAATAAGTAAAATATTTTGTTGAATAAAGTATAAAACAATGAACTTAATAAATTGTGAGGAAAGGCTAAAGATAATTCTAGTTTATTTATTTGAAATTTTAGAGAGAATTATGTTAACATTTATTTGATTATTTTATATTTAGATTATTTGATTACTTGATAAAAAAAGAAATCTCAAAATTCATTATTTTTACTCATTTAATAACATTTGTATAATATATGTAGCTCTACATTTTATAATAATTATTTTTGTTTTTTTTTTTATTAAATAGTTTACATTTTTTTACACATTAACTAAAGTAAAATATTAGCCGTAATTGATTGTTGAAAATTATTATTTCAGCAAAAAATTAAGTTGATTAAAATAGTATTTATAAAAATTATAAAAAATCCTTTAAATGTAGTAGTTATTAACCTAACTACCTAAGGAACTAAGGATCTTCCCTTTTTTTGTATTTTTTAAGTCTTACTGTATTTTCTATTCAATAATTGAGAGAGTATACAAAAAAATATTGATGGGATGGTACTTTCATTTAGTGTAGACCGTTACTTAAGTATGTTGCAATTCAAGTCATATTGAAATATGGCACTTCTCACTGTAATTGTATTGTAAGATCTTTAACAGATAAAGGATTCTTAAAATTTTATTTATTAAAGCAAGGAATAAAATATAAATAGTTTATGGTAATTACAATTAAGCATACTGTATAGTAAATTAAGTTTATATCATTTATTATGTTTTTGTCCTTTATAGTTAGTGATGAAAAATGTTGAAAATCATAAAGTTTTTAAAAACTGAATCAAATTTATTAAATAGAAAATTTTTTTAAATTCATGTCACAACTCCTTCAGTCCCTCCTGCAGGTATTTTCCCTGACTTGTGCTGCTGTTCTTGCTCTGGTATCAGTTGATGTAATGTCTTATGGATTTTTGAGTTAGCCAGAAACACATTTATAATGTCATTAAAAAGTGTTTATGTTTTAATTCTGTCTGTTCATTTAGTATATTGTAGTTGTGTGTTAGTATGTGCAGTAATGTTTGAGTGAGAGGATGTTATATGTGTGCAGGTTGTAAAATTTATCTTGGTTATTGTTAATGTTGGTGAATTTGTAATTTGTATCTACGAGATGATCGGTAAATGTTGACTCTACGTTGTTGTGAAGAGATTTTAAGTATTCGCTGAATATTTATATGAAGCTGCATCCCATTTAACCATGTAAAACATGATAGTCATATCAGTTCAGTTTATAATATTCCATTAGCACTATTCCAAGTGTGGTGGTATATTTTGTTCTGAAGCCCACTTTGAATCTCTTTTTACATATTTTTAAGTGATTTTTTTTAATCTTTGTTTTTATTATTTTAAGTTGCGTATGAAGGAATATGTAAGTGAGTGTGTTGTTACTGTGTGTGGTACTATTTTGTAGCAATCTTATAGATGAAATGACAAATCCATTGGCATTAATGACATAGATACTTCAATCATACTCCAAAAAAGACCACATCTTGACTTATCCAAGAATAAAGTATAACAACTCAAGACTTGAGTAAATTAAGACTGCTCAAAACTAGCATTCTTATCAAAAATCTAACACCACCTTCAACAACTGTTAAAATAAGGAAAGAAAATTTTCAAAAAAAATTTTGTATTTTCAATTTGGGATCTATAATTTTTTTTAAATTTATACATTTTTTGATAGCTTTATACATGAAGTATAAACTTTTAACAAAAGTTTTTGAAAAATATTTAAATCGAAGGAAGATAGAGAAAACATACAAAAAACAATTATTTCAATTTTAAGAGGTGAGGG
Organism: Lycorma delicatula; assembly: GCF_047948215.1. Classification (NCBI taxonomy): domain Eukaryota; kingdom Metazoa; phylum Arthropoda; class Insecta; order Hemiptera; family Fulgoridae; genus Lycorma; species Lycorma delicatula. The sequence goes on from NC_134459.1 coordinate 132,175,299, forward strand.
TTGATTTTTTGAAAAAAAAAAAAATTTTGTATTTTTTATATGCATTCTAGGTAATTTACTTTAACAAAGTTTTCTCTAAGATACCTTTGAAGAAAATTTTAAGTTGGCTTTTTTGCAATATCCCCACACCTTCTTAACAAATTTTGAAAAAAATTAATATGACCACTGCTCATACAAATATCTGACCCAAATTTGAAGAAAATTATTTTTGTCTCTCCTAAGATATATGGCCAAAAGTAGTGTGGGACATACAAATGCATTTACATAAAAACATTTTTTTGTCTACAACTAGTTGGACCCTAAAACATTAATATTTGCAAAAAACTCAATACCCCATTTTTGACATGATCACCATACTGTCTTTAATATAGCTATTGTAACTACATTAGCTAAGAAAGTAAAAATATATATATATATTTATATAGATTTTTTTTTTTAATGTATTTATTTAAATTATTTTAAGTTTGTTTTCACAAAATATTTTTTAATTTTAAACAGTTAATTTTTTGCAATTCAATATTTTAATGAAAAAGCTTGTAAATACTCTATGTCGTTTGTTAATTAAATTCTTTCTTACCTTGAATATGTATTTTGCAGCATGATATGTAATCTGAATTGTTAAACATAAGTTAACTAATTATTTCAAAGCAACTTAGTTTATGTTTACAAGAAAAAAATTTTCTTTACCTTTTGTGGTTTGTCTTTGCAAGTAAACATAACTGAAAATCATAAAAAGAAAGTTGCAAAGTGGCTTAAATTATAAAAAAGAAAAAGAAATAAAAACTCTACCATCAGTTCTTCATTTAAAGTAATAATGAATGAGAAAGATTAATTTAATAATGCAAAATTATTGTTTTTTTTTTTACCATAACAAGTTATCTATTTAATAATTAAATAATTTGTGCTTTTTTGTAATAATGTTCTGAATTACTTTGGAATTCTTTCCTTTTTTCTAATTATCTTTTCTTGTTGATGACTCTGTAGTTTTAACTGCATAGCATTATTAGAATATTTTTTAGTATTATTAATTTTTACATTCACTACTGGCTTTTTAAAAACATGACCAGAAGGAATATTTTAAGTCATATAATTATTATTTACCATTTTTTTTTTTTTGTATTCATGAATAGAAACAGCTGTTGAAGTGTATGTGTCTTTGTTTCCTTATTTCAACTATTTTAAACAAATATTTGTAGATATATGTTGTATTCTAAAAACACTGTTTTACTTATTCATTTACTCATTCTTAACACAAATATTAATTTCTAACAAAACTCATTTAAGTCATAAACTTTGTTCAGCAACTTTCCATTGAGTGACTACTTTTTTCGTCCATGTTTATTTTATTTATGTAACTATGGTTCCTTGTTTATTAATAACCTTCATATCAGCATACAACAGACCAGTAATGTTAGCTCTAATATCACTATTGGATCAAACTTTCTGTGTAATATTTCTTTCTTCCCTTTTAAAAAAAATGTAATTTGCTTATTTCATTTGTTCATACTTGTGCCACTCTGGATGTAATAAAAATATTATTAGTCTTATTTGATTAAGGTACTCTATTTTGACCGCCTTATGTACATATAATTTATTTCATTTCTAGTAATTTTAGAAAATAGTGTTCCTAAAAGTAATATAATTAAGCTCCTTAACTTAAAACTGATACATACAGAAGTTATTAATGTATAAATTGTCAGAACTTAAGTAATCTTAAATCACAAACATTATGGTTAAAATTTTAACCATAAATTTTATGCTACAGTTCTGACTGATTTATTAAGTAATAAGGTTTTTTTTCAGTGGTTGTTGTAGTTAACATTTTGTAAAAGGTGTTGATGCTGCCAAAATATATCATGTATTGTGTAAAACGTTTGAGCATGGTGTAATTTGTGAAGGTAACATAAGGCAATGATGTAAACTCAGTACAAATGAGTGTATGAATCTTATGGTATAGGGAAAAGTAAGAGGCCTTCTCTTTGGATGAATGATCTTATTACATTAGTAAATTCAAAAGATGAAGGAAATCAGCTTTTACAATTACAATTCTTGTAATGAAATTAATAACATTTTGTAGAATTGTTGATTCTTTAGAGAATCATTTTAAAAAATTGGCCTGTGTGGAATGGTGTGCCTGTTCTGAAGATGTTAATATGAAAGATGTTCATATAAAATTCAATGAATGGCATCTCACATTAATTTTTGAACTCTTTCAAAAGAAAGTGAAACTGATTATTTTTTTGTACGTTGGGACTGGTGATAGAATAAGATTTTTTCCCCATCAATATTGTGTCAAAACAGCAGTCTATGCTTTGGTGTCATTCAAGTTCATAAGTTGTCATAAATTAAATTAGTCAATGTAGAAATCTTGATTGCTGTTTTCTGAAATTAAAAAGATGTCTTATGGGAGAATTTTATGATTTCAGGAATAATGAGCAAATGTTTACTTTAAAATAGTTTCAAAACAAAGACATGATATTTATTGCTGATGATGTAGGATGCTAATCTCAGGAATTCACTCAATTATGATGTATGCTCACATTGTCCACAATTTAAACAGTTCTTATAGAAACCATCATTTACTTTTAACACAAAAGGAACTTTGCACACAATAACTAATACATCTTTTACTTTTCGAAATTGTTTAGTTCTCAGTGGTGCGAAGAAAACCAGTCACTACAGATCATTCCTCGCGTATCATCCAGTTGGTACGGAGATCCAGAAACGAATGTATTCTCTCAAGTTCCCTAACAGCTCGTGAACGTTCGACCTCGTATCGGGGATCAACGTAGAGGACGTGGTCCACTGTATCATCAGTCCCGCAATCCAGGCATTGACTCGAATCCACCAAACGAAACCTAACCAATCTCGCTCGAAAGGCACCATGCCTGGAGAGAAACTGTGTGATATAGCGGTTGGGGGAGACCCATCTAATCACACCTAAATTAGACACTATAGGAAATATACCATGCGTGTAGCGACCTGTGGGGGATTCGTCCCACCTGACCCGCCAAGACGCAAGACCCGGTCTTCAATCTCCTGCTTTCGTTCTGACGTCAGTAGGTTATTTACCTTGGAAATGTAACATTCCTTACGCCCATTAGCCAAGATATTTATTGGTCTGACTCCGGCTATAACACAGACTGCCTCCCGCGAGACTGTTCTGTAACCGCCTATAACAGCCAGCAAGAGGAGTCACTGGGCCCACAGCAAAATGTCCGCGCAATACCTAAAAGCCATGCGGTGTGCCCAGACAGGCGCAGCGTACAGTATAATAGCTTCGCCGACACCTTTGTAAAGGATACGCATGGTACGGTAATTCAACCCCCAATTGGGATGAATGACTCTACGGATTCCATAAAAAGCATCAGCGGCCTTTTGTTTTGTTTGCTACATACTGTAGATGTTCCGTGAACCGAAAATTCTTATCTATGTTAACGCCCAGGTATTTTTGAGTCGTAATATACCGAATGGGGAGATCAACCATCTGAACCCGGATTCGTCGGGAAGCAGTCAATCGGCCCTAAAGCAACATCATTGTGGTTTTCTCTGGGCTGAAAATCATTTTATGTTGGAGACTCCACAGTGGGAGTGTCTCACAAGCACGAGCAGCTTGGAATAATACCTTGTTACGCAAATCCCCTTCAATCAGTAGCAGTGCATTGTGAGCATAAGCAATGACACAACAACCACATGGCAACCTTAAACGCAACATCGAATCGAATTCTATGATCCAAAGACAGGACTCAGAACTCTGCCCTGAGGGCATCCTTTAGTTAAGGTCTTACAAACCTCCAAGCTGCAATCACGCAGGGAAAGGATTTGATGGCTGAAGTAACTTGAGAGCACTTCTAGTTTATTTCGTGTACACTTACGCTTCTGCTTCAGAAACAGGGCAGAGGGCCACCATAACTTGTTAAATGCCCTAGCTGGAGGAAGCTACATCCATCACCTTTAGTATGACATCCTCAGTGCTCTTACCCAGTCGGAAACCATACTGGTTGTCCATTAGCAAATGATCAGGGACCATTCTAACATTAATACGCAGTGTTAAAAATGTTTGTGATGTTAGATTTTTTCTTGTGAGTGTGAAGCAATAGATTGTTACATTTTTTCTTGATTTTCTTGTTTAATTTTTTGTTATCTGTGGCGTCTTCTATTGTAAAGCCAATTTCTTTCAGATACTCTCTTATTTCTCTGATCCATCTGCGCCCTGTCTTGGTGTTTTTTGAGTTGAGATTGTACTGTACTAACTGTTTCAGAAGTCTTGAATCTTGCATCCTCATGATATGTCGAAAGAATCCTATCTCCTCTTACGCGTGGTACTTTGTGCACAACTTTGTTGGGAACAATCCACCACTGCCTGTCTTTCTGATACTTTTTATTGATGCAAGTTCTTCCAATTCTTATTTTGATTTTCTGGAGTCTGTCTTTGGTTGTTTGTTCAGGTGTTTCTGCTGTATAAGTGGCTTCTGCTTTTATAACTGTGTTGTAGTGTCTTATTTTTGTGTTTATTGATAGGAATTTTTTATTGTAAATGTACCAGGTTAATTTTTGAGCTTCAGATAGTTTGTTTCTTCGTATTTTGATCAAGGTTTTTTCCATTTAGATTGTTTGTTATTATTTCTCTGAGGTATTTAAATTAGGTTACTATTTTGATTTTGTTACCATTTATGTTTACTTCTTTTAATCGTGTTGTTTTTGGGGCATAATTTCTGTTTTTTTGAATGATATTTTGAGGCTAAAATATTTTTTTTATTATTGCAAATTTTATTTGCATTGTTTTGAAGTTCTAAATCTGTGACTTAGCTTTGTTGATGTCGTTTACTAGCAGTGCCAAATCATCGGTGAAACCAAGACAGTTTGTTTTGATTTTTCAGTCTATTTTTACTTTTGTGGGGCATTTTTTGAGCCATTCCCTCATTACCATTTCTAGAGCGCATATGAATAATAGCAGTGAGAGCCCATCATCTTAGTGCAGTCCTATTTTGATTTCAAATGGTTCTGAGAGCCCGCCTTTGAATTTTACCATCGACTTAGCATTTGTGAGGGTCAGTTTTATCATGTTTATTAGTTTGGTATATAGTCCGAGGTGTCTTTAAAATTTTTAATAGGGATTCTCTGTAGATGCAGTCATAAGCTTTCTTGAAATTTACAAATGTTATCACCATTTCTGTGATTTTTTTCCTGCTGTAATTCATTATTAGCTTGAGACTCATGATCTGATCTGAACGAATCCTGTTGAGGATAATTCTTGAAAGAATTTTGTACATAGTGTCTAGGAATGAGATTCCCCTGTAATTGTTAGGATCTGTTCTGTTCCCTTTTCTGTATCATCCAGTGTTCTGGTAGTTCCTTGATCCAGATGTTGACAAACTGTTGATGAAGTGCAATTTTTTCTAATCTGCCTGCATGTTTCCATATCTCTACAAAAGTTTGATCTTTTCCTGCTGCTTTGCAATTCTTCATCTCACCCAGTGCTTGGTAGACTTCTTTTTTTATGGGAGGATTGATGTTTTCTGGTGGTGGTGTTACAGTGATGTTGGTGTTTAGGAGTTCTGTCAGTTCTTCACAATTTAGGAGTTTGTTGAAATATTAAGCTAGGATTTCCATGTTGTCTTTATTATTACAGACCAGTTTACCATTTTCATTCTTTATTAGTAGGGTTGGGGGTTCATATTTTTGGAGCTGATTTTTTAAGGGTTTTTTAGTAGTCTCTCGACTGTGTTTTATTGAATTCTGACTTCGGTGTTTCTTATTCAATGTGTTGTCTTTATATATATATATATATATATATATATATTACAAATTTCAAAAGATATTTTTTTTTTTTTTTATATTATATATTCCATACTACTTTTTAAGATATTATTAGACTTTTTTTATTCAATATGTGTATAATACACATAAGTGCTATTTTGGAGGCTTATAGATATTTAAATTAACCTAGGCTTAAAGCAGATTGATCACATATATTGTACTTCTATAAAAAACAGTTTCTGTAAACTTTTTTTTATCCTAATTATTTTCAATGCAATCCATAAGAAATTGATTTAATTTGAATGTGAAGATAAATATTGGCATGCATTGAAAACTTGCTTGTTATGAATAATGACTTGTTTAATAGAGAAAAAAAGAACCTGAATTGATATAAGAATAGAGTTCTTTATTTTTTATCTGTAAATAAAACTATGAATTAACAGAAATTTCACGGATGTTAATGTTCCAGATGGTGAAAAGGTTTTAGAATAAAGAAATGAATGTACATCTGCCTCAACCTACTATTTCTTGATTAAAAATTGCAGGAAGGGAATAATAGCAGTTGTAGAGGAAGAGAAAAATGAAAAATTGAATTTCATAATTTTCTATATTTACTAGTATACTACATTGTATAAAAGCAGTCTTTGATTATTGTACCATAGAATATTTGTGTGTGCCACTGTTACAGCTTGATTAAAGAATTTTAAATAGTGTTTATTAAGGCAGCTAACATGCAAATGAAAAGGTCAGTGACCTAGCATGTAATGTCTGTTACATAATTGTTGGCTGTAAAAGGAATTGTTAGCTGCAAAGTTTTCCAGTTTATTCAACAATTATTATTTTTTTTAAATTAAATTTTAAGATGTATAGTGGTTAGTAGTAAAAATAATATAAAGGTGAAAATTAATCCAAATTTTCATTAAAAAAAACGACTGCATTAACTTAATGAAGGACAATTATTTTTACTAATAATTAATCCATATTCTTACTAACCCTTCATTGGCCCAGTGATAATGACTGAAGGAAAAACCATCATTTTGTTTATATTTTTGTTGTGTTTTTTTTTTTCATGAAATCATGTAATTATTTTAGTTTATTGTATTCAACATTTTATTTAACGTAAAACGTTAAATAAAATTTTTAATTGATGAATATGTTGAATAAAATGTGGATAGGCCAAAAGAATCTTCTATCTTCTTAATACAAACAAACTTGCATAATAAATGCAGACAAGAAACTTAAATTTTTATAGAAATAGGAAAAAGACTAAAGAAACAACATAAAAGAAGATAATTAACGGCCGAGGAAAAAACAATTCATTTTTCTTACTTTAAGGCTTCAAATTTATTTTTTGCAATCAAAATTCAGAATATTTTTTTGAATATAACTGAAGTTTGCATTTCAAAATCAAATGAACAATAATCACCTTTATTGAACCAGTCCTGAGACATGTTTTCCTGTAACAATCCAATACTTCAATAGATGAGAAAGGGCCTTATTATGCTTCTGATGCCAGTTTTTAATAAATTACCAACTTATTTAAATTAATCTCTTTTTAGAGAACTAATATTATTTTGTGACTTTTAATACTTTTTAAAACTGATTTTTCACACTTTTGTCTTACCTTATATAAATATTTCCTTTAATGATTTGTAAAATATTCTTTTGTACATATTTTATTTATTTGGTATCTTTACACATTTGCTTTCCTATTGTTTTGTATGTTAATTTTTTTAAATACTAACTGTTTACTATACGTATACATGCTGCTCTGATCAAGGTTTACTTCCACAGTTTCCCTATATCCCTTCTGTCAAATATTAGAGCAGTTCATTTATGTAAAAGAATTTTTCTTTGAACAAATATTGTTAAATTGGATACTGCTATTTTACTGCTATATTTTATAATTTTGGCATAAATCCTAGGCCTACTCCAAAAAAAAGAAGAAATTGAAGGTTTTTACAATGAGTTATATCCTACTGAAAGATCTGATATGGGGTAAAATTAGCTTTGTTCTGATATTTTTGGATCCACTTGGCTTTTAATTTACTTTAGATCCTTCTTCAGATAATTTTGAATTTATTCTTTATGGTTTCTCTTTATCTAAGTTAATCTATTTCAGTGTATAATGTATATATTTCTGATTCCTTGTAAAGTTTTGAAATATATATATGTATATATATATATATATATATATATATATGTATATATATATATATATATATATATATATATATATATATATATATATATAAAACAGTGATTCTTTTGATTTGGAATATCATTTTTTATTTCTAATGTTTTCATTCAAATAAATGTATTTACCATAAAAAATGGTTACGTTTACTGAAAAGTCATCAATGCAATGGAAAAATAATTTCAAGAATCTGAGATCATTAATAAGTTTATGGAATTCCTCCACATACATTATTTCATTTCTTCATCATTTTCATCATTTCAAGAATAAAAGTCAAACTGAAAAATGTAGTTAGGTAATGTGAAATTTTAAAATAATCAGTTACTCTATTTTTTTTATTATTGTAGTGAATATAATACTTTTCTTATATAAATGAATAAATTACATTAAATTACAACTGTTTAGTTAGATTTTGAACATTGTACGTACCAGTAACCAAACTTGTAAAAATTTATTGATAATTTCAATAATTGTTTTGTCAGTCTTGTCAGCTTTGAATTTGTGAAGTTCCATTGTATAAGTCCAATAATTAGTAAATAATTTTGTTTATGCAATGTGGAATAACCTTATATCACGTCTCCTATAATGACTTGAGATATTTAAGAAACACAGTACAGAAGGATTAATGTGAATAGTGTATTCGTTTATTTATTCATATTACACAAAGAAGCCATAGAAGAATACAAACCAAACTGATTCAAATTACAAAAGATTCTACAATTTTCAAACAAGTTATAGTTTCACTCATAGAAACTACTAACACATTAAAATACTCAAAAATGACATAGGGCTTGGCATTTTCCAACCACCAAATGTGAATAAATTGCAAATATAGTAACATTATGAACAAAACAACCTAGATATTTTGTATTTCCATAAAAATGTATATTTTACAAACTTTTGAAAAACATGAATTATACAAACATACAAAATCATATAACAGCAGTATCCTACGTGGCATAAGTTAAGAGTTCAAGATGATTGCTCAGTAAATAGTGTTTATAAACAGTGAATCAGATTACAGCTGCGTGATAGCTTCTACTGGTTTTGTTAGTTAAATATCAGTTATTTTATCAGTAGTGTGTGGTTTGCTTTCCAATGATGTGAGTACCTATGACAGTAAAAATGAGTCCTAGTTTTAATATTTAATTTAACGTTAGATTTTTGTAATACAATAGATCTTGATTGTATGTAATTTATGAGCACATTGTAATAAGTGAAGGACTAAAGGTACAATGTCATGAGTTTAATGAAGTCTGCAGAAATGCTTGTGATAAAGAGAGTAGTGGAAATTTTGCTTTTTTAAGGCAGGTAATTTGTTTAAACAATGAATGTTTGAGAAAACTAATCCTTCACAATTAGTATTCTTGTAACAGAATTTTCAAATATTTTACACAATATATTGTTTGAAATTGTTACTAATAAACTAAGCTATTTAAAACTGTGCAAGATTGATCCTAGAAATATTGACTGAAGTAAATAATGCCTTTAGAAATATTGACTGAAATTGTAGTAAAATTAGAGGATGGTCTTGGCATGAGAATTTTTGGACACCACAAAAGAGAATGAGACAATCTTTTTTCCTATTGTAGAGTTGATGAGTATCAAAATGACACAGATGGTTAGGACTAGTTGTTATTTGAGAACTGTTGACTGTTGAGATGTGTTTTAATTCATTGCATTATTAAGTTTGCACAGATAAGTTCTCAAGGTGCTTACATTGCTCAGATTGTGTTAGGTGAAATTGTTAAAAGGAGGTCCCTTGATATAATTTTTCTGCAACATCCATATATAATAGAGTGATCTGCCAGGTTTTATTGGTTAGCAGAAGTTTTATGCTGGAAGTAACGGTATGTCTGCAGTTCTGTGTAGGAAGACATTGGATTATGGCTTTCTGAGGCAAGTTTCTGATTCTCATCATGTCACTGTTAAACTTGTTATTGATAGTCTTGATTTCTGTGTTGTTACTTCATATTTTCAGTATAGAGATCCCACTGAAGAACATTTGGACAGGTGGGATAGAATTCTTTGTCTTGTTGGTAATTGTCCTTTAGCACAAGGTGCTGATGTAAATGCTGTCACTTCTTTGGCATAGTGGAGTAACAGACGATAGTGGTGAATTAGCCGAAGGCTTTGTTGGATTATAGGTCTTTAATATTTGTGGTGAGTTACCAACATGTGCTGAATGGCAGATGAGATTGTTGGCAGGAATATTCGTGGTGGGATTAAAACAATGTCCTGCACAGGAAGGCGGACTGGCCTAAATTTGTTAATATTCTCTCTGCTAGACCGAAGTCTGGATGATATATATTTGGAAGAACCGGCAGAAAGATTTTTCATTAATGTCACTGAGAATTCAATTTCCTGCAGTTTGGTCTAGAGGAAATTGCCCCTTTGTGGACTAGACAGTTGTTTTTGTTGAAACAGTCCATGAATTGTCTCAGTTGAGTGATCCTGAACGGCAAGTAGTTTTGGTAAATGACTTGTCGTAGACGAAGGTCTAAATATTTTCATTTGGTCAGGACATCAAAAAAGAATTTCTGCCATTCTTTTGTTAGAGAGCAAAGAAATAAGTATCATTGGAGGAGTTGTTTATAGAGTCCTAGGGTATAAGCATTAGAAAAATATTCTTTTGTTGACTTTCTCAACCCAGCAGGGTGTTGTTTCTAATAAAGCTGAGATTTTAAATATTCTGTTGAATTATTTGTCAAATGATGTTGCGACTAATAAAACATATTATCATCTGCGAGTCCAAGAGGAAATTGCTGCTTTTTGCTCTGATGCTTTATTTGTGGAAATTACAGAGGCAGAGAGATATCTCAGGTAATTTGCACTTCTGGTAGAAATAAAGCCCCAGGTTTCAATGGAATCATGATGAAGCTCCTTCTCCATTCTGTCAAATTTGTGTTGGTACTTAGACTGGAATTTTTAATAGGATGCTCTTTGATAGCTATTTCCCTATTTGCTGGAAGGAAGGAATAACAATTCTAAATTTGTTGTTTAAGGGTGGTGACAAGGACTTCACTGTGAGCTCTTCTTGTAGAAGACCTTCAGTTTTCCTGCCAGTTATTGAAAAGGTTTTTGAAAAGGTATTGTATATTTTTATTACCAGTAGATTGAATCTTAGAAAGTTACTGATGGATGATCAGGGGCACAGAAGATGCTATTCTTAAGGTCATGAACATTGTTTCTTCTAGTGAGTCTGAGTATATTTTAGGTATCTTTTTGGAGATATATTATTTTGGCTTTTAATAATTTGTGGTGGCCCTCTGCCCTGTGGTTTTGATCTGCAAATTAATTTTAAAACCGATAAGGAATGGAACATAGTTGCTAGCTTTCTTAAATTCTTAACGCTGCAGAGGATGGCACTGAGCTCCAGTTATCTTAAATATTTGCTGTCAGAATGAGATGAATGTGCGGACTCTGTGATGGGGCTGTGGTGTGGGAGAGTGTAGGCATTGACCTCACTTCCAAAAGCAAACCAGAGCAGAGAGAAATAGGGTACGTTTTCATTAAGAGGTTTATAAATTTATTATTCTGTTTCTTGATTTTTAAGTAAATCAAGAGGCCTTTGAATAAATTGAATTGTAGGACAATATTGTCTTGTTGCCAATCAACACTTATTTTGTTGGTATGAGGATAGTATTTTGGTGTTTAAAGACTCAATCAAATAATGATCTGAGTGCATAGTCTAATTGAAGTTAGATATAGGAAGAGTTTTTGTGTGAAACCTTTGGTGTTAGAGGAAGGTACAGGGATTACACTTCTGCGAATTGGTTAATTTGATAATTAAGGGTTATAAGTTAAGATCTTGGTTGGACAAGGCCATACGAAGGCAATAGTAGGTTGTGTAAATACAAATACTGATGGAAATGTCCATCGAGACATTTACTTCAGTGGCATCCTGACAGAGGCCAAGCTGATGACTGTGTTGTGTTATCAAGTTTAGAGAGTCTAAAAGATGACCTCCAGTAAAGCCCATCAAGGCTAGGAACAGAGGAGGTTATGGCGACTGGGATGTCACAAGGCAGTTGGTTGACTTCCTTTACAGGTTAGTAGTAGTCTTTCCACGTGGTTCAGGATCTGGCTGAATAAGTTATATTTTAATGCTAATAGTTCCTCAATACTCTTTCTTCTGCCACTCTGTTTTATAACGCATCCTAATCTGGAAATCCATGAAGCTGTAGCTACAATCGCTTCATTTGCAAAAAAAATTTGTCCTGTCAAATATAAATTTTGTTTTAAATTTGTTTCAGTTTTTTTATAAGAAATATTCTATTACAAAATTCTGTTACCGTTCTTCAGTCTGTTTGTTGTTATTTAAGAATCTTTTAGCCTACATCAAAGTTAAATGAAAAATCAAATTTTTATAGATCATGAAATTTACATTGTGAGTAATATAAACTTATATACTCATTGTTTCAGTGGGATCTCTGTCATACTAAACCGAAATTCTGCAAGATATGATAGTGTGATATTACCAACTGCATTGCAAAACATAAAAGACAAAACTAAAGTAGAGGAAAAAATCTTTTTAATGAGTAATAACTTTGAAATTCTAAAGGAAAAAATATTTAAAAAGAGTTGATGTCTATTGTTTGAAACCTAATAACCAATATAATGTAATTTTTAAAGGTATGTAAATTTCAACAATACCTCACTTTACATAACTAACACATCACTTTACATATTAAGTTATGGAAAATTAAAAATTATTTCTTTCTTAACTTTTTACTAAAGATTGCAGCAGCATTATGTAATAAATATTGGAGTTATCCTCAGTGTTTGTAAACATAAGGAAGGACAATCATTCTACATACACAAGTAAACAATGAAAATTAGATAAAACACAACAGACATGCCAAATTTAATAAACTATTTTCGTAGAGTAACAATTCTCAAACCACACTGTTATAATGACAATGAAGGGTGAAAAAAAATTGTCTGGGTCATTGCAACCATTGAGGTTCACCTAGATATCAATGACCTCAGTTTTAGCATGATTTTTCTTTTTTATGTAAATTTGTCTAAATTTTATGTTCTGGGTTCAGTATTTCTTTTATTCTAATTTTATATTGTAACTATTTTCACATCTTTCACAGTATCAGTTATAAAAAAATTATGCTATAGTAAGTAATACTTTTAACTGCACTGATTAATTGAACAAAAAATTTGTTAATTTTATAAAGTAACCATTCCTGATTGAAATAGCTTGTAATTGGTTAAACCGAAAATTCCCAAACTCAGCAAGGACAATGATAAAAATAACTGGTTAATAAAGAATGTTTTTGTATTAGTAAAAGGTCAAGTTAAAAAGCAAACTTAAAGAGTACTTTTTATTTATTTACAGTTTGAAGGTATTATAACAAAATGTAATTAAACAGGAAAAAGATTGTGGAATAAAACAAGACTGCTTACTATTATCACTTTCAAAGCTATATGTAATTAATTTAGACTGCAGTACCTTCCTACATCATGGGGACAATCAGGACAGGCCTAAATTGTGTAATTTAATTTTTCAAAATGTTCGAGTACTGTGTATAAAAACACTGATCAGTAGGCTAAATTCATTCAGTTTAGTAGTACTGCTATAGTTTTACAAAAATTAAACAGCTTTGTTCTGGTTTTTTTCTTATCAATATTTTATATCAAACCGTCATTGTAGTCAAAAGTATCTAAAGATTAATTTGAGAAGATATTTTTCTGATAGTTTTGTATTTTTCTTAATAAGATTATTTTACAATACTTAATTTCTTCCTGTTATTAATTCTTAGTGTTCACTTTTTGAAACATTGAATCACAATTTTTACCAAGTTATTTCCAGGTAAAGTCAGTATTTCATTACCTTAAGAATTTTTAATAATTAAAGTTTCATTCTTTTAAGATATCTATCCCAACCTGTTAATGTATGTGATTCATAATAATAGAAAATAATATATTAGAGACATCAGTTCAAGTTTCTTTTTTGAGAGTAAGATGTGCATTATGTATATTCCTAGACTTTGTAATGAATAGAATGATAATATATTTCCAAGGCTGAACATACAATTTCTGAGTTGGTTTGTAATGCTGATTTAAAGTAGCACATTTGATTAAGTGAAAAATATAACAGGAAATTTTTATATTACTTAGTTAGCTTGACCTGAGAAAATTATTTTTCTAAGTAATCTCAGGTATGGTCAACCTGAGTCTGTGCACAAATACACCTCATTCACACATCACAGACAAGGGATGCAGCTGTCCACAGGCCCCAAATCCAGAAAGGAGCATGGGATATTTTGGTGACTTCTGGAATATTCATAAGAAATAAATCAGACTGTAAAACCATTATTAGTGATGAATAGTTAGCCGTCTGATTTTCAAATTAGCTGTAATTTTTGTGGTTATGACAGGCACTAATAGTATTTTCAGCCTCTAAGTAATGTACTGAATAATGGTTATTCATTTGATATATTTAATCCTAGGTATGGTTAGTTGATTTCACCTAAATATATCATATGACTCATCACAGTTCTTAGGCTAATGATTAAAAAAAAAACTTATTTGATTCAATGTAACCTGGAAATCAATGTAATATTCTTGTTTCAAATTAGTAGTGCTAAATTAAACAATCTATTATTAAAAAAATACAATGTGGGTTAATGGATACCACACCTTAAGGTTTCTGTTAAGTTCTGTTTAAAATGTATGAAAGTTCTGAATTCTCAGTCAACATTTATTTAATAAAAATTTAAAAACAAAAAGTTTAAAGAGTGAAAGAGATGATTAAAAAAAAAATAACCATTAGAAATTTGTTTTATCATATCAACGTATTATTAATTTCTGCAGATTATTATTCATTGCTAACATTAACAATATTATTTATAAAGGTTAATAATTTCAATCAATATTATGTTAAGGTAGTTTTTATTTATAATGGTTTATTAAGAATAAAACACCAACTGACAAATCTAAATTTGAAAAATAAATAACATATACTTTCTCTAAATCATGCTAGAACATGTAATAGATACATTGGCCATTTTTACCCCAATAACATTTCTATACAATTTACAAACAGTTTTATTATTTGTATCGGTTTTCTTTTTAATGGACTGATTTATTCTTTTCATATTTTTGTAAGCTAGAACTTATTTATTTATATTTCAATTATTTGTATGGGCAGGTTAAAAAAAGATTTTATTTTCACAACTACAAGAATCAAGTGTATATCGACGGAGGACAGAATGTTTTTGTAAACAAAAGCTGTACTGTTGATTAGTAAATTTTTTTGTTGCAGTGAATATGCGAAAAGCTAATAAAAAATCGTGCAATTTTTGTGCCAAAGATATTTCGTTTTTTGTTGTACAAACCGATATGAAACCGTTGATATCGCTGGCTCCACCGCGTTTGGCCATAGCAGCAGTAGCGGCCGTGTGTTTAATTCAACATAAAACATGCAGGTACTCGTTTCTACTGCTGCTGCCGTTTGGCTTGGAAATCAATAGAACTGACGCCATGCTGTTTCTTGGCCACTAGCAACTGTGCCAACGTACCCGCGCTATCCTTGCGTAAAACGACGAGTACGTACCTAACTTAACCTTTGAACTTCCATGTGACTTGGTTAATACAGTATTCCCCCTTCTTGTCGTAATTATTCATTCTTTCTTCTTTAAATGTTACGGTTTGAGCTGTAAAATATGTATATCTTTATAACTTTTGAAACGTTTTTTTTTAAATTCGCTATCACGACCGTAAAAAAATTAATTGTTTTCTGTGTATAGATTTGGTATTAGCATTACATTCACCAGAAAACTAATTTACTTTAATTTTGTAAAAAAAAAGTGAAATAAATAATAAAAGTAATAGTTTCATTACTTTTATTTATTCTTTAACGAAAAAGGAAAAAACATTACTGTCACAATACTGTTTTTATAGGGTAGATTTTATAATTATTCTTTTAACTGATAAAGTAGTTAAAAATAATTTTAATTATGATTCTTTGGTTAACAAAAAAATCAGCATCTCCTACGATTTTTATTTATAATATTTCGTCACGATTGCAATAACTAAATATTTTCTTTTTATAAAATTAATTTTATCAGTATATTATTTAATACTCGTATAAGAAATAATTTGAGTTTAAAATTCACTTGTTGATCACGTACGTCCATAAAAATTACTCTGTTATAACCATTTTTTTTATATAAAAAAATTATATTGTCAAAAAGTTTTTCCGGATTAGCAGAAATTCCGATGAGTGTATGTGCGCGCGGGAGATGTTACGTTAATATAATAATAAGAAGAAGAAGAATGTCACTTGAAAAATATAAGGAAAAAACTCATTAAAAATAATTAATTTTGTTATGATTACAAACGGTTACCAAAGGTTACCTCATTAACAGAAATTTATTACATGGTGATTCACGAAGAATGTAACAAATTTTGTGGACATGTTCTACGGGTGAAAATGAAGAAGATTGTTATATAAACATTGGTTCGGAAACGCATCCTTAACGAGTGTTGGCTGGCGAAAAATTTCTGAATCTTCGGTAAAGTTAAGCCAGATTTTAATTATTGGGATACAAATGAAGGGGAATATTTAATTCTTTTATAATATTGGAAATTTTGTTTCATTTAATACCTAGATAAATCTGCTACATTTTGATATGTTTTGTTTTTAATAAACTTCCAAATCCTTACGTTTGTATTTAAATTATGTGAATTTTATTTATATCATTTTACTTAGTATAAAATTTTCTACTGGTTTTGTTTAAAATTTTTATATGTTTGTTACCCATTTTTGCAATTTTTGGCAAAAAAATTGTTATTTTATACCAGAACATAAAATAGTATATTTTTACCCGTCTTTACCAAATTTACTTCTTAATGTGGGTCCGAAGAATTACAGTCCGGCTTAATTTTACCGAAATTACTGAAATAGGGCAAAATTTTTCGCCACCCAACACTCACTAATGAACCGTTTCCTAACCTATATGGATATTCTTCTTTATTTTCAACTGCTAAACATTTCTGAAAGTTTGTTACATTCTTCGTGAAAAATTCTATGTAATAGGCTGAGTTGTAAAGATATGACATACACTACACCTTTTTTTTTCTTTTTTTTTTTTTTTTTGATAAATTGAGTAATAAAATTGCTGGGTACGGAAAAATTTAAAACAATATTGTATATAATACGATTTATTCAGAAATTTTCTGATATTATATTTAGGAATTAAAAAATAATAATTCTTTAAATATTTATGCAGAACATAAAATGTTATAGAAAAGAACATCAATCATTCTTGGGGCTCCTTTTATAAATCTTAACGAGTTTTCAAGTTACAAAAATGCGCTGACAGATCATTGTTTGGCATCCGAAGATATGAATCATGTTTACTGATGTTTATTCAATGAAAATATTAATCTATCCAAGAGTTTATTTTTACGAATGTGCTACCTTTGTTAAGAAGAAATAATAAATTATAATGGTAATTATCAATTATTCCTAAATATAACAATTTCGACTTCATACTTTACAACAGTACTGCTTTCATGAAACTTATGTCTTTTTTCCAATGCTTATTTTTAATTAATTACAACCTTTTTAAAATATCTTACCAGCAATTAAAATAAAACTAATCGATTTCGATGAGTTTTGAACGTTATTAATTAAACAAATGAAAACTCTGAATTTTCTGCATCTCAAACTTGTAAATAAATATGTGCTCAAATATTTTTCATTACACCTTCTGAATTGTAATTTAGTTAATAATTACTTTTTATATTTATTAACTTTATGTATTTACCTTAAAATTATTTCATGTATTTATATTTTAAATAATTAATATGGACTTAGTTTGCTTTGATCCAAACAAGCAAATGCTGGGAAAGTTCCTTAATTTTGTCCGTGGAGAAGCAAAGATTTATTATTTATTGATTAATTTAATATAAGATGAAATAGTTTACCAGTTATTTTAATGTTTATTTTTTTACTTTATTAAATAGTAATTTTTAAAATTATAAAGAAATTTAACTCTGTTTTTTCTCGAAACATCGAGAAATGAAAAAAAAATACATACCCAATTTTTTGACTGATTATCTTACTTTCCTTCTTGCAATGCAGCCTAGTTCTAGAGCTACAATGCCGGTAAAGTAAAAACAACATTTATTTGAAATAGTAATATTACGAAAAAATATATTAAATACTTATTTAAGTATAAATAAACAAGTTGCAGAAATTTCTGGTTTATCTCGTTTTTAGATATTTTCAAAAATCCATTTACTTATTATTATTATTATTATTTTTGTTTCTGTAAGAAAAAAAATAATAATAATTTTTATATTCAATAAATTGATTGTGAGATCTTTCATCGTTAGGAAATCGTTATAGATCGTTAGGAATTTATTAAAAATGAAAACTAAATCATACAAACTAAAGTTCTTTTCAAATGGCGAAATATTAAGCTGCTTAACGTAATGAAATAAAATTAAAAACGTCTAGGTATAGAGATATATATATATATATACACACACACACATATATATATATATATATAAAACTGATCAAATGACAAGAAAATATAAAAACTAAACAATAGTCTTCTTTCAATAGGATAGAACGTAATTTTAGATAAAAAATTTATTTTCGATATGTAAATAATAGAATCATATTGATAAGAAGAAAAAGCAAATGTAAAAAAAAAAAAAGTATTGATTTTTCTTTCTTTAGCTGCACTTTTATAACCGGCGGTGACATTTTGTATTTTAAGTTTTATTGGTGTTTCGGGAAGTAATAAAATATAAAAGGCAGATCGATAGGCAGATTCATAGGTTACGCTTTTATTTTTATAAAAGTATTTTAGTCTTATGAAAATTCAAAGTAAGGAATATTTCTAGTTCGGATAATAAAAAATGAATAACCACGTATTCGTTTGTTTTTTTTTTTTGCTTCCTGTTTTGTAATTTTCAACTTGGATAACATGAAAATGGAGAAAAGTAATTAAAAATTTGTTTAATAAAATATTAAGAATTTTATTATTTGTTGAAAAACGTGGTGTAGTGATATGCTTCTCATTCAGTTGATTTTGGGTTCGATTCCAAACAAGAATTTAAAATTCTATTTCATGTATTTCAAAAAAGAAAAGATCTGTAATGAATCTTATCGTAGCGATTTAAAAATTATAATTAATCGTGAATATTAGAAAAAAGTTCGGAACTTTTTTTAAATTAATTATTTTAAGCGACTGTTTATGAAAAATTTACTCTTAAAACTAACACTGAAAATAAAACACCGATTTTTTGTTATGAAAGCGTGCATCAACAGCTACGTCATTAGCCGTGGAAATTGGTAGGGTATGAAAAGATGCCGTGCCTGACCAGGATTCAAACCCGAGACCTCCGCACGAAATGCAGAGACTCTACCTACTCAGTCACAGAGGTCGACTCTAAAAAAAATAATACTTTTACAATTATTCTTTATATTCAGACTTCAAAATTTAAACATCCTGACTTTAAATAAGTATTACATTTTTTTAGGTTTTTTTTAAAGTTAATCTCATTTTATCTTTTATTGCTGTATTTTTTGTTTAAAATGTAAAAACATTGTCTATATGAAAAAAGTTGTTCTCAAAGATGTAAAATCGTGGAACTGTATCTTGAAAAAATAATGAAAAGAATGCAAAAATAAAACGATGATACATTGTGAGTTAATATTTCTGAAATGTGGGAATATATCGTTTTTTTAAGATCAAGTTTTCCAGTTAATTTTGTTGAATTTTCCAGCGAAAATACTTTCAGTATTAGGATAACATCAAACTATCAAATATTAATCATCAAAAATTTTTAAAATAGATTTTACAATGGTTTTTTTCAAAAATTGTTTACATATGTGAAAAAAGTGCACAACAGGATTACCAAAATAAATTCAAAAAAAAATGTTCAAAAGCGATCAGTACGTCTATTTTGTGTAGAGTAAGGAGTGAACATCAAGAACTACGTATTCGATCGAATTTAAGACCTCGTCGTTTTTGTTTGTTAGTTAAAATTGTTAGGATTTTAAAATAAAAAACAATTTTTATGTGGTTTTTAAAAGATACTACTGCTTAAGATAAAAAACGTTTGCCTGCGAAGTACTCATATCAACTCGATGTATTTTTACGTTTAAATTTATTCGTTTTTAATTTTTTTTCGAAAATCTTTCGTTTAATTTTTACCAGATTGATTATGTAAAGTCAACTTTAAGTTACATTATGAAGCTTTTTCTGTTTAAGGTATAAAGTAATTTTCTCAAATAAAACATTTCTTCGAATTTCAATATGGTTAATAATTAAGGATCGATATGACAAATTTATATTACAGATTGTTTCTGCTACATAGTTTGAATGATTTTAAATCTGATAGTCTAGTCAATATCATCCAATTGAAATGGAGATTTGGCTGAACCGTTTATTATTTCGGTTGGATATTTCTTTATGCTGCAAAATACGGGATGAGTGATTTTTTCTTTTAATTTCATTTATCCTGGATTCAGAATAAAGTTTTCTGAATCAAATTAGTATGAATCGTAGTTCAAGAATTCCCAAAATTTTATTTTTATTTATTGATTGATGTATCCACAAACGCTTGTACTTGGTAATGTGAAAATGGAAATCTTTAGCTTATGAAAAAAACTCCCATGACATGCCTGGCCGGGGTTCAAACACTGGACCTTCGGATGAAACGTTGATACGCTATCATTCCGCCACGGAGAACGGCGGGGATCGGCAAATGAATTCATGTTTTCTATTTCTTGAAAAGGGTAAGGCCACCTAAGGACCATAATAAATATTTTAATCAATTTTTTCTTTTTTGATTTCCTTTCTTCCCAATATCTCTTCATTCTTTCTCCATGTTTCTTTTTCGGTTTTTCCTGTTAACCCTTATTTTCTAAAATAATGTTTCTAATTTATTTGTACTTGTGATTATTTCTTCCGTGATATTTAGTTCTCTTATATCCTTTCAAGCTTTATTAAATCAAGCGATTTTAGTTTTTTAATTATAAAGAAAATTAAAAATTCTTTTATTTTTTCTTCCATTCTGAAAGGATATCCATCCAGAAAAAATCAATCTTCTTTTCCTTATAACATCTGAAAGGAAAGTCCGTCATTAAATTTATAAAGCTCTTTAGGTTTTTAATTCTCTGCTTATTCTCTTCAATTTTAAATGGTACTAATATTTTTTTTTTTTCTTTAATATTTTCCTCTTTCTTCTCTAGCTCTTAAGTTTCGCCTATCTTATTCATACGTAAATACTCTGATGTTTATTCATACAAACATTCAGGTCTAATAACTGTGTTACACTGCGTAATTTTTGTTTTACTAGGAATTGATTTTTTTATAATATAAATGTTTTGTTAAGTAATACGCAAGATCCATTTTACTTGCTCTAACTTTATTCGATTCTTTATCTAAATCATGGGTTTAACTATTTCACCTAGATATGTAAATTTATTCACTTTATTCATTTTTACATATTCGGTTTTTGAAGTCTTTGATGTATTTTTAATATTTGTGTTAAATTCACTTTTTTGAAAAGAAATTTGTAAAACTGTTTTTTCAGCTAACATCTTTAAAAGATTAATTTGAATTTCTGCTGTTTCAATACCCGGGTATAAAATTACCAGATCATCTACAATTTATGTTTTAATATTAGAGTAAAAAATTCATTTTGTTCTTAAATTATGTACCTGATAACACATTTAAGAAAGAAGATTAATGAAATTTTTCAAAATACTCGTAGATGGGTTGTAAAAGTGAAAAGCATTTGTAAAAACTAATTTTAGTTTCAGATTATTTTAAAAAAAATATTTGTTGACCTCAGTTAGCATTTTGATTAATTCCAAGACCTTCGAAAAAGCAACCCCTTTTAGCCCAGCACCTCTTTAATTTTTTTATACGTTTTTAAAATCTATTCTAGTATCAGCATCTCCATTTTACATTTCTCAGTTCAATAATTTATTTTTCTTATTTAGTCCAAACAGTTCCTTAAAAATAAATAAAAATAGATTTTAAGAAAGTTAAAAATTTTATTATTTTTTGGTTAATTTATTTGTTTTACCCAACCATTCCAGGAATACATAAAGGTTTTATGTATTTATGGTTTATTTTATCTACTGTAGCTCCAGAACGGCTGCTCTAATTGACATGAAACAACTAATTATAAAATGATTAGTGTCAATTACATAGATGATATGAAATTTTGAACACAAAATGACAACGGTACATGTCATTTTCTACAAAGCCAGAAATTAAATCGCTGTTTATTCTTCAAAATTAAAAATTATTTGGAGAATTAGTTAAAAATTAGTTCTGTAACGAACTAAACACAAACGATCTTCACATATAATATAGGTTAAATTAATTTACCTGAATTAACCTTTGGAATATTTATTTTAGTATGGAAAATGTAAAACATATAACTAAAAATGTATAAATATACTTTAGTTAAAATGTTATGAGATATTAATAAAAATAATTTAATTAATCTATCATTAATTATAATAGTAAATAGGAAGCTTCAATTTAAATTCAGCCTTTATTAAAAATTTAAATTTGATTTTAGAATTTTGTTAACAAACTAGCAGACCCGGTAATGAATGCTTCGCTATTGCTAGATTTGAGTTTTTATATATAGATTAAATGAACACAATTGAAAGTTTGATAAAACATTAACAAAATGAACTTGCTTTTATACAGATTTGAATACTACACAGTGGATATCAGTGTACTTTGGTAGTTGCAATTCAGTTAACTACACGTCTAAGGAATAGTCGGCCTGAGTCTGTACTAGATTACACCTCATTTACATGTCATACGTAATCCTCATCTCATTTGACCGTTGGAAGGGGTTGCTCACTAATTGAACAGATTGCAACGTATACATTAGGAAAATAAAATATTAACAAATTTAGAAATTCGTTCTGAGAGAAAGAAAAAAACTCCAAATGTTGTTAAAGAACGAATAAACTGTTAAATAAATATGATTTAAGAGAACATTATTAGATCTTCAAAATAATAAAAAATTAAAAAAATTCGTAAAAGTAAATTTTTTTAGCAATACATTCGATCTTATGTCTATTCGTCCAAACTTTAGACGAAAAAAGCTATTTATCACTGTTTTACAGAACAGATTTAAATAATAAGGAAGTACAGGTAAATCTATGGGAATACGAAAACTGATCAATAGCTTCGTGCTGACTTTTAATTATTCCTGAGTTCGATATTCCAGGCGATATGATGTTATATTTCTACCATGACAAACAAAAATACTAAACTGGTTACTAGCCTGAAGATAAAATTAAATTTATATAATTAATAAAATAACAAGACCTGTTTGTACTGATTTTCCCTATGTGCGATTAATTAAAGAAAGCGGAGGTAATTTTTCGAAAAAGATTGTTAGAAATATATGTAGCGTAAAGTTGCTTGCATAGTTTTCTTCTTTTTTTAAATCTTTTTTGTATTAATATTTTACTAACGTTAAATAATACGCCGTGTCATTTAACCTGTTTGGTGATTTGGGTGTGCATAAACCGTAGGGTATATAGGCTTCTTATTACACTCTTTTGTTTGAACCCCCCCAAAAGGCTTTCACGCGATGAAACTTTCATTTTTTCTCTTTATTTAGCGCGTTTCCATCAGGCTGCTTTCATTCTACGCCGTATTAATTTTCCTTTTCAAGTTTTCTTTCCTGAATAGTAAACTATACCTGGAAGCTTACTAGTAGTACGATTCTTTTTTTCCTGTCACAGCTTCACTCTTTCAAATAGTACACTGCTTTTAATAATATATAAACCAGTCATGTGCATTTTCTAAAGACTGCATTAATGAATACTGTACAAATTAAGGCAGCATGTTTTTTTTTTGACATTATTTCTTTCTATAGACATATTAATGACGTGATTTTATTATTATTGCAATCAAATTTTATTTAGAAATACAGTAAGCAAAGATAAGCCTACATAAAACTGAATATTCGTAGAGCAAACAAAACTTAAAACCTATTTAGTTTTTGTAATTTCAGGTTAATAGTATTGTTATTTCTAATGTCTAAATTCTGAAGACAATATGATGTAAATATTTGGAACGAGTGTGTTGTGATATTAAAAGAAATTCTGATGTGAACACCACATGACTTCCTTTTACGCCTGTTAAAATACATATACACATTTTTAAAAGTACATAAAATTTAATTTCACCAATAAATTCTGATAGTTATCATTGAATTATTATTTATTGTAAAAGTATTTTTACATTCAGAGGTTAATAATTATTAATAAATCAATATATTTAAATTAAAAAAAAAGGAAATGAAGTCGGATTCGAATCTATGTACCTGCCTCTTGTATTTAAAAAAAATATTTCATTAATTAAAATTTTATTTGGCTATTACTCTGGTATAAATGAAAATAAGTATCACTTATGATATATTGTTGAAATGTTCTCAATGTTCTTACTACTGCAGTTAAGAAAAAGTCCAAAATCCAATTTTTTTTTGGACAAGTCGATTGCAATCAAAAGGGGAGGTGCACAACTAGATGTTACAACAATCATAAATCTAAAATTTCACAATCCTACGGCTAATCGTTTTTGAGTTATGCGAGGTACGTTTGTACAGACGTTACACCGAAACTAGTCAAAATGGATTCAGGAGTGGTCAAAATGGTTATTTCCGTTGAAATCTGAAAACCAAAATATTTTGCGATCACAATACTTCCTTTACTTCGTACAAGGAAGTAAAAAACAATATTAAAAAAATAAATAAAAAATCAGTAATAATAAACCAACAGAGCTGTATATTTGATTAAATTCTGTTTAAAGATATATTGAAAAAATTATTTTCTAATTTTTATTTTCAAAAACGAAAACAGTAAAAAAATTAGTTGGGATATTAGTTTCATATTTAGCTGGAAACTACATAATAAATTCACAAAAAATTTTCGTACGAAATTCCGAGATCTCCGTTTATAGAGTGTAGTTTTCTTTATTTGGTTCACATCTATGTGACCCAAATACAGGGTTTATTTATGTGAAGCAGCTAGATAGCTGCATTCCTTGTTCATGTATTGAGGGTTCTTGTAGCTTGTTACACTTCTAGATTGTTTGATTATTTTGTCTTGTTTATTAGAACCCTAAAATAAATGTGTGACAAGTGCCATTAATGTTAAAATGTGTAACTGGTCAGGCCGAGGCTCGAGCTGTCAGCCTCTCGTACAAATAGACAAATAAGTTTGAACTGTCATAATTTTGTAATTGTATATCGAATGTGATAAACTAAAGGTTGTAAGTGATCTGATACGAGACCAAATCGCTAACGAAAATGGCTTATCTTTACACAAGAATATTCTTTCTCTTGCTACAATTAGTATAGAAATTGAACAGTGATTTTTCTGTAAGCCATGCTAAGCGTACAAAATCCCGTTCATATTAAGAAGTAAAGTGACACTGTGCATTATGATTGGCTATAATATTATTTAAAAAAGTAATTGTTACTGTGTCACAATACGCTGCGTTATATAATTTTTTTTTCACTCTTAGGGAAAAGATTTGTAACTAATATTTGTAAAAAATTCATAATGAGTCAGATTTGTGTTATATTATTTTAACGAATTGTTTATTTCTTTTTTCTGTATGCAAATTCTAAGTTGTAACTTTGACAACAAATTTGTACGAATTAAAAAATGGATTTGACCTATACTTTCATCAAAATTCAGATCCTTAATTTTTTTTCTTTCAGTTGACAGGCTGTTTTTCTTTCTGTTGACAGTCATAAAGTACAACAGAAACGAATAGTCTCGTTTATGAAAAAAAAAAAAGATTAAATATTAACTTACTCGTAATATACAAATTACATTTAATAATAAAATCTAAACTTGTGTTCTAATGAAAGAACGCATTAAAAATTTATAAACGCATTATTAAGAAATTATTATTTTATTAATAGGTAAACAAAAACCAGCTACATTATTTAGCAGAAAATAATTATATTTTAATAATGTACTGCCATAACGTATTAAATGAAAAAAAAATATATATATATATACATATTTCATGAGTATATTTAAAGTATACCTATAAAAAAAAAAATGCAAGCCACTTCAAGAATCCCATTAGGCCTCCTGAAACATATTACGATATCATTATTACTTATATTTGCAGTTTGCAGCTGAAATTTTGAGTTCATATTAGCTTCTTTTTGCTGTTATAGCAATTTTTAAATTAATCCTTCTCTGACGTAGTATTCTAGACAGTTGCAGCGATCTACGATGCATTTTGTACTTCATTGATCACATTGAATCAGTCCCTGTCGCAAAACATTGTTTTCAATGCGGTGGATTTTTTGTTGAATGTTCGCCTTCTGTTCATCGAATCCTTCAATTTTTTCCGAGGGAAAAAATTTCAACTAGACAAATCTGGGGTTTGCCCAGATCTGGAGGTCACCGCCTTCTGCTGACAGTTCGTTCTTCTATAAAATACGCATGTTAGCATGATAGTGAATCGTTTGATGTGACGTTGCTCTCTTGGAAGAAGCCATAGTTTTTTCACAATGTTTTAACTGAGAATAAAATTCTT
Organism: Lycorma delicatula; assembly: GCF_047948215.1. NCBI lineage: Eukaryota > Metazoa > Arthropoda > Insecta > Hemiptera > Fulgoridae > Lycorma > Lycorma delicatula. The sequence goes on from NC_134459.1 coordinate 132,201,846, forward strand.
CGAAAATTGTATGGAACATTTTTGTATTGACAGCCCGGTCAAAATGTATTTACGATTACCAGGAGCAGCACACCATAAACTGATTTTTTCATTGTGGACAGTCAAATATCTAGTGAGGATTTTCAATTATTGGTATACGAATTAACATGACTAAATAAATGAAATTATGCCTCGTGTGAAGTAAAATACAGCATCGGGGTCTATCGCTAATGTTTTTGAGAAGCCAGTTGAAATTATCAGGACGTTTCGGTTTGTCTGTTAAGTTTTTACTACACAGCTGTAACAAGATACGGTTTCAAATTTAAATCATGGAAAATATTACGGAAAGATGAATATTTTACGACAACTTAGGTATAAATTTTTTTAGGCTGGCAGAAATACTTCTTTATATATCGGCATTTGCTCTGGAATATTAATAAAAGGTAGCCTATCTCATTTTGCGTTTGAATCCGATCCTTTAAGCATAATTTTTTATCCAATTCGTGTATGCTGTTCCTTGCATACAAGCATTAGGAAAATTTTTACCAATATTAGGATATTTTTGATTAGGCCAATATTTGACGAATTTCTTGAAACCATCCAGAAAGCACATATGCTTGATTATAGTAACCTTTTCCTCAATCAAATAAAGCATTTTAGAAAAACTCGACTGCAAAGAACGGTCGTATATTGCACCAAATTTGTAACATACACAACAAATAATGGGATAGTAGTACCCGCATTAAAGCAGATATCAAATAACTACTGTTCCAGCCGGCTCGATCTGGTTTTAAGCTGCTTGCGTGATATTGCTTAATTTTTCACTCTTTCCATATAATTGTCTCCAACTCTCTCCATTCTCAAATTACATATCCCTCTACCTTGTTTTTTTAGTATCTGTGATTCATATTCTTTAGGAGAAACCTCCAGACGGACATATGTTTAAAAATTAAACTGAGGATGTGCATTTTTATATTTTCTTTAATTTCTGTTATTAATATTATCAAGCATATAAAATACAAAAAATAGATAAATAAAACATGAAACAAAATTGGAGTTATGTAAATAACTAGTAAAGAGTGAAACAAAAGTTATGCTATGCTTATACGTTTCGCTTAATATCCTTAGCTCTTTTTCAACACTCAAAACATAAAATCTTGTCAATCAAACTGAATCCTTTTCAGATAGGGTTAGGATATTATCTATATGTAGTCTTTTCTTTTTAGCCAGCCAGTCCGATTTGGTGGCCAATGTACGTGTATGGCTTAGGATTTTAAGCGAAAAGTTTGGTTAGCCTAACTTTTATTTTCTTTATGTTTATTTGAATGTATATATTTTTTTTACATTTAAGATTTTTTTTATATGTGCTAACGTAAGGATTTAATAATTAATTAACAAAACACTAAAAATGTAAATTTTAAGTTTTATTTTTATCTATACGTAATCAATATTCAATTGAACAAACAAACAAAAACAAATTTTAGTTGTTTTTTTTTTTACTTTTTTCTTATAGCTGTTTTTTTTTTGTCTTTGTCATTAAAATATGTTTAAGTTTTTCTGTTTCTTTATTACTGTTATTTTCCAATAGATTTGCCTTTTGTATGCAATTACAAAAGTGTCATCAATCATAATATTACTAAATGCTATATTTTATGTGCGATATTAAAATCTAAGGTATCTCTGTTGTCCCTTCTTGTTAAACCATAAAAACATTAATGTCTTAGTCAAACAGTAGTGAACGTACTCTTCTAAGCTCTTTCAATAAAAATAATATTTTTTTTAAGCAGGTCAGGTTTAAAGAAGTCATCCTATATTACAGGATACTTATTTTAAATCCTGAGGTATTAAATTGTATTAATTTCTGAGGTAAATTAAATATTTTAGATGACTTAAATCAATTCATTTCATGCTTTTGATTTCTTCTGTTATTTTAGTTAAGTTTTATATTTCAAATGTGCATTTGTAATTTTTTTTTCAAAATAATACAATACTCGTACATGGAGAAATAATTCACATACTCCAAAAAAATTGGTCATTATTAGTCAAAATCACTGAAATTTCTATCTCTATTTTTATACCTAAAATGTTTTTAGGTTTATTTTTATTAGATATTTCTAAAAAGGCTTTATATAAAGCCGTTCATATTTAATCATTTACTACCATTTTCTCTACGTTAATGAGTTTTTTTTTGTTTAACCTCCGGGACCATTAGGTATTGCTTCAGAGGATGAGATGAATGATTTGCAGCGTGTGTGAAAATGCCATGTCTGACCAGGGGATTCGAACCCGTGACCTCCGGATGAAAGGCTGAGACGCTACCACTCGCGTTAATAGGTTAAGGGATTTGTATTGAAATTGAGAATATTTTTGTCAATTACAAAGACTGAATGTTAAATAAGGTGATAAATTAATTATAGTATTATTATCACAAGATAAGATAAGAAAAAAAAAAGATTGTTGGGTGGAGGCCAAAATCTCATTATTTTGAATTCTAGATATCATATTTTTAAACTCGTACAAAATATTTCCCTGGAGAGTGCATCTGATGGCGGAGTAGTTGTATTTTTTTCTTTCATCTGGAAAGTTTTGGGTTCAAATTCTGGCAGTTTGGCATTTTTCATAATTAATTCTAATTGGAATATTAGAAATTTTATAAAATATTTCGACTTTTTTAAATTTGAAGTTAAATTAAAGATTATTAAGTTGTTGGAATTAGTAAAAAATACTTTTTTTTAATAAAAGATTACATTGATTAAATCTTCTTACAAGTAGTAACGATTTAATCTCTACATAAGTTATGAAATAAAAAAGGTAATTAGTTTCTTGGGAAATGTAAATTATTACTGCAGTTATATATCTTAATAAGTTAATCAATAGTAATTAGCCTACTGTAGCTATCCAGAAAACGATGTATTTAACTGTTCTAGTTAAAACGATTCCATAATCTTAGCAACAACAAAAACAATTCCTTAGCAACCATCTAAACATTCCTTATAAATCTGTAAATGTAGTAATTGAATAATACATCTTTTTTTTTAAACTAAGATCAGTTATTATTCAAAATTTAACTTTAATGTTGTTCAAGTACAACATTTAAACAAACCCAATTACAACCAAATAATATACCTCTATTCAGAGGTAATTTGTTAGAGTGACAGCATTTTTATAATATATTTATTGACTTAATAAATAATAATACTGATTTAACAGATTTACAAAAACTGCATTATTTGCATGCTTCTTTAATAGATGTAGGGTTAGCCATTATTAAAAATTTGTCAATAACGAATGAGAATTATGGAATTGCTTTAGATTTACTAGACTCGATATGATAAATATTTAATTGCTTCTCATAATACTGATTGCATCATTAGGTCACATTCCATAAAAAAAGAATCTGTAGATACTTTCTCTAATTTTATTAACGAAATATCCTCACATGTAAATTCACTTGAAGCAATGCAACTTCCTGTTAATACGTAAGAATTTATCATAGTTCAATTTTTAACATCTAAATTGGATTATAACACTTTAAGACTATGAAATAAAAAATTGTCTTATCAAAAGTTTCTCACCTTTAAAGACTTTATAGAATTTCTCAACACGAGACGACAACTTCTCAAAAACATTTACATAGTCACTTCAAATATGCAAGTGAATACAGGAAACAATGTCAAAGCAAAGCGCTACAATAATTGAAGACGTTTTAGTATTATTCGACATATTTTGGTCCTCCAGGCCAGATGACCAAAATAATATAGTCTGATTTTAATTGTAATTAAATTGTCCTAAAAAGCTCTTTTATTAAAACAAAACTTATTTTTGTTTTATAAATATAAAATAAATATTAATAAATAATGAAAACAAATAGATTGTTCTGTCTCTTTACAGATACTTCCGAATGCAAATTCCGGTCAAGCTTACTATTTTTTACGCACTAATAAATTTCTTTTTGATGTTCTCTCCCTCAAGGTTTAAGCTTACGTGGTTAATTAATCATCTACAAAAAAGAAAAATGAGACATCTCTAGCATATTGCTTTTAATATATATTTTTAAAAAGATTTAAAATATGAATCAGAGAGGTTGAAATAATCTGAAATTAATAATAAAACAACTTTATTTTTAAATCAGTTTTTCTTAATTACCATCCTGAGTTATTTTTTGTGAAGTAGAATGTTTTCTTACTTTTTAAAAGTTTTTTCTGTTTTATTTTAAAGGCAGTTTTTTGTTTATATTTTTCTTCTTTTTACTTGCATACTCGAAATATAATTAAGTAGTTATAATTTTATTACTTAATATATAATTCCTAGAGACATTTAATCACCAACAAAGGATCTCGTGCGCTTATTCTACATACACCAGACAAAAATTTTGATAATAATAATTATTTATTTAGAATTAATTTTGTTATTAATATTGCTGAAAATATGACAGAAGTAAAACAATTCACTAACACTACGTAGCACAATTAAATGATACATTTTTAGTTTGTAAAAACAAGATGAAAAGATAAAAGATGCATTTTAGCTTTTCTTTGCCCACTTTATGTTTTCTGAACGAATAGAGAAATATGAGTTTTTTAGATTTAGACATCTCAGTAAGACTGTAGACAAAATACCCTTTTAATTGGTAGTTTCACAATAACTGGAACACATTTCGGAAAGTAATTGTTCAGAAAATAAAAATATTAAAGGGTAAGAAAAATTTCCAATTCTGATTTCAGTTGTCAAGACGCCGGTAAGTTATTTTCAGGTGAGAGTTATTGTAGATTATCTGTATTAATGGAAAATATTAAAACACATTTTACATCATAATAATATGTTTATCGGTTTGTTTTTAAGTGATATACAGATTTTATTATTAAAAAATAATCATTTTAAAATTAAAATGACTGAAATATTGTTTTCAATATAGCAAATTTAATTTAAAGCAAAATTTTAATTTTGAAAATTGTTGCCCGTAAAAAGTGAAAACAGACTGGGATATTGATAAAACATTATTTGACAGTTAAAGAACATATTACGATTTTTTTACACGTTTTTCATGACACAAAGCCAAATAAATTAAAAGATATTCAAAAAGGGATTAAAAATATTATTTGTTATATGACAGTGACTTTCATTAATGAAATTAAACTACTCAGCTTAATGGAATTGTAAATGAGGAGTAAAGTAAAACCACTGGATTTTTTGACATTTTATTATGTTACATATACACTTGGTGAAATATATGTTTGCCAATGAGTTTGAAGCCTTCATAACAATGGAAAATAAGCTCTTAGTTTATAATTTGTAAAATTATTTCAGTATGCTCTAATAATCGCCTAATTACTAATATTTACTCTTTATCCTTTTCCAATTTGTTTTTTTATATCACTGTTTTTCAGTTATAGACGGTTTGAAAATAACTAAGTAATTTCAATCACAATTGGTTATTTTGAAAAAATAAAACTAATGGCATATTTGTTCTGTTTAGCTGAGAAAACTATTTATGAAGTAATAAAAAGTAAATTAAGTCTATTGATACAATGAAAAAATGAATAAAGTGTATTTAAGAACTGCTGCAGTGATAAAATTGGTTACAACTACGTTAAAATATCATTTTTGTAAATCATTTTGTTCTGCTGCTCTTAAGTAAAGGCATCTATTAATCTCTTTCTTGAGGTAATTACTGTACATTCTGCCGTTTTAGCAAGACCAGTGAGATATTGTAATCATATGTTTATTTACAAATATAGGATTTTTCTTATCTTAGTAATGGTTGTTTTTATTAACAATTAGATTTTTTATTCGTCTTATTTTGAAAACGGATGAACCAGATTTTTACAAGTAACTCATCCTAAACAGAAATAATGGTAGTTAAGCTTTAAGAATATATTAGACATTTTATTCTCAAAATTATATTTGAGCACAATAATGTGGTGTTATTTTTCCTTTTGTTGACTTCCTCTAAGAAAGAATCATCTTAAATTTAGTGGGATAACAATTATTGAAGTGAGAGCTAATACCTATATTTCTTTCATTTATGTATAAATTGACAAAAATATATATAGTTATCTCTAGATGTCATTTAGGTGTGGCTTTACAATGATATTGAGAGACTAAAAAACTAAAACTTTCTTATAAATACAATTTATCACTATTAAAACATAAAAAATAAAATAAATAATAATATAACAACAATAATAATAATAATAATGAATATATGACATACAAAATAGTAATTCAAATAAGGACAAGATTTATTTAAAGACAGTTAAATTATAAAAACCAGATTATAGTGCAATTTGGGTCAATCCATTTGAAGTGACTTAAGGGTGGTTGCTTGATCAATTAAAAAAAATTATTTATACTTATCCACTAGTTTCCTACATGTCTCAGGACCTTAAAACTATTTTTTTTTTTTTTTAGTTTTTTATTTAAACGTTTACCTGTGGCGCCCATTTTTGTTACTATGCGCACACCTATTTTGTGATTGTAAGGGTTTACAGGAAAAATCATAACTAATAAACTATTGGTCCTGGAAGGATGAAACAAAAAAAAAATTTAATCATTTTTTCTCAAGGTAAAAGATTGATCCAGTGATTTATTTACCTACCTCTCTTCTTTCTATGAGAAAATTACCAATACACTTTAACATGAAAAACAGTGAAATTTCACTTTTGGTAATTTTTTTCAACAGGCAGGGATGGCATATACAGTTTGAATTATTTTTTTTATATTTAGGTACATGTTAATAATTTTACCATGACTAATATTAATAATGATATACTTACCCCTATAATTTTATGAATTTATGAAAAGTTTTTTTTTTTTAAATTCAAATTTTGGCTTCAAATAACTCTGATGGAGCTGGTAATAAAAATCTCAAATTTGCACAACTCACACTGTTTTTGTAGATGTGTATGGCAAATAAAAAGGTTTATTTTGTATTGAACTAATAAAAAGGTTATAACCTCACAAAAATCATGAAAAACCTGTTAAAAGCGATACCATTTTGACTCACTAAATAATTGCTCCAAGGGGGTTTCTTGTCTTCTTGGCACTTTAATATTTTTATACTTATTACTATAGTTAAAATAGACTTGTTTGAACCATTCAACTGCAGTGTTCATTTGTGAATCTAGCGATGAAAACCAGCAACTTATTTTTTTACATGTTAGTTCTGATGTCACTAATGTTTATAAATACTATGAAAAAATGTTTTTGTCAAAATTCAGTCACCTGTATGTACAGTTCTGTTGTGACTCTTTGAGAAGTCATAAAAAACAGTTATGAAAAACACAAGATAAATAACATTAGAGCACACTCTTAAAGAACCTATTTTTCCAAATTTAAATTTATTTCCTGCAAAGTCTCTTTGTGTTAATATTTTTTCTCAAAAATAAAACTAGGAAGTACATCAGAACATTAAAAACTTATCTATTTTACTGATGGTGCTCCAAGTCAGTATAAAAACAAAAATAATTTTGCTAATTTGTGCAGTCAAAAAAAAGACTTCGACCTTGAAGTCGAATGACACTTCTTTAGATCATCCCGTGGGAAAAACGCCTGTGATGACATGGGAGGAACAGCAAAACGAGAGGTGGCAAAGGCAAGCCTGCAAAAGTCATTAAACAGTCAGATATTAAATGTTGATGAAATCTGTTCATTTTGTAATCACAAGCCGAAAAACATCAAACATATTTTTATTAAACCAGATGAGATAGCTAAAGTTTTAGAAACTCCAAAAAACCATTTTGACTCTGTGAAAGGGTTGTTGGTATTAGAAGCTACCAAAAGTATGCTCCTGTGTCAGAAGGCATTGTAAGATGTTACTTTACTTCAGACTCCAAGGACTACGAAGACTGTCCTGTGTCTAGTATTGTACCAGTTTCACTTAAGGAAAAAGACTCCATTGCTTGTGTATATGATGATCAGTGGCATACAGAAGTGATAGTTATTAGCCTTGAAAATGACTATGTGCAGGTTCATTTTTTCCACCCAGCTGGACCATGTACATCATTTCAAAAGTCTAAAAAAAAGACAAGTGTGGGTACCAATCTGCAAATTCCTGAGAGAGTTGACATAACTTCAACTAACTACAGTAACAGGTCGTTCTCACACAATTTCAAGAGATCAGAAGAGATATCACAGCTGTTGATTAACCATACTAAATAATAAATTTTCATTGCTACAAAAACAGACTATTTCATTGAGGAATAATTAAAATTTTTCTACAATTTATTTTTTCTTCGATAGTGTTTACAAAAATAAACCAATATAAAAATAAAAATGAATTATTGAAAAAAGATGTAGGTTACTCATTGAAATGTCAGTTTGGGTAAGCTTTACAACCATTTTTGAATCAAAAATGTTTTAGGTTGTTGGTATTGGTTATCATTAAATTACAACATGTCATTAATAATTTAAAAAAAAAACTATTTAAAATTATTGAAAATGTCAACTTCAACAATATAGAGGCTAAATATAAAAAATATATTTAAAAAGTGTAAAGTGCAAAGAGGACAAGAAACCCCCTTTGAGTAATTTAATGAATCAAAATGATTTCACTTTTAACTTTTTTTTCATGATTTTTGAGAGGTTATAATATTTGTATTAGTACAATACACAAGATTTTTTTTTTATTTGCCATAAACATCTACAAAAACACTGTAAATTGTGCAAATTAAAATTTTTTATCACTAGCCCCATTAGAGTTATTTGAAGCCAAAATTTGAATTTAAAAAAACTTTTCATAAAATTATAGGGGTAAGTATATCATTATAAATATTATTTATGGTAAAACGATTAACATGTACCTAAATATTAAAAAATAATTCAAGCCGTGTACGCCATCCCTGCCTGTTGAAAAAAATGACCAAAAGTGAAATTTCACCGTTTTTCCTGTTAAACTTTATTGGTAATTTTCTCATAGAAAGATGATGGATAGGTAAATAAACCTCTAGACCGATCTTCTACCTTGAGAAAATATGATTAAATTGCTTTTTGTCTTATCCTTCCAGGAATAATAGTTTTTTAGTTATGATTTTTTCTGTAAACCCTTACAATTACAAAAATAGTTGTACGCACCGTAATAAAAATGGCCGCCACAGGTAAACTGCTTAAATAAAAAGTTAAAAAAACCAATGAAACATGTAGGAACAATAGTGAAGTTTCATTTTTTTTGTGAGTTGGTCAAGCTCCCAGCTTATGTTTTTTGCAGACACTTCAAATGGATTGACCCATTTACAAAACGTTATAATGACCGCCAATATTAATACCTAATATTAGCAAGAAGGTAACACGAAAATTCTAAAGTTCATATAACTCAGTTTCTGCAAGTATAATTACTTTTACTGTCTACAATAGAACTACCCTACACTTTATGAATGAATATAATACTATTATTATTTTCACTATTGTTTACCAATAACTCGCCGAACAACTTCCTGCATTCACCCACTGTCCATACTGGAATGATCGTGACATACTGATCACTCGTTGTTAACACACGTTTACTGATATCGCCGTCACCTCAACCGCATCAAACTCAGGCTTACGTAATTACTCTGTTATCACGACTTCGTTGAACACGCCCTCGCAGAACTACGAGCTCTGGTTCCGGGCAGCATATATATCCCGTGGCCTGAAGAACCAATATCATCGTCCCTTTAATTGTTGAAGCGTAATAATTTTCATTGTCTGCGCCCTTACATTTTTCTATAGATTCTTATTCAGGTCCAGTAACCCTCCTGGTCAAACAATACCTTTTGGAGGTATCATTGTCTGTATTACAAAGAGCAGATTGTAAGATGGACCTGTTACTCAGAAAAGGAGCCCTTTTAATTACTTCTGGATTCTTATTTTCATTAATATTTTCTCATTCTTCGTTTTTAATTAGAAGAAATCTTTTGTAAGTTTCACACGAGCGTAAAATTGAGTTAAATTGAAAATAAGTTCTTTTTGCTGTTTTTTTATTTATTTACTCTTCAAAAAAAATGTCAGTAAAGAAATTATTTTTCTTATTTTAACAGAATAATGATTGGGAGTAATCAATAGTTACAGCGATTACCTTCCTGGACTTTTTGCCGTTGTTATCAATCGAGTTATTAAGTTTTACGCTAATCGTTAAAGATACTACTCCGCAAATATATTGCTACGTTACAAATCATTTATCGCATCATAGTATCATTGTTAATTCAAATTAAAAAAAGTAATAATATAAATTATAGTTCATGTGATCTAAATCTTTATAATGATTTTCACGATAGCGTGAAATTTTAAGTAAATTACACCTCAATTTATTACCTTTTTTTTTAAAGCGACTTCTACAAAATAAGTTTATATTAGAGTTAGGATAATTAATTTTTTTTTTTTGAATGGGTTTGTGAGAATTCATCCATCCGCGCTTATACGAGTGACTTGAATGGTAGTGTAGTTTGTATATAAATCTATATTTTATCGAGTGATTTTACTCGTTCTACCAGCTACTTCATACAATGCATTATAGGTAAATCCATTTAAACACTTCCAGTGAAACAGTGCAAGAGTGCAAGCTTACTAGGAGCAAATGCATACATAGTTTGAATGTAAATCCGCTTCGCAAATGTACATACAACTGTGCTGCTTATGTGCGCGTTACATGTGCATTTCTGTGCGCTCGGTAGAATTTGAGGGGAAATTAACTTCGTTTACAGACCATGAAAAATAAACCAATGAATAACTTCATATGCATGTGTATTTTTACGTATTAAACAAAAATATCATACAGTTTTGTGTTTGAGTATTACAAAACAAAGACAAAATGGTTAATTAATAAAAAATAATCTGTAATTGATTGTTTTTACCTACTTCAGTATAAAAAGGAGAGAGTTTTCAATTTGACTGAACCTATCATTATTTTTTATGTACGTTTGGGCTCTACTCGTCACCAAATAGAATGAGATTCAAGGATTCTCTTTTATTAGTACTTTTACACGATTGGACCTCTGTTGATCCGAATACTTAAATTTTTTTATATAAAATTATTTAATCTGTTTCAACGATAAATTACGTTGTCTATGTAGACAAGTGAAGATATTTTTCATTTTTTGTCGCCGGCATTACTTACTAATAAATTGTACCGTAATTATACGTATAGCCTTATTTTATTGTTAACGCATTTTTACATGAAAATTAATTAGAATATTTCTTGTAAAACAAATAATACATATTACCGCATTCTATAGAGCTTTAACTCAGTTTATTAACATTTTTTCATGTGTTTTCTCAGAATTTCTTTTTTACTTCCTTGTACGAAGTAAAGGAAGTATTGTGATTGCAAAAAATTTCGGTTTTCAGATTTCAACGGAAATATCCATTTTGACCATCCCTGAATCCATTTTTACTAGTTTCGGCCTGACGGCTGTACTTACGTACATACATGTTTCTACGATTAGCCGTAGGATGTTGAAATTTTGGATTGAGGAATGTTGAAACATCTAGTTGTGCACCTCCCTTTTTATTGCAATCGACTGAACGGAAAGTGTCCAAAAACGGCCAAAATCCAAAAACATTTGAATTTTGGACTTTTTCTTAACTGCAGTAATAAGCCCTCATTGAGAGCTTTTCAATGGTATACCATAAGTGGTACTTATTTTCATCGGTTCCAGAGATATAGCCAAATTAAATTTTAATTAATGAAATATTTTGATATTAGACCGGGAAGGCACATCGATTCGAATCAAACTTCATCTCCTTTTCTTTTTTTTAACTTTTTTTGTATTTAAATGTATTGATTTATTAATAATTATAAACCCGTGATTGTAAAAGAATTTTTACAATAAATAATTCAATAATAACAATAAAAAGAAAATTGAAATAATATCGGAAGTTATTAGTGAAATAAAATTTTATATACTTTTAAAAATGTGTATGTGTAATTTAATAGGCATTATTATATTGGTGTATATGTAAATAGATTTGGTGAAACATCTGATTATTTAATATTAATTGAAAATTATAATTTAGAATAGCATTATTTTTGGATTTTCTAATTTAATTTCTGTTTACTTTTATTTAATTATTCTGAAATCTTCGTTTAATTTTATCTACATTAAAGTTAACTACAAAGTGACTGAAAAATAAACCAAATAAGATCAACATATACACTGAGGCATACATGCTCGTTTTTTAATTTTTTTTTTTTTTTTTTTTTTAACCTCCGGGGCCGCAGTTAAGCATTACTGTACAGAGGATGAGATGAATGATTTGTAGCGTGTGTGAAAAATGCCATGCCTGACCGGGATTCGAACCCGGGACTTTCGTTTTTTAATTTGCAAAAAAGTATCGTTTAGTTCATTACTCATCTGATGTTATCGGACAATATTTTGCTTAAGTCGGAGTTGATCATCATTTCGTTTATTTATTTTTTGTTGCCAATCATTTAATCGCTGTTTGGTTTGAAATAATTCTTGTGGTCTTAATTTGTGTACACGTTCTCTAATTTTCAATTTTTTTCTCTTCACATTCATCATGAATGAAGAGGATTCATCATCCTCTCTTTAATTTTTTTATTCTTTCCTTGGTCTTAACGTTTTCTTCCTCTTTATATTTCATCTCTTAATCTATTTATTCTTTCTATGGTTTTAACATTCTCTTCTTCTGTATTTATCATCTTGTTAATGATAAAAACACTTTTACTCTATCCTAATATTTCATGTAAGATTGTTGAATTAATAATTATATAAATATTTGATGTTAATAAAAACTAATATTTTAGCAGTTTATAACTGTCCACTTTATTAAAAAATTGTAGGAACGTATCTCACTTTCAAATGAAATAAGTTTAAATGAAGTGGAGTAGACAACGTGTATATGTAATTTAATAGGCGTACAAGGAAGTCATGTGGTGTCCACTCAGAATTTTTATTTTAGCAAGATTTTTTCACCTTTCCATTTTTTGGAAACAGTTTTTTAAATCCTTGTTTTTTATTGTAGGGATATCCATATGCTTAATAAAATTAAAATAGTAGTATTTAACATAAAACGCGTTTCAAAGAATAATAAAAATTAAAAACATAATATATTTTAATCATTTATTTAATTTCAAAATATTTATACTGCTTATTCTTTCTGAAGCTAAACATTTTAGAAAGCTACCATTTATCGACCTTTGATTTCATGCCATCGTAAGTTGATTAAGTTGATATTTACTTTTAATTTGGCGTGATTTCAAAAAGTATAAATCAAGTACTCGAATAGTTAAAAAATATTCTGTTTTAATTTTAATTTTTAATATGTTTTTTAAATTTTTATTATTTATTTTAGATTAATTTATTACTACTAGTGATACGTTTGAAACAACGTACGATCTCATTAGCATGGGATGTTATGTTCAAATGTTAGTTACGTGTATTTGCTCGTTAAAGAAATGAGATCTTTATGTTGAGGCGATACACTTATGTTGTCAAACAGTGAATCAAAATGTAAATATACACGAAAGTCAGATCAATGCATAATTTTACATGTTTTAAACAGCATTAGAAATGGATAAGTGCAGTACTCCAAGGTTAGAAAAAGATATTTCTTCGTTAAGATCTAGGAAAAGTTCGATCACAGCAAAAAGTAATAATAAAATAGATATTAATGAGTACGTAAAATTTATAGTTATCGTATTGATCCAAATATAAATCTAGCTAAACAAGCGAGCTATTTAATCGCTGGGTTAAAGTACAGGAAAACAGCGGCAGTTTAAGTAAAAAAAGAAAAAGAAACGTGAATGATCGTACTTTTATATCAAGCAATAAAAAATATTTAAAAATTTAATTTACTATAAGCTATTTTATAATTAAAAAGTAATATATCTAAAATTACATTAATTTTATTCTATTTAAACTTTGTTTTATCCATTAATTAAACAAATTCGTAAAAAAAAATCTGTTGTCTTTATAAAATTTAATAAATCATAATAAACCGTTTTAAATCTGATAATTAATTAATTCTGTTCTTCTCAACATCCATGAATAATATAAAGAAGCATATATTCGTATAAGTCATTTATTGAATTAAAAATTTTCTTTCTAACAAAATTTATTAAAAGTTTAATATGAAACGTGTCTTACTAACATTTTAATACGAGGCTAATTAAACATGATATATTTTTTAAAACTTAATTTAGTTTAAATAAATTCTTTTTTTCCTTTTACAACAAAATATTAAAAAATTAAAATGATTTAATTATAAAATTTTCAAATAAATAAAAATTAATGAATTTTATTTATTTTAATTAACCTTATAATTTTTATTATTTTTTTACAAACTTATAAATTGTTAAATTACTTCTATTTAATATTTATATGTTATGTACTTGTTTTTATACAATTTACATTTTATTTTTGAGTGATATTAGTTTTCTACTATGAAAAATGTTCGCTATTCTAATTGAAACCATACTGGTTGCTGTTTTGGATTAGCAAAATATATAATAATAATAATAATTAATTACATTGCCTACTTATATAAATTTGTATAATTCTCCTTCTACATTATTTTGTTCTATCAACCTAACCGGGACGCCAGCAGGAGACTAAATTCGGGAGTTGGGGCAAGTATTCAGCTCGGCTGTACATCTGTGTGGAGAAACCGACTAGAACTTCCGGTATCACGAGTGGCCATTAGCTTCCCGTAAGGAAAGTAAAAATAATGATAGCATCAAAGCGTTCATTTTTTCAAACGATTGTTGTTTGTATTCGTGGGAGAAGAAAGAGTCAGAAATTTTATATCTTTAAGTTTAAGACGGGATCTGTTACGCCCGGATTGTCTGGTGACAAAATCTTGCAGACGAACACCTAGCGTCCTCATAACCAGAGGACGTGGGCTAAATCAGATCCCTGTGATTGGTTGCACAACGACGGTGCGGTTCCGCCTTGCGCTGTGAATCGACCTCTCTCTTTTCTGTTTAGGTTCCGGAACCACCGTCAGGTATTACTTCAGATGATGAATGAGGACGATATGTATGAATGTAAATGAAGGGTAGTCTTAAATAGTTTCAGGTCGACCGTTCCTAACTCATCTGCTTGGTCTAGTGGTGAACGCGTCTTTCCAAATCAGCTGATTTGGAAGTCGAGAGTTCCAGCGTTCGAGTCCTAGTAAAGTCAGTTATTTTTACACGGATTTGAATACTAGATCGTGAATACCGGTGTTCTTTGGTGGTTGGGTTTTCAATTAATCACAAATCTCAGGAGTGGTCGAACTGAGACTGGTACAAGACTACACTTCATTTACACTCATACATATCATCCTCTGAAGTATTATCTGAAAGGTAATTACCGGAGGCTAAACAGGAAAAGAAAGAAGGTCGACCTGTATCCACGATCTAGTATTCAAATCCGTATAAAAGTAACTAACTACCTTTACTAGGATTTGAACCTTAGAACTCTCGACTTCGAAATCAGCTGATTTGCGATGACGAGTTTACCACTAGACCAGCCCGGTGGGCAACGCGGCGAATCGTTCAGAGTGGGATAACTGCACGGGTTTGGCCAAGCTAGTAACCAGAGGTTCGCTCTCGAAAAAAATCGGTTTCTGCTGGAATCGACCCGCCTTGAATGGTGAGGGTCTTTTAGGCGGACATGTTGAATGCGTGGTAGATATCTGGGTTAAGAATACTAGTTACTGAACAGCACTTTATTTTATTCGGCTATTCACAGTAACGTCCAGGTAATAGAAGGATAGCCGGTATTTGAATTCATCAAGAGTGGTACTGCCGAAGAGTGCAGTTGATCGCGCTTGACCAGGCAGGTATTTCCAGTTACGCAACAACCGTTTGCTCTGCACGTAATGTGTAGAGCCCAGTAGGACATGGTGCATATTTTTTTGTCGAACATTAACGTATGGGAAGGCCTTCAAATGTACGCATTCTTTACTTAAGTTTATTTAAATTTAGAAAATAATAATAGTGAAACAGAAAGTAGCACGTTACCCTTTTAACAACTTGTCCTTATGTTTTTTTATGGCTGTGGCACATGGAAGTAGGATCATAGTTGATTTTAAGATTGATAGTGTACACCGCACAGATCCTGTAGTGAACAAAGTGATACGGTCATTTATAGGCTGAATATCAACTGTATTTCAGTGGGCTAGATGTACAAATATGTAATAATTCTCAGCTCAGAGTAGAAGGTAACTGGAAGCCACTTTAATCCATATTTTTCCCTAGTATGGGATGCTTGTTACTAAGATTGATTATTCCGTATTCAGCAACAATTTGTCACTCATGTTAGGTCGCCTACAGTCGTTGCAATTACGGTAAGTAAGAGACGGGTAAATAGAGTTGTACTCTAGTTTTTTGTTATCTCCGAAGTTCAATAATATTGAGAAAGATTACGTATATTAAATCATCTGGTGTTCTACCTGGCGGCAGCTCCCTTATGTTTCTAATCTTCACCTCATTTAACTTCCTCACTATCTTCCTCCTTCAATTGATCCTTTCAGTTTAATTGTTAAGATTCCATTCTAACCACACACACATGTCCTAATTAGTTTCCTTTTGTTTTGCGTATTTCCCACGTAATTCCTTTTTCTTCTTTAATCCTGTTCATCACTTCTTTATTCCTCACCTTATCTGTCTATCTTACTTTCAACATTTTTCTCTATATTACGTATCGGAAGCCTAAATACAGTCCGTCTAATTTTTCGCACATCACTTCGACACAAGACGACATGTATAGCATTTTATCAAATGTTAAGAGTGTGGTAAAAGTTTATTAATCCTTTCATTAATCCAGACATAGTAAATTATTTGTTTCGCTGGAATTCTCTATATCACTGAACAATAGTGTCTGCGAGAGAACTTCAACAGAAAATACGGTAATCTTTCAAAAAGTAGAATTAATATATATATATATTTATTTTTTTTCAGAAGGATACTCAAAGATGAAAGGTAAAAATTTTGCTTAATTTTAGCGCATAAATGCGAGTTTCAAAATTCGTTTTATTTATTCGAAAACTTCAGAAATTAATTTAACGAAATCTAAAAAATACCAGTCAATTTCGAGATTAAATCTATAATAAAGGTAGTTTTTCTAATACTGACTTTTAATGAATATGAAATACAAATGCTAACAACTTCTCGTATTTGTGATGTAAATAAAATATTTTATTAAATAATTCTTTTAAAATATTTAACTTAATTGATTAAAAATGTATTCTACCTCATATAAAATATTTCGATTGATCAATGAATCTCAACTTTCTTTAAAAATGTAGGGGAAAAATAGAAAGAAAGAATTGTTATAAAATCAAGAGCACCATTACTGGTCGGAATAAAAAGCAGATCAGACGGCCTAACATCCCGAGGGAAAACCCGTCTGGATTGCAAAAAATTGAAGACCGCACAACGAAGCGGATCCTCGCTCTCTAGGCTTCGATCTTTTCCCTATTTGCCACATCCCAGAGGGGAACTATCGGTATAGAATAGAAACATAGGAGTGGAAAACTTCACATTTGATTGGTATTAGTATTATCAAAAAGTTCTTGTCATATTGATTTTATCAAAGGGGAAAGGTAAAACCTTAACAGTATTGTTTTTCTTATCTTGTTAAGTTTTTACAGTTTCTAATTTTTTAAAGTTTATTTTACAATACATCCAACAAGAAATATTGTCATGTACTATGTTAACTTTTTTAAATTTCTTACTTACACTGGTAGTTAAATTAATTTCCCAGGGGTTAAAAATTCCTATATTACTGATGGAATATTCCGTCGTTTAAGAAACTGCAACCAAAACTAATGTAAAATCATATTCAATAAATAAAAATTCATAATTCAATAACCATAAGAAGAGGATAAATTTTGTTTATTAATATATTTTTCTGTTACCTTTCATCCGGATGTATTCAAATCTAATTTGATAGTTCTCACCTACAAAATCATCTCCCAAGAAAAAAACAAATATATATACTGTAATTGGGCATACCTCTTCAGTCAGTTTACACATAAATAAATAGTATTTTAATATTTTACCTTCGTTTGTATTAGTCAAAAGTCATATTATTATATATTAGAAATAATATTCTATTTTTTTAATTATAATGTGTGTAGCGCAATATATGTTTGTTGATCTGTTTAAGAATTAAAAGGGACTTGTAACAAATTACTCTACTTATTTTACTCTGAATTTAACGAATTAAAATTAGCTCTACAATAAAATTTAGTTAATAAAATAAAACGGAATTTTCTATCGTAATTCATTCCGGAAGGTTTAATCGGTATCAAAAATAATCTTCCTTTATTAGAAATATCGTTAACACTTTTCCAGAAACGCTTACATCACTGACTGATTCATTCGATGATTCATCACCGACTGTTTCTCACTATATCCCAAACCTTCTGTTTTTGTAATTGAAAAATATTTTAGTAAATAATCTATCCGAAAGAAAAACAATAAAAATTGTATTGCAAACCAATGTACCATATAAGATTAAGTATTTAATACTGAGAATGAAGAAGGCTTTACAATAATGAGATCACGTTAAAGCCCATCAGGGCTATGAATAGGGGGTAGTGGTATGGCGACCGGAATCAATCGTCACAAAGCGGGTGTCTTTCCCTACGGGGATTGGGATGTACAATAGTGAGGAAACTGTCTCAGAGAAAAAACGTTGTGTTAAGATATGGAGTAAAACTAAAAAAATATAGTAATTAACGCGAAACACAAATTTAAAAATTTATCTAAATTTAGATAAAATGGTATGTAACGTTAAGCATGGATTGGAAACGACGTTTGGTAGGACAGCGTATGGTGGAAAATTCCTTCATATTACACCACTCC
The DNA here is from genome assembly GCF_047948215.1 of Lycorma delicatula. NCBI lineage: Eukaryota > Metazoa > Arthropoda > Insecta > Hemiptera > Fulgoridae > Lycorma > Lycorma delicatula. The sequence continues at coordinate 132,220,618 of NC_134459.1, forward strand.
ATCACGGCCTGTTTAAAAAATTTATACCAAATCGCTATAAGAAAGTAAAATATGTCATGAAAGAAGTTTTGACATTTTTCGTTTCACCTAATAGCAACGAAATTTATTTCAAAATTTTATAAAATTTCGAAAACGCTTTGACCGTAACCATGTCACAAACAAACAGATTATATACAAATAAGCCGAGCTAAATCAGTTTCTCACTTTGATCTGTATGAAAAACGTAAGAGAAAATATCACTTTAGTTTTTCAGTTTTTGATACTATCTGCTGAAAAAAATGTCATTTTAACTTCCAAAATTATTTGTATAATAGAATCGCTTTTATAAGTCCAGGAAATTAAACGATAAATTATTAGAAACAGTAAAGTTTTGACAAATCCTACATATTTCTTGACTACAACATGTTTGGTGTTCTGAAATTTAATCATTTTGAAAGTATTAAAAGTGTGCTTTATATTCTGATTTCATATTCCTGGTATCATCTAGAGCTATGCTTCAAGAAGTATGGTAATCAGTCAAAAAATGGGTTATGGATTTTTCTTGCACTTCTCAACCTTTCATGACCCAGGACCCCAAAAAACAAAACAAATTTAGGGGGGGCTTAATATTCGTAGTACATACATATAAATGTGTGTTGGCGTGTTTGAAGCTTATAACAATTAACTGGATAAACTGACTTTGATGAAAGTTTGTATCTGGTGTAAATTTTGACTCGTGTATAGGGGGCAGTTTTTTTGGTAAACGTTTGGGATTAATTTTCTCATAAATTTACAAACATAATCCTACTTTATATTAAGCTCAGTACATGTGTGCTTCCTTATCTTACCATTTTATTTAAAAATTGTTTTTAAATATAAATAAGATACAATTCCGTGCTATATCTGATTTTATCACACGGGTTCTTCAACAGAAAGATAGGGCAACGAGGGGATGAGGGACAGCTCCCTGCTGAGCTGCTATTCGTTTGTGCACACACAGATTGGTAGCAGCGATGAGGCACGGTCCTCTTGTAGTGAAGACTGCAGTCTCGGCGAGAATGCTCCTTTGAATGTTCTCGTTTGAGGCAAAAAAGCATGAAGACCGAGTCCCGGCTGCTAGCGTGGGGGAACAGGAACGACATAGTCGGGCCTGGTAACCCTACTCTGGGAGTTAGAGGCAGGCGTTAGTAGATAAGATCCAGCCGGCTTATTAGAGTAAAAGGACCTCCCACGGATTGTGTTATGCTTCACTGTGGAATTCGATTCGGGGGAGAGGAGAAAAAAAAATGGATTAAGAATGTCCTAAGAAACAGAAAAATGTATTTATTAATCATTTAAAAATATTATGAATACATACCAAACAGAATTTAGAATGAATGGATAAAAGTTGTTTACAGAGTAATAGATAAATTGGCATAATTTTTATTTTATTTTTTCACATGCCGGTGATGCAGTTTTAAAATATTAAAGGACTTTAAACAGTTAATTATCACTTATTGTTTTAAGAACTCCAAAATAAAATGTAATAGGAACTAATTGAAAAATATAGGAATAAAATTTAATAGGTTCAAACTAACTCTAAAAGTGGAATCTAAACCTTATGATATCGTTTTCTTTAGTCTTTGTTAATTGGGATAAAAATGTAACCACCCTTAGCGAATTTAGACGATATTGCTGGTGAGATATGGTACAATAACAAGAAGAAATGGAAACTGTTGATAGAGAAGAGTTTTCAAAAATAAAATAAATATTTTTCTCCTGATATTGAACATATATTTTCGTTAATTTACTTTGTTTGGCAATGTAAGATAAATGTAATTTATTGGTTTTCAATGTCTTGAAACGTTGATATCTTTCTTTATTTTAATTAAGTTTTTCATATCTACTGGTACGAGTATTTATAGTAACAGTTGAACATTTTATGTTTTATATTGTGTATATTCCTACATCGTTATATAATGGGCTAAATTTGTTTAAAAGGAGCATTTTAATATATTTAATATACAGGTACACACACACACACACACACACACACACATATATATATATATATATATATATATATATATATATATATATAGTATAACCGTTTTTTTTTTAATTTTAAACTGGTTTTATCATTAAAATTAAAGGTTTTTGTTAAACGTCTTTACCTTAACAATTGTAAGCAACCCGACTGACACAAGACTTACCATTCACAACCAAGACTTTCACAAGACTGACACAACCATTCAAGAAAACACCTTAACCATTCTTTAAAAAAAACAAAAAAAAAACAAGCTTATTAGGAAACATTAGTTCTGAAGTAATTTCCAGTTCCCTACTTCAATGAGCCAAATGTACTATTACATATCAGAATGGAAATTTGCCGATATTTAGCTTGGTATACAATTAACATCATTAATCTCAAAGAAAGCAACTTTGGTTAGAGTGTTAGGTACTTTACAGCTATTACGGTTATAAGAAAAACTGGGGAAAATATTATGAAGCAACAGAGTTAATATATTGTATCTGTTATAAAACATATAAATATGTTATGTTTATATTTTTATAAATATATAAGTTTACATGTATTTATATTTTAAACAGTAACTTGATGGTAAAGTCGAAAATCGAATTTGTAAAAAGTTTTTAACAGGATTTCTGTTAAAGTTGTCTTTTTTTATAGTTAGTTAATTGATGGGTTGCTACTCTCCACTCTTTCACTTCTGCGCTAATCTTTAAACCTCAGCGTGTTTACTACAACGTCCTCAATTAACTATCGGATCTTGGTCTTTCTCTCCAATTGTTTATCTTCTACACATCCCTCTACGAACAAATTAACTAAACTTGAATGTCTTATTACTTGGCTCACCAGCCTAATTTGTCCCTTGATTCTGTAATAAATTTCTCTCCTCTTCTATTTGTCTTTGACCTCTTCATTTTGAATTTTATCTACTAATCTAATTTTCAACATATTCCTGAAACGCCATAATTCGAAGGTCTCTTATTCTATTTTTTGTTTGTTTTTCCTATTGCTCGTGTTTCATCAGTACAGTGTTATCTTCCATCATATTTTGTTATCTTCGTTTTACTCTTATTTATTTCCATACTGAAATTGTCTTCTAGCAGTAAATCAACGTCATCCAGAATTTCTTCTAACTCGAATTTGTTTCTTTCAAAAGAACAGTGTGTCACAGCGAACAGTAATATTTTTAATAAAGACGACACAAAAAAGGGTAAAAAAAATTCAGATTAAAATGCATGTTAAATGGTAATTCTCTGATTTGGGTTATTTAAACTTATTGTAAATAATTAATAATTTTTTTTTTTAATTACCTGAAATAAGTTCATAAAGAATCATTCTGTTTTGTTTTTTTATAAATTTTCTGAAATGAACTTCATCTCGGTCCAAGCAATAACTATGCCTTGTGTAAAAACAATTCATTACGTTTCGAAGCACATCCAGGGGAATTTGGTCGACTTCTTCCCGAATTCGTTGTTCACCATTCTTCAGAGCAAGAACAACATCAATTTTGGTAAAATTCATTATGTGGAAAGAAGTGAAAGTCTGAGTATTAAGGAGTGACGACGAGCTGATACGCGAGAATTTCTTGATTTACTCCCAGTCACATTTCACTTTCTTTTTTTTTTTTTCTTATTCGGTGAACCAATTCTTTCTTCAAAATAACTGACCCAGAACTTGATTACTTTGACAGACGGACTAGACTATTTATGATTAATGCCAAAATGAGTACGAAAAGCACGCTGAGCAAGCACGAAATTTTCACGATAGTTTGTAACGCTTTTACGGCGAAAGCGCGCTATTTACCAATGTATGTACCATTGTAACTGAATTGTAAGGTGGGAATTCTTTAATGAAGATTTCAGTTTCACCCATTCTCTTCGTAAACGGCTCAATTCAGTTCCAAAACTCGTTCATCTCTTTTTGTGTACTGAGTTTTTACAACATTAACAGTGTTTTTTTTTATTCTTAATATATTTTATTCAATTTTGTGACTTCGTTTTTTATTTACTTACTACCATTATAAACAGTAACTATTTAAATACAATAACAATTCAACTTGTTTCATCTCCCTATGTCATTCGCCTTCTTTTCTTGCCACCTGTTTTTAACTCCCTGATTGATGTTTTTCGTGAATCTTTCTGATACTGCTCTTTTTTGACTCTGCATTTCTTTTCCTGTATTTTGCTCTTTTTAAAGCTTTCTTTGGAAAAACCATACATTCTGAGATTTCTTAAAAGAAAAGAAAAAGTTAAAACTTTTTCTTGATTAATTCCCGATTTTATTAAGTCTAGAAATTCTATCCTTACTTTGTTTAAGTCGTTCTTAGGTTTTTCCGCAATATATATTTTAGTTTTATTCACGGATAAAACAGGCGAATTTTCTTAGGAATTTTACTGTCATTCATCAGAAAGCCAGTTCTTTCATACATTATTTTTTTAAACCTCTGATTTAGCGTTTTGTAGAGTAAGAGTTCACATATATTATGTCTCTTTTATAGAAATAAATATTGTTTTTGAAAAATCTCCTTTCTTTTGGATATCTTTGACAAAGCCCTTATTAATCATTATCAAACATTCTGCTGAATAAAACGCTTGTGGACGAATTCTTGCCTCTTTAATTAATATCAAAGATAAATAAATTAGTTATAACTAACTGGAAAATATCACTTTCTTTCTGTTAAGAAAAAAAAAAGTAAGTGATTGTATGGTTTATTAATTCTTTAATATATGAGCTATTTCTGTTATTTTTTGTTTTGTTTTTCTTCTTTTTTATTTTATTTTTTCTTCTGCGTTTTTCCAGCATAACATAAACAAATCATTTATTGTTTTATTTGTTCGGAAAAGCTATATCTATTCGTTAACCTTTTAAAGCTATTCCTTTTGGAGTTGTGCAGAAGTCGTAAGTCGGATTTATCGATAATAAGATTGTATATACTGGTGTGTTAGTGTATTTCGAAGGTACACTAGTGTGGTCGGTAAAATACAGTATACTGTATGTGCTGGTGGGCAGCATATTTCCCGGGCGGCATCACCGGTAGATAGAAGCAGCGAGAATATTCTACACCTTACGTTACACACCTGTCTACTTGGCAATCGCTCTGAATTGCACCTTTTAAATAATTCAATACTCTACTCCTGAGAAACGCAGACTTCTGCCGCCTCGTTTCAGCTCGACTCTACTCCTTCATGACCTATAAAAATAGTCTGTATATTTTATAAAAGTTAACTCGCTATCGTTTCACAATTCATATGAGTCATTGTGGCAATATATGAAAGTTAGGGAAGAAAAGATACGAAGAGTTTCTTTGTTTTCTTTCGTGTTCTTATATTTATCAAATTATAGGAACGGTTGGAGAAAACGAGAGTAAAATTAGAAAAGGATGATATTCATGAAAAAAATATGTATAAAAAGAGAAAGAATATGTATAATATAATACTATTTACCTATACCGACGTATAACTCATACCCAAACCCGTGTAACTACTGCATCCTGTGTGAAATACTAAAATGTATTCTTGTTTTGTATTCGCATAAAACATCGCCTAGAAAACGGGTTTACTATACGTGTGTGCAACCTTACTCATTCTAGTGGCACTTTTTCTAGTCGCAATGTTTTTTTCCTTTAAAAAAAAGTTTATGACAACATTCCGTGCAAAACCTTCTCAAAACAATCTAAACTTTATTTATTTCTTACTATATTATTTACAAAACTACGTAACTGTCATGTACGTACTCAAGAATTTCATGTCAGGTACCAGTTCATTTTCCATTTTATTGTTTTAGAATTTATAGTGCAGCATATGAGTATACTGGCGTTTGCAAACGTGAGCTGATATGTTCGTTTCCTTGGTATACAAATATTTTCTTCATAAATTCAATAAATATGAAAATTCAATATTTAAATAAAATTTATAGAATAAAACCGTAAAAATTTAATTCTTATGGTGAATTTAATTGTATTTATAAATACTAAGTTTGCTTTTAATTTTTTTAACTATTTCTTTTGGTGTTATAATGAAGAACCAAGTGTTCTTTATTATAAGGTCATAATAAAGAACATAATAAACTTCATTTAGAAAATAAAATTGAAATTTTAGCATTAAACAATACGACTATTTTTGTAATCAAAGGATTTGCAAGTCAAACGCTTTAATAATCCTTATTAAATGAAATACATCTATTTTTCTCTGAAACTTAAAAACCTTTTTTTTTTACAAAACTTTCAGTCGTTCCAAATTGAAATCCTACAATTATTAATCTTTAATTTGGTCCCGATTTAAAAGTAATAGAAATTTAAAGAATTGAATGTGTTATTTTTTAAAGATAATTTTTGAAGTACATATAAGTATTTTAATAAAGTTACTTTACGATAAATAGTGACCATAGCAGTTGATCACATAATCTCAACAAAAAAAAAAATCAATATTGCAAAACAAAGGAAACAAAGGAAGAATGTTATAATTAACTTTTAATATTTCCATCCCGATACCTGAATTAGTCAATTATGATACACCTATATTGAAATTAATTTTAAAAACTCTTTTACTTATTGGATATTTTGTTCAAGAGCTCTGCTACTTCAGAACGAATTTTTTTATAACAATTTAATTTAAAACATTATGTTGTTTTCTTTAAATTGTAGATAAATTGACACATTGATATGATGTATTCAAAATTTTACTCAGGTCATAAACTTCAATCTATTAAAAATTTTATTTAATCTATTGTTAAAAAATCCGATCTGAAGAACTCACCAAATAATTGGTTTTGTGAAAACATTCAACGGAGGTCACAAAAATACAGTAAATAAGAAATTATTTAAATTAACTTTAGCAAGTTACTATAATGATGTATACGATTGTTAATGTGTTTATAATTAAAATTGTTATTATTAAGCATTGTTTTCTTTGTTCTTGATAAACAATAAGAACTTTCATTTCTGTTTTCACAAATTCTGATTTTAAAATAAGTTATTATAGGAAAAAGACAAAGATTTAGTAAAGTAGAAAATATAATTATGAAAAGAATAAAAATGTTGTTCTTATTGTCGTGCTAGCCAGGTGAGGAGGTTGAGTGTGTTTTCATTTGGTAATTTTAGTGGATGAATATCCTTTACATGGAAGGGTTTGTCTTTTTATTATATTGTACAAAAATTCAACCGTTATTAAATCTTTTTATGTTTGTTTTCACCCAATTTTTGTTTTTTTTTTTTTTTGCAGCAAATGCTAAAAATAATAAATGACGATGTGTGTGTGTGTGTGTGTGTGTGTGTGTGTGTGTGTGTGTGTGTGTGTGTGTGTGTGTGTGTGTATGTGTGTGATTTCAGGTTGGTTAATAAATATAGAAAAGTTAATTGTAAAAACTAAATACTTATCATTATTCAAAGAATTTATTTTTTACTACACGTATTTTAGTGAAAAAACTTTTCCCCGTATTTTCTGACTAGCTGATGAACGAGGTCACAAAATTAAAATTGATGATTGACAGATGTTAATCAGTTTGATTGAATAGTACAATTCTTTTGAATTGCAGTATTTTGTAAATACATAAATGAAAAACTTAATGACAAAATCGAAATTGTCGTCTATCGCAACATTCTCAACTTTAAAATTGCAAAATTCTTTTTATTACTTACATTCATTTGCATATATTAATAATAAATAATATACTTTAGAAGATCATTAAAAATAATAAAGATTTTACTTTATTTGCATAACTCGATAATATGAATCTACAAAAAATATTCTTACACGTGTATCTTGAGAAAAAGATTGAATGATTACGTCTCTTATTGTGTGTATATTTTACGATATAAATTATATATATATATATATATATATATATATATATATATATATGTGTGTGTGTGTGTGTGTCATATATATTTTAAAAATATATACTGTTTACAAAAAACAAGTAAAAGGAAAAAAGTTGCCTTGCAGCACAACTTTACAGACCACCGCCTGCTCTACGAAGACGTACAATTTTCCCTGCAAAGGTTCATTTAGCTTTTTCATATATTTTTAGAAACATGGAGTTTAAAAATTATGTCTAGGGTCATTTTAAACAAACCCATTAAAATTCTCATCGTTTAAGAATAATTTTATATAAAAAATTTAAGTTAATGATAGCTTAAAATGACTAATTTTTATAGTATTATTTCAAAAAACTTTAGCAATTTATTCAGTTTTTTACTTCAGTCACACGCATGTTGAAATGAAAAAGGAAAAAGGAAAACAAAAACTTTTAGGAAGTTCTGTCAGTTTTTATTTCATTTCAGTGAAATTTTTTGATAATTAATATTTCTAATGTTATTTTAAATGCCTTTTTCCTTAAATATAATATAAAGTGCAAAAATAGGTAATGAAGTTCCAATATTCGTAGCGAAGTTATATTGTCTCTGTTTTTTATTTATAAAGTGCTGTGTTTGAATCTTCATCAGGCATTTGATTTTCTCCACACTTCAAAATTCAATTCATCTAAAGAAGAAAAATACGTACATAGTTTTCAATAATTTTTTTTTATCAGTAATTCAGTAACATGTAGCTGTTACTTTATAGGTTAATATTTTGAACTAATTTTCTATTACCTAAGAAAAGATTTCAACTTTAATTTACAAAAAAAAAAATTCCTTTTCCTCCTCTAGTAAGAACATTTTTTAATTGTTCTAAATATAAAACTCGTATTTTTTTACCGATTTTAAAATGTTAATCACTATGGAATTTTTTTTGTATATTAGCTGTTTAAACAGAACTTATGAATGTGGAGAGAAATATTACGTATAGATGAAGGAATAGGAATAGGAGTTTTATATTATCTATTTCGGAACGAAAGAAGTTGTGGGATTTTAATTTTAACTTAATATTTATGTCGATCAATATATAAAAATATTAAAATCAAAATCATTGAGTGAACACTATTTTTATTTTTTGAAATAATATTAAAAAAATATAATTTCCAGATTAATATTTCTTTCTGTAAAAAAAAAAAATTGATCAACAAATTGATAAAATCCGACTTATTTCCTTAGTGTATTGTTATTTCCCTACGAATTTATTATTTCCCAGATGTAAGCAATAATTGTGTAACATTTTACCGAGATCTATTATTTTTCGTAGCATTTCAAAATTTAAAAATTTCTTCGTTGACGTAATCTTTAATTCGCACAATTTGTAGATTATAGTTGCCGGTCTCCGTGGTGCGAGTGGTAGCGTCTTGGTCATTCATCCGGAGGTGCCGGGTTCGAATCCGGGTCAGGCATGGCTTCACACGCTACAGAAGTTATCATTTATCTCATCCTCTGAAGCAATACCTAAATGGTGGTCCCGGAGGTTAAAAAAAAAATAAATATATATATATATATATATATAGTTTGTAATTGTAAGTATTTAAATGGAGTTGGTTTGTCGTGTAAGAAATTAAAAGTTGCAATGCCCTGTTCATAGTAAACCTTTGTAATTCTAAAGTTATTTTATATTTCCTTTAAATACCTATGTCGTTGCACTGAGATGTAGGCTTTGTAGCTCTAAAATAAATGCATTTTCATATTTATAAAACCAATAACGTATAAATATTAAAATATTTTAATTTTTCAGGATTCTGTTTAATCTATTTCCAAATAACTCTTATATAATCTTCTTAATTTTTTCTTATACTTATTTATCTTTATTTTTCCTTGGCGTTGTTAGTATATGTTTGTTTTGAAAGTAATCTCCCTTTTCTAATTTCTATGAGCATTGCAGCAGCTTATTATTGTGCTAAATGTGGTTACGCATTAATTTAGTAATTAATTGTATTTTATCTAATTTCATAATCACCCTTATTTTCTCCAGTTTTGTATTAATTAATTTTTAATCTATATGAAACAGTACAGAAGACATTAAGTAAAATCCTCAAAAAAAAGAAAAGATTTTCAATTAGCATAGGGAAGAAGAATTTTTTTTCTGATACAACCTCAGATTACATCACAAATGTTAAGCATGAATTTCATATGATTTACTTTAAGAGGAATGTGTCAACGTGAATACATTCTTCCTAACGTGAGTAAAGTGAAGTATACGTAGATCAGCGATTATGCTCTTCAATTTTCATTACTTTCATTATGTTATCTGTTAAGAACTGAATAAATTCTTTCTTCATTTTTTCAACACTGAAGTTTGCAAGATGTGGTGCAAAGTTCCGAGAAAGGATATCGTGCAGAAGACCGGATTATAATGACTATTTCTAAAGAAAGATATATTACTTATAGATTTTCGCCTCATCTATTTAATAAAGTACTACATGTTTTAGTATTAGGTAACCAATCGAGAAAGGAACTTTTTAAGCAGAAAGCTTGACCGAAGAGAGATTAAGATAGGATAACAAACTTTAATAAAAGAAATAACAAACAAAATTTTGCTGAGTTGCTCGAATATTACTCAGCCAACTTTAACTAACAATTACCAAACACCGCGGCTGAATTTTTAAAAACCGAATTTTATGATTTCATATATGAAGTCATTTGAAACATTCTTGGAATGATTTAGATAATCCAAAGAATGAATCATACTTATCGCGTTTTCCATTCAATCATTCTACCTTATTTCTTTTCGAGTTGTATATTTGGATTTAATTGTAGCGATATTAAACAATTTTTATTTATTGTAATCCTCTATTTTTCAATTAAAGTTGGTGATTTATACTTTTTTCCAGGCATTTTATCCAAAAGATTATATCTATATATAACATTTGAAATTTGCGCATTGGTTTGTTGCTAAAAATTTCATCACCTTAGATGAATTGCAAACAAAATATTTACATTAGCATTAAAGTACAGTTTATCGTTGTTACATACATTTACTTATTCATTATCCATTCTAATTATTTCAAAGTAAACTCAGAACAGTAGAATATCTTATAACATAAAATTACAATGTATATTAACAACTGAGCATAAGATTAACATTAATAGCCATCAGTTAGAGTATAATTTATGGATTATCTATTTCCGAATAATTTCTCTGTAGTAGCAAGACAGAGCATTCCACCAGCACATCAAAGGTCGAAATAACTTATTTTTATGTTGACTTATAATCAATTTAAAAATTCTATTTTATTTATTAAATTAAGAGTCAAATTTATTTTGTAGAATTATCCCCAGTAAGGCGGTAAGGAATTATCTTCCATTGATAGAATATATATTTCCTTTAATGTAATTCTTTAGTAGAATACTTTCTTTCATTTCCGCTTTACAAAGAAAAAAATCCTGAAAAAAAGTATAAACGGTTTCTTCTTCAATGTCTTAGAAAGGTTTTCGCTTTATTACAGCCCTAAATTATAAAGTGTGAAGTCACCGGGACGTACAATTTTTTTCACGCACTTGTAATCATAAACACTTGAAAAAAAGCACACGTTTATGACTAAGCTGACAAGAAAACAATCACGTACTAACACAGGTACAACACCACCCCACTACTGACAGCATAGTGACAGTTGATAATAAAACACTAAATGGCGGACAGCGAGCAGATTCGCGCACACGTGCGTCTCGTCATGCAAGGACTAAGGTCACTGCGGCGTTAGTCACTGTTTGATGCAGCTGCGCTACCAGTTAGCATTAAAATATTACAATTATTCTAAAATGCTTATTTTCTAAGCACTTTTAGGTACTTGAATATCACTATAGCTTCTCAAGTTTATTAGTTTTAAAAACGTAATAGAATGTAGAACATTGAAATTTCGCTAACATTTTCCATTAATCGGATCCCTTGCAATTATAGAATTGGCTCAAGGAATTATATAATAGCTATTCCGATTCTGAAAAATATATTTTGGGCAGGAAAATTTGTTATTAAAAATAAAAATTTTGTATTTCTATTTTTCTGTGTTCCTATTGATATATCTCGAGATTTGAATTATATTTTTATGATAGAATTGTCTAAAATATTCTAAAACTGTTCTTTAAATGATAGTCTTTAAGGGGTTTCAAGTAGTTTTAAGGAAACACGTCTTGAATACAGAGCTACCTTTTGATGAAAGTGGTCTGAGTAGGTGGTTAACTTTAAAGGAACAAGAAGTCAAAGCGATGTCACTAAAGCTTAGTAAGTTTAACTTGAAGATGGACGGTTTCAAATTTATTCCTAAAAAAAAAGTTAATTCAAATTTATCAAAGGAAACTTACCTTCAATTTACTTATTACTTCTTTTTAGAGGTTTTTTCTGTTAGTTTTACTAGTTAACTTTTTGTAAAGAAGCTTTATAAAAAAAATTGTTACTTTTTTAACAATTTTTTTCCAAAAGTTGTTCAATTTTATTTTCAAAAAAATCTCTTTAATAATGTAAAATTATCAAACTTAGAACAATTGAGTTGAAAACTTATATCCAGTACGTTTGGGCGTTCTATTGGATTGAACTTTTTTATTTTACTCGGAATGACAAACAGATATGTCATCGGACCTCAAAATTGAGTCTCCTCTGAGAATTCCTCAAAAAATTCTCATTTATTACTTTTTACCGAGGTTATTACTCACAGGAAAATTACTTTGAAGGTCTGTCGCTACTTGATGACATATCTGCGGGCCATACTGAGAAAAAAAAAATCAACTCGATCTGTCCAGTAAAACGGACGGACTGGAAATATGTTTTGAGGACGCGTTTTATTTGTGGTAGGAAAGGAAAGAGAAAAACAAGGCGGTTGGGGGTCAGATATGTTGTATAAATGGAATAGGTTTTCAGCCTATCTTTTTAAATGTATAACGTTGCCTTGTAATAATAACGCTACGGATCAGCAAAGGGCTATTAACGAAAATTAAAAATTTTTTCGTGCTTTTAATTTTAATGTAATTTAAAAGGAATCATTTTTATATATCACTATTGTAATTGGCAAGTAACATTATTAATTTTATTAATAATCTTAATAAATTATTTGAAGTATTTATATTTAATCTTTTATAATAGCTATTTACACATCACTGAACAAATGGAAAAAACACAAATAAGATATATCTGTGTTTATTTACTTGTAAACGGAGTAGGGCAAATTTTTTTAGTTTTTTCTGTTTTACAAATATCTTCAAAATATGAATGTAATAAAATAAAAATATCAAAAACGTTCTACTTGAAGCTTTTAAAATTTTCTTTCAGTTAGTTTTTTGCCATTAAACAATAAACAGTGACTAATGTGTGTAAAAAGTTGAGTTTTCAAAAGGAGTCAAAAAAAGCTAGTAGTATCTTTTACGCTACTCACTCGAAAAATAAAACTTCTTCCTAAAAATCACTTAACTTAAAGGTTATAGATGTTGTTTACGTATCTATCTAATTGTTTTACGAAAACTGAACAAGTTATAGCTAAAAATGTTCAAAGGTAAATTATTTTGGATGAATTTTTCATTAATGCCAGGATCAAATAAAAGTAAAAATTAAATTACAAAATATTAGACTATTTCCTCTTTTTTTTTTACAAAAAACCCTCTTTTCCCAAATATAATATTTTTGGAGATATTTCTAAAAGCGAAATTTTTCCTTCTTTCTCCTCCCCTAAAACAATTAGGCGAATCTTTATCGGGCTATGGATTTATTGATCCGTGAAAGAGGATGTGTATATATATTTCTATTGATCTACTATTGTGTATTTAATTATTAAAAAACTTAAGAATATTTTTATTAGATTATTTCAGCTGAATAACCAAATTTATTAAAATTTAAAGGTTTAAGAGAGACAGTTATCTCTGGTTTTCATGATAAACATATTTTTTTGATCATGTAAGACAGTTCTCAATTTTGTTTTTATTTTTTATACTGCAGAGCAATTAATTTGGCATTTTTCTTAAACTTTTATAGTATATGGTAACTAAATTGAATTTTTTTAATACTATTATATTTTCACTTTGATTAATGCGTATTAGACGTTTTGAGCTGAATACAAATTTTTGAATTGAGATATTTCTCCTAAAATACAATAAATCTAATAAAACTGCCCAAGAAAATGTTTTTTTCTTTTTAATGTTTTCTTCACTTTGTGGGTCATATATTGCTAATTTTGGGTTCAGAAAAACGAATATGACAAAGAAAAAGTTTTATTAGCTCTATTTTCTGTGATATACAATAGGTGGACGTATTTTATAATAACGGATTAAGAGAAAACGATACATTTTAGTTACCTATACCAACAACGTAGAAAGTCCATTTGACATATTTTTAATGACAGTTACATTCTAAGAGTTCTTAATTGATGGAAGAATACCTGGCAGTTGGTTGGGTCTGATGAGAATCATGTGGTGGCTTCATGAGATCGTTGTCTTGGCTTTCTTCTTCTAAGTGAGTTGCGGAGCATCCCTATACCCAGACCAGCAGTAATCCGCAAGCACTGCTTCATTCCAACGGCCCTGATATATTTGTCCATTACAGAAATATCCTGATGGAATCTTTCTCCGTGTTCATCACTGACAACTCCACAACTAGGAGGGAAAAAGTCCAGGTGTGAGTGGAGAAAATGGATTTTAAGGGACATGTTGGATCCGACTTGTTAGTATTTATTTTTGCAGAAGTTACTGTCACCAACTGACTAGTTTTCATCTCTTCTGCTGCCTAGGAATCCATGAGTGACTTCCTTTACGTCTTCTCAAGCTTACTTTTTCCCTCCAAAATTCGGTCAAACGCAGGATTCTTTACAAGTTGTCGAATTTATAGCAGAACAAAAATACCTTCCTAAGCTTTTGTATGACTTAATGTACGAAATTTGTGTCTTAAGTACTTAAAGGCCTGTCCTTCTCGGTTCATACTTTTGACAAAATGTTTCATCAAACCCAGCTTTAGATGAAGCGGTGGAAGAACATCTTTTGGGTCTATGAGTGGCTCGGCAACGACATTTTTTTCGCTAGAGTTAAGATTTCTTGCAGGCCAGTCTGCATGAATATAACGTGATTTCCTATCCCTGCTGTCCACATACATAAAAAGCATCAGTATTTAGTGTACCCCAGTTGCATTCCTAAGAAGAGTGCAGATGTGACTTTTAGATCGCCACAGATTTTCCACTTGTTTTCAGCATATTTGATGTCAGTATAGGAGGATTTCTATGTTTGCATAAGTCTCCTTCATGTGATCTTTACCAATTAACTGAATAATTTCAAAGAATTTTGAAGGTTATAATAATGATACAGATTATTGTTGGACTCAACCAATCAGACAACAAGTAACTTCATTCTTCTCTCAACATTTCATTTCTCAAACATTTCATCAAGCCATTAACGTCACAGCAAACAACAAGATTGTTTTTCTTCTCAAAAAAAGAATGCAGATCCCTATGACGTTGTCTGTACTGTGAGACCCTGACATTACGCTGGAGAAGATTCCATTGCTGTAGTCTTGACTCTAGAAGTTCTACCTTCTCTTTCGACCAATAAAGGTCTCGAATGAGATCATTCAGTTCTGCTTGACTCATTATGTGCGGTTTATCATCTTTTTAGTCAAAATCAGAATCATGGGATGTGGAAGGTTTGTTGGGTTTTTCTTCTTCCACGCTGTCTTCATTTTCTACTTCAAGCTAATAATTTTGGGTGGCGTAGGAACTGGTAAACTATCTGAATGTGGAATGGTCGAATAGCAGATGGAAGATTAGGGTATTGAACTGTTTCTCTTTTCTTCATTGACAATCCTGCCTTTATAGGTGGAGTCAAGCAGAAATAGTAGTTATCTGTATGGTTTGTAGGCTCCCGACAAACCGTAAGCACATCAAAAGCCATAGATTTTTGATTTTTCAGCAATTCTCGTAGTATAACTGAACAAGAGTTGCAACATATATGTGGAGCCCATGACTTATCCTAGTTCCCTATCTTCACACCAAGATAATGCTGATAGGCAGTCTTCACAAGAGGCGTTAGATTCTGTTTCTGTGACGAAAATGATATTTCACCATAAATGTAACAAAAATTATTCACTGAATTTATACATTTTCTGGCATTTTGATTAACAAATTTTTCACTTCAAAGGCATTCGAAAACCAGAAATTCTGCACTTACAACACGAAAAATATGAAACAGTCACAGCAACAGTAATAATGTTTATAACCTAAAAACAGCTGGAGAACGTTGTGTTTTGTCATTTAACAGGTGTGGCACTTCAAAAACAAAATTACCCCCAAACTAAAAATGTAGGTCGCGTAAAAAATGGCATGTTATTGTATCTCCAAAGCAAGAGCTAATCGGTCATTTTTATGGTGATTTTTGAATTGAGCAGATGGAAATACATAAGAATAAACTATTTCTGTCCCTGAAACATTTTCATTGTTGGGCAGTGTAATTTATTAACCTTGCTACTCTTCTTAAATCTATTTTTGCGGAATATTGCACTTCACTACTTTAGATATAGTTATTTAAAGATTTTAACAATTTCCAAAACCGCGAAAACTTTATTTAGCAGGAAAGATATTCACTATTAATCATAATGTATTTTGTCGATTTAATGTGTCTGATATTTTGGTTTGATTTTATAAGTCGCTGTTCAGAACTAAGCTTAAAAAAACAATTTAAAAGGGATAGTCAGCGTTAGTCGTTGGTTTTCATTTTTTCTTTAACGTGACGTCGACATCAAAAAGCCGAAATTTTCAGAATAATTAAATAATTCTTTTTAATCTGGTTTCTGTCTGATAGTCATTAATTACATTTTTTCAATTTCCTTTTTTATTTTTGAAATTGACCATTATTAAGACATTTTTCTAATTGATGATCCAAGGTTAAATGTACTTCTCATAGAGATGGATGAATGGGTGAACCTTTTATTTATTTTTCATATACAGATGATACAAAAAAACGAGAACTTTTAAACTCCCTTTAAGCACCTTCCAAACTATTGTTGGTTTTGTAAAATATTTTTATGGCGAAAGTACGCTGTTGACCGTTCCACTGTTCCATGTTGACAGAGAGGCCAAGTTGTATTTGTATAAAGCAGTGCTTCCAACTGTACATAATTGCACTGCCCATTACAACATTTTCCGTTTTTTTTTTTTTTTTGTATCAGTTTTACTTTTATTCTATCCTAATCTTAAATTTCATCTTTATTCTTATACTTTTTACCAGCAATACTTGTTTGTTATATTGAATTAACTAACTATTGAATCCTTTAATATATGACCTCGTTCATGATAATTCATATTTGTATTTTTTCCCAAATTGTTTTTAGATTTTATAAATTTAACGTTTTATGAAATAATTTTTATTTTCATCTTGAAATCGAGTTTACTTTATTACGAGTCATCCTTGTGCATATTAATTAATTAAAGTAGTAAATTCATTCAGTCCATATTATTATTTTTAGCTGCTTGTAAAAAAAAAAGTAATAATACTGATGAATGATAAATATGTTGAATAAAGTTTTGTATAGATTAACAAATGAAATTCTTTTATCTTGGTGATTTTAGAATATATATTCAAAGCAGATACAGAGAGAGAGAGAGAGAGAGAGAGAGAGAGAGAGAGAGAGAGAGAGACAGGGATAGAAAAAGAAAAAAATGTATTTGGCTGATGTATATGCAGAATAGGGTATATAGAGTATATGGAAAGTTATCAATCTCTTCGTAATTCTTTCCGCTTTTGTTGAAAAAGGCAGTCAATAGGTTTCAATGAAGATGGATGGCGTTCAATCCGTAGAGTGATACTCTACCATTATTTCGATTCCTTTCGGTATTAT
The DNA here is from genome assembly GCF_047948215.1 of Lycorma delicatula. Classification (NCBI taxonomy): domain Eukaryota; kingdom Metazoa; phylum Arthropoda; class Insecta; order Hemiptera; family Fulgoridae; genus Lycorma; species Lycorma delicatula. The sequence continues at coordinate 132,238,264 of NC_134459.1, forward strand.
AGGTAAAACAGGAATATTGAATATATATTCTTTATATTCAAAACTGTACAGAAAAGTAATTTCAACTAATTATAAGTTTTTGTTTGAGTTTTGTTTTTTTTTTTACAAGCCTAATAAACCAAAGTATGTTATAATAATCTTGATAGATCATTTGAGAGGTTACTTTTTTCAGTTTAGTGTGGTTATATAAATAACTGTAGTTTAATTTTTAATAGATCCTTGGATAAACAGTATGTAAACCATCTAAATCTTTTTTACACTTTTGATACACGTTATCTGTATAATGGTAATTTATTTGTTCTAAGAGTACCGCTTACACTGATAAACAGAAATATTAGCTGTAAACAAAAGAAACAGGCAGAAATTAACTTACCTAGTACTATTCAAACTATGCTTATTATTTATTGTATCATTAACATATTTTCCGCTGCATTATTTAATTGAATAATTATAATTACGTGAATATACATTTTAACATCGTGGAAAGCTCAGAAACAGGAAGAAGATTCCATATTACATATTAATGTAACATATCTACAAAGAGAAAGAGCATTCAGTATTTTACGGTTAGAATTTATTGGTTGAAAGTGTGTTGATCGAGAAATATAAATCCTGATTGCTCAAATAAATAATATACCAGTACAAAACATATATAAAAAGTAATGTTGTATACTGCATCTATGTAAATAACTGAAACGTGTTACTTATATTACAACGTTTTATGAACATATATTATAATTTTAGACCTCCGCTCGCTTCTGTAATTAAAACTATGAATCTATTATTTTATATCCGATTTGAGATTTTATCTTACAGTAATTATAGACAGAAAGGTTTTGGGTAAAATTTGATGTATATAATTTTGCTAGGATACCGTATGAAAGTTTCATTAATCTTTAATTACCAGTAGAAGTGAAGTGGGAGTAGACCTACACAAAGTTTCAATTTACGCATAGAAAAAAATACAAATGCAAATAAGGGAACTTGTTAGTTATTTATCTCTATAACAAGTAACCGGATTCTGTTTCAGTTAAAATATTGAAGAAACGTTCATTCTTCTATGTTTTTTGACTAATTATTTAGCGTAGATTGCATTTTAACATACACCAACACTTGTTACAGAAAGTAAAATTAATAATTAGTTGAACAACATGACGAAATGTTTTGATGATAATCCATTAAAATTATTGATTGGTTTCCTCTGGAATATTTTTTCCCGTTTAATATCCTCTTCAGTATTTTTACTAGTAGTGTAGTTTTTTTAGATTTCATACTGTTTAAATGTATTAAGATATTGACGTTTTATATTATAAATTATTTATAAATTAAAATTTTCATGTTGTAGTTAATGTTTCGTATGTAAAATTTCCCGTTTCTATGAAAAAATGTATAATAGTTGATTTTGTTGTTCTTGTAGTCCCTGAATATGTTACTTGTATCTTTGGATAATATGCATTCAGGCTGTACTATTTAATATAATCAGTGCAGCTGTAATTATATTCTGGATTTTTATGATTATCAATGAATGTTTTGCTAGTATTAAGAGTGAAAGAGTGATCTCATGAGTTTTGATTTTGTTTTCTAAGCGGTTCGGTAACATTATTTTCTGAAAATGTTAAAAATTTCAGATGATTGTTTAGATGATATATAGTAATGTTTCTTATTTTATACTGGTAGGTGTATTCTGTAAGTGTGTTGGATAGCAATTAACGTGTATAAGATTTTTACTGTATTGAATTCTACAGTGTAATTTTCGTTCATATTCATGCATGAATTAAAAATATATGTGTAAGAAGCCTGTATTATTGTTAATCGGGTAGTAGTTAAAGTACTATGAATAAGTATATCAATTTTAAGTATTTCAAAATCGTATTTTTTATCAATTTTGGACGTGGTAATGTCAAGAGAGTATAGAAAATTGTTCTGTTAATACCCTACAGAAAAATGTGTGATACTGTCTTATATTTTCTGTGTTCAGAAATATGATATCTTCAACTCAACGATCCCAAAAAAAAAAAATATTTCTTCTGCGTTGCCTTTAATATCATTTATAATACAGATGTACAAGAAAGGTTATTGAAGTTTTAAAGATATTTAATCTCTTAACTTTAACTTACAGCAATGAATTACAAATAAAATGAAAGAGTAACACAGTTTTCTTTACAAGTATTTAAAGTGAGAAACTTTCGTTACACGGCACAAGACTACACTTGTGGCTAGTGAATATAATTATACGGCCAGAGACGGGGGGCTTTCTTTTCTTCAAATTATACTTATGTATAGCAAAAATAATTATATTAAATATTTGATATAATTTTATTATTATTTGAATTCGTGTATATATTTCATATCTAATTCCGTAACATAAATTCTGGAAATCAAAAAGGAAAATAAAATAATTTATATAAAAATGTCGGATTTTTTTCTCAGTAATAAATAAATATTTTATTCTCATCAGTACATATAGATAACGTAAGGAAAATTTAGATATACTCCTCCACAGATAAAGAAAGGAACTTCCTCGGCATTTTCCTGAAAGGATCAAAGAAAACTGTGGTAAAACCTTGATCATAGCAGTATCACAAAATACATAATTAATAATAAATTACAAAATAGATGCGAATAAAATCCATATTAATTATATAAAATATAAATACATGAAATCATGTTAAGATACTAATATGATGATACTAACTATAAAAATAATTCACAATTCAAATGATGTTACTAAAACTTATTTAAGCAATGTGTATTTATATACACATTGATTCAAGTTTTTTTTTTAAATATTAATTAGTATTATTTAATAATTAAACAACAAAGTAATCTGTTTCTGTGTAAGAGAAAATCATTTAATTGTATTTTAAATAAATCGGGCGGAAGGTTTTTTTTAATTAATTAAAAATGGCAACAGAATTATATTAAGGCTCTTTCTTGTAAGCCAAACAAATATGTTGAGAACACAAAAACTGTCCTTTTGACTGGTTTGATAACAGGTGGTGGATATTGATAGTTTTTTTAAGAATAAGTGACTATTCTTTTTAGCAAAGCTTGCGTGCAGTAATCAATATAAATGCATGTATAAGTCAATATTTTTAATTTTCTAAAAAATTTTCTACCTGTCTACATGATTCACGTTTATGTTTGCCGCAGAATGATCTGATGGCCCATTTTAGTAAGATGAACATTTTAAGTAAAGATAATCGTTTGGGCGAAGTTTAACTACATTTATTTATTTAATCTTAAAATTCATATTCTACTCAAAGAAACCGGATGGTTTTTTTTTATTTAAAAAAAAAAGAAAAGTGTTTGTTAATATATTCAAGAAAAAAAGTGATGTACACACGTGATTCATCGTTTTGCTTTACTTTAAGAGAAAAAAAGGCTTTTTTTCTCTTCTGGTGAGTTAAGTAAATATAAAAAAGGTTAACTCTCGTCTATCTGTTAGAGAAAATGTGTTGTAAAATAATAATAAAAAAAGAAAAAACAGTTGCTTTCCGCTGACATTAGAGCTCAAGTTTTTAGGGTACAAAGGGACCATAGGAAAACTGCGTAGTTATAAAATACTTTTATTTTTATAATGCTAAACTCTTACATGTATAAAAAAGGTGTTTTGCATATGTAATGGCTCCTAGTGGCGGCTGCTGAAAATGTCTTTTGTAATTATTTATAATTCTGTCTACTTTGCATGAAAGTTCTTAAAAGTATTTTTTTGTAATAATAATAATAGTAATAATAAGTCACCCGGAAAAAAAAATATTATAAATATATATATATATATATATATTTAAGGACTAGGTTTAAAACATATCCAAAAATTTAATTCAAAACTTAAATGTAACTTCAAAATTAACAATTATTATATTTTTAAAAAAAAGTCAGAAAAATATGTAATGATCAGTCATTTACTTCTGATACGTCTAGACATCGATCGTAACTATTAACGCTATGTGATCATTTGAGTTTCTTTTACTTTTAGAATATATTTTGCATAACAAAAATAAATATTACTACAGTGTTTACAGGCTTGTATTTAAATAGCGAATTTAAATATCTTACTAATGTAGCCATTTGTCTCCATGTAGCTATGGAGACAATTGAGGTTTATACTACGTTATTTTTCTCTACATTATACTTAAGCATAATTTATTTGAACAAAATCTATAGGAATACTAAAATTAAGCATAAAACGTGTTCGGTTTTATATTCCATAACATCGTTAAGGACTGTTAAATAAATAAATCTAGTGTTTATAATTATCAGAGTTAAAATTTGGACATGGTGATTGGATTAGAGAAATAATATATTTAGCATAAACTATTCAAATTTAAATATAAATATTCTAATTACAGCACCAAAAAGAATACATACATCTATTATCTACCGTTGATTGTAATAACAGCAAAGTAGTTCATTTGTATCAGTGACAAAAATAATAAGCATATCTTTTGACAGTTTTAACATTTTACAACGTCTTAAATTTGTTTAGAAAGACATTGTGATAAAGTAGAAATTTATTGCATAAAAACTAAATGTCGGGGAAAGAATAAAGTAGTACTTGAAAAAATTAATGTTCATTAATAATAACACAGTACAATGTTCTTTACATTGTAACACAGTACAATCGTATGTATATTTTGTAATGTTTTATGTAGCATACATTAGTATGAAGCGAAACTTCTAACAGTGATCAACAAATTTAAAAATTGAATTCTATTATTCACATAGTAGTAGCTTAAAAGTACCATCTAACAAAATATAATAATCTTTATACATATTGACATAACAGGTTCCTTCTTATTACACTACGAGTTTTATTCTTTCCGGAAGGAGTAATATTCCAGATATGAAAGAAATACTAAATAGGAACCTTAGTTAGTTACCTTAGTTAGTTAGAACCTTAGTTATACTAAATAGAACCTTACGTAATTATTGTTTGAGGTTTTGAATTGCTGTTTTTAGAATATACTTTTAAATTTCATTTGGAATTGTGCATAATTATAAACAGTTTTATCTGTCATAGTAATTTTTAAATTTGTTCTAATGTTTAGTCAGTTTCAGTATGATAGCCATTGAAAAATATTAAAATAAGTAAATAAACTGTTGTTTTGGCTCTTTGTAAATGTAAGATATATATTTTTTCTGAATCGTGTATTTAAAAAAAACACTTTTACGGTTCGTACATGATTTCAGTTTACAACAAAAAAAAATTCCAGTGAATTTTGTATTTTTCATTGTGGCAGTTTTGACTGTTAACAGAAAAAAATCTGATGTGGACATCACATGACTTCCTTTTACGCCTATTTAATTACATATAAACATTTTTTGCTGCATTTCATTTAAACTTATTTCATTTGAAAGTGAGATACAATCATCCAATTCTTTAATAAAGAATCTTTTTTTTTTTAATTATTTATTGTAAACATTTTTTTACAATCACAGGTTAATAATTATTAATAAATCATTGTATTTAAATTTAAAGGAAAAAAAAACAAAGGAAATGAAGTCGGATTCGAACCGATGTGCTTCCCCGTGTAGATCCAAATATTTTATTAATTTAAATTTTATTTGGTCATAACTCTGGAACCAATGAAAAAAATACCATTTATGATATATCGTTAAAAAGTTCTCAACGAAGGCTTATTACTGCAGTTAAGAATAAGCCCAAAATCCAAAAGATTTGGATTTTGTGCTTTTTTGGACACTTTTGGTCCAGTCGATTGCAATCAAAAGGAGAGGTGCACAACTAGATGTTACAACTGTCCTAAATCCAAAATGTCAACATTCTGCGGGTAATTGATTTTGAGTTATGCGAAATGTATACGTACGTACATACAACATCACGCCGAAACTAGTCAAAATGGATTCAGGAATGGTCAAATTGGATATTTCCGTTGAAAACTGAAAAACAAAATTTTTCGCGATCACAGTACTTCCTTTACTTCGTACAAGGAAGTAAAAAATGTAAGCACTTTACGGAATACATAAATCTGTATTGTGTTACCCGTTACCGTTAATCTGAATTGTCAGTTTGATTACAAATATACTATAAATGGAAAAACCTCTTTACTTACTCATCAGTAATTCTCCAATTTTTCTGATTTGTAGGAGTGAAATTTGGTTAGCTAATTAAGCAAAAATTACTTTAATGAACTACTCATTCGGGATAATACGAATAAAAATGGATTGAAGACTGGAAGATCTGGAGTTGTGAAATTTCGTCGGGATGTCTTTCATAGGTAGTAAACTAATACAAAGAAGGAAGTTTTTCTTACACAAAGAAGGAATCATCTTGAGCAAAAAAGCGTTCTAACTTATTTTTTTCAAAAAGAGTGTATCTCGTTTTAGTTTAGATGCAAAAGTAACTTTTGTTTGGAACATTTTCTTCAACAATATTAAGTAATGTTTACGTTTAGGAATTAACTGTAATCATTTGACTGCTACCGAAGTAGGTAGTCCTATTTGCTTATTGTTCAATTTAATCGTGATGAAATATATAATTCCATAATTATTTAAAAACACTCTACTAACTGCTAATAAGTGATCCCATTTAAATTCTAAATTGGAATACAGCTATGTCAATTGTCACTGTGACAAGTGAATAGGCCATAATAATATGCAGTAACAGTTACTCCATAATTCCGCGAACTCCTTCCCACGCCACAAGCTTTCTCTTTGTCAGAAAAATAATATTTCAGAAATGAAAAATACGAGGGTAAGTCAATTATTATCCGCAATGTATTTATATATTTTATTGCAATACAAATAGGAAACTTATATGTCCTCATTTTTCAACATAGTCCCCTTGCATTTCAACGCACTTGGTCCATCGTTGTACAAACTTCCTGATGCCCTCATAAAAGAAGGTTTTCGGTTGAGTTGCGAGCCAGGAATGCACCGCTTCTTTCACTGTTTCATCCGAGGTAAATCGACGGCTCCTTAATGCCTCTTTGAGTGGACCCAACAAGTGATAGTCAGAAGGGGCAAGATCAGGACTACACGGAGGATGAGACAGTACTTCAAATTTGAGTTTCTGGAGCGTTTCAGCTGTATGTGGACGGGCATTTTCGCGCAACAAAACAACACCTTTCGACAGCTGTCCTCGGCGTTTACTTCGAATTGCAGGCTTCAGCTTGGCATTAAGCATCTCACTGTAACGAGCACTGTTTATTGTCGTGCCCCTTTCCTCATAATGTTCCAGTACTGGGCCTTGTGAGTCTCAAAAATCCGTAAGCATCAGTTTTCCTGCTCATGGTTGGGTCTTGAACTTTTTTTTTGCAGGGCGAATTTGGATGTTTCCATTCCATACTCAGCCGTTTACTCTCCGGCTCGTAATGATGAATCCATGTTTCGTCACCAGTGATGATTCTGTCTAAAAAGATGTCCCGTTCGTTACCGTAGTGATCCAAATGTTTTTGGCAGATGTCCAAGCGCGTTTTTGTATGCAACGGTGCGAGTTGTTTTGGGACTCATCTTCCACAGACTATGAAACCCAACCCTGTTGTGGATGATTTCGTAGGCAGAACCGTAACTAATTTGCAGACGATGTGTCACTTCATCGATAGTTACTCGTCTGTCTAAGAAAACCATGTCACGTGCACGTTCAATGTTTTCCTCATTTGTGGCGGTAAACGGTCGTCCGGCTTCTTGTCGTGCGTAACACTTGTGTGACCATTATTGAATTTTTCAATCCATTCGTAGACATCCGTTGCGGCAACACACTGTTCCCGTGCTGTACCGAAAGTCTTCGATGAATTACGACCCCTGATACACCTTCCGACCACAAAAAACGGATCACTGAACGTTGCTCTTCTTTGGTGCAAACAGAAAGCGGAGCAGCCATGGTTAACGGCAGGGCAGCGATAATGGAACTAACTTAGCAGCATCAAACCTGCACTGACATAACAATTAAACTACGTATGCTCATCTACGCAACACGACAGTACTACCAAAATAAACAAAAATATAACTAAATTGCGGATAATAATTGACTTACCCTCGTAGAAAGAAAAAAATAGAAATGTAATTAGCTTACACATAGTTACTATATTGATGATTTGTACTCCTGTTTTTGGAATAAACTTACTTTTGTATTTGCTTAAAATTATATATGATTATGAACAGTTTTATCTGTCATCGAAGATTTTTTTTTGAGTTTTTTTCATAAATAAAATAATAAATTAAAAAAAAAATAACTGAAAAACAAACCTTCTTGGTAATTACATAACAAAATTTCTTAGTGGAAGGGTTAGATCAGTTAAAATAGTTAAACGGCATTAACAGATCCTTGTAGATTTTTTATATCACTTAAGTGATAGAAAATGTTAATCAGCATCCCAAAATTTTATAAATACACATCTCGTATTTTCCCTTTTACCTACCATAAAAAAGTGAAACTATATTTCATAATTCCCTCATATTTTCCGATCCATTTGTGTTACATACAATCGATTCTGGAAAGTAAGTTCAACAAATCTAAAAAAAAATCAGATTTCATTAGAAGGAAAGCATGGATTTTTTTGTTAACCGCGGTTTATTTCTAACTGTTTGAAAAGAAATTGAAAATTTAGAGCAAATATTCATTACAAAATTAAGTGAAAACATATTTCAGGATGTTCCTTTAAACCATTCTTAAAAAGATGAGACTGGATGAAGGGGTTTTATATTTCCAGTTTATAATCCAAAAGCATTTAACTTACATTTTATGTGAAGGAGAAGATTGTGACATGTATACTTTCATGTACAACTTCCGTTCACAAATCCAATTTAAAACTGATCTTGCTATTCAAATTTCACATTGATTTTCAAGCATAAAAATTTTAAGTTCAAAAAGGTAAAGACGTAAAAAATAGAATCAATAAACTTTCTTTTTGATTATACAAAAAAGATAATTTCTGCTTATTTATGGTTTAATATTTCGTTTACCTCGGCGTATGTATGCACCGACTTAGTTCTGGCTTTACCCAATTTTTATTCCAGCTTTTAATGTTAATATAAGAGTAGTTTATTTACCAATTTCCGATTAGTAAACCGATTCCTTGGATCAGCTCTTAAGCCGGAAGGATTCCAATTTATTTAGTTAGAAAATAAAAGGTCAATGATTTCAAAAAAAAATTGTGGGTAACGGGACGATAATCCTGTTAAGGGATATTTTATGAAATCAAGCCCACTGTGCTCCTTTAAGTATGAAATTTTGTAACATGGCTCCATATTATGATGAAATCTTTCAATTTTACTGGCTTACAAGGACGTGGAGGCAATTGTGAAATGATAATAAAATAAATTTATCCGCTAAAATACGAATACAATACAGTTAAAATACTTTTTACATCGAAGCTTAATATTTTGAAAAAAGATAACGTAAATCCCATGATGAATACAGTTTGCTTTATAAATTCTTCTTTTATATATTCAATAGAAACTACGGAACAAAAAAAAAAAAGAATTAAACTGAAACAGTGAAAAGTAAACAACAGTGTTCAGTCATCTGGATGGATTTTTTTTAATCGATTCAATATGAATTGTTTTTTAATTCAATATTCTACGCTACAAAAACGTGTAAATAATTTATTTTTTATATTATAAATAAGTAGGTCATTCAATCACTACCATTTCTTTTTTTTTTAAATATGATAATACTAAATAATAATTGTACGCAGAATAATCTGAGTTAATAGCCTACCTGTTTGGAAAAAAAAAAATTAATTTTAAAAGTTTTCAAACAAAAATCCTGCTGTATTCATGCAAAATGCTAATAATAATAAATAAGTTTAATTGTCCCGACTTATTATATCAGATCCAAAAAAACTACCTTCATGCCTTGTTTTTTTAGGTTTCATGGTGTTTTTTTTTTTTTTGGATAAGTTATTTACGCGTTGAAATTTGTGAAATAATAAGTGATAATGGTTCAGTCTCTGGTTCTATATTTAAAGAAAAAATTTGGCAAAGCACTGGATGGTTTACTTGGCTGCGCCGTACAAATTATACAATACCTTGCACAGCTTTTTCACTACAAAATATTTTTCTGCATCCAGGATCTGTAATTTTAAAAAAACTGAAGATTTTTTGACAACTCTATATATAAAATATAACTTTCAAAATGAAATTTGAAAAATATTTAAATCGAAGGGAGATAGAGCAAAAGAGCAAAACATATATTTCAATTTTAAGTGGTGGGGTTGATTTTTTGAAACAAAAATGTTTTTTGGATTATTTATATATTATGTATTGTAGCAAATTTTCTTTAATAACGTATTCTCTAAAATGCTTGTGAAGAAAATTGAAATTGGTTTTTCACAAAATATCTCTTATCGAATTAAAAAAAAAATAATGTGATTAATGCCCCATATATCCAAATATTTGAAACAAATTTGAAGAAAATTGGTTTTAGCAATCCTGAGAAATGACAAAGGCAGTGCAACACACATATGTACATACATACATACATATATCTTTTCTTTTTTTGGTGTAGATGAAATAGTAGGACCCTAAAACGTAAAGATTTAAAAAAACCCGATACCCAATTTTTGACATGATATGATAGCTATAATCGCCGGAAAAGTAAAAGGAAAACTGGTATTTATTTTATAAAGTAAAATTTCAGGCTTGTAGAAAAATAACATCATATGTCCTGCACAAATGAGAAATTGTTCAACCTTTGTCTAGTTGTGTTCTACACAAAAGTTGTTATTAATTCGCTATAACATAACCATAAGAAGAATAAGGATACTATACTTCTCCCAGAATGTTAGTAATATCGTAAGACGAAGGTCAGGGAAAGATATTCATGCCCCACCTGTTCAGACTCAGTTTCATTTCATGTTATTAAAAATGACTTTATAATTTAAAGGTCTCGGTCAGCTGCACTTGGCTCCGGTCGGCTGCACTCCTCAGCTTTATTCGGCTGTACTCGGCTCCTGTCGTTTGCACAGCTCCGGACGGCTCACGCAGCTCCGGCGGCTACACTCGGCTCCTTCCTAATATTTAAATGGACTATTGCTCTAATACTAGTCAGTCTTCTACTAGCCTTCATGGACTCAACAAACCTTGCTATAGCCGTCCAGTTTTCCGCGCTTTCCAACATGATCTGCTGCAGTTCCTCTGGGATAAATCCCAGAGGAACTGCAGTAACCCTTCTATTTATAATGTCCAATATTTCCCTCCTCGCATTCTTAAACAGGGAGTATCAAAAGAAGATGTGATATGCTGTCTCTTCCTCGTCTACACACACCGGACAACTAGCAAAGTGATCTAGCTTAAACCTAAAAAGGTGAACCCTGGTGAATCACTGAACCCTACATGGCCCGCTAGAAACTGTGTGAGACAGTAATCCAGCGAGCCAGGGGCCCTCTCGCACCAACTTCTCAGATCCCCAATCAGATCCATCGGCCTCCATCACTAGTGTCCCACCGCATCTGCCATTCTCAACTCATTTCTTCCATAATGGAGCTAGCCACTCTCCTTTTTCTGCAGGTGTTGACGCCCGTTGCTCTTTAATCTTCTTCCTGCAGGTAATCTCCACATCAACAGGTAATATACCCGCCAACACTTCCACTGCCTCTCGAGAAACCGTGCGATATGCAGCTGTTATGCGGAGACAGTTCCTTCTATGTACTGATTCGAGAGCACTCTGAATACGCCGTATCTAATGGCCCCTTCCCTGTATCTCGGCACCGTAAAGTAACGTGGAGTATATCACTCCAGACCGCAGCCTTCTCCTCTGCTATGTAGACTATGTAACCTATGTAGGCAATATAATTTTTTGTTTAAAAATCCTTCTACTCAAAGTTATCCAAAAAAATCTTATAACGGGCTACTAGGCAAACTTCCTTTGCGTACAGAATAAGCTGACAACAAAGTTGTAATACTTTCCAGACATTGGTTATTTATTCTTATGTAGTGGAAAAACACATGAAAAAATAAACCAAAAAAAGTTTTAATAAATTAAAAAAATCGATGTTTTTAAACTTTGATCGGCTTCCCCATAAGTATTTTTTGGTTCACTTGTACTACAAGTATGCCTAGGAAGACGTAAAAAAAGTGGTTAAAAATATGCAATAAATAAAAATCGAGCTTTTTTAGTTTTTGGGAAAGATGGGAATTATGGGGCAAAAAAATTGTATGATAAGTAATTACTGAATTTAATATAAAATGGGGTTATGTATTTTGAGAAAATCTGATTCAAAAGACCTGGAGATATTGACCCAACAATTTTACGAATAAATTTCCCCATATATATTCGAGTCTCTGTACAAAATTTCATAAAAATAGGTTTATCCAGTCAAAAATTAGTAAGCTTCATACATGCCAACAAACGTACGTACGAAAATTATCCCGACTTTTTTTGTGATCTTTGTGTCATGAAATTACGAGCAAAGAAAAAAAGCATATCTCATTTTTGACTAATTACCATTACTTTCCTTCTTGAAGCATAGCTCTAGGAACTATTGGTATGATGTCAAGAAAGTAAAACGATGTGTAGATTGATTATTAACGAAGATAATATAATAAAAAATGCGAATAAACTAATAAATCGAATTTTTTTGTTATAAAAGAGTGTTTTCCCGTTGGAAATTGGTAGCGTATGAAAAGATGCCATATATGATCGAGATTCGAACCCGGACCGCTGCATGAAATGCCGGGACGTTATTTACTCAGCTACGAAGGTTGGCAATCGAGATCTTAATAAATAAAATAAAACTAACATTGTTAATGTAAGCATTTTTAGTTTGGTACAGTAAATAATGAACGAATATATACTATAGATTACAATTATAATTATAATTATATTATAATTAGATTATAATAGACGCATTTAATTTATATGTTAAAAGACAAATAAATAATTTTATCGAAACAAATTTGATGCATGTAACGCAAAAGGCACTGATTTTATCAAACTGTTGTGTCGCATTAACTCGACAACAAAAAGAGTCGCTTGTTGTTGAGCAGATTGACAATTCGTGATGGTGGGGGTACTATGCTACACGCAGTAAAGCTATCGTACATTGTTGGGATGAGGCATTACGAAGTAACCGGAGTATTTTCTTCCGCACGACGCAGGAATAAACCTGTCAGATCTAACCTTAACAAAAATTTGACACTGTCCAGGTCTGTATAATGGATTAAATTATATATCAAGCGCTAATAATAATAATCCTATTTTCTTAACAACTACATTTATTTTATTTATCCTTTCTGTCCCTTACTTTGTTGAAAAATACATTACAAAAAATTTTTACGTCTACTATACACACTTATAAAAGATGCAGCCTAGTTTAACAATAGCTTTTTTCATCAATGCAAATTTATATAAATTTAACGCACGGTTTATTTATTTTAAAGTCTTCAGTCTTTATTTGTTCATATGCTGTCGCTTTCTTCGGCAAATAAATCGTTTACAATTTATCAAATTGTGAAAGTATAGTGTAATATTGATTATGATAAAGAGTAGAGATGGAACTTTGGATTACAGAAAGTAAATAAATATGTATATTTCTGTCTCTGCTTTTTTAAAACAAGATATGTATTAGGATTTGTAGTTATGCACGTAAGACGGTAAATTTTTTCTACAAATAAAATTGTACTTTCCATAACCGTAAGTGTCTCCAGTGAATTATTACATATATACATAGCTTATTAAGCAATTACTGATTACAAAAAAAACGCAACGAAATCGAGTATATTGATTATTACATAATAATCAATAAATTTAAATAAAATAACCATTAAAAATAAATGTTATGTTTCCGTAAGTTGCTTTTTACCAAGCAAGAACTTTTTTTAAGTTTTAAACTGTTAAATGTTGTATATCTCAAATTATTTGGTGTAAAATATATTCGCCGACATTAAACTATTTTTCACGATAGTGAACGTTAGTCTGGTGTAGATCCAAAACTAATAGTCGTATTTCACCTAAAAGAAAACACGTGCTTTTTTTACCGTGTTTATTAAAATAAACTACCTCAACTCACATTTTTATTACTATATTTAAATACGTAACAAATCTTAATTATAACGAAAAATAGACAGGATCACGTACACAGTAATAATTTTAACCATAGCTAATCACAATATATTTAGGATCACACACGAATTTAAAAATTTAACTTAACAGCTGATTAAGAATTACAGCTGCCTAGTATACTACTAATGTTGCGCCATCTATCGGTTGAATAGAAAACAATTAACTACATTAGCAATCAACTGTTGATGCAGACGTTAGGATAGCTTTCTTCTAATTTTAATAGGTAATAATTTTATTATTTGCTTTTTAATAGTTAACCATTATTATTCTAATATTTAAAAAATAATTATTAAAATAATAGCCGTTAATTAATTTTTAAAAGTCATTCTCAAAAAGTTGAGGTTAATTTGTTTTAATCCAAAACAATTACTTTTTTTTTAATCCGTTAGCTTGCCGACTATTATGATATATAACATAAGGAATTAATTTCTACCAGTAAAAAAATTATGCCTGCCATATTAATTGAATTTTTCCTTTTTTAAGACCTTTGAATTTAAAATACTATAGCCTCTCTGACACAATTCATACATCTCGTAATTGAATATTGGACTATAAAATTACGAAAATTTTAATCCACAATTATGAAACTGGTTCTTTTTCGGAATCCGACTGTCACGTTTTTTTTCAGTGTTTTCTTCCAAATCAGTGGTAATTGCTGAGAAATTATAAATATTATCTAACCAAACTTAACTAACCTACGCTCGCTAACCTATTTTTTTATTTCTACTCGTCGATTTCATTCAAACATGGGTCTTCCAATTGCTCCTGAGAGAAGTCCAATATAAGTACTACGCTTGTAATTATAAATATCTCTTTCTTTTTCTGTTTAGCCTACAAAACCACCGTAAGGTAATACTTCACAGGATGAATGAGGATGATAAGTATGAATATAAATGAAGTGTAGTCTTGTATAGTCTCAGGTCGGACGTTCCTGAGATATGTGGTTAATTGAAACCCAACCACCAAAGAACACCGGTATCCACGATCTTTTTTTCCTTCTGCTCCACCTGGTCGGTTCAACATTTAAGTATTATTCAACCCAGAACTGAAGTGTCCTTATGACTCAAACGAGCCTTCCCACCCGCCGGCTGTATGTTCGGCGCTGCAGGACAGCCCGCCGGTTCTGGATCTTTTATTTATTTTATTCGTCTTTTGCCTGCTTCTAACTGATAGAACAGGAGTAAACCCGGGCCCGGCTATGCCGTTTCCGGGGTCCCCGCCCAAGCAGCCGGGACTCTGTCTTAAATGGTTTTTTCGCCTGCTCAAGCCGCGTGGCAAGAGAGCCGGACCAGGCTATGCCGTTTTCGGATCTCGCCCCAAAGCTGGGACTCGGTCTTTCACACTTTTTTTTTGTGTGACGACAAACCCTACTTCACTCCCGGAAGTCCTCTTGTTTAGTCATCAATATTTGCGTCACCAAGTTTTCAATAGCTTTCCACTCATCAGCACCTCTAAGCATGTTTTCCGGAGAGATCCACTCCGGCTCCGCCCTTAGCTTGACCTTTTCCTATATCGGGCATTCGAAAAAGGTATGAAACGGTGATTCCACAGAGGCACAATAAACACATTACGGAAACTCCTGCCTCTTAAATCTGTTTAGATATTCACCAAACTCGCCGTGGCAAGAGAGGAATTGGGAAACATAGTACCCTACGTCCCCGTGCCCCCTCCCCAGCCACGGTTCCAATTCTGGCAACATGCGACGGGTCCAGGTCTCAGCTCGATCCGTTTTCCAGCATTCTTGCCATTCTCGTCTTAATAGTATGTCCGCTTCTTCTTTCTGCATGCTTTCACACCTTCTGGTTCTTTCTATTGCCAGTATCCAGTACCCCCGCCACCACCGCTGATACGGTTCTGTATGCACTGATTATTTTTAAATTCGCTCTACATTGTAGTGACTAGTTTCTTTGAGTTCTTCTTCGTATTAATAGCTCCGATTCAAACAGGGACCGCATACAGAATCACCGAGGTTGAGGCCGTCATTAGTAGACCCTCTTGTCCGCTTTCGAACCCCATTTACTCTCCATTAGACATCCAAATATGTGAGTAACTCTTTCAGCCTTATTTACAATCTCCAGTAAGTGCTGTTTATGGTTGTTGACTGTGATTTCTCACAGTCCTCCCAGACATTTCACATGGGGGCTTGATTCCACTTTCTAGCCGTTTATCTGTATTCTCATCCGTCCAATTCTACGTCTGCCCGTTACTGTCATCACCTGTGTTTTCTCAGGTGCTAATTTAAACCTTTGGTTTGTATCCAATTGCTCACACGGTCAGTTGCTCGATTTTCCTGTGTGCGACTCGCCGTTAGCAACGTCAAGTCATCAGCGTAGCGACTAAGGACACTTCCTCCGCGAATTCCATCCTCAACACGGCCATCAAATGTTATATTTCAAAGGAGACGGCTCAAGACTGAGTCCTGGGGAACTCCCCCCCCCCACGCATGTGGATTGTGACGTCCCCCTCCTCAATGGCTGTCAATAACTCTTAATCTCTTAGGTAGTCTCTGATCGTTGCTTGCAAATATGAGCTGATGTTTCTCTCGCTTAATGCTTCCATGACCCCAGGGAATACTGTTGAAAGCGTTGCAGACATCCAGGAGGACCATCAAGGGAATCTTTCTGGTTCACCAGGTGCCCGCTCTGCACTCCTGGATCCATCTTCTTGTCACCCATCAGACTGCCTCCACCGTAGACTTGCCGTGTCGGAATCCGAACTGGAACGGCGAGAGCCCTCCCGATTCATTTAACTCCAACCAAATCCTTTCTACTAAAAGCCTCTCGTAGATCTTTCCCAACGATGGTAACATACAAATCGGTCTAAATGATGGAGTCCCGCCGGTATGCTTCACTTTTGGGATCAGTATAAGTCTCCCCCTTTTCCACGTTGATGGAAAACTACACATCTCCAGCACCTTATTTATAGCCTCTAGAACGAGCCGGGGGTGTCTACTCATCAGCCCTTTCAATAATCCCCTGGAGATCCCATTTGGGCCCGGGCTTTTCCAAATACTGGTCCTCGAAACCGCCCATTCAAGCTCATGTATACTGAACCGCCTCCTCTCATTGCATGTTACCTCCGTCTGTTCAATTACTTCAGTCTTAAAAACGAGGTCAACCGTTCTTGTCGTGTGTTCATTTATGTCACGCGAAAATTCATGGTTTAAAATAAAATAAAAAACATATTCTGGTTTCCAGAGACCTTATGATCATGCTCAGTAGTATCTCTGCATTCAAACTTTTATCAAATTTGATTTCTTGATGGAGAACGGCTTTATTTTCATATCGACTTTATTTTTGGACATCTGTCCACATTTTAAACAAAAATGAAACTAATAAAAGTAGAGTAAAATAATTGTTTTAATACAATTAATACTTCTTTAAAAATACACAAAAAATAAACATTTACATATTTTTTCGGTTCTTTTTAAATTTTTGCTGTTTTTAGTTGGTGCCAAATTAATAGACATAATAGTAAATATAGTAGTCTACATATAGTAGACAATAGTAGACATAATAATGTAATGTAATTAACAGTAGACATAATACATTTACTTGGTATGGTCTTCTAAAAATCAAAATTTAAAGAAAAATAAAATGATTTTCTTTTTTTTAATTTGTTTTTATTGTGAGTTTTTAATTTAGTTTCTTTTTTAAATAATTTGATCTTTATTTAATAAATATCATCGATTTAAAATTTATATTCTTTTGTAGCAGCAGTTATATTTGAAAGTTGGGTATGCATTTATTTCTTTACTAGAATTATTATTAATGTTTTCAGTTAGTGTTTATTGTTATTTTGATATTTGATGTGGTGTTTTAACTGAAACAAAATAAATAAAACTAAGTATATTAATAACAAAATTATTATTGAAACAAAAAAAGTTTCATGTATGTATCTTTGTCGCTAAAATCTTTCATTTTGCAATATTTACTTGAAATTTGTCTTGTGTCTTTCTTTTTCTCTTTAATGAGCTATCATTAAAGCGGTAATAATTTTCAACTGTTTTAACTCATATATTTTTCAACCTTAAATTGGAAGTTTCATACATTTTTCTACCTACTGTTTCAATCTAATGACGTTTTATAGCAAACAATTTTCAATATTTTTATCAAAGTTAAATGTTGCAAGTTTTAAATAATTTTTACTTTTATTTAAGGAATAGGTATCCATGTTGATCGAGTGAATTATAACGTTGTGTTAATTGTTTTAAGATCATTTTGGATACAGTCATCTATTTTTTCTTTTTTTCTAACCTCAGGGATCACAGGTACCAATTGCTTCAGAGAATGAGCTGAAAGATTTGTATCGTGTGTGAAAATGGCATGTCTGACCGGGATTCGAACCGGGAACCTCCGGATGAAAGGCTGAGACTCTACCACTCGCGCCACGGAGACCGGCCGGGATAGAGGAATCTAATTCAGAAAATGTAAAAAAATTGATAACTTTTCTCATTGGTAAAAAAATCAGTAAAGAATTTATTCATTATTAGGTGTATTTTTCTAATCTGATATGTCGTAAAGATTATTGACCCTTTGGAAGCGGTTAAATTTCAAACGGTATGGAAATTTGGTAACATCGTGACAAAATTTGTTTGATTTTACTAATCAAAATCTGCAATGAATGAAAAGCGTTTTGATTTTTTATGCTTATATTTCGTTTAAATTTATTCTAGCTTACCATTATTTTCAAGATATATTAAAACATTTTGCAATTTCATCTTTCCAGATCGTTGTCGATTATTACTAAGAGATATTTTAGTCGTCCGTTGTCTTCTTTTCCACGTTTATCGTACAACATAATTTCAGTACTTTTTCGTTTCTCCCCTTCTCCAAAGAAGTTTGCAAGTTTTTCACCTGGAAATAACTCAAAATAGCAGGAAATATTGATATTAACAATAATCAGGTTGAAGAAATAACACACCAACATACTGTTTTATACCAGTTATTTTAAACAATCTCCATATTAACATATTTTACATATTAAAAATATAAGCATTTTTGCTTATAATTATAAATATCGAATTTTTATTTACAAATTTAATTACAAATATAATCAACCAAACTTAACCTACGCTCGCTTCAATCGCTAACCCTGACTAATTAACAGTAATGTTTTGATTATTTAAATAATAAATAATTACCCACCGGATTGGTCTAGTGGTGAACGCGTCTTCCCAAATCAGCTGATTTGGAAGTCGAGACTTCCAGCGTTCAAATCCTAGTAAGTCAGTTATTTTTACACGGATTTGAATACCAGATCGTGGATACCGGTATTCTTTGGTGTTGGGTTTCAATTAACCACACATCTCAGGAATGGTCGAACGGAGACTGTACAAGACTACACTTCATTTACACTTATACATATCATCCTCATTCATCCTCTGAACGTTAATTACCGGAGGTTCAACAAGAAATAATAAATAATTGCAATAGTTACTGAATCTATTAATTAAATAATCAAAACATTACTGTTAATTAGTCGAGGTTAGCGAGGGTACGTTAAGTTTGGTTAGATTACATTTATAAAATAAGTAGATATAAATGGTTGTATCGGGTTATTGGGTTATTGTTAATATCAATATTTCCTGCTATTTTGCGTTACTTTCAGGTGGAAACTTGCAAGCATTTGGGGGGGGGGGAGAACCGAAAAAGTACCCATATTTCAATAAAATTGTTAACAAATTTATTATTTATCTGACAATTATTAAATAAATCTTTGTTTAACAAATTGTTAAACAAATCTGAGATGTACCCTAGTCTTTTTTTTTGTTATTAATTGAAATTCAAATGGCTTGTAACTGTTAAGATATTCTTCTACAACGTGACTTGAGGAACTAGTTACTTTGTTCCAAAGCTGATTTTATTTATGACTTCCTATAAGTAGTTAAATAAGGAAATTAGTTTATTATGGAAAACTAAAATTAGTATATTATAAAATTAGTTTATTATGCAACTCAACATCGTTTATTCACCACTCTTAAATATTATAACATCTCTTTTCCATATCGTTCCATCCACGGTTAATTCTGAATTAATTTGAAAAAAAATTTGAATTTATTCTGAAAGAAAATTTGAAAAATGTTATATCTTGTAATTTTCATTTGATAAAAGAATTAGTTTTAAACCGTATTACATTTTTTCTTTACTGTTTTGACATTAGCGCAAAATAAAAGTATTTTGCGTCTCTGCTTCGATGTTTTAAAATAGTTTTTAAACATAGATCGATACAAGGTTTGCCTACTCGTTATGTACATTGATCTGATGTAGTGATAAAATTTTTCGTGACGTACAACAATTTTATTTTATTATATAGGAAAAACTACGCCTTTCATAAATATTATTTAAAAAATAATACAAGTCCGTTTAAGTCACTGTTTTGTGAACTGGTTATTACAAGATTTATTTCAGTCTTTTTTTATATCTTATATTTCTTTATAATATTTTATTTTATAATATAATCTTTAACACATAATAATCTTACACATTTTTAAGAATAAATAAAGTAGCTTCATTATATTTTTTTAAACTATTGACTGGAATCGAACCAAACCGATTAATGTAGAAACTGGCATCTGATCGTCATAATAATTGGTACATTATTTGTCAAGATTTAATTAATATGAAACACATTTTATAGAAATGTTCAAGAAAGAGAATTTGAAATATTTGATATCTTGTAATTTTCAGATGATAAAAGAATTAGTTTTAAACCGTATTACAATTTTTCTTAACTGTTTTATTATCAATATACTTTGAAGAAGGAATGTAAGAATTAGGGGAAAATTACTTACAAAATTGCGCCCCGTTTATGGTTCTTGTTTCTCTGTAGTCTTAACAAAGTTCTATAACTTAATATAGTTTATACGCCGTTTATTTAGCGTACGGCACCAAAACACAACACCAATTACAGTCAAAAATTACAAACAAAGATTTAACAAATTAATATATGCTACTGATTTTGGAGTCGCCATCAGGAAATCTTCAGGATTTCTTTCATAAACTGTTCTAGGGCAAACTTCTGTGATGTGTTTAACAGTTTGATTTTCACCACACTCGCAAAGGGGCGTCGGTGTTTTACCCCATTTATACAGGAAATACTGGCTCTTCGAATAATTTATGCTTTCCATATTTATTTGGCAAATTCGAACCGAAGGTCCAAGATTTCTTGTCGGTAAGTCCTGAAAAGGACTGTTGGATATATCTAGCGACATGGCCTGCAGTTCGTAACACTGTAGGCTTGTGTCTGCGTGGTCGGAGAATCTGTCTTGGTTTGTCTGACTGCCAGTATCTGCTAGCTCATTTAGCATTACCCAGGGTGCGCTACGTGGAGACGAACTAGCTTTACACCCCATAATTTGTAGTAATAAAAAATTTCATAATATTTTTATTATTTTATATAGTACATAAAAAAATAATGTTTAAGCATATTTAAATTTTTATCTTAATTTAAAAACATTTTTTCGACAGTCGATTTTAATATGGAAGCCATTTTTTTCACAGAAATGGTATTTTAACTCAAGAAAATGTTATAAAATGAATCATATATTTTAATTACTTTATGGCATGCACATAGGTTTATAATTTTAATATTTAACGGAATGGAAAAAGGGTTGTAACAAAAAATATCTTCCATCAGATTAGAACTGCCATGAATTTCAGGGTTTTTAGAAAACAATAAAATTGCTTCTTAGTACTTGATGGAAAAACGGTTGCTCTAACAAAAAATGAATTATCGTGCACTAGACGGCTAGATGCCCGGAAGTTTTAATGGATTTTTCTATCTCGCTTTTCATTAATAAAATAATGAGACAACTTGCATTACATAATATTGTATTTGAAACAGTGAAAAAGTATATATATTTCATTACTTACATCGGAATAAAATAAAAGTTTCTTTATAAACTGTCCCCCCATATTGAAGCCGACTATAGGGAATTCTACTTTAATACTGAAATGCAATATAAAATGTATTATAATTTTTTTTTCTTTTAATAATATTTCTTAGTAAATCTTTCAAATTACACTACCGAGAGAAAAGTTTAAAAATAGTTACGATCCGGAACGGCTACATTTTTTAAGTATAAATTGTTCGTGTATTTTATATAATTTAAAGGTTTACGTGGGGATTAATTCACCAGGTTAGGCAAATACTTCAAATAATATTATTTAAATTTTGTGTATATGAAAAAATACCAAGCCAAATAGAGATTGAAATGAACGTACAACTTTATTTACGTAAAATGAAAATGCTACTATTCTTTATGCGTAAACAGGCACAAAACCGTCAGACTGCATAATTTTCAGTCTACATGCCTACAGATAAGCGGTTAAGGTGATATCAGATTTCATATTTTATTTTCTTCTAATATAATTAAACAGATGTTGTGCTTCACTACGACATTTACTTCCAATATTTCTTATGTAGAAATCATAGGTTATTAATTTTTTTTAATTCCTAATACTTCATCTTTTTTTCAAGTTGTGAAATAATATCGTTTAAGTTTTCGAATCCAAAAAGAGTATTGTTTATTTGATGCACGTAAGTTTTATTCGGCTTTAAATCGAAGAATAGGTTAGATTTTATTTCAGAAAAGCGAAAGAAATAGAAAGCTACAAAATTAATGTAAATTTTTCTGAAACAAGTCATTAAACATTTTTACATTAATTTTGTTTATAAAAGTATTTTAAACATTATTCTTAAGAATTTTACTTATTACTTGGCTATAAAAAAGTTTTATTTTACGATGAAAACAATAAGTTAAAATTTTTATTAAGTAGTTCAATATTTTGAAGTAATACTTTTAAAGTTTTTTTTATTGTAGACATTTGGTATAAGCTAGATAGGTGATGTCTGTTTATCATTAACAAATGAAGTGTAATATCAGGAAAGCTGTGACTGGGTCATCATTTTCGTTATTAGTATAATTCCAAATTTAATTAATGATTTCGTTGTTTTTAATAATTTTCTATTGATTTTTTAATGATTAAAATCATTCTAATAACGTCACAAATGTATTTCTTATGAAGAATTTTTATTTTTATTTTTATTTTTCGGGCCGTAGCTCTGTTGCTGCTATCTAGCAGATGTAACTATAAAAAGAAGGAATAAAGAGCGTTCAAAGATTTTGATATCGGGTTTTTTTGCAAATATATACTAATTCTGATTAATCCGGATTGGCTCAACACTTTTTTTTTTAAAATAGCTCAAATAATTTCTACATTATGAGACATTTATAGCATTCAATTTTGAAGAAAATTAAAAAAAATAAAGAGGTAGTTTTCGCCTTTAAATTTTTTTACATTTTGTATAGTGGTCATACAATATTGAACCTTGATACGATGAAAGTACTTATTAAGTTATTTAAAATTTCAGAGTTTTAAGTCAGTGGGATTTAGGAGTGGGAGGATATTTTACATTATTTCTAAACAGGTTTTGCCCTACATCTCCAAAACACGTAAAAAAATATTGATATTTGGCTAAGTGTACCAGCTTTAGCCTGATTTTCGGCCCCATCGAAAGTCAAAGGGCATTAAAATACCCAAAAATTTTTATTCCCCCACCCACGGTAGTAATTATATAGAATGTCGTGGGAGGTGCTGACCAAACGTAAGACTGTTCAGGAAATCAAAATAATCAATAAAGTTCACGTGGATAAATCTTTTTCCATATCTTTCTTCTTTTTCCAATTTTTTTTTTATCTTCCCACAATGATAAGCTTAAATTCTTTTTAATTGAATTTAAAAATCAAATATCTTCTTTTTTAAATTCAATTGAAGTAAACAACAGTGTACTATTTAACTTTTTATATAATTTAAATCAAACTATCCGTTTTAATCACACAAGTAGATAAAGTTAGATGTTGACTTTTAAGGTTCAAAGAAATGACATAATTTTGTTATCTAAAAAACCCCTAAATTTACGGAAATAAAAGACTTTGTTACCATTCAACTCGAATAAATGTTAACAAAATTTACAATAGTGTTTGGGAAGCCGTTCTGTATGAAAGTTTATCCTCAAACTTCAGTATATGTAGTTCTGAAACCAATGCATACTATTGTTGTGATAGTCGCAAAAGATAGTTATGATAGCAGTTGGTTGTGACAGTCGCAAAAGTCTCGTAGAGTTTCATTAGTAAAAAGTTTTCCGTACAATTCATTACTTTAAACTCATTATTTATTCCTCTCAAATGAACAATATCATCTTCTATTTTTAAATAACTAGTTTTTTTCAGATACTAGATAATAAATAAAAGATGTGTAGAAACTCACAGAATAAAATTTTCAGAAATCTCAAAAAGTTTAAAAAATCAGAATTACTGCTTATAGAATTGAGGCTTTCAACCAATCAAAACTGTGCTGCTACTGGTAACAGCTGAGCACGTAGTTATGTCTCAGGGCTTTAATATATTTGTTCCATCTGGGGTCGAACTTTTTAAAATAAAATAGAACTTTTAAACTTGCTATCTCTCACTCGCTCTTTTTCTTAAATACTCTCTGGTTGAATAAATATTTTATTTGAATATAAGATTTAATATTTTGTTTGTTTGTATTTAACATTAGCGACGTAGGCTGCACTTATTTAAACTATGATAGTTAGTGCCAATTATTTACAGCATTGTTTTTGTAATATAGTACAAAAAAAAACATTACGTTTTTTTTTTAATTACTGTAGTATTTTGAATGTGTGTAATAAAAAATTATAAGCATTCAATATATTTCTGAGTCGGCTTTTGTCTTTTTTTAAATCTATATAACACAATGCATTCTTTTTTTTTTTAAATAAAAAATGGTGTATATATTCTTTTTTTTTCAAGGACTGATCCGTGTCATTTGAAACAGGAAACAATAAGACCGTTGTTCGTTGTTGTTGCCGCCCTATTCTGTCTATTATTTTACAATGCTTTATATATGTTTCGTAACTGTCACAATCAGTTGGTTTATTGTCATCATTTTAACATTAAAAACAGAACAGTTCCCATGGCAATAAATTCTATTTTTTATTAATATAATTTTTACATAAACATACTTGTACATAAAAGAAAGGTAATTTAATATTTAATAATATCATAGTCTCGGAAAACGATATATTTTATACATATTTCGTATTAAATTCAGTCATGTTTAATTAATTGTGTGATATCTTGGAGCTTTCTGCAATCCCAAATATCATAATAAATTACTTCGCAATAGTTTCAACTTAGAAAATAATTAATTACACAATCAAAATTATATATATATATATATTTTTTTTAAATCGCTGTTATGTAGAATCAGATTTAATCCCTTTATACAAATATTTTTAATGGATTTGAAATAAATGCTACTTAGAGGTATAAAGAAGTCGGCGAATCGGTACCTCTGAAGAACACTGTTACGAAAATTATTGTTTATATGATAAAAAGCATGAAATTTAATTCAGAAATGGATGAAAACTTGATGAATATTTTTTTTTAGGACGTTTTGTCATTAGATAAATGATTCCAGTTAAACGAATTTCTTTATATATGACTACTTTCCAGTTTTTATTCCTTATTATATTATAAAAAGAAAATAATTGTTGTTATTACTCATAGATTCTATTAAAATGAAATGAAATGAAATGGAAAACGTTTTTAATAATGATTTCTAAAATTTAAATCTAATTTGAAATGGATATTTTGTTATTTGAAATTGGGCGCGATTGCTAACCTCTTCATTAGCTTGACTGTGCTGGATAATAAGATAATAGTAATCCAATAAGTAATAGTAATAGTAATCCAATCAGACTTTTAAGGAAAGATATTGGTGATAACTGATTCCAGCCAATCACTTTTCAAGGATGGCTGTTATTTCTAGGTTTTTATGTTTCCTTTGCTGATTCGGAAATGAAATAATAGAAAACAGAATACTAATTGAATAAAGAAATATTTCCTAAGTTAAGCATACATTTTTTTTAATAACTATGATTTTAAGAGCTTCAGTTGTTAGATGGCTGGATTTCCTTGGTTCTTTTTCTCAAAAATATTATTAAAATACCACGTAAAAGCAGAAAAATATAACAAAATACAGAAATTGTTAACATTGTTTTTAAGTTTTGTAAACCGATTGATTTAGTTGTTTATAATAGTGTACTTTTTTAACTAGAAATTTATTTTTATTAAACTACCTCAGAACTGGTATTCTTTATATTGGGAATCTCATGTTCCAATAAACTTCTAATATAGTAAGTTTCATTTACTTAGTTGACATTATTTTAGTAAAAACATTTTTATACACGAATGCTTTTCAGCCTTTTGTTATGGTTAATGTTCGACTTTTTGAAGATAAATAAATATGTGTTAAGTTTTAAAAAAAAGTTACAGTTTGCTTCATTTTACTATTTAAAATTATCAAAATACCATTAAAAGGAAGATGAACATTTCTATTTCTTTATAACTCAAGATTTGTTAAAATCTTAAGCGGATTTCAGCTCGTTATTATTCATAATGTAATACACATATAATGTGTAAAATATTACATTAAAATCGTTTGACTTTGAACTCTATAAGACACAGCAGCCTTCCAACCCTAATTGAAGGACTAATTACTTAAGTTTTGATGTTAACGTTTGGAAATTATTGCTATCTCTTTTTAATGGTAAATTAAGATCTACTTACTTAATGAAAGCATTATTAATACGAAATAATTTATTTTTTTTAACGGTTTTTGTTTCTGACAGCAACGGTTTTCTCAAAAGTTAATTACTAATAAGGTATTATTCTCATTAGACAATAAAGTTAGATTAAGTCTGATAAATTTAGATAACTGATTACCACTTATACTCCGTTTGCCGTTGCTATGTTCCTCGCATATCATTAAACAAAATTAGTCTCACTACTAAGTCTTTTTTTTGTTTTTTTTCTTTGCTTCAAGACGTATGTGAAAATTTAACGAAATAAACAATGAACCGTAAATTAGCGAAATTTTTATTTCATAGAAATTATTAAGCGAGTCAAAAATTATCCACACATTCGCCATGATACATATTTAGGGTTTATCACAATGCCTTTTGCATAAGCACGCTTAAAGTTGATACGCTGTGTTCACGTTACTGAAGTTTGGACTTGATGGTCTCATTTTTCTTTTTTCTGTTTCACGCCCGCTCTGTTAGCACTGTACACAGGAAAAACAAAGAGCAGTGATCTGTTTTCTTTGGTCGGAAGATGTGCCCCTTAAGCTGAAACGCCGGACAGGCGTGATTCATGTAAAGAGAGTAGGACGCTCGTCAACCACTAGAAATTATCCTGCTGTTTACATACCATTTTTGTAAATGAGTTGATACAGTTTACGTCTTAATATATCCTATAATAGTAATATACATCTTACAGTCTACAACAGGGGAAGATTATGCGAAAAATGTATTCTTTAACCAACCATGAATTTTTTTTCTTTAACACTAATTTTTTCCCCAGTAGTCCACCTGAACGGGGTTTGTCATCCCGCACTCATGGACACATGGACGTCCATTTGAAAGACAAAAGGACACTACAACACCAGATATAAGAAGCTTTATTGGTAGTTAAGTAAGAACTCACATCTTTCGTTGTCCGATAAATTTTTTATATACAACGTGATTCTAAAATCGGTTTGGACGTATGGCATACAGTTATGGGGTACCATGTACAAATGTAAGGTTGAGATTATACAACGTTTTCAAAACAAGTTGGCGAGTTCCATTGTAAAAGCACTGTGGTTCGCTCGGAATGAGGAAATTCACGACTATTTTGGATTGCTTTATGTTCGTGACGAGACGAAACGGTTCGATTTAAATTACGGATAGCGATCATGTGAACTTTCTACCAGTTAATCTTCTAGACAATAGTGAAATATCCGGTGACTGAAACGCCAAGACATGCTGGACTTGGGCTATCTGAGTGACACTGAACTGTTACGGTATCAGAAATATGATAAACGTTTTTACTAAGTATTAGCGCAGAGCCTAGCTCCCTTCTATTTTTTCCGCGAAATTGTGTTGCGACTATTTTATTTATCTCTATATCTATTGTTTAATAATCTTGTGGATTCTTTTTGGTTTTTTCCATTAGATTATTGTGATCTCTTGAATCTTTATAATCCCAATTAATGTAGGTGTATTTGTTTATATAGACTTTTTACCTATATATATAGTTTATTTATACATATGTTTATTTATGTATGTACGTTCTATTGAGGGTATTTGCTGGAAACCCCTCTTCAGGTGCTTTTTTAATGCAAATACTTGTGGTTCCTTAATTGTAACCGATTGTAAATGCACGGTTTATGAGACAAAAAAAAAACTTTCTCAGCCAATATAGAAGGAGATTTGGCAGGAATTCTTTTTTTTAGGGTGCCCTTTTTGATATCAACTTGTGTTAGAATACCTACGCAAGTATTTTGATAACAACTTTGGTTACATACTTCCTTTTCGATTACATAAGATTTGTGATGCAAATCATATCCGTTTATAAAACGTGCCGAATTTTACTTCAGTGATAATAAGGTTATCCCTAAGCTGATGATAGTTAAGGGTTTTTCTGAGATCAATTAGACTACATACAATCTGTTGCCTGTAATATTTTAAAACATAATCATATTCAAATAAATATGCTTTTTTAATAAAACGGATACATCAAGTTTTGAATAAACTGCTGGATTTAATTCTGGGTACACGTTGTTCTGATAAATCAACTTCCGATTTTGTATCGGTGAACAACGGAATATGTAATAGGCTTATCTCTTTTGTAATAAACATGACGTAATTAATTAGTATTTATAACAACTGATATTAGCGATTATTTATTCCCCTCAGTTCGTTGCATGATTTTAGTAATCCATTAATTTGTTTTTGAATCTGTTTTCATTTATAAAGTGAAATTAATTTATATCTGGAATGATTTGTGATCCGTTAAATTTTCTCGTTTAGTATGTTATAAAAATTAAATTTCAAGCTTGAATTACATTCTTCAATAACAATAAAATGTCTTATTTCCTACTTAATATTGCATTTTATTTTACGTCTTAAGTACGACATTTTTTTTAAAGATAGTTCATCAGATAGATAGATTATTACCCCTAAATCATTTATATCCATTTTAAAATTATAGTCATCCAAATTATTAAATAAATATTTTATTAACATCTCTAATTGTACGTATATTATTAACACCTAGTAATAGAAATTAAAATAAGTTTAAGTAAAAGAAGATTCGTGTTAGAAACCATTAATGATTAAATTTCTTTTCATTTAAATTTATTTTGAAATATAATTATTTACTAATGTCTTTGTTTTGTTTTTACAATAGGTTTATTATTTTAACTCAGTCCTAAATTGCAAAAAACAGGGTAAATTCAGCTCAAAAATTGTGAAAAACTCGCGCTCAATTTAATGGGACTTTAAAATTTTTTTTGGATCTAATTATCTACTTCAATGGAAGTAGTATTGTTTAACGGCGTCTGTCTCACAAAGAAGCTGATGAAATTTCTCGGCATGTTCTAAAAAAAAAAAACGTTCTTATAAAAATGGGTCCGGAAATTTTGAGTTATCGGTTTGTGAAAGATTTCACCTTGATTTCTGTCGAAGGATATATTGAAATTGATGGGACTTAAATTAAGGCGTAAATTTGGTGGTTTCACGTGGATTTCTACCTGAAGAAAAAAAACAGTTCCTACTTGTGTATCTAGTAATTTTTTTAAAAGTTTATTTCGAACACAAAAAAATTGGCGTTGCAAAACACAATTTTAGGTTTGATATTCAATAATTACGTTAAATTGTCGTTAAACAAATAGAACTTTCCGATAAAAGTTGTAAAGAATTTAGTTTTAAAAAATTAATGTAAACAATGTCAAAAATTTTACCAGTTTGTTGTACTTACACTTAAAAAAAGAATGTTTTACGACAACAATTTTTGTATTTTAAAATAATTTTCTCAAAAATTACTGTTCATAGAGTTGTGTACCTATTTTATTCAACTTTTCAAGGTAAAAAAACGCTTAAATTTTCAGAATATATTAGCTACTAGTATTCAGTGGCATATTAACAAAAATAAGCTGACGTTGCGTATTTTTGATAAAATTGCCTGATTTTCAATTATTTTTGAGATAACAAATGAATTAATATCTAATTTTACCTATATAATAATATAATATAATATTATATACCTGTAATATACGTAATATAATATAATATGTCCTGTAATATTCCTTTATAATATAATCTAATATTAATAATATTTATTAATTTGCTTCAATTACAATGACCGTTAGCTATTTCATCTGGGTTGAATCGTTACAAATTTTCCAGATAATTCCGAGGTCTTCATTTTAGCAAAAAAAGCACGCTTCCACCTATGTCACCAAGGTTATCATTACTTATCTTAAACAATGCATTATTATTGTTAAGAAATAAATTATAAAAATTCCGTGTTATAACATCACAACCTACCACATGTGTGATTGGTTTATTGTTTTTTTCTTCTTTTTTTGATTTAAAAAGATAATTCGTAGGAAATATTCTAAATACTGTAATGTTTATCATTTAATATTTTTTTTCAATTTCTTTGGTTATAACTCCAACTTTAGAATTATTAAAATTTCTCTCAAACTCCTTAAATTTTTCATGACTAAAATCATTTCTTCGGCTTCCCTTTTAACATTAAACTTCTTGTTCCTTAGTTATTTTACTTAAATTAGATATATATATGCTGCATACTCATGAGTTAATTAATTTACTCTCGTATTCAAATTTTTTAGGCTATGATTTTTTTGAGATTTATTATAATAACTTAATTTTAAATTTGTGGAAATAAAATCTGGGACTATTTATTAAATAATATTTCTGTAATAAAAAGTAATTCCTGCGTAATATCATGTTTTGACATTTACCACTTGTTTAAACTTCGAAAAAGGACGGTAACATTTTTTACGAAAATTATCATCATCATCAAGGATTAGGCTTTTTGGCCTGTTCCGGTATCCATTGCTTTGTTGGGCGTCCTATATCTATTCTTCCGCTCGGTTTGTATCTCCGTACTTGAGAAGGAATTCTACAAAGCAGCATACACATCAAATGGTCACTCCATCTTTTACGATATTCCTTTAATGTATCCAGTATTGGCATCGCACTTAGCTGTCTTCTTATCTCCTCGGTCCTTTTTCGGTCTACTCGAGTACATCCTTTGACCGCTCAAAAAAACCTCATTTCAGCAGCCTGAATACGTCACTCACCCCAACTCCGCAAAACCCACATTTCACTACCATAAGTAAGAATAGGCACTGTCATTGTTGTGACAGGAAACTCGGTTAAGATTCTATGAAAATTATGACCGTAAAATTAAATGGGTTTTGTCGCTCTACCAAGTCAAATAAATCGTATATGTAGTTTCAACTAAGGATTATCTACATCTTTGTTTTGTAGATGGTATATATTTACAACTACTTGTTACATTTATGAAATTTACAAAAAAAAAAGTAGGTGATATGATATACATCTTTAGTGTGTTGTGTCTTCAAAGCAAAAACAAAAATTACAATACAAATTAATCGTAAATTTAAAAAATAAATATGATATTCGAAGATGAAATTTATGTTTAATATAGATTGTGGTATTTTAAGTATAATCATGAAACGCGACAACGTATCTTCAGACAATTAATCAAGTTTTCATCATTGGTTGTATTATGACATATAGCAAATCCTGTTTTTATTTGTCTGGTTTGCAATTTTAAAAATAGCTATTTATTTTAATTTCTTTTTAATATTAACTTAGACTAAGTTAATTTAAATGAAACTAAATAGGGAAAGGTTAATCGGAATAAATGAAAGTACCAATCAGAAATTTGAAAAATGGCGTTCACAAAGGGTGAATTATCAAGTGAATCTTGTAAATACCATACAACCTCTTTTCACGTTCTTTAAGGTTCTCAGGTTTTGATTTTTCAAGAAGTGGATCAAATCTTAGATTTTCAAGTCGGTCTAAAGCTTTTTTTACTGTGCTGAGTTTTGTACTTAATTTATCTTTTCTTAAAACAAAAAAAACTTAGAAACTGGCGTACCAATGAAAACCTGAACACTTGACCAAACATCCTTAAAAAATATACATTTCACATCCCAAAAATAAATGCCTACCAGTCTATATTGATGTCATAATCTACAAGCTAGGTTTTGTTTTGAAAGACTTGCTCATTTAAATGAATTTTAAGTTATTATCTCTAAAAAAAAAATGGATCACTTTAAATGATATTGTTTATCTAGTTGAAGAAGAGATTAGTAAGATATTTATTGGGTTCTTCAATAAGAAGCTTATAAAAATTAATGAAGAATTTGTTTGATCGAAGACTAATTTTTTGGATGGAGTTTCAGTTAGTGACATTAACTACATAGTCTGTTTTGGATTCAATAAATGGTGTCTTAGCACTTTTTTTTTGGCAAGGAAATCAATCCTCTCATTACACTCTGCCCCATGAGTATTCAAAAACACAGGATTTCTAAATTTCGTGTTTTCAAGAAATCTAATTACTTTGTTGGGAACTTTGAAAGTGACTGACAGCAAAGAAAAATTGGATAAAAACACCCAGAAAGTGAATAATAACTCATTTATAGATATATTTATATTTTTGTCTTATATAATTTTTTACAAGCATCTCTTTCAAACATATGATCACTTAGGGATAAGTCCTAGAGATAAGCAACATTTCTCTCAGATTTATACTGTCAGTAATTACCAGTGATAAAATACTATATCTGCCACTTGATAATTAAGTTGATAGGTTGTATGTTAAGGCATTCACGTTTTGTTTATTTGATAATAGAGTGACGTGTAGAAGGTAAAACCTGTAGAAGACATAAAATGGAATATGTTAACAGATCATTGAGGATGTAGGACCTAAAATGAAATTGTTAAATTTTGAAGTTTAAAAATATAACAAAACTGAATTGTGAGTAGGATCAGTCATATGGCTAAATAAATAATGGCGGATAGCTAAATAAAAATCTTCCTTGCCGAAGATTAGTGATTGAACTAGTTTTGTCCTGGATATTACAACTAAGTCTTTACAACTAATCAGTCTTTTTCTCTGTCAAAAGACAGAGATCTTTTGTTAAATTTTGCTAAAAGAAATTGTCTTTAGTAAAATAAGGGAATTAGGAAATTTTTTGCTGTTGATCTTTCTTCCACTGTTTCTTCAAATTTAAAGTATTTGCTGTTGTTTATATCATGGTATTTTTGTTATATGTGTACATTGGTTTTGGCTATATGACCGTTCTGATTGTTCGCCTATTAAAGTGTTTAAAAATTCTTAATATAAACAGTTTTCTGAAATTTTCTAAACAAAAAAAAATTTTAAGTAGTTTTATTAGTCGTATTTATAGTGTATGAAATATTACAAAAATTCAGTTATTAATATTAATAATGATGTTCTCGTCTTATTTACAGATATTCCGGTGTAGGCTACCTAACCTGCGGTTGAGTGCCTCGGGGGTCCCTGCGAGCGTGTGGGGTTCGCCTTGGCGCGGTGAGACTGTGGATACTCCGTTTCCAGTACGTGAGGGTGTGCTTTCTTCTTCGAAACAACGATGGATGGCCGCCTTGGGTAAGTGTGCGAGTTGTGTGTATGTCTGATGGGCGAGTGCGTGTTCGGTGAGCGTGTGTGGCCTGAAAGTACCTTTTGGGTTTGGTTTGTTATTTCTCTTTTACTCCTTACACGATGTGCTGTGTCTGTGTGTTGGCATGGTTTTCTCTTGAGTGTGCGAGGTTTCTATGCGCCTGTCCGGTATGTTTGTGCTTCCAATGGTATTGTGTTGATATTCTGATGCGTTTTACTGTCTTTGGTGTGATGCGTGCGTGATGATTGGATTTTGATGTTTACTTCGTGGTGACCGATTGTGTGTGTTGGCGTTTACCCCCCTTCTGAAGTAGTTCTGTATTAGCGCTTTCCAGGAGGAGGTTTAGTCGGTAGTGCGCAGGAATACATACGTAATTCATAACATTTTGCGGAACCTGTTAGCAAGCCCGACACTGCTTCGGCGCCCGTAAATGGGGTTCCTCCACCTCTTCAAAAAAAACAAAATCGCTACTAACCTTTGCCGTAATAATAATGTAATCAATATCTGTATTAATTTAAAAGATCTCTTACCTTTTTCTAGGTCTTACAAGGTTCCTACTGATTCATAATCCCACAATATTTTCGTTATCCATTCTTTAACTTCAAACTTCTTCTTTATACTCTCTCATTTTGATGATGGTATGTGCAAGTGTTGTGCAGAAATTATATTTTTAAAAACCTCAGCCTCCTCATCTGCTATGAAAAAAGAATCAAGTGTCAATATCAAATAATAAACCAGTTCCAGCTAACCTTTGAAATATTAACAGTATTTGATTAATACATTGCGTTGTATTATTCACATATATATAGTTAAAACCTTTATGATAGTAAGAGTCATTTTTTCATATTGTTTTTTAATTTTATTTATTTTAGTTATTTTTTCCTCGATTCTATTAAGACATCAAAGAAACCCGTAGAATTATCTCCGGCTTATCATCTTTTTTATTATATTTCTTTTTTATAACGAATGAATGAAAATAAAGAATCGACAATAAAAATAAAAATGAGGTTTAATAGATTAAAGTGTCGTAAAGTAAATTTTATTATTACAATATGATATTTGTTGAAGAATTAATTGTGCCGCTTAAGTATCGACTTTATATCCCTTTAAAGCAGGTGAAACGGATTATTATTCTAAGTTACGAAGCAGTAGAGGAGTAACTAGTCGGTTGTGTGGCAAGACTGTATTGATTTTTCCTGGGTTACATACATTTTTAATGTATTAAGTAAGCTATTTGGTATACAATTTTATATAACCGTTCTATTGGTGCCTTTTAATAAGGAAAGTTGTAGTTCGTCCATTCCTAATCTTTTGTTAATATTTACGCGTACCTTCCGTAAAAATTTATCGTTCACTAGCTAAGTTATTTTTGCGTTACAAGGTTAAATAATTTACAGAAAAAAGGTTGAGCAAATTATTAGTCTGTTTTGAAAATGAAATACTTTTCTTTTCATCCTTACGTTGTTTTAAAAAATATACCATAACGATCAAATTTGGGGATGTATCAAAACAGAAAAATAAAATATGTTCTGGTTCATGAGAAATCTTTTTTCATCACTTTTAAATCCTTAGAAGAAAATAAAGAAAAAATCTTTCTTTAAGTGGCACTTTATTTTGGAAAGAGAATTTCAAGTTTCCAGTTTAAAGGAAGTCTGTAAGAGACTTAGTCTGTAAGTCTGTAAGTGACGATAACCGTGATATTCTAATTCATAATTGCTGATAATTTTTATTGTCTAACCGTGCAAAATTGCACGATATTTTGTTATTTTTTAACTCTACAATGTATACAGTTCATATCTACGATATTAAACGCGATTTATTTGCGAAAATTCTTTATGGTGGACATAATATTGAAAGGGGAAATGAAGTGATTTCTCGCAATCTATTTTAGTAAGCTGAATGAACTGTTAAACACAGATGATAAGCCACCGAAATGCTAACAATACTCAGTTAAATGACTCTTATATTCATTATTCACAAAAGGATCTTGTGCAGCAAATAAATCAGTGGAAGCAGCTTCGACTCCTCAGGCGAGTTCTGACCGGCTAGTAATTTTATAAAAAAGTAATGATATATTTTATTCTTCTGACGTTCTACATAAACTTTCGTCCGAAGAAAAGTGTCCTTATTTCTCATTATCATGCTTTCTTCTCTTTTTTAAAGTTACAGTTTAAAGTTAAAAAGCGATTAATTTTTTTTGGTAATTATTGAATCAAAAATCATTTGTACCTTACATTCGAAACTACTTTGAATTATATTCAAGAAACAGTTTTACCTACAATCCATTACATAAGGTTTGGTCATTCGTGTTCATTCAAGAATTGATTTAGTAAATTTTCCAAAAAAAAAAAATTGGAGCTGTTGGGTACATGATAGTGAGAAGGTGCAATAACTTTAAACGGTGTAAAACCTTACAAAAATTTCACTTGTACTTCTTTTGACTATATTTTTATTATTGAATTATTATTGTAAACATTTTTCCAATCAGAGGTTAATAATTATTAATAAATCACTATACTTAAATTAAAAAAAAAGGAAATGAAGTCGGATTTGAACCGATGTATCTTCCCCCTGTGAGATTCAAATATTTCATTAATTAAAATTCTATTTGGCTATAACTCTGAAACTAATGAAAATAAGTACCTTTTATTATATATCGTTAAAAAGCTCTCAATGAGGGCTGATTACTTCAGTTAAAAAGATGTCCAAAATCCACGTTTTTTTTAAATTTGAGCTTTTTTGGACATTTTGGTCCAGTCGATGGAATCAAAAGAGGAGGTGCACAACTAGATGTTACGACAGTCCTACATCCAAAATTTCAACATTCTATGGCTAATCGTTTTGAGTTATGCGAGATGCATACTTACGTACGTACAGACGTCACGCCGATTCAGGATTCAGGGATAGTCAAAATGGATATTTCCGTTGAAATCTGAAAAAAACCAAATTTTTTGCGATTGCAATACTTCTTTGTACAAAGAAGTAAAAATAAAAATTAGTAATATCGAAACAATACAATTAAATTTTAGCATGCCCCTGAGAAAAGAGTAAAATTTTAAACTTTATGCAGGAATGTTCAGCTCTGTAGTCGTCAGATTTTTAAGATGATTTTTTCGTGCCGTGGTCGAAGCACGTTAATTAATTATTATGGCTAGAGCGCACAACAGGGCATTGTTTGAAAAAACGTACTCGCAGATTATCTTTTATCGGATTCTATTCGTACTTAATTATTTCCATTTCCTTATTTATTTATCTTTAATTATATTTTTATTCGTTTTCGTTACAAGAGATTTGTACAGACATACAAAACGTAATGATTTGAAATATAATAATCTTAGAGAGATTGAGTTGGATCGTGATTATGTTAAATTTAAATTAGTTTGTCTATATTGTTTTTAAGAATGTGTTTTACGATTTAAATTGAAAGATTCAAATTATGCAACTTAAACGATTTTCATTAACTTTATTTAACAGAGCAGGTGAACTTTTTTTTTTGGTAGATTAAAAAAATTTTTTTTATTATTTTTAATCTACCTACAAAAAAAATCCCGATATGTACTGAGTGGATCATGAAGTTTTCCCGGGACTTTCATAACCTATTCTACTCGAAAAAATTTCATATAAACATATGTTCTAAAATGTTTCGTTTGCGAGTTACGGTTAGTGAAATAATTCGCTCGGGTTTCACTACCACGGTGAAATGAAGAAGTACTGAAATTTTTAGGCGTTAATTAAAAGACAGAATTACTAATTTTTTATGGTTTTTGACCTAAAAAATCGAAGAAAATAGGTCGCAGAACTGTATCTGCAGTAGATTTTGAGAAATTTGTTGTGGTGTAAACCAATAAAGTTGGTTTTTTAGGTTTTATGTAGAATAACTTTGTTAAACGGTAAAAAACACATAAAACGTGTAAACAAAACTTGTAGGAAATTTCATTCTGAACAAAATGGTGTATGATTGGTAGAACAAAATTAAGAAAGTTAAAAAAATTTGAATTCTATTTAGAAAAGTTCATTACTACATCTGTCAGAAAAAGTACTTATTTATTGTAAACTAAAACCAAATTCTTTTTTGGTGATGTGAAGAATTTGTAAAAAACAAAATTTACTGTTCAAAATGAAAAAAAAAAAAACTGAAATTACACATTTTAACAATTGTAAAATAAAAATTACTTAGATAATAATTTTATTAGTAAAAAAATTTTATCAGTGAAAAAATTATTATTATTAATTTTATTAGTGAAAAATTTTTATTTTATTTTTGACAATAAAATAACACCTGATCAAAAATGTGCAATACTGTATTAGTGTTTATCATAAATAATTCTGTAAGGTACATTAAATATATCGGGTACTGCGAACTGTGCTGTCGCTAGCGAAGGTTTTCTGTGAATTTTAATTTGATCGATATCGGTTTGCCGTTGAAGTAATGCTGTACTTATTTATAACAGAAGAATACGCTGATATGGTATTCATATTGAGTGTGTATAATGGTAATATTGCAGCTGCTGCAGTAGAAGTACATTTACCAAATCGTATGATTCCAGATCCCAAAACAATTAGCATGACATTTTGCAATCTTCGGGAATAAGGTTCTCTACCTAGTGTTCGTACCAGCTGCAAACGATCTGTCAAACACGACGCTGTTATTGATGAAGTTATTATCGTTGTAGTTCAGCATAGTCCAGGCATCAGTACACGACCTCTTATTAATTCTGATTGGTGTTTCGCATTCTATGGTTTAAAAGATACCTAAAAGAAGTTTTATCTTTATCTTAAACAGCCAGTTCAATATCTACACCCAGGAGACGTTCCGCTTCGCTTGGAGTCCTGCCGCTGGTAGAATTAAAATCAACCTATAAAGGCTGTACAGTTTGCTATAAAATGTAATTTTCTCGATTCTGATAGCATCCTTTGTACGGAAGTAATTAACAATCAGATTTGAAAGTTGATGCACAACTGTTTTTTTCTTTACCACATTGTGAGTGTGAATCACCATTTCATCTGCTACCCTCACTTTCCTCTCACCCGTTTCCCAGCTCATTGTCGATCTCACCCGCTTGTAGACTACAACAAAAAATCCACAAGCTAAAATCAAGTAGCAACCAGAGCTGCCGAAACTGAAGATCAAACGAGCGTCGAAGAGCTTAATTTGCACGTCAAGTACGCGAGCCAAGCCGTGGGTAGCCACTAGTATATACATTTAAATATATATGTTACAGTTTTTGTATTTATTTAAATTAAATCTCTTTTGAGGTACCGAACTAGATGGGATAATTAACGATGGAATGATCCTATGGACTGATGAAACTCCCTCAGAAATAATTTTTTGAACTGCTAAATTCAAGGAATTTTCTTTTAGAACCGTTTATATAACTAATTTTACAATTCTCAATTTATATCGACATCCATAAAATTACTTATTTTAATAACTAAGATTTATTTATTGACTTTTAATACCTGACTAAAAACCTTAACTTTTGCTGAAAATAATATAAATTTCAATTTATAAATTTCGATAAGTAATTCATTAAATTATCATTATTATTGTTATTTATAAAGATAATTCCAGTATTTATATTATTTTCTAATACGTATACTACAATTTCCTACATGCCAGTAGATTTATGTTCGCTGTTATTTTTTAACCTTTGCTCGTAAAGAAACACTTTTATGATCTTCTGGTTCCTAAAACTTCATTGCTTACCGCGAGTTGTGTTTTTAATATTTAAAACGAAAGGTAACAATTTATTTCTTGGACTCCAACGGTGCAGTCTATTACTAGTTTTTATTACATTAAATAAATAGAAAAATATATTTTTATTAAAAACTATTCTGTTCCTAACGTCATACATTAAAATAAGATAAAGCAATCGTTTTAATGTAACTTCATCATTTTTTAATGTACTCTTTTCCAGTTTCAATAAAATTATAAAATATAACTATGGTAATAACTAATTCAGTTTCGATCAAGATTAATTTTTAAATAAGTAGTATTTTATTTAACTGAAATTTAACTTCCTTTTTATGTAAATGACATGAATTAATGATGATGTAGTTAGACATTAAACATATAGTAGAGCCAAGGTAAGATATAATTAGACCTACGTATTAATTCAAAAACCGAGTATAGTTTCAACAATTATATCAATTTTCTCAATATGAAATACTCTACAAATTTTATCTTGAAACTAAATTTAGTTAAAATTTAAATTTTAATTAAAATTAAAGTAATTTTAAATTAATTTAAAAATTAATTATAAATTTTAAATTAATTTAATTAAAGTTAAAGTTAAAATTTTAATTTTATTAAAATTTAACAAAATGAACGTATTTTTACGTTTATTAAATTTTAATTCAGTATTTTGGATTTTATATTAATATTCTTAAAAATTACTGGAGATACATTTGTGGGACTTTTTTCAGTTTTTCATTTACGATTGCATGTAAAAAGAAACTAATATTGCCCAGTGATTTATGTCCGTAGAGTTTTAGTTTATCATTATCTGACTTCTTTTTTCATGATGGAGGACGTGGAATTTCTGAGAGATACTACTTACCACTATTAGTGATAGCGTCAGGCTTTCACTGACTAAAGATCCTCATTCTCAGAACACTGGGCCTGGATCCGTCTTAAAAGATATAACAAGCCTCCACAGTAGTCTTTCGACATCAGTGTGACACATAATCTACATCCAAGTGACTCGGTTTTTTATATTTTCAAGATCCTTGGAGACCTGAAGACGTCATCATCCTGCGACGTCATCATTCAGTGTCCTCACACTGAAGATCTTGAGCACCTCCAGTCTAGTCTTCCAGACTATCTGCTCATCCTACACCACTGCAACCTTTACTTTATTAAAAGTACTTATACTAATCTCACGTTATTCTTCTTTCATCTTCCTTTTAATAATCTTGCTGACCATTTGTCGATCACCTCTCGTTTATCTTTTCCCTCCAGCATCCTCTCAGCAATATTTCCTGATTGAGTAGCCCTAGTATCCGGGACATTCCAACCGTTGCTAATCCCATCGCGAACAACAAAATAGCGTTTGTTCTTCCGTGTCTACATCGGCACAATACTTGCATTTGTCCATTAATCTTCTCCTTCTTGAGTGGAGATAAGCACAAAAACAGCCATGTCCCTTAAAATATTCTGTTAATTCAAAATTGAGATCACCGTATTTCCTATTCAGCCAAGGCTTTACCTTGGGATCAACCTCCTCGTCCAACTTCCAGTCTCAGCCTTCCATCAGCTTTCATGCAACCGCCCTCTTCCTTGTTCATACCACAATGTCTCTCCATCCTCTCCAACTCCATTAGGTCTAATGATGGAATTCCGGCTATTACAAGCGCCTCCTTTTCCGGACATAGTTCTACATGCCGATCGTAGGAGAGCAAGGCATCGTTGCAGCCTATTAAGCCTTCCTCTTTGGCATTGTTGGATGCTAGAGCTCTTATCGATCAGAACTGACAAGTTCTTGCTGCGTACAGAACTACCGAGTTTGCAACTGAGGCAAGCATCTTTGTTCTGGAGAACCAAGCCCACCCACATTGAGCATTAATCGAGTTAATGCTAAAGTTGTATTTTCAGCCTTCTTTACAGTCTCCAATACTTACGTCAGAAATCAACGATTTCTGTCCACCCAGATCCTCAGATATTTGATACATGTAAATGGGTACACTTGCACGTTTCCAACCCTAAAAATAATAGCATTCAGTTTCCTTCTCCCAATCATAACCTCCGTTTCTTTTTCGGCAAGATGTCCCTCGTCCAGGAACCAACTCCTTATAATTTCCACAGTTGTATTGCCTCACTGAGCGACTTCCAACAACATGATACCATAACTACTCCTGCCAAGTCAACAAAAAAGCAGTAGTATGCGTATTATCCGGCAACTGCTGCCGCAGCATACCATCTTACACTATATTCATAAATGCAGCCGAGGTTAGAACCTGCGGAAGCCCGCACTCCATAGCGTATTCTACTATCAGCCCTTCCGCCTTACCAACCAACCACACTTTTCTGAAAAAGATATTGCTGGATTGTACGTCTGAGATAAGCATTGATACCTCTCCTTTTCACTTCACATAATACTACCAAGCAAAGTAGGCTGTTGAGCGCATTCTTGATAACCAATAAGAGAATAACAGGAATCTTTCTTGTATACTTCGACCCTGCTGCCGAAGTGTCCACTATACGCATCACTCTCTGGATCTCGTGTACAGTAGAACAGCTCGCAAGAAAATCCATTAGCCGTTTAATCTAGGCCTTCAGCCTTGAAGCCTTTCCACCAGAAAGCATCTGACCTGCAGACAGAAACCTAATCGAGATTTTTCACTAGCCATAACTCCAAAACAAAGCGTTTCCAGAGCTATGTTTATAATGAACTGATTCGTTTAATTTTAATAAGAGAAATACATCTATAAAAAGTGAGAAAAGCTTCCTGAAACACTTTATTCTTATACATAAAATAAAAATCGAAACATAAAATAAAATAAAATGATTTGTTCTTTTATAACCGGTTATTAACAGTATTCAGGTTTTCTTTATACAATCTTCCAAAATTTTTTTTTTCTTTGTTTGTTTATTGACTATTTAGGTTTACTTTAGAATTAAGTGACAGTTTCTTTTTTTCTATATATTGTATGATTTTCGGGCTATAATAAATTCTCCGGCCTTTCACTTCCAAAAAACTGAGTGTTCTGTTTATTAAGAACTTCTTGATATAGTGTGAATTTGAAGTCCTTTAAACCAACTTTAAAATGACAGCCGAAAATGTGAAACACTTTAAACCTAAAAAAGGGAATTTTTTCATTATATTTTTTAGTTCTGTTAATTTTATGTAAAAAAAATTGCATGGTTCCGTAATTTTATCAAGTAGTCAGTAAATCTCATAATTATTTTTTTATGTAAAGTTAACACTTAGTAGGACTATAAAAAATGTGTACGGGTGTAATATACGTATAAAAGCCGTTTAGGATAACTTAACCCGTAGCGATGTTTCTTTTTATGTTTGTACACCTGTCATAGTCCGCATACTTTCTCATTCATTATATTTATGGTTATTGTTTAAAATGAAATAATGGTAGGATGTAGCTTCAGTCTGACGTAATTAAAGATAGGACGAAAGAGATTTTAGAACATATTATAGCAGATTAATTTCTTCTTCATGAATCTGTTCGTAAAACATATGTATATTCCCAATTTATTAATAAAAATAGGTCCGTAAGTGGACATCATTATTGTCTTAAGAATATTCTTACAGAAGATTTTTTAATTTTTTTATAATAACTGTAAAAAAATTTATGTTATAATTGAATTAAATGTAACCCGCACTTTCTGACTCATTTATTTTATTAATTATTTGTAGGTTAATAATTTTAACGTTGATTGTTCAGTTTTTAAATGTTGTCTTTTGTAAAATGTAAATACATTTTGATTGGAAATGTAAATATTAATATTTGTTTAATATTAATATTACATTTGTTTAATATTGAAAATGTAAATGTTTTGAT
This sequence comes from Lycorma delicatula, assembly GCF_047948215.1. NCBI lineage: Eukaryota > Metazoa > Arthropoda > Insecta > Hemiptera > Fulgoridae > Lycorma > Lycorma delicatula. Next base: position 132,281,407 of record NC_134459.1, read on the forward strand.
TGAAATGTAAATACATGTTTGGTTTCTTTATTTTTATTTTTTTATTTTTTTGTGCGTAAATGTAATATTTAAGTGTATCCTGTTTTATATATATTACATCACTACCACGCAGAATGGGTTCATGTCTCTAGAATAGCCACAAGCAATATATAATTCATTTCCTACCTCTTTTTTAAATTTTATGAAAAAATGAAATGTTAATAACATATTTCTTTTAAAGCAAAAAAATTATTTAAAAAACTGGAATTAAATTTTATAAAAAAGTAACAAGCATAAACTAGATCTAAAGTACGTGGGTGTTTTGATCAAAACAACAATTTTAATAACAAAACTCCGTAGTTTATTCTTGAGTCATGCTAAATTTATACCGATGAGTTTAAAGTTTAATTATTCGTTTCAAAACAACCTTAAAAAATTATAGAATGATCTTATTTCCCATTCTTTTCTCGATTAAATTTAAAAGATAGACCTCATTAATGAAATTTGATTTCAAAAACTGAGGAAAACTAAAAAAAAGACAGATTTTTCTTTATTTTAGTTTGTTTCCACGTTCCAACTTGCAGCATCATAACGAACCACGCTTCTAACTTCTCACTCTCAAATTTTTTCGGCCTGTAATTGAGCGTAACGACTCAACCAATCTTCATCAAATTTTTAGATACACAACCTCTAATACGCTCTTCAGCATATCTAGATTTCTAGAAATGAAATTGATGTTTTAGTTTTGGAGGTTTATGAACCACAAAATTTTATTGTGGTCCTATATAAATATATATATTTAAAAAATATATAAAATTTATTAAAAATTAAAAAATGCAAATTTATTAATGTAAAAAATAATATAATTTATTTTTTACTTTTCATTGCATTTTTGTATTTGTTAATATATTATATTTTTTGTTTAAAATTCTTAATTTGATTTAATTCTTTTTTTGTATTTTTTAAAGGGTTTCTAATTTGTTTCCTTTTTTTATTAATGTTAATATTAATATTAATTAAATAATTTTTTTTTTTAATAATTTTATATATGTAATCAAATATATTTTTGTATTTTTTTTGTTGTTTTTTTGTATTTTTTTAAGACTAAAAAAAAGTAAAAATATTTATTTTTACACATGGAAGTTACATACGTCTACCAAATTTCAATCATTTTCATACGATAGTTCATGAGAAATGAAAATTTTCAATTAAATGCATGAATTTAGCGTAGGGGTCGCGCGTGGTGGCGTGGGGGTGGGTCATATCATATTCCAACACCGTAGTGCTGTATTATCATGGAAGTTGCATACGTGTACCAAATTTCATTGATTTTCATACGATAGATCAAAAGATATAGCAGTTGCAAGATTTGATTATTCCTAAAGCGAGTTAAATAAAAGCTTTTATAAATGCATTAAGTTCCTTCTCAAAAACATCAATGTATAAAAAAAACAGTAAAATATAAATAAAATTAAAAGATAAATAGAACCATTAATAACAAATAAAGAAGAAGAAGGCCATATAAAGTTTGTCGTCAAATAAAAGGAGGGACGTTGGACTAAACGCTATGTAAAGATTAACAAAAATTTAAAAGTACCAGTATAATGACTTTTGACAATGGATTGGTTGCAAAACGGTGTAACATATAATAAAGGAATGAAGCTAAGAAAGGTAAACATTACTCAACATAGAAATTACTTGGAGTAATCTGTAAACGAAAATTTTAATATTAATTGAAACATAACTAATTAAAAAAAAAGAGAATCTTTAATTTCATTTAACCGTTGGTGAGCGCTCAAATCGGCGTTTTTTTGTTTTGTAATACGATTAAAAAATATTTTTAAAAAGACCATTGTGAAATAGTTAACGTGAATCTAAACTAAGAAAAAGTGTGAAGTCAATGTGCTGAACGTTACTGCAGTTGATTTTACGACTCTTAGTATACGTAAATTTTACATTATGATATGAATGCAAAATTACCATAAAATTTATAAAAATATCTGCGACCTGAAGTTACAATGTATAGAACAATCTTTAATCTGAAGTCTTCTTGCCTGTATTTGAGGTGTTCCTTGTTAAAGGCAAAACTTGAAAGGAGCTTTGTGAATGGTATACTCCCTTGAGAATGACCAGATATAATGGGTTCTACCACCTCATTTATATTACACAATCCCCACATCCCTTCTTCTTCTTCTACTTTTCCTTTCTCCCTTCTTTACTGACGCCCTTGTTACTTAGTTGCCTGGAACAAGAAATATTTGTCACCGTATTTGTCAAACAATATCTCTTTTGTTGTAATATTGTTATATTTAAAATAGTTTATTCTTTGTTACTTAGTAAAAAAAAAAATTGTTTTTAAATCGTTGAGTTTTGTTGTAAAGTTTAATCCACAATGTTTCAATTGGTCTTCTCTATTATTTTTATTTTCATGTTTTTACAATTTATTCTTATAATTACTTTGTACAATTTAAAAATTATAAAAAGTTTGTTAATTTGTTAAAATTAATTTGAACGAGCTATATGGATTTTTTTTTTTTAAATTAACAAAATTTATTTAAAAATACTAATTAGTTCATTAATAAAATTTCATTTACAATTAATAATTATATTTAATAAATTGAATAATCTCATTAATTAAATTAAATTTTATAATTATAATTATTTAATAAAATTAATTTTTCTTTTAAACAAACTAAAAATAAATATGTATAACAAAAACTTTCTAACAGGCTGCATAATTAAATAAATGAATGAATCAATGATTACACTAGTTGCGTAATAACTTTACCGATGAGATTTGTAGCTTAATACAAATTCACTTAGTTTTATTCCCTATTTTTTTCTGCTAATCACTTTGCATTGTACCCTTTACTTACTTGTACTTACTTGTACCCCTATTAAGTTACATATACACATTTAAAAAAAATGAAAAGTACATAAAATTTGATTTCATTAATAATTTCTTATATTTTTAATATATATCTTTATATATATATTTCTTGTGTGCGTGTGTATGAAAGTGAACTCATCCTAAACGGCTGGACTGATTTTGATGAAATTTTGTTTGTGGGTTCAAGGGGATTCGATAATGATTTAGATTCACAATTTGGTCCACTGGAAAATGTTTTTTTAATTAATTTTTTATTTATAAGTAGTTGTTGATTTTGGAATGTTTAACATTGGATCCGGCACTGCATTACCATCGCAATATCGAATATTCAATAATATTCTATTTTAATTTTAGTTTGTCCCGACAGTTGGTGCTGCGATCAAATTGAGAAAAATATTTTGTAATTTTGTGTTATTATTGTGTTACAAAAAATCGCGAGAAAACAGTTTTTTAATAAATAAGAGGTTAATAAATCAGATGGAAATGTAAACAAAGGAAAGCCAATCAGATCAATGCAAGATGGCCGCTGTCAAACACAACGACCAATCACAAAGAGCCCGTATGGCAGTTGCCAATGTAAACAAAATCACAACTGATTAAGTAACAAGTAGGCAGCACTGCGATCGCGTTTAGAATTGTGCGCGTATTGAGAAATATTATATTATTATTTATTGAAATAACGTTTTAAAGTGTAATTAAAAAATATACATTGTGCAAATTTGTAAGGTACAGTATTGAAGTGAGTATTTTACATGATTTTTCATGAATTTTAATGATGTATACACGTGCATTCAATAACAATCAACTTAACCTACAAATTTAAATTGTCAGTTCTCATTTGATTCTATGCAACTTATGAAGTATTGAACGGCTCTTTGAAAATAAAAATTTAAGTTTGTAAAATAAATTATAACATTTATAAAATAGTTACTTATAATATAGTTTAAAGTATATTTAAAAAATTGAATTTATAATGTTTTAGCTGATTAATTTTATAAAAGGTTTTCTAAAATTATTTTTAATTTGCAATTATCTCAAATTTGGTAAAATAGATGTTTAAATAAAGAAAGAAAAATGATAAAAATTTCTACTAAAATTTTAACTACGTTGCTTTTTTACAGTGCTTTAATTTTTTTATTAATTGATTAATTAAGCTGTTACATGGTTATGAAACATCATATTATTAAATAAAAATAAAAAATATGTAGGAGGTACTTTTTTAGAATGATGTTAAGTGAAAATTAGTAGTAATGTGGATGAAAATTTATTAATTACACTAATTATTAATTTTACGACGTTTCGATTTTTTAATTCAATTTTCATCGGACATATTTAGTGAAAATAAATATTAACCATACTACACATAATTAATCAATAAACCTATTACAATAATACAACAATCACAAACTGATAATATCATACTAATAGTCATGTTAATGAAATTTAGAACACATTCCTGCTAATTGTAACTTAATTAAGTTACTTATATTTATGTGTGTGCATTTATTACAGAATAATGCCACGTCAGGACAACGTCTGTCGGGTTCGCTTGTATATATATATATTTTTTTATTTTTTTTATTGTTATTATTGATATATTTGAGTTTATCGTAAGGCCTTTTTTTACAATCAGAGGTTAATAATTATTAATAAATCAATATGTTTAAATAAAAAAAAAAAATCTAAAAAATGAAATGAAGACTGATTCGAACCGATGTGCCTTCCCCTTCTAAGATCCAAATATTTCATTAATTAAAATTTTATTTGGCTATAACTGCTGGAACCGATGAAAATAAGTACCACTTATGAGAAACGTTGAGAAGCTTTCAATGAAGGCTTATTGCTGCAGTTAAGAAAAAGTTCAAAATCCTAATTTTTTGGATTTTGGGCTTTTTTAGATATTTTTGGTATAGTCGATTGCAATCAAAAACGGAGGTGCACAACTAGATGTTACAACAGTCCTAAATCCAAAATTTCAACATCCTACGGCTAATCGTTTTTGAGTTATTCGAGATATATACGCACATACATACGTACGTAGAGACATCACCTCGAAACTAGTGAAAATGGATTCAGGGATGATGAAAATGGATGTTTCCGTTGAAATCTGAAAACCGAAATTTTTCGCGAACACAATACTTCCTTTACGTCGTACAAGGAAGTAAAAAAATTATACTATAGAAAAGTAGCTTTTTCAACTAATTGTTAAACTCGATTTTACGCCCTTGTGAACGTACCAAATGATCTAAAGGTACAAGCTGAAAACTGTCTAACATCCATTTGTTTTCATCGTCCTCATCCACTTTGACTGGTTTTCGAAAAGGGTTTTATCGTTGTCTTCCGTTACAAAGAAAGAATTGTTTTATTTTAATTCTCATTAAAGATTAAAACGTAAAAATGTACCGTTTTCTGAGACCACTTCTGATTCTGCTAATTTTTTTTTTTCATTTCATTCAAAACGCGATTATAAAAAATTTCTCCGAAGACAAATTAAATTTCTCTGAAGCTCATATTTCTCCTTAAAGTTTTTCGAATCCCATTAGTTTGTTTTACGTAAACAGTGTTTGATGTGTTATTTTCTTTTTTCTTTTTTAGAATTTTACTACACCTCCACTATTCATTATTTGATGATTTTTTTACTCAAGCAGATATACATCATATACATCATGTAACCCACAGAAAATGGAATCAACTTGGATTAGAACACTTAATTAAGGTAAAAATATTTTTTTTTTACAACACTTGAGATTTAGTAATTTTTTAAAATGAAACTTGAATATGAAATCTTCCCTTTTTTAGGTAACGATGTTTTTCTTTATTTTTTTACATTTTCGAAATTTTTTTAAAAATGTTTATTTATTTTTTCTATTAATTTTATATTAAGTTTAGTTTCAGCTTCCTCGATATGTTCAGAAAGTCCAATACCTCCAGCTTGATGACCGTGCCAGATGACTGCAGCTATTCAGTGGGTTAACAATAACCACCCCTTAATTCCATTTATTATATTTTCGAACGAAGCTACTTTTACTCATAATGGCATAAACAAAATACGGAATTCACATCGGTAGTCAGAAGAAAATTCGCATGCTGTAGACGAATCAAATTGCCAGTACAGAAACGATTTTCAGTGAACATTTGGTGTGTCATGATCGACAACTAATTAGTAAGCCCTTTCATAATAGAAAAATGTTATTATCTGTAATACTTAATGAATTTCTTACAGTGCTTAAAATTTTCTCATTGGCGAAACTAATTGAAATGTACTATAAACATGTTGGATCAGCAACACATTTTATGAATGAAGTAACACAGTTCTTAGATGGAACATTTATTGGTAAATGGATTGGATGTATAGCTCCAATAATTCGGCTATCTAAATCACTGCACTTTATTTCCTTAGATTACTGTTATGGGAATGAATGAAATGCGACGTGTACAAGTAAAAAGTAGTCATACGTGAAAAACTGATCGCTTTCATTCTGAATGCTGCTGGCCGTATCAAGGAAAGCGAAGTCATCCCTTGCCATAAGGGTTGGGTATATAAAAAATTGTTTGAGACAAAAGTTTTAGGTAATATTTAGCGGTCTAACGATCACTTTACACTGATTCGATACTGTGCCTATTAAGGGAGGTATGATTTTTTTGTCTTTTAAACCCCATTTTTTCTACCCCCTGGGCCAATGGTTGGTGATATCAAAAAAATTATTTAGATAAATTTTAGGCCCTTATCCAAAAAATAGTAGGAACTTCAAACGAATACGATGTTTTACTTAATAAGAAAGTTATAACGATATTTTGTTTTTTCGAAAAAGCCCCCCCCCCCCATTTCCACTCTCATGGTTCGATTTTCCTCATTAACAAACTCGACCAACATTTTGGGTCGTTATATTTTACGTATCAATTTGAAAATGAGTGATTGACGCAAATTACAGCAGTTATCGTGTCCACAAGAAAGTGAAATGTATATATAAACTTTTGTACTGACGGTGGTTTTGGGGTTTGGGGAATGTGAAACGTGAAGATATGTCGAAATTTTCCGGAAGTCGAATCATGGTACCCAATAAAATAGGTAGCTTTCTTATGAAATCTACCTAAAAACGTTACAAATTTGTAGATCGGCCATTCTTGGTGGCGAGTCCAAAAGATAATTTTTCTATCCATCCAATGATAGGTCGAAATACAACTGGTGTTTGTATCTAAATGCCCCAATTTTGTCCCAGCGTATTAGTAAAAAAGGCCAATATTTTTATCGTATATTTTTGGTAGCTTGTTTTGGTTTTCAGGAGAAATTTCTGTAAATTCAGTAAGCAAATAAAATATTTTCCGCTAATCAAAGCCCTGGAAAAGCTCTTCGTGATACAAACTTTATGTAATATTTTAATATAGTAATACATCATTTTACTTATATCTTTTTAATTAAAAAATACATAATTTTTTTCTATAGTACAGGTAAGAACAACTAATAATTCTGCTGAAATAATTAAGATATTTTTGATTTGAATTTTTATTTTACTATATATATATTTTTAATAATATTAGTTTTATAAAATAATTTTTAATTAAATTATTAGAAGTATTTATTAATATATAGTGTAATTCTTCTATTCGCTTGTCATTTTTATATTGTTATTATACAAGTTATGTATTCCTAAAATCACGTGTTGTGGCCATGTTTTGAATGAAGTCAACTTCACGGTCTGTAAAATTCAACCTCCCCCACTCAACCCTATGCCCCACCACAGACCACACAAGGTTGACTGCGTAGTGTAACTGTTTCGAAATGAAACAACTCGTGAAAAGAAAATGTCAGTTATTTTTGTTTGTTATTAAATACAACAATGTAGACCGATATTTGTTTAGTATTTTCTTTGATTATTTATATCCTGCTCAGATAATTATAACTGCGGCTGTTATCTTATGTTCTAATAAGAGTATCTTAACTGATTTTATAATCAGTTTCTTATGAACTATGAGATATGCGATTAATTGAAATGGTAACTGATAACTGTTAATGAAATTTTGTTTATTTATTGAAATACAATGTTAGAAATATTTTTGTTTTACTAGCGTTTTCAGAATGAAATAATATTTTTGCATTTAAAATTAAACCGAAGGAAAAAATGTTTCCTTCGACTATTAAAAAATAATTTTCCTTCGATTTGTATCTGGTTGTCTGTTTATCAAGTAAACTTTCTAAGAAATGTATAGCATTAATATTCTTAAATCAGATTGAAAATATACAGATATCTTAATATTTTTGCATGCAGTGCCACTTTTCTGTTTCCGATAAGTTATTACTTTTTTCTGTATTTACCCGAACAAGGCAAGGATTTATTTTTATAATTAGTTCTAATATAAATCCTGTATAACATCTAAAAACTTACGAAAGATTTTTTTATTTAACTGAACTTTAAACTTCGTATGATGAAGAGGGTTTTACGTTTCGTTAAGACGGTTTGATAAAAAAATTCGAAGGATGGAGAAAAAATTATACGTTTATATATTTATAATACGCTAAACCGATTTATGTTAATTGTGAGAAAGGAACCGGAAAACGTTTTTATTTGTTATTAAATTTAAAATTTTGATGTAGATACAATTTATAGCGTAAATTATCAAATAATAAAAAAGAAAAATTACTTTAAATTAAACGTTTCGCTTTTTGGTCTATGTGTAACAACATAAATTGCTTTGAGATAAAACTTTTTCGTTTTCATGAAATTAGTTATATATCAAAATGTTTTATAAAACTACCAAAATGTTTATTTTGGTGTATTTTTTGAATCGCTAACTCTGTAACTAAATTAATAAACAGACTTCTATTTAGTGATGTCTCTTTACAGATAGATGACGAAAAATTTGTTTTTGGTTAAATTCACATAAATTATTTGTTTAATATTCTCCTAAGCAAACCATATGTTTTAAGATCATGGATATGAAATACTCAAATATATATATCTTAAAGTTTTTTCTTTCCTTTTTCAGTTTAATACTATAGTTTGGTATATTCCATACAAATATTCTAAAGATGTTTAATATTTAGATCTATATTTGACACGGAATATTTATTTTTTATTTTTTATTTTTTTTTATATATATATATATATATATAAAAGCGGTTTATATAGATTATAGCATTTATATAGATTGATAATTTGACAGCATCTGTCAGCATCATCCTCATTCGTTCTTGATGCAGTTGAATATTATACGGAAAAAATTTATTCACTTTTAATGTAGTGAAAACAGAACAATAAGAAACCCCAGTTTCGCGGGATATTTTGGAATTGAGCTCTGAGGATTTCCTACTACACTTCCCAAGATTTCAACCAAAGTTAACTCATCTAGAACCTTTTGCCTTGCACGTTTCTTATTCATGACAGATCCCTTTTCTTGAACATTTTTTACGAGTTTTACAATGTCATAGTGTGAAACATTTTTACTTGGATGCCGTTCATTAAACGATTGGACAGTTCTTCTAGGATATTTATTTTGTTCTCCATATGTAAAAATTAGTTAATTTCTGTCTTTCAGATTGTAAGTCACGTTAGCGAGGCAAATTTACTAAAGACAAAAAAATGAAAGTCCAAATGGTAGAACAACACAAACCAAATGGCGATTTTAACTAAAGAACACAACAATTTAAATAAAACATGATGATGAAATAAATAAAATAAATACTTTTTGCTACTAGTTACATGCAATATGAAAGAAGACAATTTCACAAAATTTACCATAGAAACTAAGATCTCAATAATTGGCAGAAAATTGTAACCTGTTATAACAAGGTAATCAATTGTTTTAACATGTTGCCAACAAAGAAGTAGGTACCTTATGGTTTTTTCGTATGTTTAACTGATGTTATAATGTTATATTTACTGTTAATTTTTTCAGTGCTAAGAAACCTAAAACCCATATTTTTTAACGAGAACGGACGATTTCAGACCTAACGCTTTTGGTCAGTAACACTGTATTCCAACATAATCTAAAAACACCACGTTTTTAATCATAACATCAATACCAGTGAACCAATTTTTATTTTATTTGTACCAAATTACTTGTCACTCAAAGGGCCTTCCAATGAGATTCACAAGCTACATCGTCTCTTTTAAAAAAAAAATAAGTTTTCAACCCTTGAAAATTTAAAAAAAAACATTTAAAGGTGAAATTTTGTGCTGGTAATTTAAAAAATAATTTTCACAGTTTTAATCCAGAGATTATGATTATTTTATAGTTATTTGTGTCGTACTGAAATTTATAAAAGTACTACCCTAAATGGTTTTTCGCCCCTACCGAGCGAGGGGTGGGCGGATTTTAATCTTCTTTTCACCAAAATTTATTATTTTTTTCAGGTTTTCAATTAATCTAATTAAATGTTACCATTGCCATTTAAGATTTTTGAGTTCGGGGAAGGTGTTGCGGAGAGGGTGGGTTCCACCCCTTTGAAAATAATTTAAAAAAATTATGTACATGTCTGCAAACAAAAATACGATGAGACTGATAGCTGTTGAATAATAAATGTGGTAACTTTTCATATAATCACCTGATATATTAATAAATGGTTTATAAATATTGAAATTTTAATGCTTAAAAGTAGTACTGAAATGCGTTTTAATTATGAAATCTATAAGAATTTTTGCTGAAGACTTCTAAAACATGTAATAATTTTTTTGTATTTCATCTTATAGAAGAGCTATTTTTAGTTATTTAATTACTATTATAAAAAAAAAATTATATATATAATCTATGTGCACTGTGTGAAGGCTGCATATTCATAATATTAAAAAATAGAAAAGGACTGCCGATTTTTTCTTTTTTTTTATACTAAACAATTCTATTTTTGCTCTTATTGTCTTCAAACGTTCTTTATTTTGTATTACTTCATTCTAGCTTTCCTTAACAAACAAATTATCCCAAATCCAGATTTTGGTTAAATATAAAAGAATTATTTTGTTGTAGAATATTTTCTTTCAGGATGAAAGAAAATCATTTTAAATGGTGTGATTTAAAATAATATTTTTGTGCATCATTTATTAAATCGCTAGGTATCAGACCGAATAAAATCTCTTTTGTCTGTTCAATTAGATTTCCTTTAGAATGGGTTTTTGATAGGTAGCCATGGAGAAATAAGTCGGTGAAAACATTAATACAAGATGTGAAAATGTAAAACGAAGTAATATTATTTAAAAATAATAATAAAGTCCTTGAATAATATAATTTTCTTAAATTTTGGGTATTGTTGCTAAAATTATTTTTATGATGAGTAGCATAGGAAACAGGTTCTTCATAGTTAAACAGGGTAGGATACTCCAGCAATATTTTTACTATTTTAGGGACAAGTTTCAGTCCTTGGAAATCGAACTGGAATTGAGAAAATGTTTTTAAATTTAAAAAAACTTTTTAAGAGTATTTTTTTTTTTTTTTAATTTTGAATTAGATCATCGCTGCTTATTCGTTAAATTGTTCAAGCATACTCGCCTGGATCTATTCTGTTTTAAAAAATAATACCTGAAATTTACAAGGATGAAAGTATAAAAGAAAATTAAGTAATATTTTTATGCGTATTAATTTCATATATTTTCCTGTCACTGGTGATTTTATCTAAAACTGGAGGAACGATATTTTGAAATTTACTCATGCTAGTAATTTATTAGAAAAATTTCATTTTACGGAGTTATTGGTTAAAAAAAAATTTAAATGCTTTGTTTTTAACTGACTTCAAAAAGGTCTTACACCATATAGATCGGTTTTTTTTTCTGTTTTGGACTAACCAGCCTCAGTCTGAGCAGATTACCAATTATATTTGTGCTTACACCCTTTTGTTAGATTGTATTATAGATAAAAATAATACACTATTATTATATCATACACCCATCTCTTGTTTTTAAAGAAATGCTGGACCACATTGAAGACGATAGATTATTTATTTTGTACGAGTTTTATTTTAAAGTTAAAAAATACTAATTTTGAGTATTTTATTCGCTGTAGTTTAAATATAAAAATCTAACCGAGCAATAGAGTTTTTTTTATAAAAAAAAACTTTTGTTTTACACCTTTTTTCCAGTTTTTATCTCTCAAGGCGAATGGGTGGGATTTGACAGGATTACTTCGTCTCTATACCTTATCTTACGCCAACGTATTGCAGGATGTCAGCTGCCAGTAGCTCATGATGTGAATTTGCGTTTACTTATTCATTAACGTATTTCCTTGATGTTATTTAAGTTCAGCGATTCCAGTGTTATAATAAATTAATAAGTTCAGTAATAATGCATATAAGATGAAATTTCAAAAGAAATGAAAATTTAAAAATATATATGTATCGATATGTTTTCAGAGATGCTCTAATACTAGTGAATGTTATATCGCTCATTTGTTTTGAATTTAAAAATTTCATCTAAAATGAAATTGTGTTAAAAAAAAGTGAAACTTTGATGGCGGTATCATCGCAATTTTGAAAAGGAAAGGTTTTACGAAATATACGTACATCGTTCTATTCCTTGGAAGTAATATTATTAAAAATTTTCACACAGATCTGGTAATGCATTTGACTGTTATTCCATCGCTAAAAAAAGTGCTTAAAGGTAAAATTAAAACGGGATCTTCCTAATTTTGTTAAATAAACCTGATAAATAATAGGTTAATATATGTCATACTTATTTAAATATTTAGGTTTTATTTTATTTCTTAATAATTTAATAGACTATTATATTATGGCAAAGCTTTCAGCCATCCGAAAAGGAAACACATTTTACAGTAGTAAATCAACGCTTCCGGTACGACGCGTTAAAATTACATAAGTTATTGATAAACCTGAGACTATAATTTATGTACATTGTTATCATTAATATCATCCGTTAACTTCTTCCTTATTTCTTAACTGGTAGCGTGATTCTACACAGTTTTCTTTTGAAATATGAAATTTAACTCGCAAAATGATTTTATAATACGTAGAACATGTTTCTGTATAAAATCGTTTAAATTCTTATATTATTTAATTTTTTAAATGGATTAGAAATTTGTTACTTACAACTTATTTCCGCGTTTTATAATAAATGTTGTTTTTTATTGTGTTTTTTTTTATTAAATATTTATAAGCCCAATTATTAATTGTTTTTTTTTTTGCCTTACAAATCGTGTGTTTATAATTGGTTCCGATTAAGGAACCACAAGTAAATTGCATTAAAAATGCACGTGAAAGGGGTTTCTAGCAAACACCCAGAGTAAAGCGTGGGTATATATATATATATATATATATATATACACGAGAGATATCTCTTAAGTAAAGACTGCTGGGAAATATCTCTCCTTAAGGTTGGCGAACTCTTGTGTCGTTCATGGCCACACTTGTAATGTACACACTGGATTGTTGTCTGTATGTTGTCGCGTTGTAGTACCTTTGATTACATGTAACTTATTACGTTATAAAATGAATAGGAAAATTGATGCTGCTGCCGACTGTAGAATACATGGAGTCTTACGTTTTTTAAACCATCAAGAAGTTAAGCCGGCTGAAATTCATAGGCATTTGATTTCTGTGTACGGTGATAATGTAGTGAATGAAAGAAACGTCCGAAAATGGTTTGAAAGGATTAGAAATAACAAAATTAGCGTAGATGATGAAGAATGTGACCCTCGATAATCACATGGATGAAACACATCGATGATGAAATCAGAAAAGATCGTCGCTCAACGATTTCTGACCTGGCCCTTCTTTTTCCTGATGTTTCAAGAGTTGTTATTGGTTGCATTGTTCATGACCATTTAGACTTCAGAATGGTTTGTGCACGTTGGGTGCCCGTCTTAACGGAGTGTCACAAAAAATCGGAAGGGATCTGGCTTTAGAATTTTCGATGCACTATACAGAAAAAGGTGATGAGTTCCTTACTTCAGTTGTTACCAGCGATGAATCATGGATTTCGTATTACGCGCCAAAGAGAAAACGCCAGTCAAGTGAATGGCGTCATTCTCAACCACCAACCAGACCAACAAAGATCAAGCCACAGCCATTTAAACGCAAACTGATGGCCACAGTATTTTGGGATCGGATTGGCATACTGCTGATTTATTTCATACCAAGTGGAACGACTGTAAATGTAGAAGCCTCTACTGCGAAACTACGTAAGTTACGGCGCGCCATTCAAAATCGGTGACGTGGGCGGCTGACCGACGGCGTAATCCTGCTGCATGATAATCCACGTCCACATGTTGCGGGCCGATACGTGATTTACTGGTAACATTTGAATGGGAAATTTAAGATCATCAACCATATAGTCCGGACTTAACTCCTGAATATCATTTGTTTGGGAGTTGAATGAATTTTTGAGTTGTACGCAATTCGCGGGTGACGATAAACTTAAAAATGCTGTTAATCAGTGGCTAAATGGACTGGCGACAGAGGAATTCAACGAGGGTATATTGAAGCTGGTGTTTCGCTACGATAAATGTCTTAATTCATGTGGCGATTATATAGAGAAGTAGTACAAGGTATGTAGTTTAAGAAAATAAAAAATATTTATAAAGTTTTCAGAATAATTTTTTTTTTACAATGAAACTGTCTTTACTTTAGAGGCAACCTCTCATATATGTAAATAAGCTACATATACATAAAAAGTCTTTTGCTTTTCCAATTCATTCAAGATCTATTCTAATATTTCTGTTAACCTCAAATTTATCAGTATTCTGCAGTTAATACTAACTCCAAATTTTTTCTGTCCCTTTCACTTTCATAAGTACTTCCTCCAAGACTGTATTGAACAAAGCCAGAAATATAGGATCACTCTGTTTTACTTTTTTATTTTAACTCATTTGGCCCATGGATAATCGATGAATATTTTTTTAAATTTAATTGAGGTGTTTAATGGAAGCTTAATGCTCTGAGTAGCAATTAATGGTTTATTAGAAACCATCCATTTCCATCAATTGTTCACGAATTTGGATAAAAAATGCGTACCTAAGTGCATACTTTTGTCCAACTCCATTTGTAGGAAGAAGAATGTATTCCATAGAATATACAACGCATTAAAAACTTATAATTAAGTTTATAACGTGTAAGCTGAGCAAACTCATAAAAAGCTGCAAATTGATAATATATTTTAAGTTAATATTCAACATTTTTACATGTAAATAAACAGCTGAGCTACTAATTTTTTTTTAATAGATTGGGAAAAAATTACACCTCATAAACCTTTTAAAAAATGTTTGCTTAAAATATAAACTTAGGTAGTCATTTTATTTGTTAAGGTATCATCTCCAGTAGACTATACAGAAGACGAATGTATTAAAATTTCATGTAAAAACGTGAATAAAATAAAAAATGAAAAAATTTTCCCTTAGGAGAGCTAAGGATTTGCCTACTCAACAGTTCCTTGATGTTCCACTCTATGAATCCCTTGGGAATCAAGGAAATAAGTATTTACGAGTGATGGTGTACCCATTGATATTGCTGGGCCCATTCACCGATGGAGGAAATAAATACTTGCTAGTAGCCACGAGTTACTTCACTAAATGGCTGGAAGTCTAAGTTTCACTAAACAAAGAAGCATGATGGGTAGCAGACGTTCTAGTGAATGAATTCTTCTACCATTTTGGGGTACTGAGAAAAATACACAGTACTAAGGGCAGAACTTGGAATATTGTCATTTGCAAGATATCTTCAAACATTTTGGTGTATGAAAAGTGGGAACTATTTAGCTTCGTCTAGTCAGATAGCATGCTAAAATGCTACATCAAAACCACGTAAGAAGTCATCTCTTTTAATCAGCATAACCGGACAAGAAACTACCTCTCTTTCTAGTGACTTATGCAGCTGTGCATGAAACCATTGGCATTACATCTGCCGAAATGATCTTCAGAAGAGAGCAGATGCTACCATGTGATTTGCTCTTCAGTTCACTACCTGGAAAACAGCAATCTTCAATACAGTACAAAGCAGGATACATTAGTCACCTAACAGAGTCCATTATTATGCCTGACAACATTCGAAGATATCCAGTGACTGTATGAAAGCAAGATTTAATCTGCAGATGAATTCATTGGGGTTTCAAGAAGGAGATTGACCAATAGGGAAGGACTTTATACCATACTGAACAGAATCAACAATGTAGTCTACAGAATTCAGTGCATTCCAGGAATGAAGATCATAGTTCACCTGGACCACCTTAAGAGTAGTAAACTGTGTTACAAGAAAAATTTTTACATGCGCTATCTCTCAATATCTTTGTCGACTGTGAACAAATGACAATATTATTGATGTATGCATTAAGAACAACCATAACACTTCATTATGACGTCTATCTTTAAATCAACTATTATACTGATTTAGAACAATATCTTTTAATATTGATGACTTATTAATATTATTATTATAGTTAAGGTTGTAAATGTTGTTATACTTTGATTAATTAAAATATTAAATTATTTTTCATTAGAATATTGTGTATCATATGTTCAGTTAAATATAATGTAATGTATGTATTTATAAAATTTAGCTTCAAATATTTTTCATATAAAGAATTTAATCAATAATTATAATAAAAAATATACTCTATAATTAAATTATTGGTTTTGTAGAATAAAATTTTTTTTAATAATTCTGCAACAGCCAAATGATTGTTAGTTTAAAATTTTACTATTTAAGTAAAATTATATAATGGCAAGGTTAAATTATTGAATGAAGAGTTACAAATGAGTAATACTATTAAATATCCTTGTTACTTCTTTTAGCTCTGGATCAAAGTTTGAGTATTACTGCTGAATATTACATACTATATCTAATGTGTATGGCTGTATTTTTAATAATATAGGGTGAATATTTTGTCTACATAGTTACATGATATAAAAAAAAAATGGATGCTTCTAGTGATAATCAATGATCTATTTTTTAATAGTTTTCAGTTTTAGTTTCTCTTCTCAATTAAAAAGAACTAATAAAAACCAAAATTTACATTTAATGTATCTTTAAAACACTATTTTTGTTTAAAGCTAAGGTTTGATAGTATGGCTTAAATCTAATTATATGCCCAGTTATTACAGATAACCTTCTAGTTTTAAGTTACAAATAATGTAATAAATGTAGAGATTATTAAAGTTTAGAGCATTGATAAGCAAGAAGAACTTTTAATATGTATTTTTTTATTGCTTAATACGAGGAGTGATAAAAAAATACGGTGAATAATTTTTTATTAAAAAAAGTAATAATGTTACATAGAATTCGATTTAATATCCTTCAAAGTACTGTCCTTGGCTAGCAATCCACTTATCCCAACGTTGACTCCATGACTGGAGGCATTTCTGGAAGGCGTCTTTCGGAAGGGCTTTCAGCTGCTCGGTCGCGGCCCTCTCAATGTCACCAATGGTGTCAAAACGTTTTCCTTTAAGCACAGTTTTAATTTTTGGGAAGAGCCCAAGTGAGTAACTTACAGTCGATTTCTGGTAGTCGAATTTTAAACGGGTTTGTTGCTGCTTTACAGTACATTCGTATGTTTAACTCGAGCTGAAGTCATTGTATTTTATGCGAGCATGTTATGGCATCTTTCCATAAATTTTTACGGCACAGAAGTAATGTGGGGAGTAAAAACAAAAATTCTTTCAGTTTGCGACAAATTAAACACGATTGAAGAATTAGAAAACTGGCGATTTAATTCTGACGTGTGTATAACTCGTGAGCTTTCTACTTCTACTGTCTCAATGGTTTGGAAGAACAATGATAGGTTAAGGATAGATTTCGAAAAAATCAGTCACAGCTAAAGAAGATAAGACTATGTGAAAAGAATGATTCAGATGAAGCTCTTATTACGTGGTTTAAACTGAAGAAGAGTGAAAATGTTCCCATAAATAGATCCATTTTGAAAATTTAGGCAGAAAGATTTTCTGACCAGCTAGGGTACAAATGGTTTGTCGCGAGGGTTGGCTGAACAAATTTAACAATAGACATCAAATCGTTTTTTGCAGAAGTATTTTAAGTTAAAATTCGGAGTTTTATCAGCTAGTGAGTTATGATATGGAGCATTATCCTTTACTATCATTGACTGAGTAGGATGATCGGGAATTAATTTTTCAGATCTCCATTTCATATAATTTTTTCTTCACTAAATCATAAATGTTACTGACTATTTCACGAGTTTCATTATGAAGTTTTGTTTTACGGATTAATTACGGATTTAAATTTTGCCATAAAGCCAAAAACCAAAATACTCCTACTAATAATAATGAAGTACAAAACCAAGCATTTTTAAATAATACGCTGTACCATTTAAACCAGAAAAAAATTTCATAAAAAAACTATTGAACGTAAGAAAGAGTATGCAAGTATTCATTATGTGCGTTTGTAACAGCCGGAATACCCTTATAGGACACTAAAAATGAAACTAAATTCATTTATTAATAATTTATGAAACAAATGTGGTACTGCGTTTTCGTTTTCTTGTTCAGAATGATTCGAGGTTATTTGGTTCATAGTTCTTTATCTTGAAAAATAATTTTATTAGTGTTTAACATGATTGGAAAAATACATCTGGAGGGATGATATGCTTCGAGCTCGTTTTTAATGATAACGGGTGCCCGGGTGCTCACCAACCAAGTTAATTTAAACCCATATCTATTTCGGTTCAGCCTGGCAGCTGGTGAGCTGTTTGTCTGCGGGGAGGTCCAGTTAAATGAACACCTGATGTTTGTCTGCCCTGCTCTTGTTGAGGCCAAAGACCGGGCCACCCTGAAACTTAGAGGTCAAGGGGAAAATTAGCCACTCACAAACGGCGAGTCCATGAGGTGAGAGCCGCATTGTCGGACCGTGCAAGAGTTCCTTGATGCGGTTGCTATGTTCAACCGACATCAGTAGTTTACCTAAGGGAAAAGACTCTTATTCCACTGCTGTGTGAAGCTAACCTTGAGATATATATGGCTGACCACCAGCCAATTAAGGCTCAAGCGTTTTAATATGGTGGACAGGTACGTCCTGGCATTCAGAGACCTAGGCGTCGCAGCGAATTGCTGTCTAGACGAAGTAAATTTTAATTTATGGATGCCATATGTATTTTTAGTAGTTGACGGTGTGCGCCTACCCATTTTAGTAAATATATTTACTAAACGCGCATAGTCCGCTCGTTAAGAAAGCTCTAGGAGTTATTTAGGACACTTGTCGCTAAACTGTTTCGACGCTCAGTAGCCGTTTGTGGCACAGACATTCGGTTTTATGCTTTAGGGCGATCCGAGACCTGGGAGGGCAGCGTTTCGTTAATGATGAACTGAAGGAAGCGGTTCTTTAGTGGTTGAAGGAAATTGGACGAAATTTTCATGAGAGTGGAATTGGAAAACTTTTTCACAAAATATGAGAAGTAAGAAGGTATGAAATTATGTAGTTTTTTGTTCAATAAAAAAAAAATATAAATATGTATTTGTTTCATAGAGGGGGTGTAACTTACTTTCTGATCGTCCGATGTAAGTAAAAGAACAAATCCAGCACGAAGGGTTAATACACCGATAAAAAACAAGCACTGAATATGTTTTAATCAAATGTTTGCACAGGGAGTTAATAATAAATATATGAATTATTTTAAATAAAATAATTGTTTTCCCGGGTAACAGAACAATGTAAAATAATTTTACTAACTTCTGTTGCCGAGCAACAGAATTATATTAAATTAATTTTTTTTTATTTTGTTTATTATAATTATTTAACTGTTCATTTCATCAACTTTCAATAATACTTTATTCGAAACAAAAAAAAAGAAAAATGGCGCAATGCACTAATTTTATAAATTATTTAACAAACCGTATGAGGAGAATTTTTTGTGATAGCAAAACTAGATCAAATGAATATACAGAAACATGGCGAGAGGATAACAATGAAATATTTAACGCAATTGAAGAAATGTCTGATCAAAACACCGTTATAAAAAAGCTAAAAGTTGAATTACAGCGAACCCATGAGGCAAATAAAATATTAAAAAATGAATTATGCGAGACTAGTAAAAACTGCGTGCGACAACAAAATATAATTAAAGATATTACTAACGAACTAACAAATTGTTACAACAAATTAGCTGACGCAGAGGAATTAATTAACAGTTACGAAGCTGAAATCTCAGACTTATCGGAAGAGACTTTAGATGGTAGCTTATCAACACAGATTTCAGAAGAAAAAGGAATCGAGGCATTGTATTCCGTAAGAAGTTTCCAGTCATATCCCGAATTTACAGCCTCACTGCCATCATTTTATCAATTGCGGAAAGTCACGCCAAAGAGAACTGCTGTTTCATCACCATGTTTAAAAGCAACTGAAATCGCAAAATCTTCTCGATTATTATTGAGAATGAAAAGAAAGTTTATGAAGCTTCTCAAAAAGAGTCATTGAAATGAACAAGGCATTTCCCCTATTCATATCGGTCAGACCAATAAGGATGATGTCATAAAACTCTTCCCTTAATAATTTTAAATTAACAGTGAAATATTACAATTTGTTATAAAAAATTCACCGTAAAAGAACTTCAGTATTATTTGAAAAATTCTGTGGTATGAACATGTATATTATGTTTCTCGGATATAAAACTAAAATTGATCGTCAATGTTTTTCTGCAAAACGTTTGTATTTTTACTTGATTATATAAACTAAATTAATAATGAATTCTCTCTATAACTCTCTTCAGATCATATATAATTAAAATTATAATATTGCTTTATTCTACATCAGGTAATCGTTTTTTTGGAAGACTCTCTTCAGATCTTACATAATTAAAATTATATTGTCATTATTATACATCAAGAGATATTAAGTATTTACATTTATAATGAATACATATGTATGTCTGTTTTATCATTTCTTGATAGTTAATTAAATTGTCGTGTTTGATATTAATTGTAGTGTCTTTTTTTGAGTATTACTTTAAGATTCTAATCGCTAAAGGATGAATAGTTTTTAACATCTTTCATGATAATTATTTATTTACAATGTTACTTGTTACAAATAAAAAAAAAATATAGTGCCCCGTAAACAACCAAAATTTCTTTTATATTTACAAAAAAAAAATAAAAAAATAGCTTAAAAAATAACAAAAAAAAACTGTTTTTAGAAAGAAATTTTGTATATTCCTGACTGGTTAATCAAAACTAAATTTCTCCAATAAACACATCCTTCCCTTATTTCCCTTACCACAATGAACAAGGAGAAATACACTGTTAGGATCTCAAAATAAGTATGAACGTTTGGCGTTATAAATTAGTGCTGATGAAAAATAAAAAGATAAAAATCTAAGCTACTGTATCAAACTTCAATTCTGATTAATTTTAGCGTTTAATTTTTTGAAGTAAATTCTATGCAGTATTACTTCCCTGATAGTATGTGCAGGTGTTTCATGAAACAAGAGAAATATTAAAAAACAGGAATGCCAAAAAAACAATGACAATTTTATATATAATATTTGTTTACAGTTTATTTTTTTCCTGATTCATTAAATTTAAACACACACACATACACACATTTGTATAGCCCATGACAGTTACAGTAACGTAACAATTATAATGCAGGGTCATAATCTATATCGGTTCAGCCGTTGAGCTTTTACGGTGGAACAAACATACATCCTAAATGTATGTTTGTTTTAAAAAACTTTCTAAAATTTACACAGACAAAGTCTGTGATAGTAATAGAACAAAAAGAAGGAAATATTCGAAAAAGGAAAAAAGAATGTACAAAAAGCAAAAGCTGACCAAAAGATATGTGTTAGTGATATAATTTTGTGGAGGCAATATTTCAGTAAAACTGTGAGATAGATCCAGAAAACGAGGTGAAGTATGACATATTAACCATACAAACATTGTAAATAAGATAAACATGCCAATTGAATTATAATAAATGTAATGCCCCTTACTGTATATGAATGATTTAAAATTACAGGAGATTTCAGTAACAATAAATATTAAAAAAAAGCCAATGAAATTTATTTCAAATTATTTCAAACACAGATTATAACTATTATAGATCAGTCATAACACTTTGCAGAAATTAATACTAATATAATTTTAATATTAACTAATTTAATGTTAATATTAATTTCATTTTTAAATAATCTTGACACAAAACCTCTCAATCAGGTATGAATAAAAATCATTTAAAAAATATAATACTTAAAGTGCAGATATAGTATTTCAATTCAACTTTATAATTATCATAAATAAAATTCAGATTTTTTTACTTAGTAAATTGATATATTTATTAACAATTTTGGAAAAATTTGAAAACCCATTAACAGTGTATGTTAATGTTGATAACTCTTCATTAATAAAAAAATCTAAATAAAATCTTAAGTCAGGGACATATAAGAAGTAATAATGTAATCAACTAAACCTGAAACGTAAGCTGTTTTTATGTTTATCTATTTAAAAAAAATGTAAAGTAAATTGTTCTGTGACCAATAGCTGTGAATTGCTTAATATTTTACATCTATTGATGCTAATAATTACCAAAAAAAGTACAAAACTAAATGAAAAGTATAAAGTGAACAAATTAATACATTTTAACTCAAAAGTTTAAATGTTTCCCTAGAGCCAAACCTTAAAAACTACTTTTTAACTTCATGTTTTCCATATACAGACACCAGATCATTGATTAAATTTAAGTAATTTATTAATAATAACAAGTAATTAATAATAATTACTTATATTTCAGTGTCAACCAATAGAGTTCATTATATTTTCATTTGTGCTGCTAGTTGCTAATTCTGTTTAATTTAAATGACAAAAAATTTAATAAACTAAAGAATATCAAGTTTATTAATTATGATATGGTTTGCAGATCGAACTTTTCTTTCTTTTTCCTGTTTAGCCTCCGGTAACTACCGTTTAGATAATACTTCAGAGGATGAATAAGGATGATATGTATGAGTGTGAATGAAGTGTAGTCTTGTACATTCTCAGTTCGACCATACCTGAGATGTGTGGTGGTTAATTGAAACCAACCACCAAAGAACACCGGTATCCATGATCTAGTATTCAAGTCCGTGTAAAAATAGCTGGCTTTACTAGGACTTGAACGCTGGAACTCTCAACTTCCAAATCAGCTGATTTGGGAAGACGTGTTCACCACTAGACCAACCCGGTGGGTTTGCAGATCAAACTTATAAATTCTTTTTTAAATTTATATCCCCTTTATTATAATTTAAGATCCAAATAAAACTTCAACAATTCGTTCTTGAGTGGATGTGCAGAGAGATTGGTACAGCTCCATTTAAGCAATTTTTTTTATGTGATACAGGCTCAGCTTGTATGGTTATTAGTCCAAATAGAAACTTGTAGCATATGAAAAACGCCTTGCCGTACCTTGATTTAACTCATGACATCTAAGCAATTATCTTCAGATGAGGTTATATATCTTCTGACATTTAACTGGTTTCTTGATGGCTCTTTCTATGAACAGCCTCCCACTGAACATATCTCCTAGGCAAGTGATTGGTCTAACTTGTATAAGATTAATAATATGAAGGACAACAAAGTTTTTACTGCTATTTGATACCAGATATGATGTTTTCTTCAATTTCTAATTCATGAACTTTGCTTTCTATCTGAACCTTCAAAAAATTTGAAGTAATATCAAATCCCTTTCTTAGAGAATTGTCATCAGCTTGTTTTTTACAACTGCTCAAACAGCATCCATGGTACCTTTGCCATGTCCCAGCTTCAGAAAAATTCGATATCCATATGTTTTGATTTCTCAAAATACAAAGGAAAAAATTGTTTAAATAAACTTTTATTAAATTTCTATATTATGAGAAAAAATGAATACTCATAATATCTGAAAATTCTTGTAACATTGGATGTTAAATGTGCCCTAGTAGAGTGTGGCTGATGGTCTGTGTTGTTTGAAACTGTACAGAAACCTAATGATTCAATATCATTATTAACATCTTCTTTGAATTATATGAGACGCCTGTGTGCAATGAAAGCACCTAAGGATGATTGCATACATAATTTTCTGCAAAAATCTATTCGAATTATCAATCCATTTTTTCTTTTATTCCAGCTGGTATTTTATATTAAATAATACATGTTTCTGTATTTTCATTTATTTTTTATCTCAGTAGTTGTTCATGTTTATATTCAATTTTTGCTTCTGATATTTTCATGACTTTTCTACTTTCATTGTTGTTTGAAAATTCTTTTGTTAATTTTATCATTCTTAAAGATGAGATCAGATGAGAAAAAAGCAAACATATTGCATTTGTTTGCTTTTTATTTATGCACAAGTCTCTCTGTCTATTTTATCTGCACAAATCTCAATTCATTTTTTCCAGTGCACACCCTACTTAACAGTTACATCTTCAAAGAAATTTACTATTTCAGCATTCCATTTACTTGTGACACATTGGTCAATTTTTTTTTTTTTTTAGAATAATTAACAATATTACAGTTTAATATATTACAATTTAATATTTTCTTTAATTTGCATGACTCAGTCTTCTTAAAGTGTTTTTGGACAGAATAAGCTTTAAAAACAGTCTTATCTATTCTTAGGCAACAGCTTTTCTAGACCCACTAATATTTCAATATTTTTTTTTTTTTTTGATGACTGGGAAGACAATTTCTTACCCTTAATATTTATTCTTAAAATATATTCCATTCGGCACCCATATGTGTATTGTGCGATGTTTTAGTATGAGATACAGTGCTGGGATTTCATTGTTCTAAATACATATTCCCATATGCTACTAATTTGCCTGCCAACTTCAGTATCAGCCAATAGAGTTCATTATCTAATCATTACTGCTGCTAGTTGCTGGTTCTGTTTAATTCCAACGATTTTTTTTTTTCAATTTTCCGTAATCAATGTATTAAGATGTTCTCTATGTGTGAAGCCATCAATCTCCACAGCTAAACACTAGTTTTCAAGACAGTTATTTCAGTTTGCAGCGTTACTAGTAATATAAAATCCTTTTTTTATATATGAATTTTGCTTTTATAATTTTATTTTTATAGTATATATATATTTTATTTTAGGTTAATATAATATGATAAATTTTATGATATAGTTTTTTCCTTACTTGTTCATGTAAAAAGTTTTCTAAACAGAGAAAATATGGTATTATTCAATAAATTATTTTGAAAAACATAAAACTTAAGTGCTTTAAATATTTTCATAGAAACGCCATGTTCAGGCCATTAATTTAATGCAACAACGTTACAGAAAAATTAAAAAGTAGATTTGATATGATTTTTAGAAAAAAATGTAAAAAAACATCATTTGGGGGATTAAAAGAGGTGCATGAGATTAGTCTAAGAAAGAGTTAAGATTTTTTTTGTATGTTTCATCCTTTCTTCCTGAAAGTTTGATATAATCTTTTTGTTTAGTTATCTCAACAAGCTTTTGCATGATGCCAACATATTATTTTTCTTTCTGAACTTACTCACTTTTTTCAACTAATATAACTTTTAATTTTTGGCAGATGTTTACCCATTATGGCCTACTTTTGATTAGTTATAGATTAAAATGGAAATTCAGTTATAGTTCATTAACTGAAATTAGAAACAGGGCAATTTTAGGATAAGTGTTTTACATTATGTATGGTTAACAAATTTTCATGGTTAACTTTTTTCCCTAACTGAATAAAATTAGTAAGAAATATTTCTCTGACAAAAGTAATTGTCTTTTTAAGAATATTGTTGTTGTATTCATGTCTTCTTTCCTGTATTTATTATTTTTTCTTTTATTTACTATTAATAAATCACTTTTAAACTGTTACTTTTTTCTTTTTATATCTCAAGTAATTCAAGCGTTAGCGAATAATAGGATGCAATTTAAAATCATGTGTATGAAAATTATGATTACAAAAGGATGTTTTTCTGAAAGTTTTGATTTAAAATGAAATCGAATATGTTATACTTAAACTAAAATGCAGAGTAATTTAGTTATGTTCAATTAAGTTTTCCAGAATAATTTTTTTACATTTTGTTAATTTAAATATGTTTTATTTCTTTTTGATTTATACATATACAATATCTGCTGTTATGTAAGATCATTTTTTTCTAAATTCTTTTGTATCTATTATCTCTGTTGTATATATTATATTAATGTGTCATATTTTAAAATTATTTCACTGTATAAAATCTTTCAATTTTTAATTTATCATAGTTTTTTTAATGGGATAAGTTCTTTATTTGATTCAAAGAGATCTTCACATTTATTTTTTTTTATAGGTAAAACCACCTGGATAATATCATGCATTTGAATATATGGAAAGAGTGATATAATCGGATATTTTTCTAGCAGGTTATGATTATAAATGAAACTGATTTATGAGAACTTTGAGAACAGTTCATCATAGCAATACAATTTTCAAATGAAGGTTTTCAAAATAATTATTCATATTTCTTAAGTGGTAGAATAGGCCTAGAGTATTCTATTCCTGTCACAGAAGGCAACTGAAAGGAAAGACATATCCTGTAGGCTCAGGTAAGGTAGAATAGGCCTACAGTACAGTACAGTACAGGCTTTCATTACCTGCAATACCAGCATGTCCTGACTCCATACAAATACGCATCGCTGCTCTCGTTGATTTAGAACGTACAAAATGGACAGTATCTTTGCAATTAAGACATCCTTAATGTTCTTGTTCCGAATTGCAACAAGTGCACTTAGAGAATCGGAATATATCAGCACTCTCTCTTCGTAATAGTGTTCTGTGTACCGAAGAGCTTGCTTTATGGCAGATAGTTCTAGCCGTATAGACATCCAACACCATGTTCGGTTTTAGAACCGTCAGTATAAATTCTAATATATTCTTCGTAGCTACTGACGGTTGCTAAAAACTCCTGTTGGATGATCACTGCTGGCTTCTTTTTTATTTCTTCCTGAGAGAGATCCAACCTTGTATTTACCGCTGGCAAGAGCCGTGGCGGTATTTCTCTCGTAGAAATTGCTAATGTATCTGGAATAGCAATTTCGTGTTTTCTTCTTAATTCGTGGTACCTAATTCCGGCTGGTCTAAAATAGGTAGCACGATGTTCGCATACTGCAGCCATAGGATGATTGTTAAAAATTTTGTTATTTATATGGGCAGGAAAAGCCCATATGTTTGCTGCATATCTTAGCAAAAGGATCTCTCGTCTATAATGTAGTGGCATTATTCCGGCTTCGGACATTAGACGAGTCGCCGGACTTGTGCGGAAAACGCCTGTAGCATATCTTATTCCACTATTATGAATTACGTCTAACTTTCTTAAATGCGAATTCCTAGCAGATGAATATACAATACATCCGTAGTCTAGTTTCGATTGTACTAATGCCTTATATAGTCTCAATAATATTTCTTTAACTGAGCCCGAATTGATGTTCGATAAACATTTTATAATGTTTAAGGCTTTTTTGCACCTATCACTCAAGTCCTGTATATGTAATCTCCACGTAAGGGATTTATTCAGTACTAGTCCTAAAAATCTCACATTGCCCTTGTATTGTATTGGATTGGATTGTTGCCGATTGTCAAAATAGGACTTCGAGGAATTCTCTTCCTGTAGAAGTGTACACAAATAGTTTGAAAATCGCACATTGAAGGCGAGTAAATATATTAAAGAACGATTGATGCAATATAAGAGGTCTGTTTTCACAAGATCGAATGCCACTTTTCACTTAAATTCTCACCACGAAAGCGCCTATCTACTACAAAAAGCATACCAAAACACGACTCTGTTTTCTTCAATAATCGATTTCAATAAAATCGCCGTGAATGTGCGTAACTTATTCAAACACATTAAAGAAGATTGATCCAGTATACGAGTAAATTATTCATACATTAAAAAAGATTATGCCGAATTTTAAAGATAGGGCGTATCTCGAAAACGGTGCGGCCTAGCCTATTTTTAACGCGATTTCTGATAGTCTTACTTAAAGTATACTTTCCGGTTTTTTGAATCGATTGGCACTACTTTCATCTGGCCAAGTCCACCCTCGAGTTACGCCCTATGCCGAAGTAAGCATAAGGGGCAGGTATGCAACCCGCAACACAACAACTTTTTGTGTAAAATAAATTGTCTATTATTCAAATACCAGATACAAAACAAACATTGGGTGGTTCTTTAATAAAACACTCGTGGAATTTCGGTGAAAAAAATTTTGTAGATATTTATGAATCTTTAATGGATATGAAAGATGTGGTATTTAACGCTATAAGATTACAAGTTGAAAAATATAAAGGAGACAATATTAAATATTATTTAATCGTGGTTGTAGAGTTGGAAAAATGTGTGGGTGATGAATGCGATTTTTGTACAGTTAACTTGCACAGCAGCACTCGATTTGCTTTAAATGTATGTGAAAATCCAGCCGTTTTGAATGAACAGTATTTACAAGCCATGAAAAAATTAACGAATCTTTTGAAAGATTTATTCAAATAGGAAGTGGATGAGCTATGAATAAAATATTAAGCTTGGATTTCTCAATATCACAATTCGATCCACTTTATGGTGGTAATAGTACATATTTATGTACACCAAAAGCTCTATTAAAAAAACATGCTATAATAAATGTACAAAATGATGAAAAATGTTTTTTATAGTCTATTTTAGCAATCTATTTCCTAGCAATAATCACAAGTATCGTGTTTCATCCTATAAACAATTAGAAGATCGATTAAACATGAAAGGAATAGAATATCCTGTTTGTGTTCAAGACATTGATAAATTTGAAACGCAAAACCCAAATATTGGTGTAAATGTCTTGTGTTATGATATCGACGATGACGAAGAATCGTTTAATCCCAATGATGTATACACAAAACGTGTGAATAATAATCGAAAAAATGTCGTTTGGTTATTGTTATTAACCGATGTTAAATTAATTTGCTCCCATTATACTCTAATAAATATGACAAACGAATATAAAGGTATATGAAGGATGTTGAGTAGTAATAATAAATGTCGTAGAAAAGGTGAATATTGTCCCTATTGTTTGCATTGCTTTAAATCTTGGTCAAGTGAATGCGAAGCTAAAGTAAAGCTTGTAAAACATATTGAAGATTGTAAACAAGGAAAGGTTCAGAGAATTACAATGCCAAAGGAATGGATTGGTGTAGGAGAGAATCGTAACCCAGGAAATTTAGTATCGTTTAAAGACTATTCTTATACATTACCGGTGTCTTTTGTTATGTATGCAGATTTCGAATCGTTTATAATTCCAAACCATATTATATTGCAAACCCCGAACCGGGTACTAGTAATACTACAAAAACACATACACATAAATCATCTGAATATTGCTATGTAATTATCGACGAAAACCATCGTATTGCCGAAGCGAAATTATACAGAGCCACTACAGATGATAACAAGGTAGTTGAAAGGTTTTTCGTTGATTTATGTAATAAATGAGAATATTTCAAAAAGGAATTGTCAACTAATAAAGAGTGTATTATGAGTGAAACAGGTCAAGAAAAATTTGAAAATGATACAAAATGTATTATATGTGGAGATGAGATTATTATGAACCGTGTAAGACTCCATTCACATACAAGTAGTAAATTTGTTGGACCGGCCCATGAAAATTGCAATTTAAATTGTAAACACCAACATTTATTCCAGTTGTATTTCACAATTTACGCGGTTACGATTCACATCATATTGTATTGGCGCTGAATGAATTGAAAGATAAATTTGAAATTTCTTGTATTGCAAACAACAGTGAAAAACTTGAATCCATAACACTCAAGAATGAAATATCATACCGATTTATAGATTCGTACCAATTTCTCTATCTTATAGCTTAGATGAATTGGTGAAAAGTTTATTTGATCATTGTCATTTATATGGTATGAATAACAAGAGGTTTTTACAACAACATATCAATTATTTAAAAGAAATATACAAAGAAAAGAAAAAAGTGGAGATGTTTAATATGCTGATCTCTCAAAAAGGTGTTTATCCCTATACATATATTACATCGGCATCAGTTTTCATTGAAACGCAATTACCACCCATCGAAGCGTTTTATGATGATTTAAAGAGAGAAAACATCTCTGAATATGATTAATAGACATGCGCAAAACGTTTGGAAGAGTTTTAAAATTAAGACGCTTGGTCAATACCATGATTTCTATATGAAATTGGACGTTATGCTGTTGGCTGATGTATTTAAAAATTTTCGATTGTATTTGAAAATGGAATGTCCATTTTATATTGCATTCGTACCGGTAGATGAAAAAGAAATTACCAACTGGATAATAAAATTCACCGATGAAAACGATCAGTTGTTAAATTTACGCGGCAAACGGGTAAGCATGTCATTGGTATTGAGAGAATGTAAATAAGTTGTTGCAATTTAGATTTTTTTTTCTCTTTATTAGAAATGCCATATAAAAGTGATGACGATGATGATGTTAAATAAATATAAATTAACAGAGGAAAGTATTAAGAAATTAAAATCTCTAGGATTTGAAATTGTCGGTGGAAAATTAAAAAAGCACCAATAAGTTATTGAAATGAAAAATAATTTTTTCTTATATAGAGATAAATTATTTAAATGTTAAAAAAGTCGCTTCTACTGACGAATCGTTAACATATAAACAAATACATAAACACACCCCGTTTGAAAACAACTTTGAAACGGGTGACAAGATTATTATAATAAGAAATCAACCGGGCAAGGATACTGTTCCGGGCGACAGTTATCTACGTATTCGTGTAAAACCTGTTGGTGAAAACAATAAAAAATCAACAACATCAGAATTAGTTAATTTTGCCGGGGCCTTTCTATTCGATGAGATTGTTTACCAAATAAACGGGCAAGTGGTGGCCAGTACAAAAAACATAGGTGTGACCGCTATTATGAAAAATGTAATTTCAATAACAAACAATTCGATTCTTTTGTTGCGACAAGCCGGGTGGGTTACTGGTACAAATTTTGGTACAAATATAATAAATTTATAAATAGCTAAAATATTTTGCGAGTTATACAAAATTTTTATTTATTAAAAAAAAGAATATTGATGTTGAATGTTTAAATTATGCAATCTACTACTATTTATATCTAGTGAAGTATAAAAGATGGATAGATTGTGAAAGGGAAAGGCGTTGTACACTTTAGACATGTAAGATTTCCATAAGTATAGGTTGTCTTGTATAGTTAAGAAGTAACAAGGATAATAGAGCTTTACGCCCATCTCTTTAGTGGGCGTTAAGTCAACTTGCTTTGGTCAGTCAGTTGATATGGTCAGTCAACTTCCTATGTCTTTATTTACCTGCATTAGCACACTTCGTGTGCCCATGTTATTAATAAAATGCATTTGCACAATATTATTTAATATTCTACATACATTTTTTGATGTAGGTAATTTCCACAAATGTGAAAGTAACATTTTCCACACGGTAAACCAAAATTATTTTTAAAAGACAAGTGTATGAAATTATAAAAATACACTGTAACTAACAGATGGAAATAATTAACTGATAAATGCATTTAAGGAATTATTTATTCTAAAATTAGTAAAAATAAAAACATATAAAAAATTCAATGTAGAATAGTGAAATCAGATTTTTAATGGTAATTCCGTATCAGCTCTAAGAAAACTCGATTTTGATAACATTAGAAAGAGGAAATCTCAAAATACATTTTAAGACTAAAACCCAAAATTTTTTTGATAAAGATTTCACTTGTGGAAAGAAGTTCGTTCATTTACTGTGTTTTATATTCTGCATATTTTTTATTTAGAAATATTAAAAATTTTAATTTACGTTTTGTGTTAGAGCATGCGTTAGTAACAATGCTTAATCGGCTCTTAATTACACAGAATACTTATTGCTATTCTTAAAAAGCCTCTATACTTGTATCCGTATCATATAACCATATCACTTTCCTTTTTTTTTAAATTGTAATTTAGGTCGATGTATTAATATGATAGATAAATAAGTAATGTCATGAATTGATGAAACTGTTCGTATATAAATCATGATTTATATGGAAGTAACATGCAAATATTTCATCATCAAACTAGAATGACAGATCTCTACTATAGCTATCAAACGTTCTTATCAACTTCCACGTAAGAAATTTTTTCTTAAAATTAAATTCAAACAGGATATTATATATTGGTTTGTCCTCTTTTGCTGTTAAACAATGAAATTTCAGCGTCACTCTCGATAATTAAATTTCAAACAATCCCTGTTTTTACGTATTTTTTAAAACGATATTTCTGTAATGAACTAATTATGTGTGTAGCCCCCAAGCAATGCTGATCTATATCCCGTGCAATATATTTATAATGAGTAAAATGCTCCTTTATTCCAGTTTCAATATTTTATTTTATTTTTTGAATTG
Organism: Lycorma delicatula; assembly: GCF_047948215.1. Taxonomy (NCBI): domain Eukaryota; kingdom Metazoa; phylum Arthropoda; class Insecta; order Hemiptera; family Fulgoridae; genus Lycorma; species Lycorma delicatula. The sequence continues at coordinate 132,313,566 of NC_134459.1, forward strand.
TTATTTATTTTCTTTACAAATTACTTTTATAAACGTCCGTTATTTAGACGGGTTTAGATTTATCTTACAGTTTCCGAAGGATAAAGACCAAGTTACTAAATGTAGCCAGAGTAAAGTAAATTATAATTTTAAAAAGCCGATTTAATTTTCCCTTGCCGATATAGCAACTAGTAAATCGCTTGTGTTTCTTAAGTCCACAAAATTCTATTTTTATCCTGCTTTTTCCAATCCTTTTTCCCTAGTGTTCTGAAGTTATGTTACATTTGTTCAATTTTTGCCGATCTTTAGCTACACTATCAATCATCAATCTAGTACAACCATTTAACCTATATGAATCAATAATAAAATTTATTTCTCTGAAATAAGCCTCCAGATCAAGTGTGACGTGCTTCCTTCTATAAACCATCTTATTTGAACTTTTTTCTTTTTACAAAAGCTGCCTTTCTTTTTTATTCATTTTTTTAAATTCCGGAAAAATTTTAATATTTTTTTTCTAATACTGTTTATTATTTATTTTTTTAAGTTTATTTTTTACAAGTTAATTGTAAACTATTCTAATCTCGATTCCCATTGTGATTTGGCATTTTTTTAGCTTAGTTTATTCTTATAATTTATTTACAATTAAATTAAAACTTTTTTTGGGGACAGAATTAAATATCTACGACCTGTTCCCTGGAAACAATGAATAAATTAAATGTAAATAATTAATTTGAATGAGAGAAAACTCAATAGCAATTAAGTCCTCCACATTCCATTTTTTACTCTAGCTAGCGCACACTGTAACAGTTGTTGGATAATAATGAAATCAATTCTTTGCACTGTTTGAAAAATGCTATGCCTCACTGGGGCTCGAACCCAGAACTTCCGGATGAAAGATGAAAGAGACCCTATCACTCCGCCACGGAGATCGACAATAGAAATAATAATAAAAACATTAATTTTATAAGAATAAATCTACACATTCTTTAAATTACAAAATAATGTTTTATTTAACGTATTTAAGCAATCATATTTTATTTTTATTGTATTTTATTTAATTTTCCATTGCTAGTTAATTTTAATATATATCAAGTTAGTCGTAAATATTATTATTATTAATTGCACAAAAAATTTTTTTTAAACACAAATCTCTTGGAAAACATATTGTAAAAAAAAATTTTAACTTTTTGTACGTCATACAGAAAAGTGTCGTATGTATTACAAAATAATTTTGTGAGTTGAATTTCATTCTGGTTAATTTCAACTATATAGAGACATGAATTTTTTTTGCGAAAACGCCCAGATCAACCGACATCCGATTTATTCTGGTAAACCATAAAAATAAATATTCAATTTTATGTTGCTTTAGATAAAAAGAATGTTTGATAATATATCTGTCTATTTTTTTCGATTTGTATAAAAACTGACCTCATTTGCTTTACAAATTAATTTGCAAACCAAAATTGCTAAGATTTATTTCCTTTTCACTTTTATCCGTGGATTTTCATGTTTTTATTTACTTAATTTTTTAACTACAATTTTAATATGGTTGAAAGTATCAGAAACAGAAAAATATCTCCATGTATTTATTTCAACTAAACTTGGGGAAAATATTAAAACCCTCTACGAATCTAGATAGGGAAATCCATAAACTACGTTACTGAATTATAGTTAATTCATGTTTCATTCATTGTATATAATCTATTTTATCAGAATCAATATATTGGGTAACCAAAAAATTAAAAATCTCCATATTTTCTTGACTGGAAAGTTGACTTAAAAGTTTATATTTAAATTATTATTAGATCAGTTACTTTTAACTGAAAAACGTAATTTGCTAATGCTAAGTATTAAGCTATAGTGTTTACTCCAGAAAAAATTATTCAATTTTTTATTTTGTTTGTGTATTTTTGAGTGGCGATGTAATTTCGACATGACCGGATCAAAAAAAAATTATTGGAATTGCTTGTAATTCAAGCAATTTAAAAAATATAAGTATAAAGTTCTATATAATTAAATTGCTTATAAATTTAAAAAAATCAGTTTTCTTGAAATTTCGAATGAAATTTCTTGATTATCAGAATAATATTTATGTAAATATCATTACCCGGGAAATATGCACCTTAAATTATACATGAAAACAATGTAATTATTATTTTTTTTAGATTATGTACTTAAGTAAAAAACTTACAACCAGCTCACTGAAGAACTTCAACAAAATAAAAGAAGGGTAATGAAATTCGGTTTATTTGGTAATGTGCTAGGTGCGAATACACACACTTGCGCACACTGTTAGAATTGAGAATCTCCTTTTTTTAAATTAGTTAAAAAACACCTACAGACTAGAAATTAACCAGTGGGATCTACAGCAAAGGTGCTGATTGTTGGCTAGAACTTTGAGTAATAATTGCAGAAAATACATAACACGGATAATACATAATGTTGCAGATAATACATAATTTAACATAAAAATTCTTTAAAGGTTTATCCTACTTTAATGCGAATATACTAATGAACAGCGTTATTAACATGAATTATGAAATATGAAATGTGAATATAATTTTTTCATCCGATATTTGTAACTACAAATAATATATTTGTGTAAAGGAAAACTACGTAAGAAAAGCTATAAGGAAATTTTACATAAATAACAATATTGCGTGACTAGGTTTTTTTTTATTTTTTACATAGTATATGGCTATATAATTTTTGATGATAGTTTTTTTAATTCTACAGTACCCTTGTTTCATTTGTTCAAATGAAACAAATAAACACATTATTATTTTTTTTAATTTTATTTTTACTTTGTTGTCCGCAACAATATACTCGTACATTACATTCTACAGTTATACATTGTATTATAAACAATTATAGAATTAGCAAATTCATTTAATTATGATGCAGACTGTTAAATTAAATGATACGCTATGTCTTTGTTAGTAATAATTTTCCCAGAGTTTTTTTTATTAGCTTCAAGAGTAAAATTGTGTTACTTTATTATCTAAAAAGAAAAAACTTTCTCGGTTGGCATTTATAAACGAAATATATATCTCGTTAACTGTTAAAGTGGACCAACTAAAACATTATTTATCGTGTAAATTACTTTTGGAATTTCCTTACTATTTTGTGATATAAAGGTTAAAAGTAAAATCGCTAAATATTTTGTTCTTCGTTACTAAAGAGGTTAATAGCTTACTTTTAATGAAAAATTGTGTTTATCATGTTGCCATCATCTATAAACCTAACATTGGAATAATGAGTAATTTTTATAAATCATCGACAGTCGAAAGTACTTATAGTCTAAAGTAACTTCCCAGTTTTAGTTTCTCCTGGAATGTTTACGTACACATCGTTTCTGCCAGATTTTATTTCAGTTCTTAAAGATAACTCAGTCTTCAAATCTTGCCGCAAAATATTATCTCTTACTTTCTTCCATTTATAAATTAACTAGCAGCTTCGCCCGCGCTATGTGGGTACATGCTTTTTCCGTTGCGGTGAGGGGATATTTAACCGGTTCCCGCTAGCCAGGGAGCTATACCCCCTGGACACCTTGTGTTCATTAAACTCATGCTTGTGCGAATAATAATGTAATGTTATTGTAATTTCTGCATGACTAACAGTTTGGTTTCAAGAGGACCTGAAACTTTGATTTGTTTTTTAATCAAGTAACCGAAGACAGGTGTAGCTAGTCGCATCGCAAATACAGTAACAGTGGCAATAGCTGTGTTGGTTGAGCCGCTTCGTGTCTCATCGCATCCCCTTAAAAATACGAAATTTAAAAATACCGAAAATAGTTTTTAGATATTCTGAAGAGTATTTGCAAGCCCAAATTGAGTGAGAAACGGAAAGGGGGAAAAGGGTAAAAGGGAACGTTAAATTTTGCGAAGTTGCATAATGTTCTTTTTGTTAATGTTTTATCAAACTTTCAATTTTGTTCATTTAATCTATATGTATACTTAAATCTAGCAATAGCGAATCAATTGCTAATTTTGCGCCAATCACTTGCAAATTGTTCTTTAAAAATAACTCGTCCCAAAATCTCGGTCGAGTTCGGCCAAAATCGGACCATGGGAGTGGATTCTTTTTCGAAAAAACAAAATTTCGCTATAACTTTCTTATTAAGTAAAATATCGAATTGTTTGAAGTTCCTACTATTCTTTGGATAAGAGCCTAAAACTTATCTGAGTAAAGTTTTTTGATATCACCAACCATTGGCCCAGGGGGTGGAAAAAAGGGGGTTTCGAAGACAAAAAAAAAATCATACCTCCCTTAATAGGCACAGTATTGAATCTGTTTAAAATGGTCGTTAGTCCTGTAAGCATTACCTAAAAATGACCAATCCTTACGCCAAGGGATGATCAAAATATAGCTAGAATTGTAAGAATATGGGGCTTGTATGCTAATCATGTGAAACATTCTTTCACATGCAACCATTGTCATATTGAGTAAATTTGAAGTTTCTCTTAACTTTATTTAATCTTTTTTATTCTCTACTTTAAGGTATGCCTATTATTAAATAAATATTACGTTAGATTAAATATTACAAAATAATTTCTTAGAATAAGTTTAATTATACTATTAAATTATGGTATTACTGTTTTTTCCCTCCCCAATGACGTTAATAAATGGACACGGATAAGAAAACTGTATCTGTAACATTACTCTAACGATACAAAACATGAAGTACCCGCTCACAGTGCTTTTCTCCAACCATTGGTAAATAAATAATACATCGGATATAACTTTACGGTAAAGTTCGAGAAGAAATATTGACTATCAAATCATTTAGCCTAATAGGATTTATAGTCCGACTGAAAGAAAAATGATTCGGTTCAAAACGTATTCGGCAAATTCTTTTCTTTTTTATATTACTCGCTTATTATTTTATAATGTAATCCTGTTTTGCACATGAAAGTAATAATTATCAGGGACTTAATTGTCTAATGAAAACTGAATTACTTTTATATAGGCTTTTATAGGCTTTACATAATTATGTTCATTATTTAGTGATATATTATAAAAGAAAACAAAGATTTTTTTAGAATCCGTCCGGGACATTTATCGACCAGACATCCTTTATGTTTTTTTAGTCCTGAGAGTCTTCATTTGTTTATTACTTCTTCCTTGCTTGAAGTCTGTTATTATTACAGCTTTCTTTTTTTTTTATATTTTCCTTTTACTTTCCTCTCATAATCCTTCCCGATGCACGATATATTGCATATTATGTGACCTCAATACTTTATCGTCCTTATTATATTTATCTCTTATCTTCCTTCCATTGCTTCTTCTTACCACCATTCTTTCCATCCAATTCACTTCAATCTTATCTACAAAAATAAGTTTTTAATCTCTCCAAGTATGTCACTTCCTTGGTTATAATTCTTACTTGAAAAAAAAATTAAATGAACAACTTATATAAGTATCTGAAAACCTTTGTTATATGTAGTGCAGGTTTAATAAGCGAGTCTCATAACGTGTTATTTAATTGTGAAATAGAGTACACGTAGATATCTGAGATTTTCCAGAAAAGTATGGCTAAGAAGGTACAAAAAGAAGAAGTATGGCTAAGAAGGTAAAGTAAGGCTTAGAACCCATTAACTAATGTCGACTACGAAAGAAAAAAGAGGAACTGATACTGTTAAATTTTAACTGAAATCATCCTTTAATCTATTGAATTTAAACAAGGAAATACAATGAATCATTTAACATCTGTTGTTGGCTAAAAGAAAGATAAATTGAGTAAAGTTTGGACACCAACAAATATTAAGTCATTTGCAGATAAAGTTCCTTTTTTAAGCAAAAAAATTCAATGCATGATCAGATATGTTTGAGATAATAAGCTCTTAAATTTTTATCAAAGCTACATTTCTTTTCATGATTTTTATAACGGTCTTCTATTCCTGTATATTCTGTTGGTTCAAAATACTAAGCGTTATGATAGCATTAACAGGAAACCTATTATAAATTGCACTGAATAATTCAGAATTATTTATCTAAATGTCAGGAATTATTTTAATTTAACTAGATTTTTTATGCTATTCATTAGATTTAGTAAAACCATGATATGACTTTTTTCCTTTTCTACCTATTAATAAATCGACAATACACACTACTGTTCTTTATCATTCCCAGAATTATTCCTATAAAAATTAATAAAGTAGGATTTTTTCTCCTTTCTAATGTCATATATATATATAGATTTCTTCACCTAACATAATTTTTATGGTATTACTATAAAGTTGATTGTTTTATTTTATTTTTTTGATTACGGTAATCGTTTGGTTTATCTTTTAATCCTCCGTTAGTGCCCTACGGTGTCACAGACCGAGAGTGATTGAAATTTTTATTTTTATTTTACTCACTAGAGTGTGCTAGCTGTTCTCCCAGGTACTTTCCTATCCTATGTGTTCTTTCCCGTCCCAAATGCATTAGTTCTTGTGATTTCTTCTACTGCCAATAATAGACGTTTCGGTGCGTGAGACCGAGGTCATTAATTTTGTATACGGAGTGTGAGACTGACGTCACTAGTCTTATTTTGAAGACAACAAAAATACTTAAAAAATTAAAGGTAAATATCTTTTTTTATAATTTTTACCATTATTTTTTTTAAATGATTTTTTTCTTTTATTTTTACTTATATTTAATTTTTTTTAAAGAGGTGTCATTGAAAAAAAGATTTATATTTTTCTTTCTTTTCAGAAACATGGATTACAAGAGACAACAATCCCGTACCCGATCGGTACTTGAAGAATCTGATTCAGATGATGATAATATTTATGATGATGCTGCTGCTGACAGTGATGGAATAGATCTGTTGAACAACGTGAAGAAGATTCCGGAAGTAAACAGGAATTAGTTCCCGAAGACTATAACCGTTTGTCAGTGGTAAGATAATTTTATTCAGGTATTAGCTCTATTTTTTTATTTAGGTAAAGATACAAAAACAAAAAGGAGAAGACACTGCTCTCCAAAAAATATTTGGACGAGATAAAAAATTATACTTAACCATCTACCAAGTCCAAGATAACGTGTCCAAGGATTAACGGATCCATTGGACATTTGAATTTCTGCACTGATTGTAGTTCTCCACAAATTTTTCGTCTAGTTATGTCTCTATAGCGATTCCGATTTTTGATTCAGCGTCTTAGATTAGATGACAGAAATTTTGGGGATGCAAGAAAAATGTATGATAAACTAGCTCCCATTAGAGATTTATCTGGGAGCTTTGTGAAAAATTGTAAGGAAAATATAGTATTTCACAATATTGTACAGTCGATTAAATGCTTCTATGATTTAGAGGCCATTGTGGTTTTCACCATTATATAGCATGTAAACCAAAGAAGTGTGGATTAAAGGTTTTTGCTTTGTGTGACGCCAAAACGTTTTATACATCAAACTATGTAGTCAAACAGCCGGAAGGACCGTACAAAACAAGCAATAGTAACCGATTTATGGTTCTGTTAGAAATTTTACGACCGATAATTGGTTCACAAGTGTGAACCCACTGTGTTTTGTTAGTATAAGTTAGTGGGCACTTTGCGGAAGAACAAAAAAGAAATTCCTATGGAGTTCCTGCAAAAACGGGATAGAACCATACTATTTTCTACATTTGGTTTCACACAAGACTGTACATTGCTTTCGTATATACCGAAAAAAAATAAAAATGTGTTATTAATAAGTTCCATGCATGATAATGACCGCATGGATGATATTACAGATAAACCTGAGGTGATAACATATAATAAAACTAACATCGGTGTTGTCACGTTATGCTAGAAACACGTGCCAATGACAATTTTTTATGGTTTAATAATAGCTGGGATCAATAATCATTTCTGACTGCATTATCCATGAGGTTAATGAAAAAACATGCTGTCCACCCATATTCCAAGACTGTCAAGGGAACAAATTAAAATAAACAATGTCATAAATGTTTGGGCCTTGAACACATTAACATATTGCGCAAATAATGTTAATTTTCTAATTTGTTTTTAAATAATTTTAAAATTATTTTATTTAGTAAATTACATAATCTTTTTTTTACTAAGTTTGAATTATTTTTATTTTTTTCTATATTTAAAGATCGAGTTTTCCTGTTGTTTTTATGTTCATTTTTTAACTTTTTTAATGTAGCTTTTGAAAACAAAATCATACAAACATTATTCTTTATATTATAAAATTTCATAAAATATTTTCCAATTTATTTAGTCAGTTTTATCTTAATCAAATTATTGAATTAGTACAACCTTAATTCGTATTTCCTTAATTTTTGTATTTATTTTATTATTGGAGCAAATAATCCAATTATAAATTTAAAAACGTTAGTTTGACCAAAGGAACTATTAAAACTATCTGTTGGGCAATTTACTAACTCTATTCCATACCAAATAATTCTAATAAAATATTTAGAACAATTATTAATACATGTAATAAATTTACGTATATATTTGATACTAATAAAACCAGTGACATGCTGTTTGCACGCTATAAGCAGCAATTTAATTCATTTATAATAACATTGTTATAAAATAATTAACATTAGAATATTCAAGAAAATACGCCGTAATTTCCGTAAAAGGCAAAAACATTTTTTCCTGTAAACGTAACATGAGACCGCTACTCGTAGGAAGCATATAAGCTACTTCATACCGAGAAGTCTGATTACAAAGGCATAAACTTTATAGCCATCGATTTTCTAGCTACTTAATTCTTTATTTTATTAGTTCATGTTTCGCTTTAATTGGAAAGAACTATGGCACGCTTTTGGAATTTCCCCCCAAAATTTTTTTTTAACGATTTATACTTGTAATATTGTATAATAACATTATTAATTAAAAGCGCATGTATTTTAATGAATAGATAAAATTATTTTGGAGAAACGAGAGTATAATGAAAAATTCATTTATTATATCTATATAAATAAAAATATAAATGTTTGTTCAAAATCTTTATCCCCCAAAAGTTCTTCATCGATTGTTTTGACATTTGGACACAGTGTTGAATTTGAATACGCGCATGTTTTTATATACTTGCTATTTATATACCTAAGATATCACACGTGTGACAGGTAAAGACAGGTTTTTTTTTAAAAACAGCGCTATCTGTTGGACGTAAAAGCAACACACGCTATACTAAATATTTTACAATTCAATTTCAATATTTCCGATGTGTGTGTCCGCTATAAACTAAAACTACTGAACCAATTTACGCGCGGGGGAAAAAGGGAAATAGGGAAAAATTGAAAAAGGTAACAATGAAAGAAGGGGAAAATGGAAAAAATAAAAAAATGGGAAAAGAAAGGAAAGGGAAAAAAAGAAAAGGGAAAAGGGAGGAAAGAGGAAGGAGAAAGGGAAAGGTTAAATTTTGTGAAGTTCCGTAATAATAATTTTCTTAATGTTTTATCAAAGTTTAAATTGTGATCATTTAATCTATATATATATATATATATCAATCTAAATGTTTGTTTGAGTATATATATATATATATACTCAAATCTAGCAATAGCGTCGCATTGCCGGTCTGCTAATTTTAAATATAACATTTATTATAGTTACTTTAATAAACACAATATAATATTTATTTTGTACGATACTTATTTTTTTAACACTTAGTTTTAACTTAAGTTAAAAATAAGTTTTAATACTTTTATTTAAACGATAATTATACTATAGGATGAAACTTACTAATATGAAGTATCAAACTGAACAAATCTTTCTAATCCTTATCTCGGTGACGCTATAGAAAATCACATGAATAACAATCCAGCAAACTGTATTAGCCGTCATTAAAGATTGAATCATTGTTGTATATATTTAACGTAAATTAGACGAGGTTAGGGAGCAAAGCGAGCGTAGTTATGTTTGTTTTGGTTGTGTTGATACACGTACGATTCGTCATATATCGTTAAAAAATATATATAAAAGTTTTGGGGGGAAATTCCGAAAGAGTACCGTAAACTGATAATTTTATTAATGACTGAATCAATTTCTTAATTAAAAACAAAAGCTTTCCTCCAAATTAAAGAATTAATTATTCACTACAGTTTCTTAACCTACTACAGTTACTAAACGACAGTCGATTACAGCTTTTTCTATTTTCACCACTTCAGGACCTTCTATGTAACAATTCTACTCCAATTTAATACAGTGCCTTTTTCAATAACTTTTTCGTCACAAAAAAAAAAGGTTTTTTCTGACAGTGTAGGGTATTTGGCTGGGAAAATCACGTAAAATTCTTTCCGCCTAACCTCAGAAGCACAGGGAAAAACACTCTAACATATTTCTATTTCTTCCTATTCTGCACTCATTTTTTTTTAACTTTTCAAACACTTTTTGGATCCTTAATTTCTGTTACACTTATAACTTCCTTTTTATACTTTGTACTCTTTTTCTTTTCCCTCAACAACTAAATTAACTAACTCTGGATGCGTTAATTTTCTTTTCTTTTTAACCACATTACGGCATATCTTTCTCTTACCTCTTCCTTTTCTGCTAATTTCACACGCTTTTCTGCTACAGTTCACAGAAATATATATATTTTTTCTTAATATTTTATTAGCAGTTTTTTTCTGCGTGAAATCTGTCGTAATTTGGACAGATGTGTTATGGATTTTATAGAGAAATGGAAACGTACTACCTAGAAGGACCTCAGGTACTCTTTCGGTGAGGTTGTGTCTGTATTTGTGATTCATCAGTTGGTAGATCGTCTTTATTACCATCCGTATCTTCTTATCTTTGATTTTTTCCTCCGCGATAGTTTCCTCTGAATTCATCAAATCAGTCTATACAGTTCGTTTCTAATTATGGGCCAGACATCAATCACTTTGAGTTAGATGCCAGAGGTCGAATTCATATATCTAAATTTATAATGAGATCTAACACAGAATTGCTGCTCTGTATGATGCGTGTGTTACTTCCTATAAGTTACCGTATCCCATGTCTTTCCATAATCTAGTTTACTTACTTCAGCTTCCGTCTTCCTCTAGCATTCTTTTCTTCCAGGTTCCTTTTATACCTTGTGTATGCAATATATTCTTTTTTTATTGAAAATTTTAGGATGATATCCAATCTTCCCGATTTTCAGAAAATCATTTTAACTTCCTATATGTTACTATATCCCACATCTCGTAATCTGGTTTATTTACTTTAGCATCCGTCTTCCACTAGCATTCTTTCCTTCCCGTACAGCTTCTAATATCGTTTTAGTTACCCCGTCATATTTTAACAGATGATCAACTTGGCTCCTCTTTGTTTTCAGTTGATCAAGAGCCAAAGTTTTATCAGTCAACGTCAACCATCCTTAATGCCTATAATGAATACATCGGAGTAACCGAAGTATAAACAAATCCCTTTTTTTTATTTTTTAGATATTTATAAATCTGGTAAATTTAATGTTTAATTAATGAATTACATTACTGACTCATTTTACTTAGTTACAGTAACCTCATTATTAATTTTTCCTATCCGTTACATTGTTTAATTTTTCTTAATTTTTTCTGCGGTAGCACTACATCTCAAAAGCTTACTCCTCCACTCCAAGAGTCCATGTCTAGCTTCCGAACAAAACACAGTCTACACTAAAGTTTTTAACAGCGTCTCTGCTGACCATCATTATGTTTGTTTGAAGTAAATAGAATATCGATTTTTGTTAAACCCATGAAGCTTGGTTGATGCGAATCTCTGTTTCGTTTTTTATCGACCATCTGAGGCTACCTTACTGCTCAAATTTTGAGGTAGAGTCTCGACATTTCGTGCGGAGGTCCCGGGTTTCAATCCCAGTCAGGCATGATATCTTTTTATACGCTACCAGTTTTATCCGGGCTAATGACCATAGCTGCTGATGCTCGATCTTTCATTAAAGGAAAGAATTATTTAATCAATATATGTAATAAATTATAGTTTTGATATGTCTAAATGTATATAAAAATTTAAAATACAAAACTTAAAACGTAAAAATATATATGTATAATCATTAAATGTTCAGCTGATCAAATTTCAAAATATTATTCGAAAATTTCAACGTCCTGGCATTTATGTATGCGTAATTGCTTTTTACTGGCATTTAACAACCCAAGTTCTCGGCTACAATTACGTTAATTATCTTTTTAAATTAAAAAAGAAATAATAATTAATAGCGAGTAAAAGTAACTTATTTTATAGTAGTAATATAATTAAATACTACTTTAGCTTAAGAAAATGACATTATTAAATGCTTCTAATAAGTCAAGAAAATTGCCTATCCATTTACCATTAGCAATTGTATATAATTAAGGTATTTAACAAAATTCCATTGCTTAAAATGTATTGCAAATATGTGTATTTATTTATAAAACAAAGCCGCTTGTAAGCAGTATAATACAAAACCGTTTATACTTACGAAACCAGTCAAAGGCACTGTATGCTTTGAATCGCTTATTATTGTAAATTATTTAAAATAGCTTAAGTTTCTCCAATCCCTCTATGAATCATGAGATCTTGCCTATGGTGAGGAGGCTAGAGTGCTCAGATACAGAGTAGCTGGACCGAGGGTACAACTATATCGCAGAAGTGCCTGTTGAGAGCCAAACTAAGGAATGATTCCTGAAAGAGGGCATTCCAACCCCGTAGGGGAAAACACCCACCTTGTAACGTTACCGTTCGCCACACCTTCCCCTCCGTTCCGAGCCCTGAAGGGCTTTACCGGAGGTCGTCTTTAGACACTCTAACTAATTACATCTCACAGTCATCAGCCAGGTCTTGGTCGGGATGCCACCGATGTAAATGCCTCGGCAAACATTTGCATCAGTAAAATACACATCAAATTTCGTCTTCACGTAGGCCTCAAACGGACATCTTCACATCCAACCTAACATGATTCCCTCAAACTAACTAACCAAAAACGTGGAAGCGCGAACCCCGCGCCTAGTCCAGATTTGACAGCACCGTTTGTGACTGTGAATGCCTCAGAAAACGAACGAGTTTAAAGTAAAATAGTGCTACACTTATACCAATCAAAATTATGTCTTGCACAACATAGAAATTCAGACCTACACCTAAATATGTCGACCAATTTAGGCCACCTAACAAGGAGGACTTAACCTCATTCCGGTCCGCGCAGGAGCCGGGGACAAACGCCCGCACCACACCCAGTCCCATCATGGTGTCTAACTTGCATAACCAAGTCACCATCAGGACCGCCACCGGCGGAGGGAAGTCACGTCCCCGGTCGCACGGTTTACCATACCCCGGCGGCGCGGCCACCCCCACCAGCGGGAGCCCCAAATCGAATTACAAACAATTCCAATATAACCGTGGCACGATGCCAATGCGCCTACCTCCAACCAATCCTGTGCCTAACCCGGAACCCTAGCCACCCCGGATCCTACCTCTATTAAACTCCTTCTGCAGACCTACACACTGCAAGGGCGCGAAGAAAACCAGCCACTATAGACTACTCCTCGCGGATCATCCAGTTAATATGGAGATCCAGAAAGGAATGTATTCTCTCAAGTTTCCTAACAGCTCGTGAACGTTCGACCTCGTATCGGGGACAGACGTACAGGACGTGGTCCACTGTATCATCAGTCCCACAATCCGGGCATTGACTCGAATCCACCAAACGAAACCTAGCAAAACTCGCCCGAAAGGCACCATCCCCGAGAGAAACTGAGTGACATACCGATTGGAAGAGACCCCATCCCAATCGCACCTAAATCAGACACTACAGGAAATATAACATGCGTGTAGCGACCTGTGGGGGATTCGTCCCACCTGACCTGCCAAGATGCAAGGCCCCGGTCTTCAATATCGTGCTTTCGTTCTGACGTTAATAGGTGCTGCCTGTTGACATTTTGTGCCTATTTTGCTGCCTATTGACATGGCCGTTTGTCAAGACAAACGGCCATGTCAACATCACTCATTCAACTGAAAGCAATGGAAAACTACAGCTATTTTTTTTTTCAAAGAAAATGTAGCTCTCTGCATTTTCAAATAACAAATATGGAGGTGCCTTCCTTGGTAAAATATTCCGGAGCTAAACTAGTCCCCCGTTCGGATCTCCGGGTGAGGACTACTAAGGAAGGGTCAGCAGAAAATTAAAAATAACATTCTACGAGTCGGAGCGTGGAATTTTAGAAGTCTAAAAAAGGTTGATAGGATAGAAAATATAAAGAGGGAAATGGATAGGTTAAATATAGATGTAGTACGAAATAGCGAGGTTCGTTGGGAAGAGGAAAAGGGGTTTTTCCTCTTCCCACCAAATTTCGCTATTTATAAAACAAAGATAGGGAAAATTGGAGAGTTGCATCAAACCAGTCAAATGACTGAAGACAAAAAAAAATTTTTTCAAGAAAGCTAAAGTTGTAAATATCGCCGGAAGAAAAGCTGAAATGAAATAAATTATTGTAAATTAACAGAAAATTATAAAATATTAACTTACTGGATTACGTTTTAAAAACGGTTCATAAAATTAAAACAAAAGAAAAAAGTTATAACCATGCAACAGATTTTTTGTTTCCAAAGTTTATGATTTTTTTTTTTACGTGAAAGCAAAATACCTGTATTTCGTTGATTACACGTATTTTAATTATTTTAAAAGGGTGCATTTTATGGTGCAATAATAATAATAATAATAATAATTATGAAGAAATAATTACAGTCGTTTCCGTGCTTGTCGATATCCACGTAGTTAAGAAAAACAGGAGGTTGAAAGTAATACTAGAAAGGTCATATCAGATAAAGTGAGATCGAAGGGGATGCTAAGGCCCAACGGTAGCGAAACGCGTATTCATACAAAAACTGAAACACTACATACTGAATTACCTGGCGTTTGATGGAAGTCACTAGTTTGAAGGAACTTACTGTAGATAGATAGATAGATATACGTATTATCTCTTAAAACTGCATTTTTTTCTGATCACTACATCTTATATATCACTTTTATGTCTTAGAAACAAATGTTCAAAATTTTACATTGTATTTACTTCAATTGTTTTTATTTTTAATAAAATTCATATTGAAGTAAAAAAATCAATTAACTAGAAAGAGATCCAACTCGCTTCATAATTTTAAAATATGGTCCTTTTAAAATCTTTGTAATTATTTTCTTTTGCTATTCCCTGTTGAAAATTTTATATTCTTGTAACAATACTAATTATCACATGAATTTTGTAAAACTATTTTTATTTTTTTTCAGTAATGGAGTGGAAGATTCTGTTAATATTTCGTTACACAACCTAGATTTCACAGCATAACAATAAATTGGTTTTAGTGAACTAAAAAGTTTCCTTAGCCATTATTCTTGGGATATAGATAAACAAATAGAATAATACGACAGCAAATAAATATGTAAAAAGATTATCGTGATTAATATGATTTTAAAATACTTACTCCAGATTATACTGCACGAAAACATTTTTTCCTCTTTTAGTGCAAGTGTCATTATTATTGTTATTTAAATAAACCGGTTTACATACTTCTGTTTGGAATACTTATTGTTCATACTTTATTTTTTTTTTTTAAGGAAATGGAGTTATTTACTCCTTATCGTTAATGATATATAATTAATTTGCGATTTTATTTACGGCAAGAAAGAAAGTAAATATTCCGTGACCAATTCCACGTTCAAGATTCGTGACCAATAAAGTATAGACTAAATGGCACTCGCAATCCATGTCTGATAAGGACGTGATAAGAATATACAGTACTTATAGTAAGTATATTTACGCATTGCGCAGACTGTTACGCAAGGTCATATGACACGTACTGTATTGCACACAATTTGCTTGTACTTTTTTTTGCAATGAAATAACTATATTTATTCTTGTTTTAATATTTCATGTATATACAATGTTCATCTACAGAATATATATATATATTTTTTCTAAACTATGCAAATGGATGATGACAGATAAGACAAATGATGGCGGTATTCCGTGCTAGTTGATACAGAGTTAAAACCTGCAGATTAGTTCTATAAATACGTCCTGTTACATTTTTTCAACAGTTTACTGCTAGGTATTGTATGTAAATTATATGCCTACTTGCGTTATATAACTCGTATTTTGGGCTCTACCGCCATCAACGAAAAACGTAAAAGAGTATTGAATTCTTATTTCATAAATTCTGCTAGATTTATAGATGGATAAATCGGAATATTTATGGAAAATTGCGAGGTAATTGCTTATTTCAACAAAGGTAGACTCTTTGCAGAGGTTAGCATTTTTTTTTACCAGATTTTCTCTAAACTCTTCATATAAGTAAGTAACTTTATGTTTGCTACTGTATATTCATACAGTATAATAATCTATACAAACAAAATTAAGTTGTACTTTTGTAAGATAATCGTTTTTTTTTTCATATAATTATTAAATTAAGGACAATTACTTTCTACAATTACGATCACGGTAAAAATAGGAGTAAAGATATAAACATATATACTTGTACTTATTTTTTTTTTTCAATGTTCTGTTTTTGTATTTCTCTGTAGACGAATCCTGAAACGTCTTTCTTCTATTCATTTCTCTATAAAAACGTTCTCCATTCATTTTTTGTAATTCAGAACAGCTAACACTGTTTAAGGAACAGAACGGAAATGTAAAATATGATTGCTTGGCTACATGGATACTTAGTCTTTGGCAGGTGAGTGACCCATTAACATTAATAGACGAAAAGGATTCTATGTAGTTAGAGAAAGTCGCGCTGTTCTGCGTTCGCTAGGACACAAAAAATGTCTTTTCAGAACATGCATTACCTAGTTTCAGCGATTTCAATGGATCTGCAAAACTAATTTTCAATTAATGTACAAAACGTCCTTATTTGTGGTCGGTGAAATGTGCAACCCAAAATGCTTGCAAAAATGGAACGAAATATGGTGCTTTATTATTTATTACATATTATATTTTCCTGTCTTTTGTATGATGCGATGCTGTAAAACATCAGATATGACTGCGATGCTATAAAGCATCAGATATATCAAAGTTAGTTTCTCTGAGAGTAAAAGCAATTTCACATACTACAGTTATTTTCGCTAAGAGTAACGATGTTCAACAAAACATTCCCTTTTTCCTTTATTGATCATTTTTAGGACAGATTATCGCATAAAATTCGGTAGACTTGGCATTCTGATGTACCACAGTACATTCAACTCTGAGAAAAAGGGAAGTTGTAGATGCGTACGAAACCAACTGGGTTTTTTCTAGGTGAAAAACGCTTCAACGTTATCATCGCCCGGACACATGTTTGTAGTAATAAACAAACATATTTCACGTTTTATATCACAATTAAAATACTGAAATTTCATACTGCTATACGGCAATTGACATGATTGTCTGATACACACAAGAGTAATTTAAATAATTGAGTATAGATGGACGGCCCTAAAGAATCGTAAAACATACGATAACTTCGTATCATCATCCCCTAGAAAAAATAGTTCGAATGTTAGCTCCCAGCTTAAACTTACGACGTAATGCCGATTAACAGATAAAGAAAACGCATTTCGCGTGATGAGACTTCTTTTGGCATAAATTCAGTATTTTTGGAATCGTTGAAAACGAAATAAACTAGAATTTTAAATTTAATATAAGAATTATGACATTGATAGTGATGGATTTCTTTTTATCTCTTAACTTTTTATTCATATAAAGTATTATGGATTTAGCTTAGTGTTAATATAATAATTTTGATTTTGTGAATGATGGATTATATTGGTTTATATTAATTACATATTTATATTGATTTTGCTTTGTTAAGCATAGTTTGTAGACACTAAGGAGTAAGTATTAAAAAAAACTATAAATACTTTAAAATATACTAGATGACATTATTTCCGTCTGTGCTTATAAAAAAAATGTCGATTGTAATAATTACTTAGTACTGATATTGCTTAGTATTTTAGCTAATGATATTGAACATAAACAACCCTTAGGCCGGATAACTTATATATCCATTTTTAGAGAAATTCATTTGTATAAAAAAATAACCTTACAGTGATAGCGCCAACGTTTTTTTAAACTTCTATGTATTAAGTACCCGAAATACGATGTAGCGGGGAAAAATATTTGTTTTATTTTTTTATTGTACGTTTTATTACACATACGCGTACGCGCACTCACGGTATTTGCGTTTAATTACCACAAGCTTGATGCTTGTTCCATGGCAATATGAAGTGGAAATTTTGTAGCGAATAAAAATTTTACTACCATTAAAAGTATTAGCCCTATATTTTACGGTTCAAATACTTTCTGGTTGAATTATTATTATAATACAGTTGAGTAAGCAATTAGTGCCAGCGGGATGTTAGGAAAAACTTCATTAATGAGATATTTGGTTGGTAAGAGTTTATTTGCTTGTGACATTATTACTCTCGCCTATTATACATGAATATTACGAATTATACATGAGTTATTTTACATGAATTTCAATGAATTACGTAAACTTTGTAACCTGTTTAAAGAAAATAGCATGGCTCCAAAAGCTACATATCATCATCACTGAATGATGGATGATTATTATCTCGACTCGATTAAATAATGTTATAATAAAATATATTTTATAAAATTCGTAAAACTGAAGTTTTAGTCTACTAGTTTCAGAATAATAAATTATGTTACTAGCCTTAATATAAAAGTTTACTTTCTATCAGTGTCTTAACATGTTTGTTTAATAATAAAAATCTTGTTCTGTTATTTTACGTTTATTATTTTATTCACAGCCTTTTACATATTTCTTTCATCGAGAAATATTTCCTTTTTATATTTTTTATAGTTTTTCTTCTACCGCATATTTTCATTATTTTTGCTTTCATTAACAACTTAATGATTAAGTTGAAAAAATAACAAAAAATTCAGTGTATTTAATTAAGAATGGTTTTTATTCAAATTTTACATTCTATTTATTATAGAAAATTGTTCTATAGTAATTTTTTCAGTAATTCACCTATTATTATACACATATCAAAGAAATATTAAATGGATTCTGAAATACATTCAAAAACTACAAAATTTCCAAAAAAAATAAATAAAATTAAAAAAAATATCATATATATAAAACTAAAGGATCGTTTCATTTGTTAAACAATCATCGTCTGTAGACACTACTGAATTAGTATAAAAAAATTTTAAATATTTAAAAATAAAAGATAAAATAATAACGTAGGTAGTAGATAAAAAAATATTTGAATTGAGTATAATTCAAGACATTTCTATCTGTGCTTATAGAACAAAAATTAGAATAATCTCAGGAGTATTGTTTTAGACAGTCCAATTCAAAAAATGAAAAGTTAGCTTAAGGCTTTACTGAACCCTCGAATCATATAATTGCCCATTATGACATAATACACTTCCTTTATATAGGTAATTATTTATCTCAAAAAAAAAATAGCATTAAAAAATAAAAGAAATATAAGGGAAAGGGAAAAGAATATATAAAGGATAAGTGGAATATAAAGGATAAGTGTTCATTTAACATAAACTTTTACAAAAGGCTTTTTAATAAATTTTAAAAGGATGTTCGATTTTTGTCCCTTTTTTATTCAACAAAAAAGTTTCTCAATCATTATTAATAAAATTATTATTCACAAACAAATTCCTTTTTTTTACGTCGGCTTTTAAATCTGTTTCTAATAAATTGATTTTGTTACCATAATAATATAATTTTAGTATAATACTATAATAGTACCTTTTTTCTATGTACCGTTTTTTCTACAACTGTTTTCTGTTATCTTTATTTATTTATTTATATGTTTAGCTCGATGAATTTATTCATTAATTCACCACAGATACTTTGAAGTTGTTCGTGGGAATATGAAAATGGAATCTTATAGCGTATGAAAAATTTCATGTCTGACCGGGATTCGAACTCGAGACCCTCAGGAAAAGACACAAACAGTACCACTCCGCCACGAAGATCGGCTATTACAACGAATTATCTGCTTATAATTGTAACTGCTTTATAATTAAATAATTTTCCTTTATTCTAGTGTCAATATTTCCTTTTGATTACGCTCTTTTCCTATATGACATCTATTATCTTTCAATTAATAAAGCCCCGCTCCTTCAACCACTTTATTTTATCTTTAAAGTAGTGTAGGTGTAGCCAAGATAATGTTAAAGTGGTATTTAAATTTATTTTTCACTTTACTAATGTACGGAGTATGATGTGCGACTTTCTGTCTTCATCCAGCCTACTCTTTTATTTTGAAGTAAGTATATTTCGCTGTATTTGCTATTTTTTCCTGTCAATGGTTTTTCTATTAAAACTGTTAAACGATAATGTTGCAAAGGATGTAAAGTACAGTTTGTGATATTATTAATTAGAGTGTGCAATTTTGTTACAAATATAAAAAAAAAATTGTTATTATTTATGAACTAAATCATCCATCTTGCTAGTTTCATTTCATAGTTTACTTGGCATTTCTCCGGCCACCACCCCATTCGGTCGCCCTAAAGTATAAGACCGAAGTCTGTGCCACAAACAGCAACTCAGCCTCGGAACAGTTTAGCGACCAGTGTCCTAAATAGCTCCTAGAACATACCTAACAGAGTGAGCGGACTAAGCGCGGTGCTATACACCACCGTCTTACGTGTCCAAACCGCTCACTTGTTATATATTTACTAAAATGGGTAGGCGCACCCCGTCAACTACTAAAAATACATATAACATCCGTAAATTAAAATTTACTTTGTATAGACTACAATTCGCTATTACGCTTAGATCGCTGAATGCCGGCAAGTACCTGTCCACCATATTAAAGCGCTTGAAGCCCTAATTGGCTGGTGGTCAGCCATATATCTGAAGGTTAGCTTCCCACAGCAGTGCGTTAGGAGTCTTTCCCTTAAGTAACGTACTGATGTCGACTGACATCAGTAGCAACCGCATCAAGGAACTCCCACACGGTCCGATCACGCGGTTTCATTTCATAGGTAGAATTTATGTTATGTTAATTTTATTTTATTTAAGGAATTAAAAAACAACTATTGTAGTCAGATAACAACACGTAAGATAACGCACCGACTGATCATTTTCTTTTGTGTGTTACAATACATTGCCTGATACGAAACTTCTTATCATATTTTCTTATATCAACAAGTATATCATTTTATCAAAATAATGAAACATTCGTGAATGAAATAATTTTGTTAAGGGTTGTTAATTGGAAGACAGTTGGTTAAAAAAGCTTAAATTGGGAGAAAATGAAAAGATTATGTATTTTTTTAGGTAATTAATAGGTCATAAATTTATAATTTATACGTTCACACGGGCGTAAATTCAATTTATATTAGTAATCAAAGGAATGCTACTTTTCATAATTTTTCCCTAAGTTTTAACGAAAACCTATAATAGTGAAATGAAATTGAATATGTTAACCAAAATACCCCCTTCAATATACCCCTTTGATGTTTACAACCACCTTCCGATGAAGGGGGTTGTAAAATAACAGTATCCTGAATTTTTTATTGATATTAAGATTCAAACACTTTTTGCCAAACATAAAGCGTGCTAAGTATAAGTTCCGTAGACTGTTATTGAAGGTTAAATTGATGCTTGACCTGTAGCACCATTCACAATAGGCAGGTCTTGCCCATAAATTCCCTACTTTCCAACAATTTCTTTAACAGAAGATTATTGCTTCCTTGTACGTTTTATTAGAAATAAGATGGGTTTCGCCATTTTCAATTGCTGCAGTTAATTTTGTAACTAAATATTTAAAACGATAAAAATTAGTTTTTCTTACTTTTCGGTAAACTGTGTTTATAATTAAATAAGGGGAGCAATATAAGATAGAAACCGAAAGAAATTTGTTTTCTCGAAATATTAGATGCGATCGGCCGAATCGAGTTAGAGAGCAATTTGTGAGCACGAAGCGACCGACGCGGAGTAAAGCTAGAAGAAACGAGCGCTGGCAATTCGTATAGATGGAGGAGGTAGACCGACTGATCAATTGCTCTTCTCTACTCCCCACCCGCTCAGTCAGTAACTTTTATTCATCCAAACCTGAATCTCACGTTCTTCGTTGCTCTACACTCGTTAGTTAGTCTATCTCCAACCCTTCTTAACCTTAAAACGTTCCCACATTGAATTACATTTGATCTTTGACTGACAAGTAACAGAATCGTTCCCACGACAAAGTGAAACACTATCTGTTGCTGTTTAACTACTTTGATAAGTAAATTTTGATTTTTTTTAATATATAATTATTGCTGCTGTGTTTTCTGTACTTGATAAACAAACAAACCCTTATAGATATATTTGTACTGTATTCATTTTCTGCCACTGATTGATCGGTTCAAAAATTAACAAAAAATTATTTTCTCATAAACAGTATACCTATATTTTCACTTTATACATTATTTTTTTACATTTTTATATTTATTATTATTTTTTAATGTAATAATATTGTTCCTTATTTCTTATTAGTTTTATTTTAATAATATTGCTCTATAAAAAATAATTACCTCATATTTAATTTATACCGTATTATAAAAATAATTAATTGTGTAAACAAAGATAATTTATCATTTATTCCACTCGATGAAGTACATTTTATTTAACTGGATGTATATTTCATAGATCGTGGATACCGGTGTTCTTTGGTGGTTGGGTTTCAATTAACCACACATCTCAGAAATGGTCGAACTGAGACTGTACAAGACTTCACATGTTCACTTACACTCATATATATCATCCTCTGAAGTAATTCCAGACGGTAATTACCGGAGGCTAAGCAGGGAAAAAAGGAAGGATGTATATTTCATACTTTGAAAATTTAAGATTATTTATTGTTAGGAATAATGGTTTTATAATGTAAGGGTTGGGAGTTCGAATCCATCTAAAACCAGTTAAAAATTTGTTAACTTTTCATAAAATTTTTCCAAAATGTAAATTGCTGATACGCAAAATAAGGAAGCCAATTATATTAATTTGAAGAGACTGATAGAGAGATAAAATTACTCGAGATATATTTTCAAAGCAGTATCATAAAAAAATATATGGACGTGTAAATAACCATCCTCAAACCAAAAAATACGATGCCGTTTTTACCTCATCATCAAGTGATTTAGATTGAATTAAAAGAAAAGACCATTTAAAATAAACAAAAAAACAGAACCTGTATTGAAACAGAAACGTAAACTGAAACAAATTAAGATGGAATGTAAAGCCCTCCCTCATTGTTTAACGATGTGAAAATATAAATAATTAACTATCTAAACTAAAATGTCCATAACAGTCAAACAGCTTAAAAAAATTAAAAGTTTATCTTCTATAGTCCACATAACCACTGAACTATTCTATACTCTGCACTTGTCTATTCGGTACGCTAATTCATGTAATTAAAGAGATCGGATGTAAGTTATTTCTAATTACATGATACCTCTGTATAGCGTTGGTTACGAAACTAGATGCCTTCTATCGATTGCCTCCTTGTGGTAGCCTGTTCGGTTCAAGGTTACGGTACGAAAATGAATTAATCAAGGTAGTTGTCTAATCTGAGTATACTTTGTAATTCGTGCATTAAGCAGAATCGTAGATAAAAATCGTAGTTAAAAAACATTTTTAACTGTGTATTTTGCCTATAAACAGAGTGATTCACGAAGAATATAACAAACTTTTAGGATATGTTTTACTCGTGAAAATAAAGAAGAAATTTCATATAAACATGTGTTCGGATTCGCTTCGTTAGCGAATGCCGAATGGCGAAATATTTTGTCCTGATTTCTGCGCCTTCGGTAAAATTAATCATCCCGGTAGGTTTAATTTTACTGAATTTTATGGTATCCAATTTAGAGGTAAATTTAGTGTTTCATATGAAATTTAACCAGAAAAATTGAAAAAATTAGGTCGCGGAACTATATATTTTGTAGTTTTCGTGAAATCTGGAGTAAAAGACAAAAGACTGGGGTCGAAAAATACATATTTTAGGTTTAACCCAAAATAACTTTGTTAAATACATAAAAGTTTTTAGAAATGGTGTAGAGAATTTGATTTTGAGTAAAATGGTACGAGTAGTCTACAGAAAATTAATACAAACGTAAGAATTTCGAAGTTTATTAAAAAAAAAACATACCAAAGTGTAGCAGATTTTAACGAAGCATTAGACGAAAAAAATTTTCAGTATTAAATATCAAAAGAATTAAATATTTTACAAAAATAAACTAAGTTCCGAACGTTGTTTATTTGTAAAATAAACCGTATATTTGTTTGTATGAAATTTCATCTTTATTTCACCTTTAGAACATTTCCTAAACATTTATTACCTTCTTCAAATCACTGTATAATCTTAATATTAATTTATGGAATAGTTTTCCGAGAAAATACAGAAGTGTCAGAAAATTCATAAAAACTTTGATTTTTTCCTGGGCAAAAAATATTTTCACCTTATCATCACCCAGGCAGAATATATATTCCTTGTAGATAAAATTTTAACAATTGGCAATCAAAAATTAACTAAAAACTAAAAGCTACCAACGTAAAAATGCATCTTAAAACTAGAAAGCCTGTAATGTATGTTAAAAAGCAAAATAATATACAAGTAAAAACCACAGTGGATAAGACATTAAAAAAGTAACTTAAAAGAATAAAAGTTGCCATCCGGCATGCGCCAAACGGTATGCACAGTCGATCAAGGACCGTATAAATAATTAAATTCTTGTAACAAGATGCATGGCCTTTATAAATCCGGAGACAGTCGATAACATCATTGTATTGTTCCCCAACATATTTCGCAAGCCAGCCCCTAATTTAAACTTGCGACGATATACCGCATAACAGATACAATCCACAAGGACGTGGTGTACTGTTAGTTGGCAGTTGCAGCGAGCACAAAGGGGTGCATCTGTTTGCGTGATCAGATATCTATGAGTAAGTCTAGTGTGCCGTCCTTGTAAACGGCAAATAACTTCCTCTCGACGGCTGTTTCTACATCAGAAGCTACACGGTGACATAGTATGCTTAATTCAATGAAATTTATTGTTAATGGTAATATCCGTTTCACTTTGCCACTCATCGTGAACTATCCTCTTCAGGAAACAGACAAGATCGTTAGAAGCAACGCAGTTGGTATAATAGGCTGAAATCAACAATCTGAAGTGCAGATAGTTGTATAAGCCTTTTATAGGGTATTGAGAATTTAATCTTGCTAGAAAAATTTTAATACAATTTTTGCAGTTTCATAACTAGTACTTGAAAATACATTATCGCATCCTGAACTCAGCACTTAACGATTTGAAATTGTTGCAGTTTTTCTGTGTACAATAATTTCCCATTAATCGAAACAAATTATGTATATATTTTACTCTACAAAAAGTACTCCTGAAAAAATGTTATTACTCAGATGACTTTCTTCTGCAATAGTTAATAGTTAAATAGTTAATAGTAATTTATACTTACTTTAAATAGTAACTGGATAAATATTATTTTAACCTTCTTTAGGCGTCAAAGTCGTTACTATTTACTGTATTGAAATCTGTTAAACATAAAATATTTGTGTATAAAATAAGATTATGTATGGTTATGTTTATCTGTAATTTTTTATGTTTGTTTGTACGGTATATGATATTTTATTTTCTGTAGTGAAATTTTATTACTGGACGTATCATATATTACGGAATTTTTAGTTTAAAATATAAAATTTGTATATATGAAATATACAAATATATATTTGTATTAAATATACAAAAATATACTATTTTAAATATACATTTACATATATTTATTTATCTATCATTTATGGTACATAGATGTGCTACGTCCAAAATATTAGAACTAAACAATTCGAACAATTGTAATAGGTAAGTATATATAATATTTACATAAGTATAATCACAAATTTAAATATTGCTAAAAATTAACATACAGTTACTTTCAGCCATTCGACTTGGTGGAGTAGCACGATATACATTTTGTGGATCTTCCTTGTATGCTTGCTATGTGCAGTACTTAATTAGATGTTCAGCAGTTTGTTGTGGCTCACCGCACTCAAAACCGCCGTAGGTGACTTACTCATTTGTTCAAAAAATATATCTACCATGTCCAGTTCTTACGCGATTAAGTCTGCACCACAACCGTCTTGGTGTAGACTAAAGCCTGGCAGTTGCGCAAGACCGCCTCTATCCATTGGAAGCCGTCGTTTTCGTCCCGATCTGCCATTGTTGTTTGATAGTAAAATCCTCCTCTTTAAGCTTTTGAGTCTGTTTCTATACAGGTCTTCGAAACTTCAATCGCCGATTAATTAATCTACTGACGGCCATGTTGTTTAGTGCTGCTGCATTGGTAATCTTTTTCTAGAGTATTACGATTGTATTCTTTCTTTCTTTCTTTTTCCTGTTTAGCCTCCGGTAATTACCTTTCAGATAATGCTTCAGAGGATGAATGAGGATGATATATTTATGAGTGTAAATGAAGTTTTTTTCTTGTAAAGTCTCAGTTCGACCATTCCTGAGATGTGTGGTTAATTAAAACCCAACCACCAAAGAACACCGGTATCCACGATCTAATATTCAAATCTGTACAAAAATAACTGACTTTACTAGGACTTGAACGCTGGAACTTTCGACTTCCAAATCAGCTGATTTGAGAAGACGCGTTCACCACTACACCAAGCCGGTGGGGTTACGATTGTATTCTAGCGCCTGAGATGTAGTGAGGCCAACAATTGTCTCATGATTTTATTTAACTAAATATCCAGATTACCAGTATGGCAGCTTTTCAATCAAACAGGTGTAAAGTACACAGTTACAGAATAGGTCAAGGCTAATGCTGATGTTCGATTTGCACTTGCATCCGTTCCTCGGGTGCTTCCAGCCAGCTTATGAATTATGTTATCTCGAGTTCTCAAATTTGCAGCAATAATTACATACGTTGATTGTAAGTCAGGGTTCTGTCAAGCGTTATGCCGAGGTACTTCGTATGATGATTTGTATATTTCAGATATATATGTTTAGTGCCGTAGTATATGCAAGTATATGCAACCGTAGTAGTAATAGTTGAAGATGACGAGTCACCTTCGAAAAAAAAATAGTCTTTCTCAAGAATATCAGGCTTCAATGAACAAAAATAAACTTTATCCTCCTCTCTGTACTGCAAGTTATATTTGCCTTGCAAGTGATACCTTCATTCTATTCACAATAGGAACTCCGTAAAATAAACGTCATTATTCGCGGAAAAGGAAATTTGAAGTACCTCAAATGTCATGCATCTCAGATACTTGAACAAATAAACCTGAAAAAATGACCAGCATAAATTACCTGAACAAATAACATAAAAATAAATTTATATATATATGTTACATAGAATCATGGCAAGCCCACCGAAATGCACTATTCCCCTGCTAACTGATGTCGGTGAATATAATTAATTCATTGTTTCCTGCAGAAGGTACCGCTAATCAGAATTGTCTTCTCTGAAAGTAATTATGTTCATTAAACAGCCCATGATATATATTTTAAAGGTGCCATTTAAGTTAAGTTGAATTTTACATCGATTTCTATGGGTTTACATATTATACGCTATAGAATATTCGGCTCGATGAAGAAATAACACGAAACCATTTCATTCATCTTTTCCTTATTAACACAATCATGGTATGTTTTTTATTCCCAAGAATTGACTATAATGTTTTTTAGAGAATCTTTCTCTAGTGTTAGGTCGCCTACAACTATTACGGATATTTCATCTGAAAGGTATATCGTTTCGTTCTATTCAATCCTTCAACTGACACTTTAACTCTCTTCACCTAAGGGACTTCCGGGCCCTCTGTGGCATGAGTGATAGCGTCTCGGCCTTTCATCTGGAGGTCCCGGGTTCGAATCCCGGTCAGACATGCCATTTTCACACGCTAAAAAAATTGTCATTCATCTCATCCTCTGAAGCAATACCTAACGGTGGTCCCGGAGGTTAAAAAAGAAAAAACCTAACGGACTGGATGAGTTATTGAATAATTAAATAAAGTTGGTTTATGATTTTTTTTAAATGAATGCAATGTATAATTTTTTTAATATGTTTTGAGTTTGTAAGATAACTAAAATGTAAAATCGTATATTGCTATATTACATCAGTTTTTCTTATGACAGTATTTTGTTTTCTCATACTTTAAAGATTATTATCGTTTTATTTTTAAATCTGAAAATTTACAGTTAGAAAAACATTTCATTTGCAGTTGCAGTCTTTTTCATAATTTCACCAAAAACAACTGCACAAGGGTTGTCTGATTTAAAAAAACCAGTTGTTCCAGCCAAAAATCTGTTATTCAACGTGCTTGAAGCAAACAATTTATTTGCTTTAGTAATAAGGAAATTAATAGTATAATACAACACAGAATATTATTATACATTCCATTCATCTTGATGAATAACCAAAAAGTTTCCTTCCGTCTTATTTCTTGCATTTTTAATTTTAGGGGCTCCTCTCCCTATGCTCGTTACAGCAATTAAGTTAATGAAGTTAATTAAGTTAATTGGGTATCACGTGGTGATACCCAATTTGTAATCAAAATAATACTGTCGCAATCGTGCCAACATATCTTTGTTACTAGGCGTGTGGAATTTAATAAAAAAGTTTAAATATTGACAATACTATAAATCTTTAACATCGTTAAGAATACAGTGGTACCCACTTATCTTCATCGATAAACAGCGTAATTTTATTCCGGTAATACAACATCTGTAAAATACTATTTAATTAAATGCTATTTAATTCAAGTTATTATGTTTTGCATATCCCTGTAAGTACCTGGTTTTAATAATAATAATAATCTAATGAACAAAAGTGTTAATAAAAAAAGAATTAAGTAAAAAAAAATGTTATAAAAGCATTTAAGACCTCAAACACAATTATAATAAAATAACATTTTTCAAACAATGCCTCAACTGTATCCCCAAGCCATGATGATTGCACGCTTAGATTACGTGCGCCTAGATTGCATCATAATAATAATAATTGTTATAAAAATCAGTGCAACAACAACGTCATATGAAAAATGATAAAGATGTACAATAATAAAAATATATAGGTACGCAATTCCTGAAAAATGTCACGTATTAAAATTTGTCATTATTATAGATATAAATTGTCTTATTAAAAATTTTTTGTATATCTTAAAAAAGATTTTATGATTTCATGTACAAATGGAACATTTAACAAAATTATGCTCCTCTTCTGCAGTGATCAGTATGTCCAGTAAGCTGAAATAAATACTTTTTTTAGTGAATATTCTTTCTTTTGTTGCCTGTGGAGAAATTAAAATTTGTTAATTTTATTAATACCTTTTATTAGTAATAAAGCCTGAAAAAATATTTATAGTAAATTCTTTTAAAAAACAGACTTAAAAGAAATACCTACAAACATGTTTTTAATTTATTGATCCCAAAAATATCGTCAAATGTTTCTTTGTTCAAAATGAAATTATTTGTAATTTTTAAAATATCCTCTGTATTTCTATTCAATTTGTCGGGTAAGTAAAAATTTATAACACGATACTTCCATAAGTGCAGTAGATTCATGAAAATTTCATCACGACTTAAAAAAAAAATTTTTTAAATAAGTAGTTATATTAATATTTTAGTTAAAGATTTATAGCATGATATAAATGATGATTTTGAAGATACTGAACAATTTTCATTAACATATATTATTCCTCATCTCCTTTAGAAAATTTCCTAAAGTTTAGTTTTAGGCAAGAATGCATATTTTCATGTTTTTTTAAGCCCAAATACATGTATTTTACAGTAATTCCTTATAATTATTTAATTTATCAGTTAAAATAACATTTTTACTCCTACGTATGAAACATATGTACATCCCCTGAAACACGTGAGTGTGTGAGAAAATGCGCGCCTATAATGCAATATATTTATTATAAGGAATTAACGAAATATTTTTAACTATTCAATACATGATATTCGAACCGGTATAGGTATTTTTTTTATTATTTTATAAAAGTGTTAGATTCTATTTATTTTATTTTATAAAATACATGGTATTATTTTCATGTCGCTATTTTCTAACGAATACGAATATAATCAGAAAAGTAAGTTCAATGTAAAATATATTCCCGTCGTGTGAATATACAATAACTTCCCTAATAAGTACGCGGTTTTCAGCTTTACAGAACTCTAATTATGTTTGACCTCTTTTGCTGAGCGATACAGCCTGCAATTACTGAAACGCAACGCCAAGAGTAAAGCGCATGCGTAGTTTGATGTCACTGTGACGTCACAGGTAGCGGCCCTGATGAATTATTTGTTTAGCAGTTGCAACGAAATGTACGGTTGACTGTATGCTGTAACTGTACGCTTCCTATTCATGAATAAGTATGGACTAGAGGTAGATAACAAAGGAAGGCTTCATTCCCGCTTTTTTCTCACAAACTTAGCCATTTCTTAACAAAAAAATTATGAATAAACTTAATACACTTACAGTCTTATATGTAAGTTTTATTAAAATAAAACTTACACTTAACGAATAAAAAAAGCTTTAGTAATGAATTTCAAATTTTAAGACTATGTTTTAAAATTTTCGATAAACTTTCAATATTTGTAAACATTTCATTGATAGTTATTTTTTATTTGCCATAACCTTTATTGCTTGTAAACGAGCTACTGTTCTTAAATAAAACAAGATTCAATGCCAGGCGTACTAGAGAAAACTAGTGAAATGGTCCTGTTGTTTTCTTCAAGTAGTTGAATATAGTATTATTGCATGTGAGCATGTTAAGCCACCGAGATGCTGATGATATTCAGTGGTGTAAGTCATTCCATTTCTCTTTTCATTACAAGGACTGCCTATGTAATGAACTTTATTAAATACACTTTGAGAAAGTAACTTAACTAATAATGTTTTTTTTTTGTGTTCTGGTGTCAGAAATATAGAAAATAGTTGCAAGAACAAAATAAGTTAATATTTTAAGTTAAAATCGACAATCTCAACTAAATTACCTGTTGTATACGTTTGTGATTTTTTTTTCTAAAACAAATGTAAAGAATTTCAACAGTTTATGTGTTTAGAGCTGGAATACCAGCTTAGATAAACTGAACGATATCTAGACATATTTCTGACGGCAAAGGATCTATTTTTCAGTTAGTATTATAATAATGAGTAAAATTTTTAAACAAACTTAAAAACTATTTGCTTTGAGATATTTGAAATTATCTCCCCAGAAGGTATTTTCCGAGCAGTTATATTGATCCATGAATGAAATTGATGACCTAATCAATTTGGTTTAAGTTGATGCTGTTGCAGTAAATGACGCTTATCATGATGCGGTCAGCAAACCTCTTTATTATTCGGTCGAATAGTATATTTGAACCGTGTTTGTCCGTTTAATTTTTTTTTTTTTTTACTTTTTATAAATTTTATTGTATTTTGCATTGTTCTTGATTGCTGAGATCGCAGATTTTACATATTATCTGTAAAATTTTGTACCTATAATTAGTATCTTTGTTACCTTTTTCCGTACGTGAACTGCAGCTTGAGAGTACATCGAACATTCCTAGATGGAATTGTTAATTCTACCGAACCATGATTTATACCGTTGTACAGACATATGTGTACATATTTTAAGTATATTTGCACCTTAGTCCTTCTGAAGATTTAACTGAAAAGTAAATTTAATACTATAATAAAAATTATTTTAAAAAAAAGTTATTTTATATTTTACGATTTTCCATGATTATTAAGGAATGAGTAGAAAAACAACTTCGATAGAATTCTGAATTTATGATTACTGATATTTGTAGAATGTTTAATAACAATATCTGTTTTGCGTTATCTCTCTCTCTCTCTCTCTATATATATATATATATATATATATATGTGTGTGTGTGTGTGTGTGTGTGTGTGTAGGCAAATGCAATCACCGCTACCGCTTGCCAGGCATGAAGTTGCTGCAGATGTAGTGTAAGTGGTACGAGTAAATATGCCTGTAAACATGTAGCCTGGAACAGACTCAGGTCGACCACCCCTGAGACGAGTGGTTAATTGAAACCCAACCACCAATGAATACCGGTATCTACAGTCTACCATTCAAATCCATATAAAATCAAATGCCTTTATAAGGACTCGAACCTTAGAACTCTCGACTCTGACAGCTGATTTTGCGATGACGAACTTAACCACTAGACTAACACGACGGGTTTATTATTATTATTATTTCATTTTACTGAAAATTATAGATTGGTAATGTAGTATTTTTATATACTGGTATACCTATAATAAATTAAAAAAGCGGAAAAAATGTATTTATTGATTTTAAGTATATAAATTGATTTCTTATAAAGTGAATGGTTTATTTTTTTAGTTCAACTGTTTAATATTCCTTATTTTTTGACAGTTGGACAGTTAGTTTTTAACTAGTAAATTACTTCTAATATAATCTTTTAAATGTGTCAAAATATTAAAATTTTATCTACATATTCGTGACCGTATTTTTAATCGCCTTTCTTTTTACTTTCTATTTGTAATTCTTTATTGAAATCATTTACTTAATATATATTTTATGTTTTTTTTTTTTTTTAATATTTTAGTCTTTCGACAACCCCTTATAATTTTTCGCTAAAATAATTATTTTAAATAATCATGACATAAAGAAATATATTTTTTTTTTTTTTTAGAGGATCAATCTCTGAATGGGATACGTCCTGCTGAGTGAAGGTGTATAGATATAACTTTATATTGTATCTGTAACAGGAATATAATATATAAAAAGTATATTATATATAAACAGGATAAAAAACATAATAAAAGCAGGATATCTATATATAAAAAACAGAAAAATGTAAAAATATATAATATATATTCGTATTTTATACCGACTTTCACGTTTTATTCGAAGATAAGAGAACAATAAATTATTTAATTTCAGTAAGGGTATTAAAAAGTGACTTTTCTGCAAGTAAGTAACATTTTTTTTCTTAAAATAGTTTTCAGCGTTTTCTTTTTCCTTTCTCTCTCTCTCTCTCTCTCTCTCTCTCTCTCTCTCATTCTCTCTTTCTCTCACCCTATCTTCCTCTTTTTAGTGTTTTAATACTACCTTCCCCGATGGACAGTAGTTTTATATAACTTTTCTCCTAAGGGTCACTTCTATTAAACATCAAGTTTAATAATAGTAGCTTGATCAACGATACAAAATTTATCAGAAATTTTATCAGTTATTAAGATTATATTTGTCTTCTAGTTTAACAAATTAGTTTCATTGTTCATCTACGATTAATCCGATTAATCGTACTTCAGTATTTTATATTTTTTTTTTTTTTTTTTTAATCACCGGGACCACCATTACGTATTACTTCAGAGGATAAGATGAATGACTACTTTTTTAGTGTGTGAAAATGCCATGCCTGACCGGGATTCGAACCCGGAATCTCCGGATGAAAGGCCGAGACGCTATCACTCGCGCCACGGAGGCCGGAAAAGATCTCATTTAACATATATAAAAATTACTAATATACTTTCAGTCATATTTAATTTATTTCTGAATTTATGTTTTAAGTTTTATTTCAATAGATACTGGGCGACCAACGTTATAAATACTAAAAAAATATTTTTTAATTTTCAACTCTAAAATGTTAAGGCAGGTAAATAGAATTTTCGAACACTCTGTATTGTAATTACATATCTTTGAAAAAGATTCACTGAACTGAATATGTAATAATTGTTTAGTAAATTGTTACATAGAATATAAAAATGTGAACATTATTTACATTTTCGCAAAAGTTAAATAAAATGATAGGCTACGACCAGATGAGTAGACTAATTGAATTGTATGAAATTGTCACTATTATACCCGATGAAGCATAAAACAACTGTAATCCACCAATCAGTGTTTGGGATCGATAAAATACTATATCAGTTTTTTTTCTCTTAATTTTGAATGAAAAACAAATTTACAAGAAAACATGATTTTTTTACAAAAAGTGATAGAATGGTAAAAGGTAAAAAGTAGAAAAAAGTAAATGTTCCTGATTCAAAAATGTCTAATACCTGTTCTCGACTATCGATGCACAAATTGTATTATCAAATTTGACTATCTATGCAGAAATCTGAAAACTGAAATTTGCAGAGATATCTTTCTTCAAAATATTTATCGCATGATAGTTTATGATTTTCAGACGAACGATGAATTTTAACTAAATGTTAACATTTTAGATACAATGATTGATTACAAGCCTAACGGCGTTGGAACAAGAGATCAGATCCCCCAAGAATTTAGTTCTGATACTTTTAATATCTATGTCAAATCTAAATCAAAACATAAATTCACTATGATAGACCACATAAATCAATAAAAAACTTAGAATAAATTAAAAAAAAAAATTATTTCAGTAATTATTTGAGATAAGAAAAAACTTCACCATTCACAAAATCAATCCGGGTGCTCCCGACTATGAAACTGCTTATGGATGTTGATGTTTCTTAACCTAATTAAGTTAATAATTAAGTTGTTAGCTTATGTAATTACAACCTAACATCGATTCCAAGAATTTATCAAAAATGGAAATATGTAAAAAAAAAATTCAACCGAACAATGGAATTCTAAGTAAATAAAATTATGATTTTAACATAGAAGTGGAAGACGCTAAAATGTGACCCGCCTGAGAAATTAAAATACTGGAAAACTCGATTAGTACCTTTTTCTTAATTTTTATTTCATTTTAAATTTATGTGCAAAATTATTTTAGTATAAAAAGAAAGAAAATGCAGCAATTTAAAGCGGTTTTTTTCTTCATTTTAATAAAAAAATTGTTAAATATGCAAAATTCTGATTCCATCAATAGTTTTAGAGATTATATCTTAAACGGTTTGAAAAACCGAAATATTTTTTTCACAAGATTGGAAATAATCCATTGGTAAATTTTAAAATATCAATAGAATTGTAAGGGATTATTAACTAGTATACCATACACGTAGCCAGACTGGGGCTAAGGGAGCTATAGCCGCCCGCTGACATTAAAAATTTGTTTATTTTTACTTATGATGTTTATTTATGTATTTATGCTTTTGGTTATTTTTTAAAATTAGTTATACTTTGATTTGTATTTATTTAATAATAATTAAAATAAATAAATTTATTTCGCCCACCGAAATTTGTCGTGCGATGGGGGTCTGCAACCTTCCTCACCCGACAATTATTAAACTTTATCATTCAGGGGTTAAATTTAATACTTTGGGTCCAAAAAACACATTTTTAGCATTTTTCATTTTCATAATGTATAATTTCTCAAAAGTATTTCCACAAAATTTGAGATAAATCGAAAAATAATCATCTCCCTAGTCATTAATCCCCGCCTATATACATACCTTAACCCGCCGTTACTCGACGTGTGAGCGTCACGCTCATCTGACGCAATATTAATAAAAATAATTGATTACTGGAGATTTCCCGTAAATCAGAAATTGCAACACTTGCTTAACGCATTCCAAACACAGATAAACGGCAGCTAAACGGTGCGGCGTTCCAAGAATTTTCAAAAAGTTTTCTAGTTCTTTTGCCAGGTTCAACTAGTCCTGGAAAAGTGGATGAACTAAAAATCTTAGCGATGTATTATGATAATAAATGTTCTGAATCTGAATCCATCCTCCAAGCAGAGTATCTTATTTGGTGCGAAAAGGTATTCATTAAATTTAAAATGCGATCTAGAACTGATTGAAGTATTGCATCACTGTAGTAAAGAATATTTGCTGAATATCCATTTTCTCTTACAAGTTTTAGCGACTCTTCCGGTAACAAAATGTACTAATGAACGCTCGTTCTCCACAATGAAGAGAATCAAAACGATTGCGTATAACAAGTCGGGGGATGGAAAATTAAGTTTGTTAGTTTCTTTTTCAGTGGATATTACTGTTAATCCGGATAAAGTTTTAGATATTATGGTGAGAAAGAAAAATCGACGACTACTTTCTGATAATTCATAACTTTTGTTGGAGGATAAATCTGTGAGTGTGAATTATAAATGTGGATTATGAAAAAATAATATACTAACATTATGATTCTTATTTGCCTAGTAAATTATGTATTAAACTAAACATATGATTTGTATTTTTCAAATGCAATAAAGTATAAAAACCCCTTTCAATATAAAATGATTTTCATTATTATTACTATTATTATTTTATCATTATTATCATCACCAGCTCCCTTAGCCCCCCCCCCCCCCGGAAAAAAATCCTAGCTACGTGCTTGCTTACTATGTATGAAATAACGTTCACCTGCCAATCGGCGATCGGAATAAAATTTATCGCCTTGATTTTGATTTATTTTTATTCATCCATAATATCAATTAAAATTTGAAAAGAGGATTTAATTTTTTTCTGGAAATTTATGAAATGCATTAATTGTATAATACAGAGTGTCCCATATAAAACGCAACCCAACCTTATATTGGTAGGTATTGAAATAATAAAAAGGCATGTGTAAATGTAAATGTAATTTTTATTATTACCATCCATTACCTTACATTTAGAGTAAATGTTGGAAGTGGCCGCCATCTTCTTGAATACAAGCTTCAATTCTTTTTACAGCGTTTCTTGCAACTTTCTTCAAAGTGTGATAGCTGGATATTTAATACTGCTTGTTCGATATTGACTTTCAATTGTTCAAGAATTCGTGGTTTGTTGCTGTAAGCTTTTTCTTTGAGGTAACCCCGTAGAAAAAAATCCGCCGCAGTCAAATCTGGAGATCTTGGTGGCCACAAGCCTCGACCGATAACACGATTACCAAATAATTTCTCAACGAAATCAGAAGTTGAACCTGCGTAGTGCGATGTCGCACCGTCATGTTGTAGCCAGCAGTGTCGACTGTCTTCCTCTTCCAAGTGTGCGATGAACTGAAATAAAATATCCTGATATCATTTTGCATTAATGGTGTACTCGAAAAAAAAAGGACCGATTATTTTATTCCGCGATATCGCGCACCACACGCCCAACTTCTGCGGGTGTAATTGTTTTTCGTGATAAACGTGGGGATTTTCAGCACTCCAAATTCTACTGTTTTGGCCGTTTACATAGCCATCCAAATGAAACCGTGCTTCATCTGTGAAAAATAACGAATCTATAACATTAATTCCCTCACGCAGAAATCGACGGAACCGTTGACAACATTGCAGCCGTTTTTCTTTGTCGGGCTCAAAAAGTTGATGAACCGTTTGAATGCGATAAGGTCGTAATTGTAATTGTTTGGTCGCCCGATGAACAGTTGATTTAGACAAATTAATTTCATCAGACAAACGTCTGATCGATTTATTTGGCGAGGCGAGTAATCGGTCTTTGATTTCAGCGACTGTATCTGTATTCAACTCTGACGCAGATCTTTGTGTTCCTTGTTATTAACAGAACCAGTCTCTCTAAATTTTGCAACTAAGCGTAATACTGAAGTGTTAGGAGCTGGTTTATCTGGGTACTTATGGCGAAACAAATCTTGCACTGCAACCACTGATTTCGTACTGAAGTACGACTCGACAATGAAAACACATTCATCTAGCGAAAACACCATCTTGTCCTTAGCAATACACTGAACGTTATGATTGCATTGTTGTTACTATCGGGAGTGTTCTACTGCGTCGCCGCGATGTTCAGATGTTGGACGAGTCCATTTCAGTAACGAGTAGGGGAGTAAGCGTGACTTTAGTAATTTCATGGATGAATGATTGATATGAGATGAGTGTTGCTTTTTATATGGGACACTCTGTACTATAAAGCTTTTCAAAAGTAATTATGGTGAAATACAGAAAACGTTTGTATCTGTTACATAATATTGTGATCGTGATTGTTTACGTGTGTATTTCAACAAAATATTTACTAAATTCATAACGAAAAATTAAATTTTTGGAATATCTGGCAATGCTAAATTTAATCCAAATATTTGAATTTCATATAAACTAATTAACATTCACAATTTTAACATAGTATGTCTTTTGGCTAACCAGCTAATCGAAGTTTGCAGTTGATAGGTAGGTAGGTAGATTAAAATTACTGTTTTTTTATATTTTATTCCATTTTCAAAACTGGATGAATAATTGAACTTTAGCAGAAAAATTGAAATAATTCAACAAATTTAAACAAAATATTTTGAAGATCTTTTTATATTAATGTTGAAAAATGTTAAATAAACAAGTTTTACAATACACAAAATTCTTACTCCGTGATTATAATATAATTATTTTACAAAAAAATATGTATATAGAGAGAATTACAACTTGTGATAAAATTCAAATAAAGAATTGAATTTTAACCAAATAATATTCGTAATTCAGACATAGTAATAGTTGTAGTTGCAGCAGCAGAAGGATATTACGCTAACAAACTATCTAGTTGGCCATGGCCAACTAGATAACTAAATCTGAATTTCTTTTCCTTATTATTCTTTCTAGATTTAAAATTTACATAAAGGCATTATTTGAATTTGGGAAATAATTTAAAATAAAGATTAGAAGTTGAATCCTTTCTTCAGTAATTTGGTTTTATATATTAAAAAAAAAATTGTTGCCGGGAATAAAAAATTCCTAACTCCGAGAAACATTTACCTCTGCAAAATTTACAGAATATGATGTAATAAATTATTTACAGACTATTACGGTAGCATGAAACTGTTCATAAATGGCGTGTATTACGTAATACAACTGTAATCCACCAATTGGTGTTCTGGATCGATAGCCTGGATACCACGTTTTTTCCTTTTATTATTTTTTATTCTAATGAGGAATCTACAAGAAAACATATTTTTTATTCTGTTGCGTTAGATTATAAAAAGATATGAAATTTTTTTTAGTAATTTACGTAAAAATTAGAAAGAAAAACTTGATATCTTAAGTTCTGTTTCACGACTACGTGGCGAATGCTAATGGAGGTTAACATTATTCCATACTTTGTCGTAAATATAAATGAACATTTTATTGGTCTGTAGAAACTTCTCCGAGTCAACAATTTTCTTTAATGCTCTTAAAATAGAATAATAATTTTTTTAAGAATAATTTAAGTATCTACGGTCTCCAAAAATATTCTTGGAATAGGAATTTGTCATATAATGTATTTTTAATATTTGATTTTTCTAGTAATTTACTAAATAAATTTTCAAGCCATTTTCTAATTTGTTGCATTTTATTATCTTCAACAACAAAATAATGTTCTTATGCAAATTTTAAATAAGAAAAAGTTAGGAACGAAATTCAAATCAAGTTGTGTATATACTTTCTTATTCCAAATACTGGTTAACGTAACGTACACTTTGTCTAGGTTGAGGAGTATTCATAATCCACTGGATTGGTCTAGTGGTGAACGCTACTTCGCAAATCAGCTGATTTCAAAGTCGAGAATTCTAACGTTCAATTCCTAATAAAGGCAATTACTTTTATACGGATTTGAATACTAGATCTTGGATACCGGTGTTCTTTGGTGGTTGGGTTTCAATTAACCAAACATCTCAGGAATGATCGAACTGATACTGTACAAGACTACACTTCATTTACACTCATACATATCATCCTCATTTCATCCTCTGAAGTAATACCTGAATGGTAACTCCCGGAGGCGAAGTAGTAAAAGAAAGAAAGGTTATGAGAATTCCAGCGGAGGGACACGTTTTAATCTTTTAATTTGTATGATTGTACTTATATTGAAATAAGTTTTCATAATATTTCCTTATGTTATCTCGTATCTTATTTCAAAACACCGTTTTACTGATTAGCGTAATCAGTTAATATACCTAAAATAATAAACATGTTTACTTAAAATTCAATTTTTCGACTGAAACTTACAATTTCTATCAAACTGTATAAATTAATCGTAATAAATATTCCTTTTTATATTTGTTCGTCATATGTTGGTACAAGCTATCATGGGATACAACTTTTATATTAGGCAATTTTTATTTTAAAATTTTTCAAAAAAATAATTTTAAATATTTCATCCGTTACATATCACTTTCTGTTCAATTTTTTTTCCATTTTAATGTTTCATTGAAAATGAAAATAAACAAAATAAAATAAGAAATTTTATTTCTCCCGAACGTTAATTGGCGGTTAGACAATATTTAAACCTAAGAATATGTATAATTGATCATTTCTTTATAATGTCCATTGCATTTTTTTGTAATCTATCAGTTCGTCACGTTTTTTTAATAAATATTTTTGTTTCGGCAAAATGATTATTTTGCGGTCCATTGAAATAAATGATTCCTTTTAAGCAAAACTTAAAAAGTGATTATTACTAAAACTAACTAAAAATGATTATTATTAGGTAGATAGTATCGCGGAATATTTTTTTTATATCTAAATCGTTAAAAAACGTTGATTAATTTTTTGTTTTTTCAACCTTCCATACTAAATTAAGATTTTTAATGAAGTCTACATAAGTAAATAGATAAGTAAATGAAATTAAATTTAATTATCCAGCTATTCTGTTTCAAAAACAGAATAGCTGGTTAGCCCAATCATTATTAAATCTAAATATTAATAATATTTACATAAAACTCAATTATTCTGTCGAAAAATATAATTTATGTTAATTTTTTAAAAATTAATTATTCATTTTTAATGATATGTCTGGATTTTATGATATGCTCAGCTACTCTTCAAGAATACTAGGATATACTAAGGAATTATTTTTTATTAACATTCTAAATTACTGGAAAAAGCTTTAAAAGTTTAATTAATAATCTGATACGTTCTGTCATGTGCTGTACCAAAATTTTGTATATTTTCATCCAGATTTATTACTGAAATGAAGGATAAATAAAATAAAAATGAGATATCTTGTATCACGGTTTCAAAACTTGATTGCACGGTTAGCAATATCTAATACTACACTATGTTAGCCGGACCTTTTGGATCCTACTCTGGGGGTTTGAGGCGGGTGCAAAGTAAGAGCCGACCGGCGGGCCGAGACGTGGAGGCCCGTTAGAGTAAAGGACACTCCCCTGGGCTGTGTAATACTTAACTGCATAATCCGGCCCGGGGGAGAAGGTAAAAAAAAAAAAAAATTACACTATGTTAAATTTTAAAATAATAATTTCTTATAATTTGTTTTAACTGATAGATATTTATCACTCTACAAAACGACTAGTGTAAATTTTTTAAATAGCAGTTTCGGTTTTGAAATCGCCTCTGTACATTGGTAAGCGTCGTTAATCGATCGGTAAAAACTTTCGTAGCGTTTAGTTTCACTTATCTTCTTAATTATGGAAAACAATTTTGAAAATTTTAATAAATTAATACAAAAAATGAACTTTACGTTTAGTTCCTTTTTAGTACTAAAAAGTATTTTCTGTCGGATTTGCTTACAAATACAGAATTACGGGAAAACCAAACAATATAGTCATTCGTTTGTTTGATTCCAATGCCGATTGGCCTGTTATCGATATCACTTATTTTGTTATACCTGTTAATGAATTGCTTAAAATTCTATTGGGCTGCTGATACAGTCTACCTTTTTCTATAGTAGATATTTAGTTTTGGTAAATGTGTTAGAAAACATCGGAGAAATTTTACAGTAGAGCCAAATTGTAAATTTGACCACAATAAAAAAAAAAATAGTTTTTAGGTAAATATTGATTCGGGATTTTTTATGTCGTGAAATAATTCTTTGCATTTTTCACTTTAACTAATAAAAAAATATTTAATAGAAGACAAGAAGATGGAATATCATAAATTTTATTTAATGAAGTATTAGAAAAGTAATTAGGAAATGATGAAAACAGAGGAAAGAAAAAAAAATGAAAAATTAAGATTAGTATCTAAGTAAAAAGACCTCTCGATGTATTTCTTGATATTTTCAGAATGTCTAAGTTTAAAAGACTATTCTTAGGTTTTTAGACGAGGAAGTTTAAAAAAAGCAGAATAGACTAGCACGTCAAAGAAAATAACTGAAACAACTGACTTATAAATGTTTTTTTGAAAAAGTAAAGGTCATAATAAATATAAAACATGCAAGGTACGGTAAAATGAAGAAAGCTGATACCTTGAAGTCTTTGAAGATACAGTTTAATGGACAAAAAGCCAATAAAACAGGATCAAATAGTTCACAAAAGCTTAAGAATATAATATAATATATGTAATATAATATATATTATATTATATATATAATATAATATATATATATAAACAACAAGAACGAATTTCAAGAATGGGGAAACTGAAACTTTATGCAACAGTAATAAGAACCGAGATATTATACGGGGTCGAATGCACAACCTTAGACCAGTAATAAAAAAATTAACTTGAAAATATAGAAAGAAAAATACTGACAAAAATACTAGGAATCAGAAAATTATAAAATGATTGAAAACTACGAAAAAACTATGTAGTTTACTAGAAGGTAGGCAAACTACCAAATGCGATTAGGAAACTCAAGACTTACCTTCTACGGACACTCGATGAGAATGGACGAAAACTGACTAACCAAGGAAATCTTTGACCAAGGAAACAAAAGAAAGACAACTACAAAGTGGTTAAACCAGATCAAAGAAGTTCTAAAAGAGACAAAAATATACACACACGATATCAGAGATAGAAACACATACAGACAACAATTTAAAACATGAGAAGGATTCTAGAAGAAAGAACAAGAGTAGAATGATCCCAACAAAGGCGAGAACACTCACGCAAAATGAAAAAGTGCTAAGAACAAAAGGAAAGAGATGTCAATAAGTGAAACTATTTATTATGGTCCTACAAAGACCGGTGTCTATTCAAAAAAAGGATTAAATTTTCACGTAATAATAATATTTTCTTGCTCATTTAACGTACATTGCAGATTGTGTATAGAAGTTTGAACTATATACTTGTACTCTAATTTGACCTGCATAATCTCGTTTAGAAACCCAAGTTGCAAACCACATCGTATGCGGTTTGTTTAACTCATAGTACGGCAGAGACGTGAAAGATAATTTCATAAATTATATTGGGCATTAAAATTAAAATGTAGTCTGTTATTTCAAGTATGTTTTCTTGAATAATTTTTTCTTTTTGACTAGTGGTATGACATATTTCCAGTTGTAGTTAATCATATCATTTCATCAAATTCATAGCTAATCGCTTTGTTGAAGTTTCTGTACCAATAAATTTTTAATTTAACTAAATCCTTTCTAAGCGTCTAAAAATCCAATTTACTCTATTATTTTCGTTGGAAAAAGAATATTTTATTGCAGATTTTCATCGAAGTAATAAAATAAAATATAAATTTAAAAAAATGTATTTATGTAATCATTCCGTTTCGTACGCCAGTCTTATCATTTTTATTAACGATAATTCTGTATTGCTCATAGTTAAATATTCTGTTTCTACGAATTGGTTTCAATTTGGAGTTGCCTTGTACGTCAAAACTTGTTTTCTTTTTTTTTCACTTTTCTACTGAATTACTGGAAAAAAACTTTTAATTTATCGCATCTATTGCTGTCCCATACAATATTTTTTTCATGAAAATTTAAAATTGGAATAAAATAAAAGTACATAAAAGAAGTTCAATTAGATTATAAATCTATTGATTGATTTATAATCCATTTATAACTAAATTATAAACAATATTTACGTACAATTCATTGCTTCAACGAAATCTTAAATTTTATCATTTGTTAATTTTTTTTATAAACGTTTTACTATTTATTTCAATTTTCAGCTAAATTACTGATAAACTTTTCCTCATTTTTTTCCATTCAGTCATCATTTTTCGTAATGAAATACTGTTTCTAAAAAAATTTGATATTAGTGATTCAAGAAAGAAGTTAAAACTCGAAATATTTAGTCACTCAATTTTGATCATTCGTTTACGGTTCGCGTAATCCAATTCTATAAATAAATTTTGAATAAGATTGATGTAATATTCGATTTTTCGATTTAAATTTATCATCTCCTATCACCGTTTATAAATGTTTTAGCAAAAACGTTTGAATTTTTCAATTCTTTCAACATACAAAGACGTGCACAGGTAATTGTGAAATCTGAATTTTGTAATGAGATAGTATTTCTTTATAAAGTTTTCTCCTAAATTATTGAAGATCTTTTCGGACCATAATAACGTTTGTATTATATAATTTATCATACGTAAAGAACGACTTTTACATGTTTTTACTTCCTTGTACGAAGTAAAGTAAGTAATGTGATCGCGAAAAATTACGGTTTTCAGATTTCAACGGAAAAAACCATTTTGACCACTTCTGAATCCATTTTGACTAGTTTCGGCGTGACATATGTAGGTACGTATGTAACTCTCTTAACTCATAAACGATTAGCCATAGCATGTTGAAATTTTGGATTTAGGATTGTTGTAACATCTAATTGTGCACCTCCTCTTTTGATTGTGATTTTGAAGTTGTGAATCTTTTTGATCTACTGAATCAAAAGTGTTAAAAAAGCCAAAATCCAAAAGAATTTAGATTTTGGACTTTTTCTTAACTGCAGCAGTAAGCCCTCAATGAGTGTTTTTTAACAATA
This sequence comes from Lycorma delicatula, assembly GCF_047948215.1. NCBI lineage: Eukaryota > Metazoa > Arthropoda > Insecta > Hemiptera > Fulgoridae > Lycorma > Lycorma delicatula. The sequence continues at coordinate 132,357,934 of NC_134459.1, forward strand.
TGTCATACGTTGTACTTATTTTCATTGGTTCCAGTTCTAGCCGAACTAAATTTTAATATATGAAATATTTGAATCTTATAAGGGAAAGACATCGGTTTGAATCAGACTTCATCTCATTTTTTTAACTTTTTTTTTAAATATATTGATTTATTAATAATTATTAATCTGTGATTGTAAAAAATTAAGATAAATAATAATTCAATAATAACAATTAAAAAAAAAAAAAACATTAAAAAATATAAGAGGTTATTATTGAAATAAAATTTTATGTACTATTCATTTTAGACGTACGAGGAAGTCATGTGGTATCCACATCAGAATATTTTATTGCAGTAAAAAAAAATTAATTTTTTTTTTGAAAAAAATTAAGGTGAAGGTGAAATTGTTTGAAAATGTATTTTGAAAACCAAATATTTTTCGGTATTTTGTACGACGGTAGTCATAATAGTAGATAAAAATGTTCATTCTGTGCTATCCGTAATAGTAACATTATTCTTACTCACTCCTAGGCATTACAGGCCGATGTGATCCCTAGCCTCTCGAAGCCACGCCATCTATCTCGATCCTCTCCCAGTCTTCTCCAAATTGAAAATGCCAAGCGTATTCATATTCAAGTCATGCTCCACATCATCCAACATCTAATCCTTGGTCTTCCTTTTCTTTGTCTATTATACATCATTTCCCTCCACATCCTCCTTGTCATCCTCTCCTCTCCCATTTTCGCCACATGATCAACCCACCTTTTTTTTCCTGTTTAGCCTCCGGTAACTACCGTTTAGATAATTCTTCAGAGGATGAATGAGGATGATATGTATGAGTGTAAATGAAGTGTAGTCTTGTACATTCTCAGTTCGACCGTACCTGAGATGTGTGGTTAATTGAAACCCAACCACCAAAGAACACCGGTATCCACGATCTAGTATTCAAATCCATGTAAAAATATCTGGCTTTACTAGGACTTGAACGCTGTAACTCTCGACTTCCAAATCAGCTGATTTGGGAAGACGCGTTAACCACTAGACCAACCCGGTGGGTTATGATCAACCCACCTAATTCTTCCCAATTTAACGAACCTTAAAATATATTTATTTTCCAGTACGTCATTATTTTCAACATTATTTTTCACTCAGCACTCTCCAATCTCACAAACCAGTCCAGTGATTCTTCTCATTATTTTTCTTTCAAAAATTGTTAGTTTCGATGCATCATTCACCGTCAGTACCCACTTTTCAGAATCACAAGCCTTACCAGAGTTACATAAGTTACTCTCGATAATAAACGTGATTTAAATAATTCCATACTGCCATAGAAAGCTCTGTTACCCAATATTATGCTTCTATCCAACTTATGCCATACTTTACCACTACTACCCGTCAGCCACCCAAATACACCACACTCTCAAATTTATTGAAAATATAACTTCCTATTTCTACATCTCTTGCGTATCTAGTAACAATCTTACATTAACATGGAAATATTGTTCTGGAAATGGTTAAAGCATAATATTATGGTAACAAAGCAAAAGATCGACTGCATTGTTTTAAAATGAATTGTACAATACTAGAATATGCTATATGAATCAGTCATTTATTTTATCTCTACCGCCTGAACCAAATAAGTCATAACTTATTTTTTTTTTAACCAAATAAGTCTAGTTGAACTGTATTGGTCTTCTAAATGTTACGTGCCAATAATTAATGTTTGTTTTAATGATATTTCATAATATGACATTGATCGTATTTTTGTCTCGTTACATTCAACTAATATCGAAAGATTTTCTATATCTCTAATTTAAATATCTCGTTGAAAATAAATTATTTGAATTTAAATTAATAATAAAAAAGATTATTAGTCATGTTTTAATTTATTTTCTATATTAATTCTTTTTATTATTATTATTTATTGATTATAAATTTTAACAATAGCAACAACGTTAATGGAATATGCATCCTAGAACAATTGAATCTTTTATCTCTTCCAATTCAGAAAGCTGTCAAAAGAACGGATGACATCAAGGTCTTTTATATTATTACATAAAAATAAAAATCATTTTATTGCGAGTAAATGCAACAATCCAAATGACCATTAATCATTATGCGTTCAATAGGGAAAGGTAATATATTTATTCTATTGAACAACTTATAACTTAGTTCAAAGAGTGAGCTCAAGGTCAATTGTAGTTCACATGCAATGTAAAAAAAATACAAAAATAGGTTACACCCGATAGTGTAATAGGCTAACATTAGTATAACAATAGACCTTTATCTGATATTTATGGATATCGAAATAAACATTGCCTCTTTACAAAATTCAATATTCAATAAAATGTCCAGCTCTCATTTCAAGTTTCAAACGAAATTCTTATTAAGAATTCACGTTTCAAACGTGAATAGTTAATTCTATAAATTAATGGAAAAATACATTCGTAAATAAACAATACGTTGAAAAATAAACATGAAATAACTTTCAATGACGGTAAATATAAAAATCTTCTCAAATTTATAATGATGTTCAACGAAAATAAAAGAATGTAAAAGAGAAATTGAACAATTGGTAATTAAAAATAAAATAAAATAAGTTACAATGAGGATATTATAACAAAAAAAAAACTAAGTATGGTAAAATTAAAAACTAAATTCTTCCAAAATTTCTGCTTGATAAATATTTAAAAAAGTGTAAAATAAAAAAAAAATATAATTTATAAAAAATAAATTAAAAAAATAATGATGCACTATTCAACTACAAATTTAAATAGTATTAATGACAAACTCAATGAAATTTTATAAATATTGAAATACGATAATTATATATTGAATTTATATAAATTTGAGTAATTTTATTGTTACACCAGTTACTGAAGTGATTGTAAACCAGATTTAATAATATTGTTCTAGTTATTTTAAATAGCATTTAACTGATGATGATGATGCTAGCGTCAAAAATTGTTCAATATGTTTTTATGTTATTCTAGCCGGTCGGGACTCGCTTCGCTCGCACGACCATCTAGCCAGGACTCCCATGGCCCAGATGCCTCTAAGCGAGTCCTAGAGCCGACCCAGTGGTCCCCGAGGCCTCCAGGGGTTACGGGGCCGAACCCAGGGCCGTAGAGCTCTGGGTTGGACCTACCGGTTTAGTTTAATTGTGAATGCGTCTTCCCAAATCAGCTGATTTGAAAGTCGAGAGTTAAAACGTTCAAGTCCTAGTAAAATTAGTTATTTTTATACGGATTTGAATACTAGCTCATGGATATCGATGTTCTTTGGTGGTTGGGTTTCAATTAACCGCACATCTCAGGAATGGTCGAACTGTACAAGACTACACTCATACATATCATCCTCATTCAACCTCTGAAGTAATATCTAAATGGTAATTCCCGGAGGCTAAACAGGAAAAACGAAGTGCTCTGGGTTCGACTCTGGTTCATGGCTTTTCATTCTCACCTAGTAAGAGGGTTCCGCCCCCTGGATCCTCGCATGTGTGTTACCCCCATGGAAAACAGTTCTGTTGAATAACAATTCACACTCTATAAAACCTGAAAAATAAATTAAATTGCAAAAGACATTGTACTACTACTTACTTGTACACGGATCTTTGACGAAAAAGTTTCACAGCCTATTTCAGTTGCCATGGTGACAGAAATATAATAATGAATTCAATGGACTTTTTTGTTAATTAGTATCTTTAATTCAAAACTTCACCCCTATGAGGGCTAAGGCCTCAATCTATGGCTTAAAGCCTTCCCTGGGATAACAAGAATTTATCCTGAACATTTGAAAGCAATACGATGGTTGGTTCTCGCGTGATACGACAAATTTTCGTATTTATATATAATATATAGAGAGTGATCAAAGAAACGGAAAATTTTTAAAGTTGTGTTGGTAGCTGTGGGCGATTGGTACCACTTGATAAGTGGCACCAGCCTCTCTAACCTAACCTGCCATTTAGTTGTCATGGATCCTTGGAGTGGTGCGCAACGTTCATTTGCTATCAGAGCGTTTTACAAAAACAATGACAGTGTGGTGGCAACGCATAGAGAATTTCGCCGTCATTTTAATCTGGGACGGCACGACCGTGTTCCATCAGCACATGCAATTAAAACATGGATATCTAATTTTGAGGAAACCGGTTCGGCAATGAAAAAGAAACCTCCAGGCCGTGAGCGAACCGTCCGTACACCACAGAATGTTCAAGCTTTACAAGATGCTGTCACATGAAGTCCACATCGGTCAATCCGTCGTCTCTCAGCATCTTTACAATTGCATAGTTTAAGTGTTCGAAGAATGTTAGTGAAGGACTTGCAATACCATCCATACAAGTTGCAGATCGTCCAGGAACTGAAACCGAACGATACAGTTGTGCGAGCACAATTCTGTAATGTAATGCTTCAGAAGATAAATGATAACGAAGAGTTTGTTCACGAACTGTGGATGTCAGACGAAGCGCATTTCCACCTCAGTGGATTTGTTAACAAGCAAAATTTCAGATACTGGGCGCAAGAAAATCCTACGCAGCTACACCAGCGTCCGTTGCACAGCCAGAAAGTGACCGTGTGGTGTGCTATGTCATCTTACGGTGTTGTAGGCCCTTATTTTTTTGAGGATGACAACGGTCTTGCGATTACAGTGACGTCAGCTCGTTACGTAGCCGTGCTTGAAACCTTTGTTGTGGAACAACAAAAGAGATTTCCATCAATTCTTAACACAGCCTGGTTTCAACAAGACGGAGCAACGTCACATAATGCATGAATATCGATGGCAGCTGTACGCCGATTGTTTGGACGTGTCATTTCACGAAATGGTGACATTAGATGGCCTCCCAGATCGCCTGATCTCTCAGAGAAAGAACACCAGTATCCACGATATAGTATTCAAATCCGTGTAAAAATAACTGGCTTTACTAGGACTTGAACGCTGGAACTCTCGACTTCCAAATCATCTGATTTGGGAAGACGCGTTAACCAATAGACCAACCGGGTGGGTTCTTTTGACAGGCTGCCTTAAGTTAAACAATCTGCTTAGCGGAATTTTTAGACACAAGTTAGTTTTTATTTTAATCTTATAAATACAGGTATATATATAAATATATTGCAGTTAGAACAGAAGTTTAAAGGTAGAAAAGTTGTACGATTTCGTTCCTATGGTTAATTTATTTATTAAATATTGTTTTCTTATTGATTTTTCTTTTATATTAATATTTATTTTTAATAATCCTTCTGTGTCTACTGTTAATGATTGCGTTACAGTTGAAGTTGCCGTCTTGCGACAGACTAAATAAAATATTTTAGCAAAGCAATTAAAGTACCAGTTAATGGTGTTTTGTATTTTGTATTCATAAGGGTTTTGCATCGAAAACCGAACATTTATAAACATATTATCGAAATAAACCTGCATTAACAACTTATTGACTTGTTTATACACAAACTTGTATTAACAACTTATTGAATTCAACAAGACAAGTTTGTCTTGTTGGATTGCTCATAAATTTTACAACTATGTTATACCAAATTAAAAACTTATTTGTGTGATTTACTTATGATATAATTTATAAATATTAATTTTTTCTGAACGTTTTATTAATATTATCATCAGTCTCTGGACAACTTTTATTGCTTGTTTATGTTTTATAAAATTAAAAAGAAACGTCTAAAAAATTAGAGCTCCTAAATATAGAATAAATAAATTATTACAAGTAATTTCCAAGTTTAAAATTTATCTTATTTAAATGTCACAAAATAAAAATAAGTGTAAATACTCTGTTTTTACAATCTATTTTTAATGTTATAAAGAACACACTGAAAATGTTTGTCTTGAGGAATATGGAGAGATTAAGAAGTGCTAATGCTCAGACCAGGACTCTTTGCAATTCTGACGCCCTGGAATCATAGTTCTATTAAAACTTTTCTACAGGCTTCTTTGCTTCTCCGAATCATTGTAGAACCTCATTCAAACATAAACGTATCAGATTTTCAAAATTATTTTCATTATTTTCTTCCTGCCACCCTTTTATACAAGATTCGCTATCATAAAGGGCTAGACTACGCACAAATATTTTTAGAAACTTCTTTCTGATCGCTTAATATACAATTCATGCAATAAATCTTTTCTGGCTAAAGGCTTTCCTTATTGTTATCTGTTTTTAATAGCTAGAGTCTATCCTTTATATATATTTTGTAATTAACTCAATTTTTTTCAAATTTCTTTACCTTAATGTGGCTTTTAACAAAGTTCTATGACATTTACCGGCAAGTATAAAGAATAAAATACATAATAATACGCAGAAAATAATAAAGGTGCACTGAGAAATCAACCCAGGATTGTGTATAAATTAAATTTTTAATTATTGCTCCAAATAAGACATCGTTAAGACTTGATTCAAATTCACACACAAATAAAATGGACGATCATTTCATGCAGTAGAACAAAAAAATTTAAATAAGAAGATAGAAATCAACTTTTGTGAATTATAAAAACAGGTCTCATACCTACAAAGATATTTACTACATAATAAAGCTTATGAAAATATTAATAAAGCTTATAATATTTACTACAAAATATGAAATTTACGAATATTTATTACAATTATTAACTGTGTTATCGGTGACTACTAAAGAAAAAATTCATAATTAGTTCCATCCTTTTTTTTTGCAAAAGCTATTTTTATTTAATTTAAATAACATTTGAATGTTATTAACATTTAATGTTATATGAACATTTTGTGAATGTTCATATATTTTTGTATAATTTATTTTAATGTCATAAGAATATCATTTATGTTGTTGACCAATTTTATTATTTTTTATAGTATGTGATAAAACACCGTGTTTAAATAAAATCACACGTAAATTTTTAACAAAATTTGGTTTTCTACTTAAACATATCTATAAAGTTATCTACTAGGAAATATTAAAATGTAAGATAGACGAATTGTTTGTAAGAGTTGATTGATAGGTAAGAGATATTGGTAGTAACAGTTTTTTTAAACCACTTTCCTTATTTATATCATTTTACATTTTCCTTTCTAACTGAAAATTACCATAATGTTTTAATCTATAAAATATTAGTTAACAAACCCCTACATCTAATATTATTATTAATCAAGCTCTGTGTTTAATCAGTAATCTCAAATTAATATTTACATCGTTGATAAGAAATCAAAAATACTTTTTTAAAAGAATTTGATGTTGTATATTTAATTTACCACGTTCTATTAAAGATTTTATACGTAAAGAAAAATCAGTAACAAAAAAAATTAAAGCAATAAAAATAAAATACAGTTATTATTGCCGGAAGTCTCAGGTTGTATCTGTCTCAAAAAATAAAAAATAAATAGAATACTTAACACCTATTTCTAAGTAGTAAAATAAAAATGAAAGCTAAATAATAAAATATAATGTAAAAGCATTTTATATAGATAAAAATAATTATTTGAGGAAATAAGGTTTGAATATTATATCCATGGAAATTAATTTTAACAGCGGAATAATTATTCTTACTTCGGAGTAATTATTAATTCATGTAACGTTTTTTTTATCTAGATATTAAACTGTTAATTTTGACTAAAAAGTTTTTAATCCACTTCTGAAAATGTTGAAAATTCTCGGTTCAACCGTATATATGTGTTTATTTTTTTTTTATATATATATTCAAGCGTAACGTTACTTCTCATGTAAAGATTTCAACCTATTTTTTTTATTTTCTACAGCAAGGTCCTCTGATGGTCCCGTTGCACAAATGGCCTAAATAGTGGGTTTTTCAAACAAAAAATGGCAATGTATTTTTAAAAGATTATTTCAATGTTTGCCATTATCTTCGTTTAATATTTCGTTTTTATTTACGTTACGATGTATGACCTGATTCCATTCTAATATATTAACTACTTTGGCGAAAATTACAGGAAAGCGTATCACAAAAAGATATAACAAGTTCCCTCATTCTAAATGGTGTTACTTCACATCGAGTAGCTGCTCTTTATGTCCTTACTCTTCATTTTTTTTTTATCAAGAACCAGGTTTATCTTCTTTATTTTAGATACGAGCGTTTTGTAGATGTAACATTTTTTAAATACAGTGTTAAAACTAAAAATAAAATATTTCAAAAATTAGTAAAACTGATTTACATAAAAACCTCCGAAATTTTTTTTTTCTAATTATTTTTAAATGTGAAGTTTTCATATTAAAATTTACAGTTATTTTTAATGTATCGCCGACTTCTGAACGTCAGTTGTAATTTAAATAATAATTTACTAAATAATTGGTTTTGATTTTTCACAGTTTTTTAAGTAAGTTTTTTTTTAAGGTCGAAATGTGTAAGTTTGTGAATCTGACTCTACTTCAAAATGTTTTAAGAAATCCCATCAGTATTCTTTCCGGACGTGAAAAGAAATCTACTTCAGATGTTTTAGTGTAATTTTTTTTTCTTATTGCTGATTAATCGAATTTCTAAACGAGTTGTCTCCTAAGAGAAAAACGATTAGTCAACAAATCGATTTTAGTGGTTTTCTTCTATATTTATTTGTTTGTAACAAATAACATCTTCTCTAAAGTGTTATAAGCAAATTTTTTTGAAATTACTTTTATTGTAGATTTCCAATAAAATATTAAATATAAATATTGTAGATTTACAATAATTTATTGTAATTACACTAATAAAGTACAATAATTAATATGCCGTAAGTATTAAAGTTTGTGAACTTTTATAAACAAGATTATTTATTAATAATGTAATTATTTATTAAACCATATTCATTAAATATTTTATAACTTGTTTAACTGCATCTTAATTAGATTTAAATTTTGTTGATAATATTGCAATTTTAGCACTGAAGCGGAAATATCGAATCTTTATTACCAAGGAAATTCTATTAATTCAGTTTTGTATTATTTGACGTCTGATTAATATCACTAGATCTTTCGAAGTAAACATTGAATTTTAGAAATTTTCAAAAAAGGTAACGTTTCACGATAAGTTAAGTCATTTTACTTCTTAAATACAAGTATAATTTAAAGGTAATCGCGAAAATATATCCATTGTATTAATTGTATACATTTTTATATTGTAGCGACTAACGTGAGATGTAAAAGAATGATATACCGGCATTCAGTGGTTTCTGATAAAAACTAATTAAAATTTTTCCCCTTCATTACAGTCACTTAACGCGCGGAATAAGAATGAAATATGACACAAACACAATTCTAATACTCCCAAAGCAAAATTGATAAAAAATAAAGCAATGACAAGACACATTCATCCCTGCATATTGCCGATTACATTGAAATTAAACACCACCAAAGATTACTTCAGTAACCATCCAATAAGAATACCGTATTTTCCTAACCAATCCCAAGTACAAATACGATTGACAAATCAAAATCTCACTACTTCACACCAGTCACAACGTTTAAAAAACTGATCAATTATAAGGCAGTAAATTCGAGCCAGTCATAATCCCTTCTTCTTGACATAAAATATAAGGTGTGAATAAAACTTACCGATCAGAATACATAACATTTTGACGATAACATACGTACCGCTTCTTAATGGTATTAACATTGTTCCTATATGCACTAACAAAACGTTACATTTTATCAGACAAGAGTGAGAACCATGCCGAAAACACAAAATGTTGACCAAACTCAAAAGAGAGAATTATCATATCTAATGAGAATAAAATAATGTTTGTTATCCAATCCATATCCATGTATGATTCAATGTTTATATATCCATATACAACCCACAGTAATTTTTTTTTTTTTTTCAGATTTCAGTTTAATATGCGAAACAAAGTATTTCTGTATATCTATTTCTTTTTTAGTGATGCAAACATTAATCGTAGCAATATAAATTTTATATAATTTTAAATCAACGACGATAAATTTATTACTCGAGAATTTACAAAATGAACTTTTTTTTGGAATTGAGAATTAAATATACAAATTTCTATTTCATTTCAGATATTTGTTTGACGACTCAAAGATACCTTAAGGCATGTTCAGCTTAAGAGACGTTGTTCCATACACGAGGTCATGTCACAAAAAAGTAAATGTTTTAGATTTTATTCAGTGTTACGTCTGAGTATTTAGTTTTCATAAAAGAATCTCAGTAGGTAAGAAGGAGACCCTGGAATTTTTATTCAGGTTCTATTTTTATTCAGGCTACATTTCAGCCGGAAATATAGCTCGACTGTTTGATCATCAGTTTCGGTAGGTTAATAAAACAGGACCTGTTAAATTGAAATAAGTAATCGTACTTTGTCAGAATCTTAATAGAAACCGTTTTTATAACATTTTGAAAATAGGTTCGAACTTTCGTATTGCGACTTTATGAAATTTGAATGTACGATTTTGTTTAGAAATTTGTTTTTGTAAATCAGTACTAGAACATTAGTTTTCGTTTTGATATTGCCAAAGCAATTATAATATATTTTTGGTAGATAAAGTCTCGACATTCCAGTAAACAAATGAATATGTTTCTGTTGCTTCGTGGTAAACAATTTATATTAAATATCAATTTCTATGAATATCCAATTTATTATTCACTTTATAGTTATTTGCAATTTCCCGTATTTTAATCCGAGAATAGCAAGCCGTAATGTAACATTCATTCTCTGTTTATCTTCTAAACCATCCAAATTAGAGGCGTAATCTGAATAATTTAATAGGTAATGGCAACAAAAATATTGTAGTGGTGAGTTTCTTGAAGGATTGTCACATCGCAGAAGATTTAAGCCCAAATCTCTGAATGTACTTCAGTCAAAAGTTAGTTTTATTTATATATAATATTACGGACTTTAATTATTGTTTCATTATTCATCCAACATTGACGTCTTTGTAAACATAGGAAATCTAACTCATAAACTTTTAACAAATAATTTACCAAATGTTATTTCTTTCACATTCAAAACAAACGTGATAACAAATTGGACGGTATATTCTATCATAATCTAAAATAGATTTGTCAGTTATTTTTTTTTAAATTCGACAATAAATATTTGTATATGGGTGATGAAGGACATCGTGTCAAAATGTGAATTTTACAGGAAAGGTAAATTAAAGTTTTTTTTTTTTTTACATTTGTCCAGCAAGATCTTTTTATAGAAAAGTTGTGCGACTTTGTTAGTACAATCATTACAACCTTATAATCATGTTTAACAGTACGTTTGCAGTTTTTTGAAATTTCAGTTCGTTTTCAAAGTTCGGAACATAGTGATTTTTATCTTAGTAATAAAAAATGAAACTAATTATAAATGTTTGTGAAAAAAAGCTTTGTTCTTTGTTAAAAAATAAGGTAGTACAATCATGAAAAATAAAAAATACTTTATCCATTCATTTTACGTAATTTTTTATTTGTAATTTCTAAAGTAAATGAAATCAATATAATTTAACAAAATATAAAAGTTTGATTAATTATTAACTAAATACCAAATATTTATATTAAAAAAGTAATAAAAAATTATGAATGCAAAATTAAATTTTAAAATATATTTGAAATTGGTAAAAACCAGGTTACAAAAATAAAGTTATTTTTAAAACTTCCATGTAACTTAATATAGGCTAAGAAAATCCAAAGTTTTGTAATAAAAATTTACAATTAATTTATCATGAAAGCAAAACGAAAAATAATGACTGTCAAGTAAAATTATTAACGGAAGTTTGATATATTAATTTATTCATTGTTTGCATAATAAAATAAAAATAATCGTTAATGAAAACGATACTTTATTACTTTTGGTGGTTATTAGAAGAAATTATTGATAACACTACCCATTAAAATAAGAAAATATAAATTATTACTTCAGTTACAAAATTTGCCAAAAAATTAAAACAAATTTAACGATTTGTAAGAAAATACTAATTATCTATAATTGCGAAATAACCACTTATAAAAAAAAGATCATTATTGAATAAATGGGTCATTATTGATTTAATGGGTAGTAATTTTTTAGTTAATTTTCTTTGTTTTTTTTCCTCATCAGGTGGAAAATCGTGACTATTTTGTGGCATATACTTTTGTAAAATGCTTGGCATTCAGTAGGATAATATTGCAAAAGAAACATGATATCGTTATAATTTGGAGTCAAAATTTTCCTAGTTGTAGAAAACACAGCTAATGATTTGGGGAATTCAACGCACTCTTTTCGGACATTTTTTTAAAGTTTATTTCAGTAAAATTTTCGTTTTCAAAAATTTTTCTATTTTATTAGTGCTTGAGAACATGTTGATAATTTAAGAAGACCCTGATTTACGTATTTATTTCTGAATATCATTGGGATATTATAGTAGGTTGATTGTATAAAGACTTAACATTTTTGAAATCTTGAAATACCACGTTATGAACAGTAAATTTTGGGCAGGTTTATCGTACTAACTGTGGCCAATCCTATGGTGTCAAAATTGTTAATTTCTTTGCTTTTTGTTTACGTCTTTCGATGAAACCACGTACTGAGTCTGCTACCGCGCGCGCGCGCGCGTGTAGCAGGAATTTGAGTAGGAAGTTTTTATTCATAATCTTAATTTGATTGTATTTGTTAAGGATCCAAAATAGCTCATTATGACACACAAAATATGTTCTGCGCGTAGCAATTGTCCGCCCAGAATGTAATTTTCTCTATTTCAGAACCTGGAATTATTTCGTTAGCGCGATTTAAAATTCCAGAAGCGATTTCATTTCCCCCTCGCTCGGCTTTATTTTCGTCCCACATTAAACACGTCGGTGAGTTATCAAAAGAATCGTGAATAGTGAAGTTAAACCTTCACAACTTTCGTTTATAAAAACTTTGACTGTTTGTCAAAGGTGTCGGGAGACACTTCTGAAGGTAGTTTTTGCAAATTTCGTTCTGTAGTTTTTAATTCATAACTCCGTTTTGATTCTTAGTTGTGTGTATCGTAATTTTTTTCAATTTTGTGTTTCTCTCTTCCGAAAAGTTTTTATTTCTCAATTCCATAGAAAACGCATCACAATCATCGCACGTGTCTGCTGATGGAGTTTCAAAAGATAAATTGAACTTAGCCTTCAGCTAATTTTTAGCAACTTTTGTCAAATGGACATTATTCTCGGTGCAGAATTTTAAGTATAAGTTATATACATTTCTTCAATGTTACGTTCTGTTTCCAGAAACCTTTTTACTGTTCTTTCCCTCCAATAATGACTTTCGTAATCTGGAAATTTCGCAATGTGGTTGTAAACCATGTCAAAAACTTCTTGTGCAGTTTTATTTTCAGGTGTTGGCTTCCCTCTTAAATCCAGCTGAATTACCCCTTTATTTTGTGTTTTTTGATGTGTTAATTACTACTTTCTTTGAAATACAAAGATTATTAGGAAGTATAATTTTACAGACCGTGTTTTTTAATTTTTAATATTTCTTGGTGTGTCAGAAGCATTATCGCGTCTTTAATAATAAAAAGCGATAATACTTTTTTCTTCTTTTTTTGTTTCGCTACTTATAGTAAAACTATAAATAATAGTCTTTTTCGGTTTACTACTATCTCTCGACCTCAGTCTCTATATTTCTTTAACTTGTAAGCACAAACTTACGAACTTATGGATTGTCGTTTCACATTATAATCCTTATTTTCATCCTAATATTATTTAAAAATAGCTACTCTTATGTTTTCAGATACTTCTACAAAGCATCGAAATTTACAAGTGCAAGATAATTTTAACATTCTACAGGAAATTTCCGTAGCATTTAGACACACTACAGAGCAAAATTTAAATAAACAGCTTTTATTAAGCTAATATCCTTACGAAGTCCACTCGGATTGTGTACAGAAACACTAATCTAAACCACTCCAATAAAAATAGGCTTCATTGTATGGACATGTCCTTGAGGAAAGTTTAACAAATTTTCATAAGTATGAAGAAGAATAAAACACCATCTGCAAATGGTGGTATTAAGATTAAATTAGCATCGAGGTCAAACGCACATGTCCAGAAAGTGCTTTATTCTTCTAAACAATTAAGGCTGTTAGTACCTTTTACCAGTCACTAAATTTCTTATTTATAAATGGAGGACATAATGCTTTAAATGCTTTACTACTGAGAACAGCGCAAAAAGTTTAGTAAGGCTAGGTTATAACCTGAAAATCAATAACAATGGACATGGTGCGCTTTACCTCCCGTATACAGATATAACAATATTCCAGGTTTCATAAATTATCAACAGTAAGAATTTTTTTACAGTATTTATTGTTAATTTGGAATATTCAGAAAACTGCACAGCATAATTATTAAAATTCTTTGCTTATGTACTCACAAACATGCAATATAACAGAAAGCTTTCTAAAAATTTTCTTTAAATATTTCCTTCATTAACACCAAAATTAATACTGCAGCTTAAATTCAAATGTTTTATCAAAAAATAAAAATTATTATATTTGCAGAATTGATCGTTTAATTAGTAATTTTTTTTTATTATTTTGTGATTGGCTACTTTTTAATCATATTAAAAGAGTTTGTTATCTTTAAAAGAGATTATTTAATTAAAATAGATTGTTAGTCATCTACCTAATTGTATGACTTACAGAAATATATTAATTGGATTATACATGAGGACATAGTTTAAATGTGATTGGCTAAAATAATACTGTCCTGTTACTCCTGTAAAACATCAACCGACTAATATTAAATCGTTATTGACAGATAAATAAAGTATTAATTGAAAAAAATTTAATAGTATTTTCTCGCTGTATGTTTTGTTATAATAACTTTAACTTAAATATAATTATAAACAATAAAATGAAAAAATGTTTTTGTTACGTGGATACAAAATTCATTGGCAAAAAAATGCGTTTAATTGCGGATTAAACACCTTTTTCCCCTATGCAGGTTGTAAAATGAAACGTTTATGTGAAACAAAAATGGAAAACTCACTGAAATAATGTTAATAATGTAATGATAAAAATGTAGTAATTAATATTACTCTTTTAATCTAAAACTTCGGTTAATAACTCTGATTTTATATTTCAATAATTTTTTTTATTACAAAACAATTTTAAAATTGAATA
The DNA here is from genome assembly GCF_047948215.1 of Lycorma delicatula. Classification (NCBI taxonomy): domain Eukaryota; kingdom Metazoa; phylum Arthropoda; class Insecta; order Hemiptera; family Fulgoridae; genus Lycorma; species Lycorma delicatula. Next base: position 132,372,935 of record NC_134459.1, read on the forward strand.
ATAGCATAAAAATTGAAGAATATAAAAAGGAAAGTAATGCATCATAATATCAGTTTTTATCTTTTCTTCTTTTCATTGAAGTATCTGCAGTGATTGGAAATACACTTTTGCTGCCGGTTCAGAAAATTTTCAAATGTTTACAATATCATTGTACTTTTCGTGAGGTAATGTCAGCAAACCTCTAACAAAGAAAAGAACGAGCATGGTTCAATAAAGTTGTAATGTACATTCTTTTTTATTAAGAAAATATTTTTTAATATAAGAAATAAACAAACTGTCTTCGATAAAACAAAAATTTTCATTTTCCAAAGGCATTAATTTTGAATGCAGGGTGTTTATTATCCAAAATGAAAATGTTGAAAAATAATTTTTATTTAAGAGACATGAGGTATATTTCTTGACATAAAAATCCAAAATAAACTATGGTTAAAAAAGTTCGAGAAAAATGGAGAAAAACTTGGTTTGATTTAGGAATAGTCTCTGAGAGAATCATTCAAAATTACATTGTATTGAAAACTAGATACCGTATTCATTGTAGAAAATGGATTATACGCCCTCCTTATACGTTCAAACAAACCAGATGCGGTAAAATTTCAAGACCAGGTAAACAGTGGAATATTACCGACATTAAGACGCGATAATGCTTCTGACAGCAAGAAATATTAAAAATTAAAAAACACGACTGCCAAAAAAAAATATTGCTATTTAATATATGATAATTAAAGAGCGTGCGGGTTACAATTTTGTATAGAGTATTTGTACATAGTTTATCTTATACGTTTTCTAACACTTTTTAATCGATCATTTCGCGCGCATACAGACTTTTTTCCTACTATCCTCCATCCGGCGAGCTTTTTTCGATTGCCTCGATAAAGTCATTATTTCACAAAATAAATCATTTATTTTTTCTATCTGGAAATACTAAGTGATCCAGACCCCGAACGGAGAGCTCCTTATAAACACTTTCAGGGACAACTCTATAGCAGATATCAGGAATTAGAGCTCGCCTTTTAGTCATCAATTCAGAAACCTCTGGGCACGGTGTTTGAAATTCACATTTAATTTTCAAATGAGCGCATTCTGAGCGCGTTAGGCGTGCGGGTGACAAATATTAAATTGCTTTTATAATTTATTAAATTTTGTATTATTAGTATTTGCACCGATCATGGTTACATTAACGAACATACTGCCCGTCAAAAAATCGTATGATTTTTCTTAAATGTTTATAAACAATAAGTAAGAAAAAGCAACACCAACAAATAAGAGCAACAAGAAATAATATGCTTACATGATCGAACACAATATCCTTTAAAAAATGATATGTTTTTTTAAACATATATATATAAACTATAACACTCCCGGTAACTAAGGATTACAAGGGGGGGGGGGGGGGGTTTCGTCAAACATCTAAATCGGTTCAGCCGTTGGATTTCTACTGTGGAACATACATACATACACCCTAAATACATTGCACTACTTTTTAGGCAGTTTTGTAAAACATAAAAATTCAACTTAAAAACTTAGAATCAAAATAACACTAATAAGTAAAGGAGGAAACCATGGAAGAGGACGCGTGGATTGAACTCTTTCTCTGGGTGTCCACTGGACTAAATCCCCTTTTTGCCTGAATGAGGTTTTGCAATATATCAGTTAGCTTGTGACTGATTTTAATTTTTCTTAAATAAAATGATAGAATGGTGCGGATTGCCTTTACAATTGCCATGATGCAACAAAACAGAATCAGAAAAAAATGGATTGAACAGTCCTTAGAATTACGTCAATCGCATAACCAAACAAATTGTAGATGTAATAAAATTTTAATTAAAACTAACTGGAGATCAGTTTTGAATATAATTTTGATTATTTGATAATTAATATAATAATAATTATTATAATAATAAATAATATAATAATAATTATTATAATAATAAATAATATAATAATAATTATTTGATAACTGAATTATTAAAGTTTATGTTTTAATTATTTTCTTTTATAAAAACCGCGACTCCAAATATTAATACACGAAAAATGATACTCTCATACACGCTTAAATACAAATATTTAAGTTTTACTGCTCACTCAATAGTAGATGATTGAAGATAAATCTACGGCTACAACCGTTCTCTCATTTTAGTACGAGAACTAGGTTAAGTAATTTTTCGGTTCGATCCGACAGTCTTTACATTAGGAAATACAGATTATATTATATATACCGCTGTATATATACCGCAGTTTTCTATTTTGATAACAGTATAAATGTTATTGTTTATATATTTTCAGTGAGAGAATTGAAATATAAAATTAATTTAAACTAAATTTTAATGGCAGTAAGTTATTATTATTATTATTGTAACTATGATTGTATTTAACTGACATGCATAGCCATTTCTACAAAGCTGGAAGGATATTTATCATTTCTGCTAAAAAGATGGGAAAGATTTTTTTATCATCTAATTTTTCTTTAAATATTTATTTATGATAATTTATTAATAACGTTTGATTTAAATATTTTTAATAAAACAGAGGTATACTCTAATTCATAGAGAATTTTAATATAATAATAGCTGTTGTAAAAAAAATGTTTTAGATTTTGTTAATAAAATGTATAATTAAGTATAACTAATGGTGCACCAGAAGTGGCTCAGCATCTTACGTCACTAATTATTGTTTAGGTTCCAGGAAAAATCCACCGGGTTGATCTAGTGGATGCGCTTCTTCGCAAATCAGCTGATTTCGACGTCGAGAATTCCAACGTTGAAATCCTAACAAAGGCAATTACTTACTTTTATATGGATTTGATACTAGATCGCGGATACCGGTGTTCTTGGTGGTTAGGTTTCAATTAAGCACACATCTCAGTAATGGTCGACCTGAGATTGAACAAGACTACACTTCACTTACACTCATACATATCATCCTCTGAAGTAATACCTAGCGGTGATTCCCGGTGGGTAAACAGGAAAAAAAGCTACCAGGAATGGTTACAAAATAAAGAGAATTTTTTTCTGTTGCGAGATGAACCACTTAAATGCAAAACACTTATTTTTTTTTTTTGTATATTTATTATTTTTTCTCGCATTTATGTTTGTTAAGAAAAATGAATGTTATATTTGCGAATGCTACATTAGCCCATCGGGCTGGTCTGTTGGTTAACTCGTCGCAAATCGAAAGTCGAAGGTTCTGAGCTTCAATTCCTATCAAAAGTTAGTTGCTTTTAGATGGTTTGAATATAGACTTGGATACCGGTGTACTTTGGCGTTTGGGGTTCAATTAAAGCACACATCTCAGGAATGGTCGGCCTCTGCGTAAGTTTACACCTCGCTTTTTATATGTCGTACATAACAAACTCATTTCATTGTGCGTGGTGGGGAAGGGGGTTGCTTACTGTTCACTAGTAGGAACAGATTGCAACGTACACAGGAAAATAAAAAATGTTGATGAAAATCTAATAAATTATTTGAATTTTATTAATAAATAAATTTACCGTAAATATTTTACGTATATGCATCTCTTTTAAAATGTTTCTTTGTTATATTTATTTCAAAATTTTTGTTAAATATTCTGAAATATTTTATTATTTATTATTTTTCTTTATTGTAATAAAATCTTCCTCTTTCTTCTGTGAAGTATGTATATTATTTTGAACAAATAATTTAAAAGCATTTTTCTTGTTTAGAAGTTTATTGCTTTTAAGATCAAAAGATATCCCGTATATAAGCCAATGTTAAAGTTTCTTTTGTAGAATAAATTATTAGATTAAATATTAAATAATATTGTTCAAACTTTTGCTATTCGTTTTTTTATTTTTTCCATGGAATATAAAAGAATTTATGATGTGAGAAATAATATTTATTGTTTGATATTACAGATTTAGAATAGAAACTTTAATATCGTGTTTCATAAAAGCTATAAAAATTGAGAATCGTCTAATTTTATTACCCATTTTTTTTATTAATGTTCGCAATTTTACTTAAGAATTACGATTTGAATTTAAAAAAAAAACAAATGAAAAGAAAATAAACGAATGAAGAAGAAACGAAAAAAGGTTACTAACCTTCTTTCAATATTTTTATTTCCTTGAACGAAGTAAAGGAACTATTGTGATCGCGAAAAAATTCGGTTTTCAGATTTCAACAGAAATATCCATTTTGATTACCCCTGAATCCATTTTCACTAGTTTCGGCGTGAAACTGTTCGTACATATGTATACATGTGCATACGTACGTATCTCGCATAACTCAAAAACGATTAGCCGTAGGGTGTTGAAATTTTGGATTTAGGACTGTTGTAACATCTAGTTGTGCACCTCCCTGTTTGATTGCAATCGATTGAACCAAAAGCTTCCAAAAAAGTCCAAAATCTAAAAAAATTGGATTTTGGACTCTTTCTTAACTGTAGTAGTAAGCCCTCATTGAGAGCTTTTCAACAATATCATAAGTGGTAGTACTTATTCTCATTGCTTCCAGAGTTATAGCCAAATTAAAGTTTAATTAATGAAATATTTGGATCTTAGAAGGGGAAGGCACATCGGTTTGAATCAGATTTCATCTCCTTCTTTAACTTTTTTTTTAATTTAAATAAATTGATTTATTAATAATTATTAACCTCTGATTGTAAAAAAAGTTTTACGATAAATAATAATTCAAAAAAATTAATTTAAAAAAATATATATGAAAAAATATCAGAAGTTATTAATGAAATAAAATTTTATATACTTTTCATTTTAAGAAAATGTGTTTACGTAATTTAATAGGCTTACAAGGATGTCTTGTAGTGCTTACATCAGATTTTTTAATTTATCCAGAATTTCTGCGATAAAAAATAAATAATAAAAAACAAGCTTATTATCTGTCTTTTAATTAAATTATTATTTTTTTAATGTCTGCTTATTTCTGGCATTTGTTGAACAGTGATTTTGTTTTACATATTAGCCATTGTCTAAGCTTTTTAATTCAGAATTCATTATTATTTTTTTTTTTTAAACTGTTGAAAACTGTTATGTTTGTTTTGGTTAACTGAGGAGTAAGGAAAGACGAAAAATAACTATTATTATGGTGAGAATTTTGTGAAGTTTCCGTCGAAAATTGACCCCTGCCATTACTGAACTTTTGATTCCCTCTCCACTCGTAACACCATTATTTACCTTCCTGAAATTCTATTACTTCCAGTTTCTCTCCCAGCGGCTACATAAAATATTTCATATTTTTAGATCTTACTCCATTGATATTTTTTTTGAGACCATTTCTCATGCTATTATTTACATCATGCCTTACTAAGTACACTAATAAATATATAATTTTATGTCGGTTTTCAATAAAATTACTTTATATCTTTATCCCGCTGGCACCATATTTAAAATAAAATTTTTAAAACGTAATTAATTCGAAATATTAAATAAAATACATAAATCTAACAAAAACATGAGGATTTACTGATAGTACCCATTCGACAGTCCTTGGTCAGTGATGTCCGGTTTCGCTGAAAACAGTAACAGAGGAATACGCTGATATGTTATCCATATTGGGTGTGTGTAATAGTAATGCTACAACTGCTGTAGTAAATATGAAATACGTTTTCCGAATCGCAGGATTCAAGATCTCAAAACAATTATCGTGACTTTTCGCAATGTTCGGGAAACAGGTTTACAACCTAGAACGATCTGTACCAACACGACGCTGTTATTAATGAAATTATTATCGATGCAGTTCAGCGCAGTCCAGGCGTCAGTAAATGATGTCTTTTTCTAAGCGGATCGGAGTTTCGCGTTAATGGTTTGGAGGTCACTTAAAAGAAGTTTTATCTTTATCATAAACAGCCAGTTTAATATCTACACTCAGAAGACGGTCCGCTTCCCTTGTAGCAATGTAGTAGATCTGCAGCTGCTGGATACACATCGACAACACTACAAGCATGTTTTCTTTACCGAAGCAAATTTCCTCGCGATGGCGTCAACAACTTACACAATAAGCATACATGGGCAGAAGTAAATCCTCATGAAACGGTGGAAGGCAATTCTTAATACCGATTTAGCATCAGTATACGGTGCGACCCTCTTCAAAATCAGCTGTTTGGACCGTTCATATTTGCTGCCTGCTTAAACGCTGAGGTCTACTTTCACTTTCTTCAAGAAGAATTGCCGCAGCTGCTTTAAGATATTCGTTTAGTGCTATGACGCAAATTACACTTCCAGCACGATGGCGCGCCTCCCAACTTCTCTGTTGTGCCATTTTCATTCACTTAAATCATTATTTCCGTAAGAAATGGATCGGGTTCTCATTCCTGGTCACCAAGATTGCCTGATTTAACACCTTTTGATGTTTGCGTCTGATAATGGATGAAAAATATTTTATATAAAACAAAAATACATTCTCGTGAGGAATTAGTTAAGACTGAGTAACTTAAGCCCTGAAAAATTAAATAGAGCAACAAAAGCAGTAGAGAGCGCACCAAGAAATTTGTTGAAAGTGGCGAGCTCATTTTTGATGATTTATTATAAACTGGTACGTACCTAAAAAGGCACTTCGGTCTAGTGTACTGTTTCTAAATAGGAGTAAGATTCGGAATTTTTTATAATTTCTTTGTTTTATTCATCTTATCTACTCTATTTTATTCAAAATTGAATTCTCTACAAGTTTTTTTAACGTTTGATGTGATTATTACCCATTTAACAATGGTATTAGTCGTCAAACAAAAAAGCAGCTTCTTTACCACAATCTATTTGTTTTCACCCAGATTTTCAAAACTACTCCTTCTAAGAACTATTTTATTAATTTTCAGGTCAAAAACATAATAAATTACTAATTCTGCTCCATAATTAACGTCCTAAACATTTTAGTACGACCTCATTTCACCGTGGGACCTGAAATAAAGTTAAATTTTTCACTAACCGTAACTCGCTAATGAAGAATTTTAGGACATATGTCTATGTAAAATTCTTCCATTACTTTTTGCAGTACAATAGGTTATTAAAGTCCCAAGAGAACTTCGTGATACATCTTGTTTAGTGAACAAAGTCAAATGATTTTTAGTATAATTTAAAATTCAAAGTATTCTACGTTTTCACGATAAGTTACGATTGATAATTTAGTTTTGTACTTCTCTTTTGTTTTTATTTTATTAATTCAGTAGAGCTCAATTTGTTAAATTCCATACTATGTGTGTGATCTATGTTCATAATACTAGAATTGTTATAGGTATCAATTTTATTCGCAACTAATTAGGAACCACTAAATAATGTGAATCAATTTGTTACACAGTGGGTCTTTATCATGAGGTCATATGTAACAATTTGATACACATGTAATGATTATGTTCTTCTGTAGCTATATACTTCATTGTTAATTTGATGGAGAATTAGAGATAGTTCCTGGCCAAAATCAATCTGTCACTAGATCATAAAATTTGTTACTGTTCATAATAATATCATATAGTTATTCGACACTTGTATTATTGACTTAATTTGTAACCATGGGGCTGATGTACACTTACAGAATCCAAACTAGGGAAGAAGGAATTAAGGATAATAAAAACGGATAGATGGTAGGAAAAGAGAAATATCGAAGGAGGAAATGTACCACATGACAAAAAACTTAAATTTTAGAACAGTTTAAACCAGAGAACGTAAATCCACTCAGCCGTTAAGCATTCATAAAAAAAAAACACGTTATCCCAACCACAAAACTGGGTGACGTATGAAAGTCTCCAACAGTGCTAAATGTCCTACGTCCAGAAACCCGTGGTGGGTATTGTTTTAACACTAACATATTTGCTACGGTAGGAGATTTTGAATAAGTTTATCAAAGAATCGAACGATCCAATATCTTTATTCCACAAACATCTAGATTTGCTAATTCTTCATAATTATTCTTCAGATCATCCGTTCTTCATCCAAGCAGTGTACTTATAAGATTTCATATATCTGAATTTCCAAACTCATACTTGCTGTTAATGAGTAATTCCTAACCGAATGGTGGTTAGGAGACGATATCGGGCATTCGATTTGTTAAAACGTATAAACTGTTCAGAAAGTAAGGCAGCACTTGGCCTTATGCAAGTCTGACTTACATTAATATCTTCTGTTTTATAAATTTTTTATCCTAACTTCAGATATTACTGGAGTAATTCCTTCCAACCTTATTTATAAAAATCTAATGTGGACACCACATGACTTCCTTGTACGGCTATTAAACTGCATATACACTTTTTTTTTTGCATGAAAATTACATAAAACTTTATTTCAGTAATAACTTCTGATATTTTTTCAAATATATATTTTTTTATTGTTATTATTCAATAATTATTTATCGTAAAACTTTTTTTACAATCAGTGGTTAATAATTATTAATAAATTAATATATTTAAATTAAAAAAAAGGAGATGAAGTTTGATTCGAACCGATGCGCCTTCCCCTTCTAAGAACCAAATATTTCATTAATTAATCTTTAATTTTGCTATAACTGTGGAAACAATGAAAATAAGTACTACCACTTATGATATATTGTTAAAAAGCTCTCAATGAGGGCTTACTACTGCAATTAAGAAAGAGTCCAAAATCAAAAAAAAAAAATTGAATTTTGGACTTTTTTGGAAGCTTTTGGTTCAGTCGATTGCAATCAAACAGGGAGGTGCACAACTAAATGTTACAACAGTCCTAAATCCAAAATTTTAACATCCTACTACTAATCGTTTTTTAGTTATGCAGATATGTACGTACGCACATACATACATACATACGTACGAACAGACGTCCCGCCGAAAGTAGTGAAAATGAATTCAGGATTGGTCAAAATGGATATTTCCGTTGAAATCTGAAAACCGAAATTTTTCACGATCACAATAGTTCCTTTACTTCGTACAAGGAAGTAAAAACGAAAATCTATTATTATATTAAGAACTGGATGTTCTTGAGAGTGTCTTTGTGTACGTAAATAAAATTTTTAAGTTTGTGAAAGCAATTTTATTTCATACATATTATATATTTTTATGTTTTAAGCACACCGTAACGTAACAGTGTTACATTCAATTAAACTGTTATTATTTTCTTAAAATGTCCATATTTTATTTTGGAAATTACAGTTGAACTTTCTCCACCCTGTAATAATAATTACGATAGTACAACATCACTTGCAATATTATAAAATTCGTACAATATTTCGGGCTATATCAATGATTATTATTAAGAAATATCATGCTCCAGTAAATTAAATAAAATAGTAATTTTAAAAATAATAGTACATAAACTGTACTTATTAATAAAATTATTATTATTAGTATTATTGAAGCAATAGAATTAAAAAAGGATCATTTTTATTTTTATTTATTATTTTTTATTTTTGTTGGTGCGTGTACGAGAAAAACTTGGTAACTTACCGTGACGCAAGAGACTTCCGGTAACGCTCTGTTGGTGCACGATAATGCACAGTGTCTCGTTACAACACAAGAGCAAACACCATGTTGGATAATATTGCATTAATATTGAATAACATAATATGGGGTTATTATATTAATTTGTCCAATACTGTTTCACTGTGTGAAATATTATCCTTTTTTTTATTAAATAATTATTTAACCTTTTTTTTTTTTTGTAACGAACTTTATCTGCTTTCATTCAAAAGAATAATTATTAGCAGCAGCAGTAGTAGTAGTAGTAGTAGTAGTAGTAGTAGTAGTAGTAGTAGTAGTATTACTATTATAGTAGAAGACAGTTACGTTTCGTAGCACTTCGTAACTACCACTCCGTTCAATGAACCATCTTTGCAAAGAAATATTCAGTACTACAAATTGTAGAAGGAAAGGAGAACAGAATTGTATTGTATAAATGCTTACTTTATGCCAGTACGCGTGCGGCCAAACTAACATAAATAAAATACAACAGTGTAAAAATTTTAGAAAAAAAGAGTATCTTTGTCAAGCGGAGAAAGATGTGAATATTTTCCATTTTTTCGTGTTTTATAATAAAGAATACAAGATAAAGAAAGTAAAGTTATAAAAATATGTTGTTAAAAGTTGAAATTTTAAATTTCAAAGTTCATATTCGATTAATGTTTTTTTGAAAATTTTCTCATTATGATTATACTTCTTTTTATTATAAAATTCAAAATTAATAGTTTTTGAAGTATAGATTTTCAGCTGCTGTTACTTTACCAGGAAAACAATTTGCGTCTATATTCTTCAAGTAAGTTATATATTTTTCAAATAATGGGGCTATACTTAAGGATCTTTATCTCGGTCTTCCAATATCTCTTCCTTTGAATAGTCAATAGCTACAGACTAAGCAGCGATCAACCTCTGATACATATGAATTTCATGTTTATGTGTTTATTAAATTGTTTATTACTGTACGAATATCTTCCTAACCAGTACCGCATGGCGTCAATACGTATTAAATTTATTCTAACACCGGCTTATTTATCCTAAGGTATTCCACATATAATAACGCTTATCGAGTAATCCTTCCTGTTTATTGTGAACTTTCTCACGAACGTAAAATACTCAATTTTGTTTCGGTCTATCTTCTGGATATATATATTTTTCAAAGACTTACTTATTTAATTTATTCATTTTATGTTCGTTCATTTCAGTAAAATTGGATCATTTTAAAATTAATCTTTTTCTGAAATCGTTCCACATCTCGTCGATTCTATCTATTCTATTTACTACAATGGAGTACATCTAAAATATTACCTACCACTATGAATATTAGGAGGTAAATTACTATTTTGTTTCTTTTGGTCGTTAAATTCGGCCTACTAGTAATTTGATACAAAAGTTATGTAATCAATTTCAAAATGTGTCTAGTGAGTTTTGAAAAACAGTAATTCAGTCTCAAAAAAAAAATTAATACGAATAAATCTCTATAAGACTTTCATAAAAATAAAAAATTGATATGTATATTTTTAGCTAGGTAATAACGTTCGGTAGTAAAAATATAATATAGAAATATCTTGCCGCCATGCGTATTGGGCTAAGGGGCTGGTAAGGCTGAGATGCAATATCGGATGTTCCAAGCTTGTCAGGCTCGTTTGGATCGTTTCTTCACCGGCTGGTGGACTCGCCGCCGGATCCCGCAGGTGAAGCCATGGGTCAACCGTAGGTTTGGCGAGATCTCTTATTGGTTGACCCAGTTCCTGTCTGGCCACAGCGTGTTCCAGGTATATGTGAATGCACGACAGCGGACTGATGACCCCTTTTGTTTATCCTGCGAGGAACTCGACACTCCGGAGCCTGTCGAATATGCCTGTCGGACCTGCAACAAGGCGCGCTTGCAATGTGAGTTGATTACTGGGCCACTGACGGTAGAGAATACCGTGGGCCGTATGTTGGTGAATGACATACAATTCCGTGCTAAATCCAACTTTATCACACGGGTCCTTCAACAGAAGGATAGGACTGCCAGGGCAACGAGGGGCTGAGGGACAGCTCCCTGCTGAGCTGCTATTCGTTTGTGCATGCTCAGATGGATAGCAGTGATGATGCACGAGGACTCTCTCGTCCTCTTGTAGAAAAGACCGTAGTCCCGGCGAGAATGCTCCTTTGGGTGTTCTCGTTTGAGGCTAAAGGCGTAAAAACCGAGTCCCGCCTCCTAGGGTGGGGGAACAAGAACGACATAGTCGGGCTTAGTAACTCTACTTTGGGAGTTGGAGGCAGGCATTAATAGATAAGATCCAGCCGCCTTTTAAAAGGACACTCCCCCGGGTTGTGTTATGTTTCACTGTGGAATCCGATTCGTGGGTGAGAGGGGGGAAAAAATTAAACAAATATATATAGAAATATCTACGTTTTAATCTGATCTATTATAAAAAATGAGGTTTAATTTTCTAACATTTTTTTTTTGTAACAAAATGTTTTTAAGAATTTTTATTTAATATTTTAAATAACCGCTATTTTCAGTTTAAATTATTTTTATATTTAATAAACTGTTTAATGATCACTTAGTACAGAATATCTGTAAAATATTATTTTCCACATTTACCGGGATATATGTTGTAATTTCTTTTTAGTAATAGACACAGATAGAACGAAGGATTTCTTCACTATCATCATCATTATGTTATCTGTTCTGAGCTAGTTCATTTTTATCATATACGAGTAAGTCTCAATTTTCCTCCACACCTTAATAATTTTATTTAGTTTCTGTAGCTATCATTTCCTTACAGATCTTTAATATTTTTCTTTTCGTACTTCTTTCTTTTGCAAGTTTTATCGATTCTGCTAACACAATTTTTTATTCAACCCTTCTTTTTACATATATGTCGAAGCCAGTTTGCTTTCTTATTCTGAATTAAATTTAAATCGGATCATTAATACATGAATTTTTTTCCGAAAAGTTCCGCGTAAAATCCGGATGAAATTATGCCTTTCTTTCGGTTTCGAACCTCCGGTCAGATATAGCATTTCTTTATGTTCTCGAGTTTTCATTATGCATTCCTACGCACTGGCTTTAAACTTATTCTATGAATAAATCATTAAAAACAGATTTGAAGAGAAATATTTTAAATAATTCTTTATAAACTACCTATAAAAAGTATACATTGGTTCAAATAAAAATAGATAGCCTCGGTAATTTGAGTTTTGTTTAAATCTTGTAAAAGTCAGTAGTTTTTTCACGTCGATTTTTGTAAACTATATAACTCAATGTCTATATTGTTCAGCCATCCAGTGAAAAGGAAACTGCACCCAGATTTATTTAATTTAACTTTACTGATGCAATGGAACCGGTTTATTAAATGTAGCTTCCGTTGTTGGTATTTTATCCTTATTTCCTCTTTTTTTATTTTCTTTATTACTTTTATATTGCCTGATGTATTATTTTGTATTACAGGATGCTATGCTATGGGATATCCCACGTTTGGTGGTGATACAATTACAATTTTAATAGTTAAAAATCATGATTCAATTTTATTTACCTCGCTCGATTAACTACTTTCTAATGAGATATCAAGTCCTTTTGTGATTAAAATTCTCAATTTTTTTAAATTATTACATCAAATTTGATTATTGACTCAAATAAAAACATTTTGATATTGTTTGTTTTTAGCTTTATTACAACACAGGGGAAAATTATTACGATGTTCTTATGTCGTACACGAAAAACCAACTATAAAAATAATCTTAAAAAAAAAGATTAAACAGAAAAACATTAAGCTGAGCAAACTTTATTGTAATTTCTATTGTAGTAACAAGATTAATTTTTAAATTGATTATTTAATTTATCTGGAAATAAAATAGGCTCAAAAATTACAAAAAAAAGTGATTAAACATATATTATAATAGTTCTTATCTGTTTAAAAATTTCAAATTTCAAAAATCGTATAATATCAAAAACACTTTTCTAACGCTTAAATCAAAATAAAAGAAAATTTCCCATTTTATTTTATCGGTTGTATTTTTATTTGAAACATTATTAAGCCCACAAAAAATCATCTGTACGAAAAAGAGAGTTCAAAAACACAAAAGCAAAAAATTGTGTATTGATATGAATAAAAAATTATACATATATATATAAATAAATTAGTAAACCAAGACTCTGTAAAATACACCTATATGTACATATTCTTTATCTTAAGTTTCCCTATTTTTTTTTTTTAATTTCTATGTAAAATACTTAAAAAGATATAATAACATCAGGTTAGATATTTATTGCTCTGTAACAATCCCATACTACAATTTTGACGATATATTTTCATTACAAAAATAATGAAAATTTATCTTCTAATTGTCTACATTGTTTTATATAAAACAGTATAATTGTTTATTTGGAAAGATTTACAATGTTACTACCTTAGAAACTTACTCCAAAAAAAAAAAATTATCAGTAAGACCTGAGGATTATTTAATAAAAATAAAATTTAATTTTGATTTTTATAAAAAAAATTTTAAACGTGTTTTTATCCAATTAAAGTACATGTGATCTGGAATATTCATATTCTAAATAGTAAAAAAAAATCGTAAAACAAACTTGAATATTTTTTCATTATGTTAATAATAAATTTTCTTATTACGTAATTTCATAATTTTTCAATTTTCCGAACATGGTTTTTAAAAGATATGAATACTTGTTTGATTTTAAAGTGAAAGTAATAAAAGTATATTTGGAAATAAATTTTAGTCTTTCGTAGACATCAAATAATTTAATTTTTTTTTTTAAAGGCAACCTGTGCAAAGAATTTCAACTTTCTCTGTTCTACATAACACTTATTTTTTGAGATGTAGAATACTTATATTTTCTTGACAATAGAATTCAATAATTTGATTTATTAATAATTATTTAATAATTCAATAATGAACATATATTTTATGACAACAAAAGCAGTTTATAAAATCCAGTAATTTATAATTGTTTTATTATGAAAAAAAAAATTTAATATTTTTCGGTTAATCATGTTATTTTCTTTTATTTTTAGACAATATACTTTCAACTTTTCAAAAGAAGTAGTTAGTTTAATAATATTTCAATTTTATTTCTTGTAGCCCAAGTATCATTACCTAAGACCTCAAACAAGTCAAATCATGAAAATTGCCTTTGTTAACAAACATATTCTACTAAATAAACTATGCATTAAGTATTATTATTCGTTCAAAAATAAATTACAACTAATTAAGTACTTAAAATTATTTATTTAGAGAAAAACTCAGGGGAATAGGAAGAGTTCCTGAGGGATAAAAAAAAATTCAAAATGTATGATGGTGATCAGAGAGATATTTATCAACAGGAAAAATGTATACTAAACGGCAGGGACTGCGTGAGGCTTGTGGGATGTGCAGTGGATCATCGTATCCCGTGTGGCAATAAGTACATGGAGCAGTGAATTTTTATTTTAGTCAGTTATCAGATATATACACTATTTATAACTGCATATTTTAATTTCTTTAACCCAAGGAACGTTGGATATAAATGTTTATTAAAAACATTTTTTAGATAGAGTTAATAGTTTGTTTAGCTTTTATAATTTATATTTACTCTACAGTATATATTTAAATCATTCTAATGCAGAAAATAACATAGAGATCAGCATTATATCAAATTTACACTTTGGGAATTTTCAACTTTAAATAGGGATTGTTCGTACATGGTTTACATTGATTAACATTGAGTTATGAAAAAATTAAATCTCATTGTAATTTAATCGATATTTTGGTAGAATACGGTTATTAAAATTAAACTGGAGTATTCAGAATGACTGAATACTCTGAGAAATATTGGTAAATAAGTATTACATACTAATAATCAACCACTTGGTGGTTCGGGAAATAGTTTCACGGTAATCTAAAATGAAAAAAAAAGCTGGCAAAGCATTTCATGATTTTGCCGGCTATTAATAATAAAAATTAAAAGAGTTATTTTTTTAGAGGTAGGAATAAATTTTAAGAATTTTTTCAAAATATATTCTCAAATAGGTTAGACTTAACAAATTTGCTTAACCAAATTTTTCTTGAAATCTTAAGCCCCCATTCAATAAAGGCTAAAAAAGAAAATTAAAATGTTCAGGAAAACTATTCTACATTTTAGTCCGTGGTGAATAATTTAAAAAAGAGCTTGTAGATATTTCTTGATAGCTCTAAATATGGAGAATAAATTTTCAAAAAAAGTTTTGAAAGATATTTTAACCGAAGGAAGATAGAGAAAAAGAATGAAAAATATGCGTATATCAGTTTCAAGAGGTAGGGGTTAATGTATAAATTTTTTTTTTTATTATTTATATATGCATTGCCGTTAAAAAATTTAGTTTATTAAAGTTTTCTATAAACTGCCTCTGAAGAAAATCAAAATTAGCACTATAGAAATATATGTTCTAGGACAAACTTGATCGTTAACCCCGTGATGTCACAACCCTTCCAGGTCGAGATCAAGTGTCAAAGTTAACCCTCCTCCTTCATATCCACGTCAAGGAGCCATCTTGGCGCGACCCCTCCGTCATCTTCATTTTATAATCATGCACTAACGTACTCACTTACAAGATATCGATTAAAATTAGGTAAATAAATTTAGTCGATAATTACACGCTTTAGATAATAATGTACTCCCTTAATATATCTATAAAAAAGTTATCCATTGTGCACTGGAAATAAAATTAGTATTGGGCAGTTTTGTTGCTCACAGTTAAAATCAAATAGTTTAATTATCGTCTTTTCTATCATGAGATTGAATTTGTTTTGTGTCAGTTCTGTTCCCGTCTGTTTATATTGGTTCAATTCTGCTACCGACGACCGCCGGAGCAGCCGAATCACCGACTCCTGCGATAATAAGTACCGATAATGGGCGGAATATTTTTCCCAAATTTTATTTTAAATTGGTGCAGATAGTTCTAGTGTCTTACTTTGTTCTTTGATGAAGATGGCGACAAAATTTGAAACTCTCTTTCAAGACCTGCTACGGTATTTGGAACACATTTCTCCTGAATCTACCCATAAACGTTTGTCAGAAGACGAGGAAATTCATGTAAGAGAATCATATATTAAATCACAAGAGTGCATGAAGTACAGTGTTAATGATGATTCAGACGAGTGTCTGCAAAACCATTAGATAGCATTAGAATATTATCAGAGATACAATCTAGCGAGAATTTGAGGATTTTTTGACATCTTATTAGGCGGATACGATATCCGTAAGAAGAGAGTGATAGGGGAAATCAATATCACTGACGGACGTTGGGAGGATGATCCAGTCGTGAAGTTGAGGTTTTAAGGAATCTACGTGTCTGCTTGGATTATTTCTGTCTTTCCGGTGGTACAATATATTTAACAGAAGAATCTTTTTCACCATTTAATTAATATTTTCTCAAGCGGATTAGCCGAAGAGTTGGATACGTTAAACATTTATTTTACAGAAACATTTATTTTATGATTACCGTTTTGCAGTCAGGTGCATGATATTTAGTCAGTACTTGAAGAATAGAAGAACTTGACTGGATAGTTTGTAATCACGATCTGTAAAGTCTTTTGAATAGAAAATGTAAAAATTTCGGGATTAGAATAAAAGAAGCGAAATAAACGTTCCTTATTATCCATAATTAGCATTTTTAAAAAGAAATTTTACAAACTGCAACTCAGTAAGTACGGAGCAGACTCCATACACCAGTATTGTAGTCAACGTAAAATGTCCAGCTTTGCATCTCAGTTACAATTCTTTTATCACTCTTTTAGATGAAAAATTCACCTCTCCCGTTTCAGAATGTCGTCCATTTGATGTATGCGGTAGTAACGTTAACGTATACAATAATTGTGCGAATCGGGGTTACGTGAAGATAATGATATCCAGCGTAGGAAAAAATGAAATCGAACTGATGTGCGAAGGAGCACAAGACTGTCGAGTTGTTGACACTGAAGAGTTTGAAACTTTGTTTCAAGAAATTGCACGATCACAAGACTAATTCCAAGAAATAAGACACTTATCACATCGAATTGCGGAAGGTAGAAGGTGATCATTTTCAAATACTACGAATCTTGTAAATTTTATCATTCTATTGAGTAGCACCAATCAGATCTTTCATCCCGGTTCTAGTTCTATGGATCCGTCAAGAAACTACCGCCTTTTCGATTACTGCCAGAGGCTGAAAAAATTAAAAAAAAAGGTCAATATTTGAAAACAGTTGCAGGATAGCGAAGATCGACTTGAATAGAAGAGATGTTTGTCTACTTTTTGCAGTGCTAATTCGGAAAATTCGTTCTCTAAAAAATTTAAGCTGGAGGAATGCACTATTTAATTGTAAAAAAAAACGCCACCGTTTGTGCGCGAAATTGCCGTTTCACTTTCGGCTTGGCAACTATTTTTCTTCACTACTGTTTGATCCACTTTAAAACCGACCCAATGCGATGTTATCAAAGAGTATACAACGTTATAGAATTTTTAAAGACGACGACGTATTCGACGTAATGTTGAAAGAACCATACCGATATATTGGCTGAGAAGCCTTCCGAGCACCCACGACCTGATATAAACAGGATTTTCCTTCACCGATGTGTAGGATTTCATTTGAATTTCTATAATGGTAGTCAAACATCCTTTTTTATTCAGGCAATGTAATCCTAGAGCCATATTGTTCCTAGATGTTCAGACATCTTGGATTCAGTTTTCCTACCAACATAGTTGTGTGTGAAACAACATTTTCAGATCCTGTCCTCACGCTTTGAAAGCTGCGAGCTGCCCAATCTTTCAAATTTTATAATGTAGCTGAAGTGCTGTTTCTCTACGGAGGAGAGGAGAAAAAGGTTGAAATTCTCTTCCTTCTCCACATCATCCACTACCAGGGTTTATATTATCCCTTTGTCAGCGACCTCGTAAAAGTTCTCAGGCACATCTATCGCTTTCGCAAACCTTTCAGTCTGATTGATGGGAGTAGGAAAATACATCATGGTAAAATCTAACTCACTGTAGAGATCGTAGTATCGGTTATCAACTCGAGTCCGACCTTCAACATACCTACAAATTATGGTCCATTTAAAAGAAAACCAATCATCGTTTTGCGGGTTGATGACTGCTTTTCTATGGAAAATAGGTTCTGGTAGTGACGAACGATGATCCTCTTGGGGAAACGTAACGGTTGATCCTCACAAGCAAATCGTCTATGCTAAACAGAGTCCAACCGCTACCTTATCCTCAAGCTCTTCTTCCTCCTTTAGCAGATTACCCAAGTTCCCTTCCGTCATGACTGCAATATCATGACAGTTGAAGATGAGTGATACATTCTTGGCCTTAAAAGTCACATCACGGTACTTGCGAATGGGCTCTTTGACAAAAATAGTCTAAGAACAGGTCAAATTTTAGAGACACTATAAAAATAGAAATTGTATTGTAGCGATACAAAAAAGTACTGTTGTATTGGTATAAAAAATGTATTTTAATAATGTCTGTATTGTTGTATTAAAAGCATATCGCTGTAATTATAGCGATGTAAAATCTGACATAAGTATAATGACATAAAAACATATCCAACGATGTAACAATGAATCGAAGAGAAAAGAAAGATATCGCGGTGCACGAAAAAATTAACTTAGAAATCGGAATCGTTAATTTAAACGTCTGTTCGTTATTTGTCACACCTTCTTCCTTTCTACCGTTCCTTTTTACATCTATAAGCTAGGATAAGAGGAGGAAAAAATTAAAAGAAATAAAACACGGTGTGCGATGAAACAAATCGATTTATTTTTCTAAAATCGCATTAAAAAATAAAACGTTAACCGATACAGTCTTTTCGTTCAGATATATATTCTCTGAACTTGGGTACTTTCCGCTGCACGAACAGCTCTAGATTCCCACGATTTGTGGGGAATACGGCGCCGCAAGAACACTACCAGCAGTTGCATTTGACTTCCTAAATCTTCTCTCATTAAGACTGTAAACAAAGCTGTGTCCAGCGGGCTCGAGACGTACTTGAGCTTTTCCAACAGCGGGACGAAATCTGCGTTTTGCTGATTTGGTGGCGGAATGGTAGGAAGATGGCGCCGGCGTGGGAACAAGATGGCGTAAGCCTTGTACTTGGCCTTGACTTGGAGAAAGTTTGACACTACGGAGTCAGTCAAGGTTGTTCTAGGACTTATATTTCTATACTACTGAAATTCGTTTATTCGTCATATCCTCCACCTCATAAAAGAATTCTGAAAAAAATATTAATATGATCAATGCCCTCCATACAGAAATATTTGATCCAATTTTGAAGAAAGTCCATTTATTAAGTCAATCGTGAGATATATAGCTAAAACAATGCGACACACATGCGTATATGCGTACGCATATACAGAGGTAAATTTTATTTTTGGTGTAGGTAAACTAGTTGGACTCTAAAACGTAAAGATTTCTAAAAACCCTATATCCAATTTTTGACTTGAAAACCATACTTTTCACTTTAATATAGCTATTTTAGGTATATTCACCGGGAATATAATAAATAACTTATATTCGTAGCTTGTTTTATGCATTCTTTACAATTTTACTTCAACCAGCGACTGTAATTTTCTCTTTTTGTTAACGTCACTGCCCTCACCGAAAATTTTATTCCCTATAATTTTATGTATTTTTTTAATAAGCAGTCAACCCAGCCATTCGATGTTTTATATCACTGTATTCTAACGTTCTGGTGATCTGGAAAGGTTGGGCATTAAAAATAGTCTAAAAAATATCTATTTTTTCGTGTACTTTCCAACCACTTCTAAATGCACCTTTTTTTGTTATGGGAATCGTTAATATTCTTTATCCCATTTTCCGTTCTACCATTTTCAGATTATCAGTACCTTATTCTTTTATTACCTCGCACTTTTGTGTTGTTTAGCTCTAATATTACAAAACTATTTTTTTTCAAGTACTTTACTGAAGATTAAAAACGAAAAGAATATTATTATACCGGGTTTAAAAAAAATTCTAAGTAAAAAAAACGAAAGAAAGATTTTACAGAAACATTTTGACGAATAGATAAAAAAATGTAACCTGTTTTGAATAAAAGATTATGTAAATGAACAGATAAGCCGAGTACAATATGATCCTGGTACGTTAAATGTTCATTCTACTTATGTCAGTGCACTCAAAAATAACAAAACACATTGACACAAATTATATAGGAACCAACTGCAAAACTAATGACAAATATTATTCAATAACTAACCGTAAATTAATTATAATTTTTGATGGGTTTTAAATTATAATTTATAATGTGTTTTATCTGTTTCCAAAAAATCTTTACAATATTTGCTTTCAAAAGACAGCGTTTCAATATCGTACAGTACGGTAAAAAGAATATTGTAAGTTGAGTTATATTTATTATTAAAATTTTCTATTATTAGAATAAAACGTAGTATGTCAATCAATAGTTATTTCACATCGATATACCGATAAAACAGGCTTCTTTGAACTACTATTGTTTTAACGGGGAAAAAAGGCTTTCCGCTGCTGCGTTGAAGAGATTTCCGCTTTAGTAAGAATATTATGTATTGTGAAGAGATCGTACTTTAAACTTTTACGCTTTCACAGTTTTTCGTTTTATAGAGAGGACACTTTGGAAGAGTTGTTTTGTATACTAATCAGCATTTCCTTTTTTGTTTGTTTTGTTTATTCGTTGTGCTTTTGTTTGCTGAAAACCTAGGAAGCGTGAATTGATTGAACGATCCTTTTACCATTACTTATAGTAAATTTTCTGTTGTTAAACCACTGCATTTATTAAATTTTAAGCTTCTAAATGTAAATTTATCCAGGTAACTCCATTATTTGATTTGCTGATTGCCTCAAATCAAAATTGTGATATGGTATGGGTTGCTGGCCATTGTGATCCTTGGCAACGAACGAGCCGATGAGGCTGCTAAGAGAGCTGCAATAAATGGCATCCGTGTATAATCGACATGTGAGAGAGACTTCATGAGATCATTCCTTGTAAAATTGCGGGCTCAGTGGGATAGGTTCTGGCTGGCTGCTAGGTCCTCCCACGGCATTACATAACATCCGGGAGAATGTGCTCGAGATACCTCTTTCCCCGAGCAACAGAAGAGACCAAGTCGTCTTAACTCGGCTAAAGATTGGACACACCAGGGTTACCTTGACTCTCCTCAGAAAATCTGTGAGGCTACAAAATCAAATGGTCCGTGCACCATCTGTCCTTTGATTGCCTATTCTTTGGAACCATCCGACAAAATTTAGTCCTGGGTTCGGATATGAAATTTCTATTAAACCAGAACGAAGGGGTAAAACGTCTGTTGCGGTTCCTCTC
The DNA here is from genome assembly GCF_047948215.1 of Lycorma delicatula. Taxonomy (NCBI): domain Eukaryota; kingdom Metazoa; phylum Arthropoda; class Insecta; order Hemiptera; family Fulgoridae; genus Lycorma; species Lycorma delicatula. The sequence continues at coordinate 132,394,627 of NC_134459.1, forward strand.
CTACAATGAAATGAAGAATACGATTTAGTGATTTTTGTCTGATTTATGTATTTTATTTTGTATTTATTTTTGTAACTTGTCTACGTTTATTCTTTATGTTTCCTGTTTTTTTGTTGTTTATTTTTGTTGTTTTATATAATGCTACATGATAGTGTTACTTTAGTCGCTAATGACTGTAACTGTTGATGACACTGTAAATAAAAGCAAAAAAAAAGGAAAAAAGTGATATATTTTACAGCGTCATACTTCTATAAAAGTTTTTTGAATCATTGAAGAAAATTTTACTTCTGATTTAATGTTTATGTGAAGTTCTGATAATTTTTAACCGTTATGTATAATCCTTCGTATTTTTTATTCTTTTTATTTTTTATAATGTGTAACTTTTAAATAAGCCATAAGTTCTATTCACTAGACTAGAAACTGTGGAGAAAAGTAGTATTGCATCAGTCTTGCACAGGGGTAATTGTTTATTCCACAATTGAATAAAACAGTCGTTATTTTTTACACTTTATTCATTCTCAATCGAATTAAACCCGACATTATCAATAAGATCCATTATAAACTTTTCCACTTGAGGTCTAATTGATTTACCATTAAGTTAAGTATTTTCACACTCCATATAATTCTAGTTGTAGAGAAGAGATTTTTTTTTAGGAATTTTGAATTTATTTTCAGATTACTGTTCTTTTGCACCTCTAAATGAAATACAAAAAGATTTGGTTGGTAAATGAAAAAATAAGAATATTTGGAATGGATTGAAAAATCTGTAATCTGATGTTTAACCCATCCACAAATTTTGAGAAGGATTGATGCCCACTTCTTTGAGAATCTTGAAGCATAACCTTGGATGGAATTGACTCATTTCGCGAACCTCTGTAATTAGATGGTTCGTTTCGTCACACATCGGACCTTTGTTATCTTTGTTTCATTCTTCCCGGAATTACTCTGTCAGTATATATATATATATATATTATTATATTGTTTTATTTATATATATATATATATATATATATATATATATATATATATATATATATATAGTTATATTGTGATTATATATTATAATGTCAATTATAATATTTATAATGTTATTACATTTTGTCAATATAAATATAAAACTATAACGTGATTGAATATAGGAAAAGGAACTGGCTAGGACATTGTATGAGAAGAAGGTGATTATTAGTGAATGCAGTAGAAGGCTTCGTAAATGGAAGGAAAGGAAGAGATTTCAAATGATAGATGGGATTATGGAAAAGAGAAAATATGCGGAAACAAAGAGGTTAGCAAAGAATAGAACAAGGTGAAAAGCAGCAGGAGTGACAGGACCTGCCCTACTGGCAGAACACTATTAATGAATGAATATATAATAAACATAATCAGCATTGTAGGCAACTACTGGTGAATAATATTCAAAGAAAATAGCAACATTTTAGGTTATCCCTAAAATAAAAATATATATTTTGAAATTTTCAACTACATAAAATAAGTTATTTAAACTTGAACTAAAAAAAATTTGTAGCTGCGAAGTTTTTTCTTTAATTACGACTGCGAATACCTGATAGAATATGTAAAAAGGGATCAGTAAAAGATTACTACTAGTATTATTAGTAGTAGTAGTACGTTGTTATAGGTTTCCAGTAATAAAACTCTCAGAAATAAATGATAAAACAAAATAAAGAAGAATCCTACAGATATGTTTATGACTGGAGAAATAAACGCTAGCTTGCGTATAAAAAAAACTCGCATACATCGGAGGAGAGAGTATTGGAGGAAATATTCAGTAAAATACTATTTAAAAAATTAATTTTAAATAAATTTGAATATTTCAGTGCCTACAGACTTTTCCGAAGAAATTGCAAACCATTTATTAAATAGCGAATTAAATCCGATCTATCCATTAGAGAGTTATGGTCTACAGTCAAATGACAAATAGGGCTAGTGAAACATACATACGTATATATATATATATATATATATATATATATATATATATATACGTGTGTGTGTGTGCTCCGGCGACTCCTCATTTTCGTTTATTATTATTTTTTTTTAAACTATTAGTTTTTATTCAGTGAGAAGTGAATGTGATAAAATGAACTTTGAGAAGGAATATATGCACGTCAGTTTCTCACATTCATTGTCAGTAAAGTTTTTTAAAAATTGTTTTAATGTAAATTTTTGCCTTTTGTGTATTATTACAGCTTTAAAATATTAAAATAATTTGTTGAACAGAATGACAAAGCATAATAACGTTTTAGAGTTATTAAAAATTGTAATTTATCTTCTTTCAAACTAAAGGAAGGTGTTCTACAAATACATTCCGGAGCTAATTATTATTATTAGCATCTTACAGAGATTGTCTACCTGCATATTCCTGTATGTAACATGATATATAATGCATAGAATAGAATAAAAAATAAAACAGATAATGACTGAAAATACATAATATTAAATTACATCTAACAACAGTCTTATAAAATTGCCAATATTTTCAAAAATAAAGATCACCGTATCGCTTTGAAAAAATAGACACACAAGATCGTATAGAATACTAACGATACAAACGCTGGCAAACACAGAGCTACTCAGGACAAAACAAATTAAACTAAAGCGAACATTAATTACAACATCCTACATATTCGATGCACATTCACCCGTATACAAGGAAGGCGTTCAAACACTATGTGCGGCAAAATAATAAAACTTTGCAATTCATAAGAACAGTTTACACATACAAAGAAAATAACTGTAACATTAACTTTTTATACATAACATAAGAACCAAAATCTCAACCGAAATTAAGAAAATTTGTGTGGAGTTCTGTGTAAGAAGACCAACGTTTCGTAATTTTATTTTGTCTCCTTTTGAAAAAAAACCTTTGATCTATAAAAAAAAAAGTATCAGCTCTCTCACCACTTTGATTCCCTGCATAAGCGCGTATAAAAAATACACCACTACAGTCAACATAACCTCAACTTTTTTCGACCTTAAATTGAGTGCAACTCAAGATCGACTCTAACAATTTACATCAAATTTCAAAAAATGTATCTAGTAGTTATGGAGATTTTCGAGACATAAAATTTTATGCATAGGTCTGTATTTGTCAAAACGTAGAGAAAATTCATTTTCATTCCAATCCTCCTTTCTGCAACCAACACCATGCGACCGCAGGTGGTGGTGGGGTAAAAATGAATTTTCTTTTTGTTTTGAGGTATCAGGAATACGAAGGAAACATACATTAATACAGTACTTTTCTTCGAAAAGTGTCGTTACAAAAACTTCGAAAACTCATTATATTATAAATAGAAAATATCACTCGACTAATTGCTTAAAGCGTTTCCTAACCATTTAAAAGTTGAACGCTGTTAAAATAAATGCAACTGGAAATCTTGGTGAGAAACATGCTAATAAATTAGTTAAGAAAGGTCTTTGGAAAAATAATTTCAATTAATTTAAAAGCGAATCTGCTTCAATTTTTAATAATTTTAGAGTTAAAAGACAATTTTACTATATTTTATTGCAATTTTTTAATAAAATATGTAACTCTCCGTATGTTATAGGTAGAATTATCAAATTTAATGCTATACTAATTAAGCTATATTATATTTGACGAACTTTTTGTTCAGCTCAATATATACAAGTTATTTAAATTTTGTTCCAATTAATTCATCTGTTTAGGTAGATTTCATAAGAAAGCTACCTATTGTAATGGGTACCATGATTCGTCTTCCGGAAAATTTCGACATATCTTTGCGTTTCACATCCCCCAGACCCCGAAACCACCGTCAGTTCAAAAGTTTATATATTTATATTTCACTTTCTTGTGGACACAATAACTGCTATAATTTTGCTCCAATCACTTTCAAATTGATACATAAAATATAACTACCCAAAATCTTGCTTGGTCGTGTTCGTTAATGGGCAAAATCGGACCATGGGCGTGGAAATGGGGGGGGGGCTTTTTCGAAAAAACAAAATATTGCTATAACTTTCTTAATAAGTAAAATACCGAATTCGTTTTAAGTTCCTCGTATTCTTTGGATAAGAGCCTAAAGCTTATCTAAGTAAAGTTTTTTATATCACCAGCCATTGGCTCACGGGGTGGAAAAAATAGCGTTTTGATGGCAAAAAAATCATATCTCTCTTAATAGTCACAATAATGTTAATAGTACAATACACCTAGTAAGTATAACCTAGAATAGTACTGTTTGTCACAAAGGGCAGCCTGAACTCTACAGGCTGTACACTGCACTGCACTTTTTTAACCTCTGATGTAATCTGAAGGTTCTTGAATTCGGCCGGCGACAGGTACCACGGGATGATATCGACTGGAACGTAGGCGAACGGCGTAGTGACGAATCCGACGTCCATCCAGGTGGCGGGTACGGCCGGTTTCTTATCCTCGGCCGGGATGTGCGCCGTCCATTGCATCAATATTAAGAGAGATAGTCACAATATCTCTCTTAATATGACTTAATAGTCATATCTCTCTTTATAATCGGTTTAAAGTGATCGTTAGTTCTCTAAACATTACCTAAAACTTTTATCTGAAAGATTTTTGATATGACCAGCCCTTACGGCAAGGGTTGACCATAATATTGCTGAAATTGTAAGATGGGGCTTGTCATATGCTAAACATGTGAAACTTTTTTTATATGCAACCATTGTCGAATCGACTAAATTTGATGTTTTTCTTAACTTTAAGGTAGAAATCTTTCATATCCCCTACTTAGCATCGATGAAAGCTACCTCCGTCTACCGGCGTGCCGAAAGGGATTTTTCTTCCCCATGATATCTAAAAATATTATATTCTTGGGTAAATAAAAACGAAAGAGTATAAAATGTTTTATAAGTATAAAATTTTAATGAAAAAAATAGGTATCACATTAAATAATTTTTTTATATTATTTTATACTTGTTCGTTTAGAGTAATTTACAATAATACATAAGTTATTCTAAATTTATAACGTTTTTTTTAACTAGATTTATAGAAAAAAAGAAATTTTTTTTGTACATTTAACAGAATATTCTTTTATTTCGGGACATCTTTCTTCATTCAAAATTTATACAAATTAGTTCCTTAACTAAATTTAGTTTTTATCTTATTTTTTTTGCGTGCAGAATGCAACCGTTGATTGAGTTGTATAATAAAAAGATGTGTATGCATAAGAAAAAATTTATTCCAACTCAAAATGGGTTCGATCAATTAAAGTAAATAATCATTGACCCCATTTTTATATAAAAAAATTTCAGCTGGTGGTTCTCTTTCAGAATGCATATTAATTATGTGAAAAATGTGCAATTACTTTTTATTGGATTTTTTTATTTATTGTTATAATTAACTAATTTACTTCCTTTTATCAAACACACACCCTTGGAATAAAAATGTTTTGTTTGTTTTATATTCATCTGATAGTCTTTAGAAAAAAATTTATATTATAAAAATTTAACTAAAAAAAATGTTTGAAACACGTTTTAAATTTTTAACTGAAGTTTCATGTACTCTTCGAGTAAAAGAGGTTTTGCAATATATTACTTAAATAAAATATTTTACGGGGAAAAAATTGAGCCACAATCATGTGAAATAATATTATTTACAAAATCTTTTGTAGAATTTTACTGAAGTTTATTTCCTTATAAAACATAAAAAAATATTACCAGGTGAGAAATCTGTGTAAGTAACTCTATTAGCACATTTCCTGTTACATAAAAAAAATTTTATCCTATAAAAGATGAAAGTACAAATGTATTAATAGTGTCTAAATATTAAATTTTGACTTTAAGTATGTTATATGACATGATTGAAACACGTCATTTGATTTCACGTTTTACTGAATATAAATTAATTTTCGTCCGATGTACTGATAAGGAAATAAAATTCTGAAATGTTCCGTAGTAGTCATTAAGCTAGAGGTTACATAAATAGCAAAATGCTTTATAGAATATGAAAAATGATTTAAGAATTTAATTAAGGATTTATTTACATATTTTAGTAATGTTATTTATTAGTATAACCGTGTCTTGAGGTACCCCGCACTTCAATGAAAATTATCTGACACCTTTTCATCAACGTGAATGCCAAGAATTTGATTATCGGGGAAGTCTTTTACAAAGAAAAATCTTTTGTCGTCTACCATTAATATTTATAGACGATTCATATAACTTTTCAGCAATTTGTGTCTTTGCATTGTGTTGTAGAATAAAATGAAGCATTGGAGTAAAACAAACAATAATAAATTTCATTAAAAATTTGTAAATAATGAAACTGATGGAATATCACGTGCATTTTATAGTGGGATAAGAGATATCGCTTGTTAGTAATGCTCCATTCTCCCGATTGGCATGTATCGGTACTGATACTGGAAAGATAAATAGGGCAGTAACTGTAGGTTCATTGGCTTTTCTGATGAATAATGTAAAGGTTAATATGTACCATCACCGAGTAAAACGCGCTCTTTCATGATGTAGACGCATCATGAGATTTTCTCTTATACCTGTACATTCTTCAATGAATGGACCAATTTCGATGAATTTTTATTTTTATTTTTTAGAGAAAGTATCTCCGATATTTTGTTCCCGTGATATTTTTGTTCCAGGTAGTTTGAATGAATGATTTTTTAAATTAAAAATGTGTTATTTAAAAGAATTAATGTTATTGTTCATTATTTTATTTTGATTATTTTTTAATGAAAAGTTAGAAAATTTTTTAAATATATATATATTTCGCGTTCCAGAAATCTTAACATCACTCTTGATAGCATTTTTTAAATGATTTCTCTATTTCACTTTTCTTATTTTTTTATCAAGGTGCTTTTATGTTTTTCGCCTTTTTGTCTGCCCTTAACAGTTCTTTTCTTATAAGCAAAAGTTTTTGTTGATTTATTAAAATTTTAAATAAAATTTAAAATAATAATAAAACTAATCTTCAAAAAACTACACTATTATGTGAAAAGTTTTTTTTGAATTTTTTAAATTAATGTTTTTTTAAAATCGGCGCAAAGATAGATGTTTATATAGATGTTTTTTATTAGGAGCCTGTTTCCGAAATTCGGGATTAAAAGAGTTAGTGATTTTATTGTGCATATATAGTGTATATTACACACACACACATATATATATATATATATATATATAGCTGTACCCGCCACGCTTCGCTGTGGCACATTGTGGTTGCATGGATGAGAAATGAGAAACAAAACAAAGCATACGTTTCATAGAAGTTTAATTTTGCAATACTTGTGGATATACAATATTTTTTGTTTTTCCACTGTCTGCGTAGATATAAAGGCTATCTGGTTTGCCGACTCGGGAACACGCACATGCAGTTGTCCATGTGAGAAGCAATCCGCATCTAAATCTAAACCACACAATTCTAAAGATTGACCATGAGCTTTATTGATTGTGATTGCAAATGCCAATCGAATTGGAAATTGCAATCTTTTAAATTGAAATGGTGTATCGGTCGGGATTATGGGTATTCGAGGAATGAGGACATCTTCACCTTTGAAAGGCCCCGTTAAAATCGTTGCTTCCACTACGTTATTCATCAATTTCTTAACTGCAAGTCGCGTGCCGTTGCAGAGTTTTGGCTGATTAATATTATGCAACAGGATAATTGGCACACCTATTTTCAATTTTAATATGTGTGGTAGCATCTCTGGCAGATCAAGTGAGTTTAATAATTCCGTTGGATAATTAACTACTTCATCTGCTTCCACAACGGTGTCTATCGACCATATGTAATTTCCTTACTTTGAATGCTGGATTAAATAACATTATTAAGCTGATAGACATCTTTATTATTTGCGGCAAGGATTTTTCGATCAGTTCTTCTTTCGGTGTTACTAAATTACAAAAAATATCAGGAAATGATATTCGTCTAGAATCGATCGAGAAATTACAGGCAATGTTTGCCTAAAATCTCCTGTGAGCAATATCAAAGCATTCCCGAATGGTTGAACGTTTCCACGCAAATCTCATAACGATCGATAAAGAGCTTTAAGCGATTTTTTATGTGCCAACGTGCATTCATCCCAAACAATGAGTTTACATTTTTGTAATACTTTTCCAATACAGGATGCTTTGGAAATATTGCACGTGGGAGTCTCGATGATTTGCATGTTTAATGGCAACTTCAGAGCTGAATGCGCAGTCCTTCCACCTGGTAACAATGTCGCAGCTATTCCAGACGAAGCAAGAGCTAAGGCTATGTCATTTTTTGATCGAACCGTTGCTAGAATCAATCTAATGAGGAATGTTTTCCCAGTTCCTCCTGGCGCATCCAAGAAGAAGGTCCCCCCAACTCCGTCATTTATCATTTGCATTATGTGATTATAAATGCCTTTCTGTTCACGCATTAATTTGGGAATGTTTGATTGGACATATGACTGAAGATCACCAATGTTGTAACTCTGTTCACGGCGTAAATCCACATCAAATGAAGCAATCGCAGCTCGGGTGGGTGCTGGCATTCCCAATTGACTAAGAACTTTATTTGCATTTGTCTAAGCACTTGTCTTCAATATTTATCAATGCTTCGTTGTAAATGCCTTCTGTAAATTCAGACAAAAGTGAATATTTAACCTAACAAAGGATTTTTTGGTCATTATGTAGAGATATTATTTTGTGTGTATTTGGTTATTTCGACGACTTTTTTTGTTTGCATATTCTTAAGTCTATCTGGGCTATAAGAAAGTTTGGTGTTTTAATTTATTTACTGTAAGTCATCCTTCTTGATGGCTTTTTGTTTTGGTGTGTTTTTTTTTTTTTTTTAATAAAATACAGATGTTTTAGCTGTTAAATATAATTTAAAGAAATTTGTTGCTTAATCAGTTGTGATTTTGTTTACATTGGCAACGGCCATACGGGCTCTTTGTGATTGGTCGTTGTGTTTGACAGCGGCCATCTTGCATTGATCTGATTGGTTTTCCTTTGCTTACATTTCCATCTGATTTATTAGCCTCTTATTTATTAAAAAACTGTACAAATTAAAAATAGGTAGATAAATTTATTAAAAATAGATGAAAACAATCTTTGATGCGGGTTATATATCGTGCTAAAATTTGACCTCAATCGGTGCAGAACATTTTGAGTTTTTGAAGCGTACACAAACGAACTTAACATTTATATATATATATATATATATATATATAGATGTATAAATCTAAAAACAGTATATATATATATATATTGTTCGAACGTTCGGGAGGAGGTACAACGATTCAGTATAAAATGCAAAATGTACATAGCATGCGAGCTAGCTCACAGCTAACCTCTTGGATAATAGTGAGGACGTTTGGTGCTTAAAACGGCTGCACGTACTGGATTTGTGAGGTTCTTCGAGATTTGGATGAATCCGCTTGATTAGGCTATTATGGTTTGTCAAAATATCTCGTTTTGTTTCGCCGTTTAGTTTTGTTTTCATCTTTGTTTTTTAAGTAGTTTTACTTTTTTTAAGTAGTTAAAAATAACTACTTATTTTTCATTTTTTCGTGTTTTCTTTCTGATATTTATTCGTTTGTTTCGTTTTTTGTGATTCTTTGTGTAACTGTAAGATATACTTCTTGGTGTTTACTTTTTATGTTATGGACACGTTAAATGTTCTTTGGTCTTATAATTGTATTTAATTATTTATCTTTATTACATAATTGAGTGCACTGTATAGATAATACACGTATGCATGCATTTATAATTCTTGCGAAGTTACAATGAAGACCTTTCTTTACATGTCATTTGTTTATTGTAATCAAATTTGCTTATGGTTCCTATTAGTAGGGACTGATTTTAAATAAAAATAGCTTTACTGTAAAGAAAAGAATTTCTTGTGTAGTAGATTTACGTAGATGGGAAAACTTATATTAAAAAAAAAATTTTTAAATAATAATGATAATGCGTTCTTAGGAAAAAAATTAAGATAACAAATAATTTAACCGGAAGATTAATCATTATCGAAGTTAGATTCTTTTTTCTTTCTTTTTTTAAGTTACTTCTTTTTTTCATAAATATATTTAAGAAATATTGAAAATCTAAAATTAATTGCAACTTTCACTTTTTAACATTAACGCAGCTGTCATTCATTTTATAAAATATTGTTAAAATAAAATAAATAAATGATGTTACCATTTTATTTATTAAGAACAATCGTAATGAAAAGGAATTTATTACGTGACTATTTTAGTTACATTTCATCTTTGCCGAAGAGTTTGAAGTTTAATAACTTTTTCCTATGAATAATAAAATCGAAGTTGGCATCAATTTATTTTGATAACATTTGTATGTTTTTGTTATTTTTCTTACTTTTTAACTTAACACGTATTTACCCCCTTGTGAAACGCCCAATAAAAACTCCAAAAATATATTATTTCATTTTAAAACTTCATTAATATCTCCTGAATTGGGTGTTTTTGGATGATAAGTTTTCCAGTTATCTGCTATTTACATCTGCTAATACAGTGAGGAATAATTATTTTAAAAGATTAAGAAATCACTTAAGGAGCATCCACGTCCTTTTTAAGGACGTGGATGCTCTCACAACGCAAGATGAGTTTCTCAGGGAGATTCGTAAAATAACTGACGAGTCGGTCACTATAGATGTTTTATCAATGCGATCGGTTTACGGCTCGACGCAAGTAGTCGCCTTAGCTGTGCCGTCCATCCTTGTGGACAAACTGCTGTCTTATCGGCGTGTTCGCATTGTTTGGGTGGCCTTTCGGGTGACGCGGCGTGCCTCCGACGAACTCTGCTTTAATTGCTGGAGTCCAGGCCACAGGGTCAAGTTCTGTAATGGCGTAGATAGAGTGGCCATTGTGGTACTACGTTGTGTATACATTGTGGTATTTACGTGTGGTAAGGCCGGCCATATATGTAAAGATTGTAAGCAGGAGTGCTCGATTTACATTCTGCAAGTTGTACGGTCATGTGCCCAAAAGTCGAGGATGCAAGACGGGTTCATCTGCGGCAGGAGTTGTGTCATCACATTAACGTGATGGTGTCTTTGAGGGACAGCTATCCCACAAGGGGTGGGAGACTTCGGTATTCCACCTTCAATGATCGGGTGAGGACTCCCCAATGACACGGCGTTGGAGGGAATGTAAGAACGGTAGTCCCGGTGGGGGATTCCTTTGGGGGTTCCCCGCTAGAGGCGTCAAAACCGGAGTCCCGGTGAGGAGTTCCCTTTTGTAAACTCCTCATTTGAGGCATGGCATGCAAAAAGACGGAGTCCCGGCAGCCTGGGCGGGATCTTGCGTCCGTCCGAGGTAGTTCGAGGCGAAGGCATCCCTCGGAGCTGAATTTATGCTTAATTGCGTGTCCGGCTTCGGGGGGCGGGAAAACTACAGATGTATTAAAAACCAAAAAAAAATTTTTAATTAGGAAACCTATTATATCCTTTTTGATAAGCTGAATAATATAATGTGTACAGTAATTAATAGTAACGATTATTAAGACGTTAAAGTGGTATTCACAAGGGAAAATTATTTTTAATTACTTGTACTTTGTTATTGCGGACAGAAAAAAATGCTAAAATTTCCTTAATAACGAATGGTCAAGTTAGTTGAAAATTATACAAAAAGTAGCTTTTATCGTAGTTTTCCTTTTATTGTAAAGTACCTCTTTAAGTAATAAAATCAAATTATTATAATTAGCAAGTAATTATTAGAGCAAAAATTAAAATCTATCTAGTGGGCGGGAATTAACTCCCTATTGAAAACTGTATATAATTTTTTTAATACGTAACTAATTTTCATGAAACAAAAAACATTTTGTTCCTTACAATGGTAGGATTGTTATGCATTAAAAAAATTCCACATAAGCATCTCCATTTCCACCAGTTTCCGTAAACTGATGGGAATGTTTGCGACAGATTTCTGCAGATAATCCAGCGATACGATTCCAAGAACTTGGTTAATTGCTCCTCCAATTCATCAAGAGTTTTTAGTTTTATGCGATAAACTTCCTCTTTCGTCCACCCCTAGAGGAAGAAGTCGCAGGGCGCTAGGTCAGGACTCCTTGCTGGCCATTTAAGGGGACCACGACGTCCCAACCAGCTTCTGGAAATTGGGTATCAGTCACGCATGGATAGGACTTGCTAAGTGAGACGAGGCCCAACTTACATAAAGATTAGGTCGTTGTAATTGTCCGATGTGGAATCAATACCGTGAACATAATATTCAAGCATATCAAGGTACCGTTCTGCATTCATTATGTCCCGAATGAGATAATCCCCACAACTTTCGTGAATGTCGTGCTGCACCACACTGTGACCTGTGGGCGATGTTGTCTTATTTCAACAACCACCCTTGGATCATCTGTTGCCCAATAATAACAATTGTGCCGGTTAAACAACCCCCCAACATGAAACACGGCTTCATCTGACCACAGGATATTACCGAAAATATCGGACCAGTTTTCATACCAAGCAACCATCATATCTCCATATTCCAGCCGATGATCACAGTCTGCCGGCGATAATTCCTGGTAGTAATGTGGTTTCCATGGATGGAAATTAACTCTTTCTTCAGAACAGTCGAATTGCGTGTCGGGTTAAACCACGTTAGAGAGATGCCTGTCTTTGTGATTTCTGAGGACTTCGAGTGATCATTTCCTGAACCACTTGGACATTTTCCTCCGTCTTGGATACTGAGGGGCGACCAAGTCTCCTAACATCTGATACAGAACCTGTGTCCATTAGCTTCCAGTGGCAATTCCTTATGGTCTTTGCATCTACCGAGGCACGAGATTCTTTCACACTTAGCTACCATCTCTGTACTTGTACCACAGACCGCCATATTTCGTACCGGGCCAGTTGAGCCTGCTCACGCAAGGTTAGACGTTGCGCCATGGTCCGCCACTGATACCTGCAATCACATAAATGAGATCATTTAATAAATTCTACCATTATAAGGAACAAAGTGCTTTTTGTTTCTTGAAAATTGGTTAAGTATTAAAAACGTTATAAACAATTTTTGATAGGGAGTTAATTCCCGCCCACCCGGTAGATCAGCGATCTCCAAACGTTTTTGATCGCGTACCCCTTAGACGAGAATGATTATAAATTGTATCCCATATAATATTGTGTGTGTGTGTGTGTGTGTCTGTCTGTGTCTGTCTCTGTCTGTCTGTCTGTCTGTTTGTCTGTTTGTCTGTTTGTCTGTTTGTCTCTCTCTTTCTCTCTCACTCACTCGAGCGCGCGCGCGCGCGCGTGTGTGTGTGTGTAGTCAAAAATCAAATTATTTATACTACTTCTTAGGCGTACCCCCACGTATTACTTTGCGTACTCCCTGGGGTACCCCCCTTTGGAAACCGCTGATCTAATTTTGTTACTCTCTTTCTGAAGTTAGTTAATGCCGTTAAACTCATTGACCAAATTACACCCCACCATGAACGACTAGCTTTGTTTTAATGGAATTGTTTTTTAATCTGAGAGACAGTTTCCTGCCGAGTTCCCAGTTCCTGACAGTACTTCAGTATTGTTTCAGGCTTTACTCAGTGCTTCACAGCATTTTCACAATTGAAAGAGTGTAATACTTGTTGGTTTACATTATCTGTTGCAGTCTTTCTTACAACTGTGATGCATATAAAGTAACATCCCAACCTGAGATAAAAGTGAACATCCCAACCTTCGTAGGGGAAGACCCCCCCCCCCCCACCTTTTGACGATTCCGGTCGTCACCCCCCCCCCCTCCGGTTACTAGCCCTGATGGACTTTAACAGAAGTCGTCTTCAGACCCTCTACTGATTACACACCTTACAGCGATAAGCCAGGCCTCGGTTGGGATGCCACCGATGTAAATGCCTAGGTAGACATTTACATCAGTGATTTTTAACTCTGATTTTGCCTTCGCAGGCCTCTTCCGGACATCTTGACTGGCCTACAACGTTGCTCTCTGAAGATAAAAGTGAATAATTCAGCATTGCTTTTTCTTAGAGTAATGCTGTTCATCATATAACCATCCCCTGTGGTGATCAAAGTGAAGTTATAACTTGTAGAGCTGAATATTATCTGCATTGCAATTGACTTTTCATGCTGATTTTGTAAATCTTTTATTTGAGTTGATTTAGCGTAAAACGCAATTGAAGACCATTACATTCCTCATTTTCTTGATGTACCAGATATAGGATTATTCTTACTCTTGAAAAACACTTTATCATTCGGAAATTACTTTTGACCAGTACAGTTGACCTACAAACATTACGGTTGTGGCTCACATCAAGCGTACATCTAGGAAAAAACAGATAATTCACATTTTTAATTGTATTTAAAGAATTCTTATTTAACAAACTTGTTGGACAATATAAATCGCACCACAGAACATCTGTTAAGGCGTATGTTATTAATTATTAAAAAAAAAAAATTATTATTATTTTCTGTCCAAACAATCCTCGCAGCACGTTCTAAGAGATTATAGCGTTATTAGTGCTGATAAATAGACTTTTTTTTATGTATTATTCATGTAATGTTTACATGTCTGCTTATATTTTTGATTACTAACAAATCTAAAAAAATCAGATTTGTTTTTTATCACAAAAAAAGCTTTATTTTTGATACAGATTTTCTCTTTATACAATTTTTTGCGTTTAATTTTTTTCTGAGAAAAAATATATATTTAGAGTACATATAAAAAAGAAAGTAAACTTGTTAATTTTACCGATACATTTAATTGGCTGTTTGTATAATTAAAATAGCGTAATTGACTTTTTCGAAAAAATGATTGAAATTACTTAATTTAGCCGCTAATTTTTCCATTAGTTAATCACAAATGGAAACGGTTTAAAAATCGTATATAAAATTTATACACACTAATTTTTGTTGTGAAAGTTCATACTTTTACAAAGGGGTTTATGTTTAAATGTTATAACCTTTCATTAGTGAAAAGGTTTATTCATGTTAATATATCTCTCATAATAGATCAATAAAATATTACACCAGTTATTCTTCAAATTTATCCTTTACTAAATTTATAGCTGTTTTTCATTTAATGATCATAAATGAAGATTAATTTTTAAGCAAATTATTTATTAATATCGAATCATTGCATTAACGTTATATGAACACTTTTATTTAAAGCCGCTATTTTCACTTTATCTATATATCATCTTTGTTTACAGATTAAAATTTTATATCCTTCTAATGCACATGTGATTGATTTTGCAAAAACAGAATTACGTTAAAATTGATACGTTAAAACAAGCTAGATAGAAGGTTTCTTTTTCAAGAACCTTTTTGTCATTTAAATTTTTGGTGCAAAAAAATTTTATTTGGAATAAAAAAATAAATAAACATATTAATTTTACTAATTTATTTGATTATAAATATTTTGTCTTGTATTTAATTATATAGATGGCGATTTTGTTATTTTTAAATAAAGCTAACCATAATCTTTCACCTGGGTGCCTTTCTAAACATGGTAATCCACAACTACAACGTTTGTCAGTATGGTGTTATAGAAAATACACTTGAATTGGATACAAAGTTAAAAAAAAAAAACAAAAAAACATTAACTTTTTTTATATATATCAGTAGGATTATAGTCAAATAAAGAAAATACGATATTAATAGTATCTATGATTATATATGAGTTACATATTTTTTCTCCAAAAATACGGTGACTAATTATGAAAAGTCGCAAAGCACTGTTTTATTTATAACATCAATTTTTCAAAATAACTTTATTTTATTATTAAAATTAAACTGTCCATTATATCCATACATCGACTAAATTTGAAGAAAAGAATTTATTTTAAACAACTAAAGATTTTAATTATACAATTTTCATCTTATCAAGCAACGTCTTTTCTTATTTATGTTATGATTTAAGACACTTGAGAACAACAGTTATGATGTCAAAGGCAGTAGCACGAAACGGCCAACATTTTTAAAATATGCTATTGATTTGCAAACAGTAGATCTCCAGATAATTTTATTTTGAATCTAACAAACTGAACTCTTCAACGAAATTTAATCATTTAGGTGGAAATCAAAACGAATTTAAAAAAGAAGCTCCAGATCATACTTGTTGACAGAAGAATAATTTTACTGTGTTAGTAATACAACATCGTTTCTAGGGACGCTGTATCACTGATTGATGACTTTCGAAGTGGTGTTTTCACCACATTTTTATTTTTTCGTAATTAAAGTTTCAAAGAAAATCGTTAGTATTAAAGAGTAAAACGTCAATTAGCAAATTATCTAACGCGTAGTCGCTGAAAATCAGACTGGAAGTGGCTGATGACCTCAGAAGTAGAGGGGCCACCACGTTATCAGATGTTAGCAGCGGTGCCTTAGCGACGGAAAAAAGTTCCTCCTCATTTGATTTTCCTTGTCTAAGCACGATTGAAATGGAAAATTTTATAAAAAATATAGTTAAAACATAAGATTTTCTGTATAATAGAAAGGATCTTAATGAATTTTATAAAAAGTCGTTTACCCATAACTACACACAAAGTTCAATTACCTTCTGCTGTTAATTCTATTACTATCAACCATTGCCATATGTGGATTTAAAAAATGTTTTTGATCTTTTATTACTGTATTTCAAATGATTAAAATAAATTAATTAGTAAGATATTTTTGGGATTTGATCCCTGCAAATAAGGAATATTAACCGTTTTACTACATTTAAAAAGTTATCGTTCTCATATATTAATTTTTTTTATTGTAAATAAGAATAAAAAGTTATATTCCTGTTGTAGGATCACTTCTTACAAATTATTATTCTTTTTTTTAGGGAAGAGTAGTTCCACTATCAATAAAATAATTCGTATTCATTGCTATAATTTTTTATTTTAAATTTTAAATGGCGATATATCAGTTAAATATGAAATCAAGAAATGTGGGGGGAAATAATATATTTAACGTCATTTTTTCAGATTATGAATTCAAAGAAATACTTTATAGTGCTTGTGTTCCCTTGTTCGCTATTTAATCGTTAAAATGCCGGGGGTTAATGAGTGTTTGAAACTAGACGACGTCTGTCTTAGAACAATAATGGTGGTTACTAAGGGGCTATGTCAAGGGTTAATAATTCGATTGAAATATATGTTTGTCGGGAAGGGGAGGGAAACACTTTTACTGGGGAAAGTTGACAGTTGTTCGGTGGTGCGCTCTAACGGGGAGGATAGTAAGTAATGTTATAGATTACCAGGTGAAAAGATAGCGCATGTCGTACGACGCATGGCGCATGGCGCATGGCCGGGTCCCAAGCAGTCAGAGTTGTGCCACCGACCCCCACACACCACTCGATCAAGCAACACCGCGAGCACAACCCCAGAAATAACACCGCTTCATCCTCGCCCATGTAGACCACGATTCCTCCTGCACACCTGTACTACCATTGTATCTGAGATAACTTCGAGGTCGCCTCCCACCTTGAGTTGCATCGTGTTTAATTCAACGTTATTCCTCTCTCTTTCTCTTTCTCCCCCTCCCGTCTCCGCCGTTCCCCCCTCCTGCAGACTCCCCCACCTTTTATTTCCTCTTCCGGTCCTTTTGTCCACGGCTCCGTGACGACAGCGCGGCGGCAGTCTCTCGTCCGAGTTCATCTAGCGCGGTTCTCTCGCACTATGCCACTGTGAGTGACACGTGTGGATATGTGTTTGTGATTATTTACATTACTATTTTATTATTGTATTTTATAAACTAACAGTAACAGTCGGCTTATAAAAGCACTTTTGGATTTATCAAATAATGGTGTGATCGGAGACTACTACCGGTAAAGTTATCTGCTGAACGACGGAACTGCGTAAGAAAAGACTCTGAGTAGACAATCATCTCGTGAACGTCACGAGACCCCTACCGTGGATACCTTCGGCCTGAAGAGATCCCGGAGTCATTGGACGCCGCCACCCTCTAAGCCAGGGTCGCCCGCATCCAAGCGTCGCCGCGACACCCTGGAGCCCACCATGAATTCGGGAGCTACGGAGACCCAGGTGGCTCTGTACCAGAGCATGGACTCCGTTAGCACAGCCCCAGGAGAAGAAGAGGTAAGAATTATATATATATATTTTTTTTTAACTAAATTTCTTATTTTTTTCTTTAATTGTTGTAATTTAATAATTAATGTAATTTAGTAAACTAATGTGACATAATAAATAGTAAACGTCATGTCATTCATGTATAATTAAAGAATGGTGTATTTCATTGATGATGATGAGTCAGATGATATAATCTTCTGTAACGAAGCCGGACTAAGTAAAGCTTTTAAACCTTATCGTCCTCGCTCAACAACGGTGTTTTTCTAACCGTAACTTACATGCACGGCCTGCTCGCTCACACAGAAGAAACCTTATACAACAGTATTATGAATCAGCCTCTTAAATATAAAGCTTATTTACTACTGTTTTTAATTTTGAATTAATATGATTACCATTATATTTTACACTTTTAATTAAATATTATAACGTTTAATGATAAAAATAATGTAAATTTGTTGTAGAATTATGGCTTTGTTAAAGTCGTCTTTTTCTGTTTAAAAAATACTTATTAAAATGAAGTTTAATAAATTTGAATTAAATCATATTTTTATAATTACTTTTTTAAGTGAATATATATATATATATATATATATGCGTGTGAGCATATGCAGGGCGATCGGTTTCAACGTCTATTAAATTGTATGTACTGGACAGCAGAAAATATATACTCACGATATTTGAATTTGTAATTTAAGGCAATTTTACAGTATATTTTATTTCTATTATGATGGAATACTTTATTCAAATCACTGATAGATTCAAAAGTTTTATCTGAGATATTCATATTTAACTTATACTTTAAAAGTACTATTACTGCAATTAACGTTTAAGACATGAAATATAAAAATTTTAATTTTTTATTAATTATGCAAAATATTTAATCGTGGAGCAGAAAATCGGGACTATTAATCCTTATTAAACTATAAACTATTAATTTATCATTGTCCTTTTTTTCAATAAAATCTTTATGTACACTTTTCGTTCTCGAAAAGATTTATTTATGTATTTTAAATAATTGATGAATAAATAAGTATTTTATTACGATAGTACGTCGTAATATGTATGTTAAATAGATGTCAGGTACGAGTACAGACAGGTGATAAAGAATAAAGTTGTTAAGAATAAAATTTCTTTTTTATTTTCCTAATGCGTACGTTGCAGTCTGTTCTACTAGTGAACAATAAGTACCCCCCCCCCCATGGGGCTCAATAAGATGACGATGATGTGTATGATATGTAAATGAAGTACAGTCTTCTACCAGGCCGACCAATCCTGAGACGTGTGATTAATTGAACCCCAACCACCTGAGTATATCGGTATCCATTATCTTACTAGATAGTTTTCGATAATTCAGATCTGTAAAAAAAGCAAGTAGATTTTTTTAGGATCAAATCTCAGAACCTTTGACTTTGAATATCAGCTATTAAACAACTGATTTGCGATAATGAGTTAACTAGTAGGTCAGCTCGGCGGGCTGTAGAATTTTTATAAATTGTAAAAAAACACACTTTAAATTGATATTAATACGTAAAAAATAATGATTAATTAAATAACAGTAAAGATATAAAGATTAAATAAAATTGGTGTACAATAAATAAAGTTGAAGGCGTTGATGAAAATGATTAAATGGATTTGTTTTTTAAAAGATAAATGAAGATGAAGGTACAGACAGTTGAGCGTGTTTTTTTTTTTTAATTAAAAAAAATTCATTGAAAAAGTAATATTGTTGTAGTAAAAAAATTCTTTTAACTTTAAAACAAATAAATTGGAAGGAAATTCTGTTTTTTTAATTGATCGGTAATTTATTAAAATTGGCAATAGAAGCATCATAAAAAATGCCTCTCTCTCATACACGAAGTATTATGCGGAGGAGTTACACGAAAAAACGATTTTTTGTCTGTTTTAACAGTGATGGATATTGTTATATTCTATTTTTTTAGGAATATTTTTTTCTTTTTTTTGTAATAATACATTCTAAAATCGTATTCGAGTTACAGCTCATCGAAAATTAAAAATTTCATTGCCTTGATAGTCAATTATTTTCTCGTTAAAACTAATTTATTATATATAATGTAATTTATTATATATAATGTTAAGTAAACGAATCAGAATAGTTTTTTGTTACATTTTTATTTAGCTAATGTAGTGTTTCAGAGACTGTTATTTAGGGGTTTTTTTTTATTCCTTTATGTTTTATTTTCACTTTTTATCTTTTGTTAGGAAAACGAATAATATATATACAATAGCCTCCTAAAGTTGTAATATTTATTTAGCGGCATAAAAAATGATACACGTTTCTTTGGTTTATAAATTTATTTTTAACATAATGAATAAATATATTATTAAAAAAACTAGAATGGATGAGGATAGAAAAAGAAAAAGAAGAACTTATAATAAAATTCGCGAACCAAAAAAAAAAGCCTGGAAACTGGGTTAATTGGTTAGCCTATATATCTTTTAGCTGTCAGAATTTAGCGGGTGGAAGAAAGTGTAGTAGGTAAAAGCTTAAGGGAAAACAAAGGCTGGATTATATCAAGCAGAATACTGAAAGTGTAGCTTGTAACAAATACTTTGAGGTTAAAAAGATTACCAAGAAACATTTAAAAATTACAGATTGTATTATTTTAATCAAAAGACTGATGACTAAAAGTATAAAATTTAATTAAATTAATTTTATATTTTGTTATCTCTGATTAATTTATTTCAGTAAAACATCTCATACGTTCTTTTTAATGAAAAAATAAATTATATTTTAATAAGAAATTTTATTTAAAAAAAAGTCCCTTATAATCCTTAAGGAATATTTATAATCTAATTATCATATATTTAAATGGCTGAAGTATTGAGGTTAGAATATTGATTTAGCATAGTATAAGCGGTTTCAGGAATTATTTAACTACGACTATGAATTTATTTAAAAAAGTAAAGGCAATTCGAATTAAATTAACTTCGTATAATTTTTCTATTAAAGGGCGCGATTATGAAACTCGCTTTTAAGAAAACTAAATTTAAGACGTGTAGAATGCTTTGTATCACGAAACTTTTACGAGGATTAAATATAACTTTTATTAAATTATTTTATATAGAAACAAAAATAAAATATAATTCTTAGTTTTTAAAAGAAAAATGTTATAATTAAATACATTTTAGAATGTTTATATAAAACAACACATTATTATAATTTCATATTATTTTAATTTTTATTTAAATAAATAAAATATTTTATTCAGATCGATACATCACATAAATAGCGTCACGAATATGAAAGTGAGTTATTCCAAAGTAAAAAGGAACTGCTTCAGAATTTATTTGGATGGATCAAGAAAAAACCTAGCGATACATTGACAGAGAAGCGTTAAAAAGTGTTTAAACATGTTTAAGTGTCGAAATTATTTGCGCACGTTAGAAAAAGTTCCATATAATTCAAGGGTTCCCTTTTTTTTTAAAAAAAAGAAAAAAGTTAAGCTAACTGTGACAAAGAAATAGTGTTCCTTAAAAAAAAATTATCTATATATTTTTTTTAACAAAATGATGGGAAGGTCCCTTAAACGGGTTGATAATTTATTTAATATTGTTATCGTTCTTGTACTCTAAAATATTATGCTGTACTTTGCGAAAACCTTTTTATTTCCTTCTTCGTACAAGGAAGCATTGTAATTGAGAAAAATTTCGGTTTTCAGATTGCAACAGAAATATCCATTTTGACAACCCCTGAATTCATTTTAACTAGTTTCGGCGTGACGTCTAGTTTCGTTTCAAAAACGATTAGCAGTAGAATGTTGAAAGTTTTAGGAATGTTGTAACATCTAGTTGTACTCCTCCCCTTTTTATTGCAATCGACCTGGACCAAAAGTGCCCAAAAAGGCTCAAAATCCAAAAAAAAGGATTTTGGACTTTTTCTTAACTGCAGTAGTAAGTTCTAATTGAGAGCGTTCCAACGATATTTCATAAATGGTACTTATTTTCATTGGTTTCATAGTTCTAGCCAAATAAAAGTTAATGAAATATTTGGATGTTTGGATCTTACAAGGGGAAGGCACATCGGTTCGAATCCAACTCCATTTCTTCTTTTTTAACTTTTTTTAAAAAATATAAATACATTGATTTATTAATCAACCTCTGATTGTAAAACATTTTACAATAAATAATAATTCAATAATAACAATAAAAAAAAAACGTGTGAAAAAATCAGACGTTATTAGTGAAATAAAATTTTGTGAACTTTTAAAAGTGTGCATATATATATTTAATAGGCGTACAAGGAAGTCAAGTACAAGGAATATGGTGTCCTCGTCACATTTTTTTACAGATTTTTGTTTTTTTTAACTTTTTAATACACTTATATATTTGCATAGATAAGTTAGAGTTTTTAATTTTGCTAAATACCAACCTACATGGTATACGAGTATATTTATGAGCTGTATATAAATGATAAGATGTTTTTATGTCTTAAAAACATCTGATTTTTTTTTTTTAATTAAATTCTAAGGTAATATAAATTTTTATTGTTTGTTTAATTTTTTTAAATTAAATTTCTTTTTAATTTCTTAAAAATTTCATTTAATTGAACTTTTTTTATGATAGTCTTGGGTAATATTAATCTAAAATGCCAGAAGGACTAAAATTTTTTTTATCCCATTTACGGTTTATTTATAATTTTGTACAATGTACGTAAATGATATTAAGACGTTTTGTTTTAAAAATTTCACACTTTTTTAAAATTATATTAATTTGTTTTTCTACTACTTAAGTTCTACCTTTGAATTATCGATTCTGGGTTTTTAAATCGTAGTAATGATATCGTATCAAAGTTATGTCAGTTAAAATTTTGAATCTGATTTATTATTAAGGGATTTATTACCAAAATAGTATTTATAATTCATTTAAATAAAGTTATAATTTAAATAAATAAGTTATCATTTGGCCTGTATGTAATTAGTGATTAGTTTTATTTTATCCAACCTTAAGTCGTTCTCTGTTTTTTTCCCTTTGACCGTCTGATTCCGTTAGTGAGGGCGGGTTCTAGCTGATCCCTCTTTTAATGATATATATCACTTTAAGCTTTTAACTTTTTAATTAATTGTAAATCACAATTTTTTGTTTGGGCACTATTAAAATAAAGACAAAAAATATTTATTTTTATCAAATAAAAAAATAAAAGTTGGATACCCCCTTTTTTAGACGACTCCCTTTCCTTATAATTTTTTTACATTATTTTATGCTAAGAATTTTATGAAATCAGTATTAATAATTAATTTATAAAATAAGTATCATCTTTTATATTTGATCAATGATTACTTTTATTTAAAATAATCAACAAAAAAAAAACTAGCAGTGAGGTAAATAGTTGGATTGGAACTAATATAATCATATTTTAAAGTAAGATGTGCGAAGATAGATAGATTAAATATAAATAAATTATTTCTTTCTGGAATCATCAACATTAAACAGATAATTGCATATGAAATATCACGAGTTATATCGCCAAGTGACTGGTAAATCCCGTTGTTATTTAAGTTGTTAAGAAGCAGTAACGAAATAAAAAAAAAAATAATAATTTTTGGAACAACTTCAAATTTGTCTTCTTGTGAAACATATTGTATAAAAAGCATTCTTAGGCAATTGTGCAGTGTACACTGCATAAGCCAAATAATAACTCTTAAGTAAACTTTTATCACCTGATTATTATGCAAAGGAATTAAATAATTTTGATAAACAGTAAATAAATTTTAATTTCAGTGACAATATATATATGTAAAATACATTGTATCATTCTATTTTAGTTTTGAATGATTTTATTTTGTATAATATTAATAAATAAATGAGTACAGAAAAATAAATGCAGTACTTGTAACAATTAACATCTGTTTACTACATTTTTCTCGCGGACATTAAATATCAGTCACAGCAATTTGGCACAAAAAAAGCATTGCATTCCAAAGGTTAAATGAATCTAAAATAACAAACTACGTTGTAACGAGATCGTTTAGATGCAGTACGCTTAATCGGTATCTTGCACAATCATATAACTGATCCATCATTCTAAATACTTGAAAAACTACAATTGTTTATTAGAATTTTTAAAAAAAATAAAACGACTATGATTGATAACTAAGTATAAAACTACTGAATTTTGTTTTAAGTGAAAGAAATCTGTTTTAAAAAATTAAAGCCAAGAAGGGTGAAAAAAAGGGTGGACTGAATGACCGGATAGTACAACATTTATATTTTTCTAAAAAGCCAAAACTTGTGTTTTGAGTTTTTTCAGTTGTAATTTAACTGGGAAGATATTTTAAAGATGAATAAATCCAACAGGATTGTTATCCAACATATCATGAAATAAAATTTTCTCTTGCAAACTTTTCGTTTTTGTAATCTGTTCAAATTCGGCAGAGTTGTTGATATTGTTATATATATTTACAAATAAACTACAAATTCAAATCTTCTTCAATCACACAAACCCAAATTACAAGCTTTCTTTACTTCATCGTGCTAGTATTTTAATTGTTCGTTTGAATTGTGACTTGTTATTTAATAAAAGCACGAGTGTGCTAATATAAATTATAATAGTGGTACGTAAATCATTTTTACTTCCTTAGGGGAACTGCGATAACGATAAATATACAATGCTAGTAGATCGTAATATCGTAAAAATCTTAAGTAAAAATGTTTTTATCATCCATGTTCATTTCCGTTAGGGAATTTAAGAACTTGTTTCCATATTTTACATTACGAGTAACAGGAAGCAAAAAAAAATATAAGTAAAATATATTAAATAAATATTATAAATTATCAGAATTTTGACTACGTATAATATATTAACTAGTTAAACCAGATTACGTTTTGTTGAATTCCGCTTATCTTCAAAACATTTCTTTGTTTTATACATATAAAAAATTCAAATTTTATAAATTATCTCTTTTTAATTTAAAAATGAAAGATGTATTTTAAAAGTAACTTTTTTTTTATAAAAATAATAAAATATTTTTGAGCAATGTCCACAATTTTTTTGAAAAAGAATAAAAATATTAATAATTTATAAAAATTACTTAAATTATAAAAACGTCTTATATTGTTAATGTTTTAACTGCCATCCTTATTTATTGTTTCTTTTAGAAAAAAAAACATCTGACGTCCGTCACTCGAGTTGGATTACACAAGAATGGAACAAATTCTTGTATAATTTTACTGACTGCTGGTTCTGACAAAATCATTTACAATACATAGTGTAAATCTCTGATTGTTTTTGAGGGAAGATTTTTTTTTAATGAAATGGGTCTGAAACCTTGATAGTTCAACAGACAAGACACTTTTTGGTAAAATTTAATAAAATTTGAGTTCCAGAGGAATATCTTATTACATTTTGAAGAAGTTATCTAAGATTACAATAAAAATAAAAAAGAAATTAATATATTAAATTCTATTACATAAACTACCTAGAACAGAATATTGAGATAAGACATATCTTACGTTAATTTTTCATGAAATTACTTTTGCGGAATCCCCCGCATCGTCAGTCATCATAGAAATAATTACGTTATTACATAATAAATATAAAAAAATAATGAAAATTGCACATTAATTTATACGAGTGCTGCTATCTGATGCAGTTTTTATAAGAAAGGTTCCATTAAACATAGATGGTTTATCAAATTTAAATTTTTGTTTTTATTTATACATATGATATTTATCTAATATATTTAATTACTTTCAGTTAAGTAATATATATTATAATACTAATTTTATGATAAATTTTTAATGGATATATTCACAAGAAGCAAAGAATAAACAAGTTACGTTATACGAATATTGAAACGGTTATTGAAATAAAATCGAAACAGAATCACTCTTGTACAAACAGTATACGTATAAATATGCACAAACAATTTTATACACGAAATGAAGTTTTAAAACTAAATCCCTATTTTGATTGTTAAACAACCATCAGCGATAAATGATATGGAATTAACAAAACAGATTAACAACAAAAACAAATTACAAATAGAAAAACAAAATGCATTAAACTAAAGTATAAAATAATATAACAATAAATAAGTACTCGTTTATAAATAAAAAATTAATTATTTATCAATCAAGAAATATTTAGTCAATCTCTCTATAAACACTTTTTTCAATCTGTATTAAAAATATTATTAAAAAAGAAAGAAATAATTTATATATATATATATATATATATATATATATATATATATTTACTTTTTTATTTATTTTTGATGCAATATCATTGATGCATATATCATTATGACCAGTCCAAGTTAAAAATCATACCTTAATTTAGATATAATTAAAATTTTATCTAAACTAACATTTATTAATTTGTATGGGATGATTTTTTAACTAACGAATTGTACAAATCATATCTTGTTAACAATAAATTGTATAGTATGGTTATTTAGACACTTAAAAGCTATATTTTTGTAAATTATTATTATTATTTTTTTTTTTTTTAAATTATTATTTATTCATTTTTGTGAGTAACCAATTAATTTATTTTTTCTAATTCCGGTTGCTGTTCACTTTTACTTTTTATAAACATTTCTTATTATCGTTTTTAACTATTTTATGTATAAAGAAATTTGACTTTCCCTTTTCTGTAAAGTAGATAGATAAATATGATTTTTTATAAAAAAAAAAATAATAAATAAAGAATATATATAGGTTTTTTTTAAAGTACACCAGAATTTCAGGAATTCGATTTTTTTAATAAATATTATAATTTGATTTCACCATTATTAGTTAATTACGAAAACCGTGTTTTACCGTAAATTTATTTGAATTTAACTAACTCCTAGCTAGTTGTAGTTATGAATGTATTAAAAATAATTTTAATGGCTGTTTTAACGATAAATAAGAATTAAATGATTTTATTTTTTAAAAAATATATTATTCATGATCCACAATATATGCTTTCGATATGTATATATACACTACATAAAGGAGGAATATTTTTTATTAACTCCAAGGAGTTATTAACTCCACCACCACATGGATATTTTTTAATGTTTTATTTATGTAATTTTATATTGTATATGTAATTAATATTGTTTAATGTATAGAATAGCATACCCGTATGAATATTAAATATAAATAGATCAAATGAGAAACTCTAGCTACATCACTGGATATTGTTAATCATTATTAATGTACTACTGTATTTTACTCGTAAAATAATGATAAAATTGCCTATTTCAAAATAACTAAATGATTTTTTTTAAGTTTCAATTTACCCTGGATGATGTACAGACACACAAACACACACACACTCTCTCTCTCTCTCTCTCTCTCTCTCCACATAATGTTTGTTCTTATTCAAACATTCTCATGGCTGAATCCAGTTTTTTTAAAAATAATTTATTTAATTATTCATAATAATAATAATTAAA
Source organism: Lycorma delicatula (assembly GCF_047948215.1). Classification (NCBI taxonomy): domain Eukaryota; kingdom Metazoa; phylum Arthropoda; class Insecta; order Hemiptera; family Fulgoridae; genus Lycorma; species Lycorma delicatula. The sequence continues at coordinate 132,422,004 of NC_134459.1, forward strand.
ACAATTTGGTTGGCAGTTGTAAGTAAATGAAATTATAGTTCATATTGTAGATGTCGTTTTTTACTGACTTCTGCTGGTAAAGCTGGTAAAGACTAGTGCAAAGTAATACCGAAAAGTACTGTATTACTGGGAATGGGTGGGGTGAAAATGATTCTTTTGTAAGTTTTGAGCTATAAGGAATGCGAAAATAACATTCATTTAAATTGGGATTTCCTTATACGCAGGTTTCCCACGAAGAAACGGAGAAACTTTCTGAACATGTTCTACTGGTGAATATAATGAAAAAATTTCATAATAAATATAGGTCTGGAAACGCTTTGTTCTCGGGTTACGGCTAGAGATAGATTTCTCCCGGATTTCAGCTCTTCCAATAAAAAGAAGTACTGTAATTTTTCGGACCCAAATTAAGGAGTTAAGTTGATGGTTTCTTACGTAATTTGAGCATAGAAATATGTCCACTTATTAACAAATATATAGAAAATTAAATTCTGAGAAAATTAAAGTGAATACAGCCAATAAAAAGTAAAATAAAAAAAAAAAATAAAAATCGGTTTTAATTCCTTGTACGAAATAAAGGAAGTATTGTGATCGCGAAAAATTTAGGTTCTCAGATTTCAACGGAAATATAAATTTTGACCATCCCTGAATCCATTTTGACTAGTTTCGGCGTGATGTCTGTACGTACGTATCTCGCGTAACTCAAAAACGATTAGCCGGAGTATGGTGAAATTTTGGATTTAGGACGGTTGTAACGTATAGTTGTGCACCTCCCCTTTTGATTGTAATCGACTGAACCAAAAGTGTCCAAAAAAGTCCAAAATAAAAAAAAATTGGTTTTTGGACTTTTTCTGTGCAGTAATAAGCCCTCATTGAGAGCTTTTCAACGAACGGTTTTCAACCAAAACTGAAAAATAAATTGTTTTCGAACTTATATTTATATGAACTTTTCGCTTCAAATGAGTACCAGGAATACATGAATTTCATGAACGGGTGTAAACGTTTGTGATCACTCTGTATATATTCAAAGAACGGAATTAAAAATAGGTTGTCGTTTGCTGGATTTTTTTTTAATTAATTTTTTTTTTTTTTTAATGATGGGACTACTAACTTTGCTTATGATTTCATATTGAAAGAGCTAACTTTATAATAAAATAAATGACATATTTGCTGGCTTGTTTATACATATATTTAGATAGACAGTTTTTTGAGTCATCAAAAAAGGAGATATAAAAAGGAATAATAGCCTATAAAATAATAAACGACATGGGGTGAATTTATAAGAGAAACTTGACGAACTTATTTTCCCTTAAAAAAAAAACATATAATAAATTTATAACAAGGACAAAGTAATGAGTTGCTTTTTTTATTGCTGTTGGAAAATTTTTTAAACATCGTAAATTTTTTCATTATCAATGATGGGGAAAGAGAGTGAACAGTGGAAATATTTTCTTTCTTTCTGTAAGAAAGAAAGTTTTTTATACTATTTTTTATATGATAATTGTCCGTTAAATTTCATTTTGGTAAAGTGTGGCAGAAGTTGCGTAATAATCTGTAAGTAAAAATTGTATTCTGATTACGTTGGATAAATAAGAAAGTTGTGCATTAGCAAAGAATTCTTTACTGTAGTAATTTAAAGTTATGAGTTGCTGCAGACTCTGGTTTAATATAGTTTTATGGTTTTACGTTACAGATTAATTTGTTCTATGAAATAAGCCATGAATTGTCTAACTTTACGAGACTATAATATTTTTTATACCAAAGTCGAGGGACAGCATTTATCTTCATTATTTTAATAATTAAGTTATAATATGAGTTTTTTTAATAGATATAATGAGTTAAAATTTTTTTCCCCAAGTTCGATTCCTTTAATGGTCTGAAATTTTTCAAAGTTTTGTTCAGTTGACATTATTTTCAACTTTAAATGTAATTTATAACCTGAATGAGAATTAAAATTTTTTTTAATATACGAGATAATATAAAAAACATTTACTATACAGTTAATACATTTACATCTACTCCATAATTACTGTTGTTAATACTGTTTTGTTTTAATGCCTCTTTTACAGAAAACTAATAGGTTAAGTGAGTTCCCATTATCTTTTTTTGTTAATTAATACGTAAATTTGTTTCCATTCTTTAAACGGTTATAATATATGTAGAAAATTCTTGTTTATTAACTGGTTTCAGTTTAATTTACAGTGCTTAAAAACAGATGTATTGGTTTTCATATATTGTTAGGTCAACGCAATTAGTGAAAAGGACCATAAAATAAAAGTATTTCTCCGTATCAGTATTGTGAATTAAATAAATGGGAACATTTATTTAAAAATATATTGCATACTTACACACGTAATTACACTGATTAAAATTTAAAAGATCTTCATTTAAAAAAAAAAAAATATGTCAGGACGACGTATTTTTGTTTATGAAACTGGGATAATTTTTTTTTATTTGCGAATAGACAGACCAACAAAGGATCACGAAAATATCTGTTTTAGTCTTCTATCTTTCTTTCCAGAATTTTCTTCAACTGTCCTGATTTGATCTTTTCATTTTGTTGAACTCATTTTCTACAACTGGGCTTTTTCTGTTTTACAGGTACAATCAAATAGAACTTTCTAAACTCATCTCTGTTAGAGAAACTTTCCTGAGTTCGATTACTCTTTGCATTTCTGTTTTCGTTTATTTGATGTAACCTGATAGTTTTGTATTTTTAAATTTTATCAAAGATTTGTTTGTTTTATGTAGATTCATTTATCCTCATCATATCTCCATGAAATCTTAATCTTCTTTTTCTACAATTTGTTTCTAGGTTATAATATATTATAACAAAAATTATAAAATTAAAAACTATTCTCGGTCCGGTAAAGAATTATGCTGTATCTGTATTCTTTTTATGTTCGCAACTGATGAATACAATAGCTCTACCTGCCTACTGGTGGATTCTAACCTTGAACTCACTGAAATTGCACAGCGCGATACATCCCAGAATTATTAAATTGTATTTATAATATTAAATTGTTTATTCATGAGATGGTTATCTTCCCTTTTTTTTATCGCTGTTGACATCTGGGTTTTTTAATCGGGTGACAGACAATGAATTCAAATGTATGCTGGCCGTGGTAGGAATAGGTTTTACTTACTCAAACGTTTAGTGGAATATTTTGTTGACATCCACTTTCATTCATGATAAATGGACTATTTATATCGATTATGGTTTTTAAATATTGACGTCTACAAATATAACTAATTGAAATTGTAGTAGTGTGAATCTAAGTCATGTGTAGAGATAACAACAAAACGTGTTCACTTATGCGCGTGTTGTTTTTCTTTCAACTATGATCTTAATTGAGGTTTAGGAAAATTCTAGGCTAGTTGCAGAAATTTTTTTCACTTTATCTTGTATACATATTTTTTATTTATCAATTTGTAGAAACGAAGAGCATATTGTTTTCTATTTGTCGATAAAAACTATGTTATACTCCTTGTTAATTTATAATTTTGTTGACAAAAACATGAAATAAAGAAAAGCATGCCAAATAACTAAATTAACGAGTTACATTGCTCAAATCTACCGTGTAGAACGTACATTTAGAAAAAAGTTATACCAAATTAGGTTAAAAAGAAAATAAAGTAATAAATAAAAAGTAAAGTACAGATTATAACTTATTCGTTATACCTACCATTAAAATATTTTAGCTTGTAGAAAAGGTTTTATAACACAGAAATAATGAAACTAGATCAAACACTTGTAGCAGAAATAGTTCGCTTAAGTTAAAATGTGTTTGGGTAAATATTAAAAATCTATAAGTAATGAAATAGCATAGTTAGGTAACAATTTTAATACTAGATAGTGGATACCGCTGTTCTTTGGTGGTTGGATTTCAATTAACCACACATCTCAGGAATGTTCGAACTGAGACTGTAGAAGACTACACTTCATTTACACTCATACAGTGTTATGAAAGAAAAGAGAACAAAAGCCTATTTTGCATTTTGAGTTTACTTTTGGGGCACCATTTCGCCGTGTAACTGAAATAAACGAACTGAGTCAACTTACTCTTGTTGCCAAATAACCCAGGATTAATGTGTTTGTTTATTTTGCATATAGACAATTTGTATTCACAATGGGATTTACGTATTTTAACCCACCGGGTTGGTCTAGTGGTTAACGCGTCTTCCCAAATCAGCTGATTTGGAAGTCGGAAGTTACAGCGTTCAAGTCCTAGTAAAGCCAGATATTTTTACATGGATTTGAATACTAGATCGTGGATACCGGCGTTCTTTGGTGGTTGGGTTTCAATTAACCACACATCTCAGGAATGGTCGAACTGGGAATGTACAAGACTAACACTTCATTTACACTCATACATATCATCCTCATTCATCCTCTGAAGAATTATCTAAACGGTAGTTACCGGAGGCTAAACAGGAAAAGAAGAAAAAAGAAGGGATTTACGTATTTTAGTATAGTATTTTGTTTTTGTTTGTTTTTACTTCCTTGTATGAAGTAAAGGAAGTATTGTGATCGCGAAAATCTAGGTTTTCAGATTTCAATGGAAATTTCCATTTTGACTATCCCTCAATCCATTTTAACTAGTTTCGGCGTCACGTCTGTACGTACCTACGTATGTTTCTCCCATAACTCAAAAACGATTAGCCATAGGATGTTGAAATTTTGCATTTAGAACTGTTATAACATCTAGTTCTGCACCTCCTCTTTTTTTTGCAATTGACTGGACCAAAAATGTCCAAAAAAGCCCAAAATCCAAAACATTTGGATTTTGAACTTTTTCTTAACTGCAGTAATAATTCCTCATTGAGAGCTTTTCAACGATATATAATAAGTAGTACTTATTTTCATTGGTTCCACAGTTATAGCCAAATAAAAGTTTAATTGATGAAATATTTTGATCTTATAAGGGGAAGGCACATAGGTTCGAATCCGTTTTCATCTCCTCTTTTTTTAACTTTTTTTTAACTTAAATATATTGGTTTATTAATAAATTATTAACCTCCGATTGTAAAAAAAATTACAATAAAAAAAAAATTCAAAAATATAATTAAAAAAAATATTTATAAGAAGTTATTAATGAAATAAAATTTTATGTACTTTTCTTTTTTTTTGTTAAATGTATGTACGTAATTTAATACGTGTACAATAAAGTCATGTCCACATTAGATTTTTTTATTAAGTTACAAAATCCTATTTAAAGAAAATTTCACTGAATTTTTTAAGATTACTGCTTCCCCAGAATAGGTAATATATGTTTTTAATAACATTTAATTTACAAACATTTGTCAGGGTGTATTTTTTTTCAGAAGTAAGGTTAAATAGTTTTACGTGTTACGCCTGTAGTTGTGGCGTTATTTTTAATATACACATTTACGTAAGTAGATTCATTTAACAGAAAACACTTGCGTATTTACCTTAACGAAAGTAGGGTAACTATTATTGTTAATTATTGAAGCGTTACCGCATAATTATACTAATCTTAATGTTTAACATTGTTTTATCTAATGTGATGTTATTACGTAGAAAGAGCAAAAGATTAGATACAGTAATTGCCTTCAGTATATTATTAACAACAGTTGTGGGTATAACCTACCGTAATTATGTTTCATATTAAATAGGCCTATTATTATTTAATATATAAGAATATTAACCTACCTAAGACCATGAAATTATTATATAAAATTACCTTATGTTGTAATCTACCAATTAGGATGGGTTGAACTTTATTTTATAGGTAGTTTATTGTACGTAAAGATTCAATTTAATTATTAGGTCGTACGTGATCTAGGATTGATTGGATCAGTTTTCATTTCGTTCTAATATATCAGCTTATTACTGATTCATGATTCATAGTTCTTAAATCTGTTTAACAACTACTTGAATAAGTTAAGGCAACATGATATAGATCAGTGACGTTGATTAATATTGTTATTTGAGTTTGTTAATTTCATGTTTTTGCTTCATATCATATGTTCAGTTACTTAAAATCTTGCTTTTACTTTAGGGGTTTTTACTTCTTTTATATATTTTTCTTAAATGTGTTAAAGATCTGATTGAATGAATTTCCCCCCTGAAAATTAAAATTTCCCATTTTGAATGAAGGTTTCATGATTATGTGTTATTAAGTGCTGAGTTTTATGTCTAATTAAAGTTATTAATCTACACGTTATATTACATATTTTATTGTTATTTTTTAATTTCAAAGCTAAAAAAAAAAAATAACAAAAAAATAAAATAAATAATATTTTTCCTCTAAGTATCATTAAATTTTAGTAGACTTTAATTTTTTTTTTAAGAAATAACGGATTTCAATTGCCCAAATCAAATAGACAATCATCTTTTAATTTGGATTTATATGTACGTTTCCAAAATTACAATTTTTCTGATAACAGAAAAAAATTTTAATTTTAGAAACATACATTCAATATAAAAAATATTTATATAAATATTTAATTTACAAGTATTTATATAAAATTATAAGCGGAAAAACTGTAATAACACTTTTTATTACAGTCAAGTGTAATACGATTTTTGAGTAGTAATATAATACCAATATAAATATGTGTAATTTTATTAATTATTTGTAATTCTTAATATTTTAACAATGTATAAAATCCATTAATATAATTACACAGAATATTACTTACACGTATATAAATATTTGTATCATTGAATTGTTTCAAATTATTTTTTTCCAAGTAAAGTTATCAATAATAGACTTTAATTTAAGCTGTAATAATAAAAAAAGATGTAGATCAGGTTTTTTAATAAGTTTTAGAAAAAAAGGTTAGGTTCATTTAGAAAAGTAATGGAACATACATTCCAAAATATGTAATTATAGTTAGAAATAAGAGTTTATTAAAATTAAATAATCAAAGTATAAACTTCAAACTATATTTTTATATTAATAAAATAAGTTATTGAATATATCCATGTTACGTGGCGTAACAAAAATATATTAGGCATTGTTACTACAGTATAATAATCACCTCTAAACGTAATAGATTTATTGTTTAGAATAACAAGTAACTCATGTCAGGTTTATTAAAATTTGTAAGTAACGAAGTTTTTCCAGTCATCTTATTTGTTGAGATAAATGTATTGATGTAAATTTTCACGCCTAAAAATGAACCCTTTTTTTTGTTTACCGCAGTAACTGGCTGTATAGTGAACATCATTACTCGGAGAAGACAACTCTTTTTTGCTCTAATGTTCCTTGTTTCTCAAATGTTAACGTGCGTTACAACCATAAAAAAGGCTCTTGCAAAATAACGTAAAGCAATGAATTTATTTATCCCTTAACGACAAACAGTTCGTTATATGTATATTTTCTATTGTATGGTATACATAAACATAGATGATGCACAAGTCATATTTCTATGCAAAAGACAATTTTTTTCTTATTAATAATTTAAAAATTATTTTTAAATCACTATCTATATATATTTATTTATGTTTAATTAATAATAAACAAATTTGCGCTATTAAATTCATTTTTGGTTGAGTTTTAATAAACGTTTTGTTCGTTTATGACGGAGTTCGACTTATTCTGTTAAACGTACAATAAGTTATTTCTCACTTAGCAGGACAGTCAGTATTAAGAAATACTTATTAAAAGGAAGGAAGGAATTAGTCATATTAAAAGCACATAACGCAACCTGAGGCTTATCCGCTGTTTTCCTGGTAAAGGTTTTTTAAATTTCAATTCACAATTATTTTGATGTTTTGAATATGAATTGCACTTTGGTTTCTAAATTACAGTTTTATTGGGTTTTTTAAATATATTATTATAGTAAATCTGATGCTGTGTTATTGTTATAATTATTAATTTACTGAACAGTAATAAAAAATATGATATTAAAAAAAATTGCCGTAACCATGCAAGAATTTTTATATAATAAAAATCAATAATAAAATTCATTACTATTAACTTATCGACCGATCTGAAATATATTGCTGTTATATAAAATATCTTAAGCAATACGTAATTAATTTGCAATAACCATGCTGTTGAGTAAGTGAACATAAAATTGTACTACTAAATGATTAAAAACATTCACGAGTGACAGCTTTCGTGTTACTTAAAACACATCTTTAGTTATCAAATAATTAGAAATACCTTATTTCATCAGTTATACATACTGTCATACTGTTTTTTAAATTAATATAGTAATATTCGGTCAATTTTTAAGTTTTATCTATTGTTTTTTTTTTTTTTTTATTCTCGATTACAAAAGTTTTGATACGTGTGAGTTTTTGTACCCGTATACGCGAAAGAATTATTATTACCGTGCCGAGTAGCGGCATAACTGGCTCCCATATTCGCACGAGTAACTAATCGTCAAATATAATCACGTCTATATCTAATTAAAAACCAGAACGCAAGTTTAAGTAGCTAAATACATTATTTGTTAGAGAATAAATAATAATTTATATATGGAAAAAAACATATTAAAATCGGAAATTTCATTTAAAAGTTACAGGTGAATAAGAGCGCAATATTTGATCGAAAAACTGCACACATAATGATAACCTTTAGGTAAACATCACGTAATACATTTATAAAAGAATATTTTTTAGTGTGGTTGACATACATATGCATATATGTATACTCTTTCCGTACATATGCATATAGCACTTATATAAAAAATGTGTCCTTACAAGAAATTAAATAAGCTGATAACGGTTGGAATGTAGAGAATACTACGTACATTTAAAAACAGAATTTTATTTTTGAACCTTGTAAAAACATCTAAGTTTGTAAATTGTAGTTCAGATCAGTCATTTTGTAAGACTACTACAACAGAATAATCTTTTTTTAAAATAACATACGCAATGATAAGAGAAAATGTGTAATAATTTAGGAGGTAAGACGTTGAAACTTGTGACCACCTTCGATTTTTTTGTTTGTTTCATACTACAGTGATATACGTAAATTACATTTCCAATATAACATGTCAGGTGGTTTTTGTGCGCCTCTCACAAGTATTTATTTACATAGATAGTAGCATTATACCATAAAAAAAATTATTATTAACCTCAAAATATGCCAACAATATAAATTTTACTTTTTGTATTATATTTTTCAGTTTCTATTTTTTTTATACCATGCTATATAAAATACTCGTTAGTTTTTAACTCCTTTTTCTTTTTTTTTTCTTTGTTTTCCGTTATTTGACTAGTTTGATGCAGCTCTCCAAGATTCCCTATCTAGTGCCAGTCGTTTCATTTGGGTACACCCCCTACATCCTACATCACTAACAATTTGTTTTACTTATTCCAAAGTTGCCTGCCTGCACAATTTTTCCCTTCTACCTGTCCCTCCAATATTAAAGTGACTATTCCAGAATGCTTTAATATGTGGCCTATAAGTCTGTTTTAAACTATATTTTTCCAAATGCTTCTTTCTTCATCAATTTGACGCAACACCTTTTCATTTGTCACTTTATCTACCTATCTGATTTTTAATATTTTCCTATAGCACCACATTTCAAAAGCTTCTAATCTTTTCTTCTCAGGTACTCCGATCGTCCAAGTCTTACTTCCATATAAAACTACGCTCCAAACATATACTTTCAAAAATGTTATCCTGACTAAATTAATTTTTGATGTAAACAAATTATATTTCTGACTTAAGGGCTCATTTTGCCTGTCCTATTCGGTATTTTATATCACTCCTAAATAGTATTCGGCATTTTATATCATCTTTAGTAATTCTACTTCCTAAATAGCAGAATTCTTCTATCCGTAATCTTTTCACTTCCTATTTTTACACTCAGTGGTCCATCTTCATTATTTCTACTACATTTCATTACTTTCGTTTTGTTTTTTTTTATTTTCATGCGGTAGTTCTTATGTAGGACTTCATCCATGCCGTTCATTTAACTCTTTATAAACCGCAAAAGCTTGGTTTAACTATTAAAAATGACGTAGTATTAATCACGTCATAATTGTAATATTTTATTAAGTGAAATTGTGTGACTCTATTGTTCTGATTATTTGGAGATGACAGTTTCGTTATGAAAATCTATTAAATGATGAAAAATTGTTAATGGATAGGATTTTAATCTATAATGAAACTGTGCCTAAATTAATACGCGAAATTTATTATTGGAAATCATCTAATTTTTCAAGCCGTAAAATTAATAGTATTCCTTAACGTACAATATTATTATTATGTACAAAAGATAAGTAAATTAATTTTTCTGAATAATTAACTTGAAAAATCAAGAGCCCAATAGATATTCTGTGGCAAAACTTAGTGTTTACGTAGGTAAGGATGACTGACGTCATTATGTTAATCCCTCTGAAATATCAATGAGCCGAAATTCAATTTAAAAAAAATAAATTATGATTTTGTCCGATTATTAATAGTTTGTAGGTAATGGTAGTAGCAAAAAAGGAACAGTATTTTTATGATAGTAGGTTTTGGCGGCCTTGTAAATTGTTTTAAGATATTCAACGGGATTGAATTTTGGTGCATATATTTATAAATATTTTGAAATATTTAATAAATTTTACTAGTGGAATATTACTCCCATATCTTTGAATATTTACGCTGGTAGTGACAATACGTTCGTCATTTCCTGCGTATGGCGTAATAGACCGGTTGAATATGTTATTGGGGATGGATTTAAGCTATAAAAAAGCTAGGTGGATTCAATATTTTATACATTATTGTATATTTAATTTAAAAGTTTAGTACAGAACAAATATGATTATTCCTTCACTATTTTATGATACGGCATAAAACCGATCAAAAATAGAAAATTGCATATATGCATCAAAAATACTTTTAAAAAATTTTGTTTTTTTCCCCTAATTTCATTTAATAATTAATAGGAAATTTGGTAAAATTGATTATTATTAATCAATCAAGACAATATTAAAGAAACTGTTATGTCGTAATGTAAATTTCATTTTCTTGCTGAATGTGATTGATAAATGTGTAGAAAATTTGAGAGGGATTACTTATTAAAAATTCACAAAAAATGATTAGGCTTACTCGTGGTTCATTATGCGTTTACCTTGCCACAGCAGGGTCACATATATAAGTACTAAAGTAATGAAGGCTTGTTCTTAGAGACAAATATTTTGAAATATTAATAGTTTAGTTGCAGTATATGTATTTGCTGACTGAAAAGTTCGTATAAATTACTTTTATTTTTTTTACAGCTCTTATAATTAAAATAATATTTATCAAATTATAATTCATTTTTCTATTAAGTAGTTTTTTTTATTGTTTAATAATTTCTTTATTATTGAAAAGTTATAATTTTTGTATTTATAGAAATAAAATGATATTATTTAACTAATAAAAAACCAGTTTACTTTGCAAGAAATATTTTTTAAAAGTATATATGTATTCTTTAATTCAATCAAAAATAAAGATTAGTACATACGGTAAAACTGAAGATGATCCGAGTTTGAAGTCACGATATGTTTACATCATAATTTTTATGATTCTAGCGTAGTCTTTTTATTGATTTCTGTGTGAAATCTTTTAGGATATTTATTGTTTATTAAACAAAAGATGGTAAATGTTCTGTAAATAATAAAAATTGTTATTATAACGTTAATTGCATTTCAAGATATCAACCTTGGTCCCAAGATTTGTTAGTTATCAATTGTTTTCTTATGAATATAACAGTTTTCAAATATTGGTGTAAAATATTCTACATTAACTAGGGAGAGAAATATTTTATAGTCGCTTTATATTTTATAATAAACAAGTACAGTGAGAAAGTATTCAACTCATCTCCGAACTCGATTGAGATGTAACAGTCAATGAAAATTTACATGATTGGTTTAATGAACAGATGAAAAAGTAATAGTTCATTCTATTTTGCACAGTGGATAATAATAATAATAATAATACAATACATAAATAAAAAAAAAACGAGGGTATGGCTGTGAAACTGACCTCTTTTACAGTGAGATATTGTAAACAGAAAACAATATTATCGGTCACTCACTTTCCTTTCTTATGTAACAAATCATAAATGAATGAAGAGAACTCTGTTGTCGGTTATAGAAGAATACCTGATTGAAGAATTACGTAGATACATTCCTTCACGACAGTTAAGGTAACCTAGTCTTCAAATCACGATAGTTGGCTTTCTTCTTTATGTATTATAAGTTCAACCATTCTCGTTAAAACATCTCTTATTGTACGCGTTGTAATTATTATTATATGTATATAATTTCACAGAGGGAGCAGAAAGCAGAGCTAAATGTTTCTCGAGCTGAAACTCGCTAACGAACTGTTTTATTACCTACGTTTATATGAACGTTTCACTTACTTTCTGGCTATGGAATCATTTCATAAGAAATTGCTTTGAAATTTGGAATCATCTATATATTTAAATTAGCGTTTTATCAGAAATATCTTTTAATATCAATTTTATAATTTTTTATAATTCTTTATTATTAAAAAAAATTATTATTTTATGATTTATTTACTATTTTGTGAATTCGTACCATTAGTTGACCGAAGCAATCAGTCTGTGGAAATGTGTAAGTCTGTTAGAAACATTTATATTTGAACTTAGGCTGTGAGTATTTATAAAATAACGCTTCCATTACAGTTCATGATATTGAAAACCTACCCTTATATTTCGTAGTAGTACTAGGAGGCTAAGTCCCGTAGCCGATTTGCGGCCAGCACTTCACCATTTCTATTACCATGTTATAATATGGAAAAAATTAATGTTCGCTCACATCTCGACTCAGAGTTGAGGAAAAACTTTTGGCGATGTCTCATTAGATGTGATTTGATTTTCCGAATGTTTGTAGCCATTACCCTTCCCAGTAGATCAATTAGTTCTCAAGTTATTGCAATGTTTTCAGCATTTTCTTACCGTATATTAAAGGAGGATTAAAATTAGAAGTGAAAAAATGAAAATTAGAAAATTCAAGAATCATGGTTGCAAAACTTCAGGTGATAGCTGTAATAATAAATTTTCCCGTTTTCAAAATTTTGCTTCTCTCACGCTCGGTAGCAACAGTATCTTAACATTAATTTTCTGCTCTACATTTCTTATTTTTTATTAAGACGCAGATTTCTCGTTTTTTATTGTAGCGAACTGTCTCATTTCTATGCGCCTATCCATATTGAAAGTAAAAATAAACTTTTCCGAAAAAAAGTAATGAAAATAAAAATTATTTGTTTTTTCCTTTCTTTAAGGTAGATTTCATAAGAATGATACATATTATAATGGTAATATACATTTCATTTCTTCTTTACACGATAACTGCCGTAATTTTGCGCCAGTGACTTTCAAACTAATACATAGAATATAACGACCTAAATTCTCGGTCGAGTTCGTTAATGGGCAAAATCGGACCATGGGCGTAGAAATGGGGGGCTTTTTCGAAAAAACAAAATATCGCTATAACTTTCTTATTACGTAAAATAACGAATTCTTTTAAAGTTTCTACTAATCTTTGGATAGGGGCCTAAAACGTATCTAAGTAAAGTTTTTTGATATCACCAACCATTGGCCCAGGGGGTGGATAAAATGGGGTTTCGGAGACAAAAATTCATACCTCCCTTAATAGGCACAATATCGAATCGGTTTAAAGTATTGACTCTTGGATAGTCTTAATTCTGTACTTACCGCGTTTTTCTGAAAACCATTAGTAATTTTAAATCTCTAAACAGTGTTTATCGCACAATGTTGCCAAGATAATTGTAATATTACGATAAAGTAAGTGATGTGATCGATTTCGCTAAATAGTTAATTGCCTAAACATAATATATCAATTATATATTATTGTTTATTTTGTTATTGTTAATATTTTGTTTTTTATCAGTTTGAGATTATCATTTATATTTACTTTCGTATTATTATAGCTGTCTTTGTAATGACGCCTATTCTAATTAGATTAAGTTATTACGTACTCCATTAAATGCACTGCAAACGTATATAATATTAATCAAACGTTGACGAATTATAGTAACATGATATTAGTAGTAGTACTCTCTGTACGTCACGTATTTTTATTCCTCGTTCGTCCAATACATATCATAGCCACGCGAAACTTGATTCATACAGTAAGTGGAAGAATATTAATGTTAGTTTATAAATAATATGGAAAATAAATTTTCTGAAACGGATTCCAATAAAAAAAGATAATTATTATAATTCTACTGGCTGCAAATACAGCATAAAAAAAACATTAAATAGAATTGTTAATTCTTTTTCTTACCAGAGTTGAGAAAAGTATTTATATGAAAAATTGAAATTATCTGGGCTATAATTTATACGGTTTGATTGTATTTAACTATGTACGAAAATTCGATATAATTGTGTAAATGAGGAAATTAAATTAAAAATTATATTGTAATGAAAAAAAAAAAAAATTTCTTTTTGGACATTGATTTTTAATTTGGAATGGAAGAATCTTTCATTAAGCTTAATTTTTCTTTTTTTAGCCACATCGTCTTTATCTTAATTACAATAGTCTTTTTTTTTTTTTTTTTTGTTTAAAACTTTTAAAAGTATATAAAAACTGATGTTAAATGTATTTCCTTTTTATTATTAGTCTGGTAACTCCTTTTCTTTTTTTTCTAGTCTACATATTTTGAAATTATTTCAAAAGTTTCAAAAGTTTTATTTCAAAAGATATCACCAACCATTGGTCCAGGGGGGTGGAAAAATGTGTTTTCGAAGACAAAAAATTCATACCACCCTTAAAAGCACAGTGTCGAATCGGTTTAAAGTGGTCGTTAGTCCTCTAAACATTACCTAAAATTTTTGTTTTAAACAATTTTTGAAATGACCAACCCTTACGGCAACGAATGAGAAAAATGTTGGTGGAATTGCTAGAAGATGGGGCTTGTCGTATACTTTTTTTCACATGCAACCATTGACGAATTGAGTAAATTTGAAGTTTTTTTTAACTTTAAGATGGACATCTTTCTTATCTCCAACTTAGTATCTACCTACCAACTTAGGTGAAATCTACCTCCGGCTTTCGGCGTGCCAAAAGGGATTTTTTTATTTCTTTGATTGAAGTTAGCACCAAAGTATATATTATAAATTATGAGCAAGTACTTTTTATTTGATTTCTATTTTATTTGATTTGATTTCTGTAGACTTCTTAAAGTAGAAATAAACAAATTTTAATAATATTGTAAACATTAATTTACAATAATTTTTAATGTAATTTTTTGGACGTCGGTTTTATGTATTCATTGTTTAATTTATTAACGTTAATTTGAACTTATTACTATTGTTTTACTATTAGAATCTTACATTCCGTTATCGTACAGTGTAATATTAAATTAAAGTAAAACGTTTTATTTGTGAACTATAATTATAGATATTTCCAAAAATTGTTATTTTTTGCAAGTTATTCTTCAATTCTTCCTTATTATTTTGACAGAATTCTTGTAGATCCATGAATGGATCTGTGATTTAAATTAGCTCTTCTGTATTCATTTCGCCTTACTCAACCGTATTTCTTTGTATATTTTTAACCCACCAGTTTTTAACATAATTTTTTGGTATTATTGTTCTTTTATTTCTTCAACCTATATTTTTCTTCGAAAGTATGGATTTTTCACCTTTAGGAATGTTAAAATATAAAAAACAAGTATGGATTCCTCGATTATTCTTTTTTTGTTGTATTTTTGCTGGTTCTTTCTTCAATATTCTTTGGGAAACTGTTCTATATATTTCTCATTATATATTTAAAAATTTTTAAATCCTTAATCCAAAATTTTGGAAATATTACATAATAATTTAGTGTACAGGCGAGAATGAGGTTTTCTGTGATTTTATATTCAAACAATTAAATGTGATTTATATACATATATTGCACCACTTTATCCGATTAAGATGGTTGTTATTAGTAAGATGTAAAATTTTTCCAAACTACATACATTCTTTTTCCATACAGGAAGTTTTATCTATAATTCTGTCTTTTTTATTATTTTTTTTATTAGTTTGATAAAAATTGAAATAGAAAATTCTAGCTTTAATAAACTATAAAATAAATAAACACAAAATTATTATTTTCTGTTAAGAAAACATTTATGTAAACATAAGCACGGAAAACTTTTCTTTTTTAGTTAAAGCTACTGAAAAATTCCCCCCCCCCCCAGATTTCTGCATCAATAAAATAAGACTTTTTATTAAATTCTTAAGACGCAAATGATGGGACAGAAGTGGTTTTTATATGCTTTTACGTATACCAGAACAGATTTTAAAAAAATTAATCTATACTGTATCTGTAGTTTCAAAGAAAATTATTGTAATACGAAAAAATTGGTGTTGAAAAATGCCATTTTTAGATTTGGTGAAAATTACTTTTGTTAAATTGCCGATAAAGAAATAAAACTGTAAAGAGTTTGTAAATTAATTGTTGCATGTAGAGTCAATTGAAAACAAACGATTGTTTAAGAATTTGACATTTTATTCAAAACAAATAAAGAAAGAGACGACTAAAATCCTATGAATACATGGTCCGAATAAACCAATCAAGGTTAAACAAACAGATTTTCGATAAATTGTGGCGTTAAAAAGGTCAAGGAGGCTTTGTTAAAAAAAGGTAAAAGAATAGCTCAAAAGTTCAATATTACAAATGTCTGAATCGAAAGGAATATAAAAAGAATATTTTGAATTAAATGTTTCTGTAGATGAAAAGAAAAACTCTATAAAAAAGAATGGACTAAAGAAAGAAGAATTAAACAATCTGAAAGATTAAAGAACTTCTGGAAGAAAAGTAAGAAACCAGGTGAAGTGATATTTACGTGATCCTTACAGGCATATCCGTAAAAAAAAAACGTAATTGCAAAGAAATTGGTAGAATGTAAATAAATATTAAAAAATAATAATGGTAATAGTATAAATATCCACTTTAATACTATTCATGTTACCAACATATGAAATAAACAATTTCATTATGTGATTTAATTTAGAAGTGAAAGTAACATTAGTTGTTTTTTTTACCATAACTTGATTAACTTCTGTACTTAATATATATTAAATACCACTAGGAATTACTCAGAAAATGCCATTCCAGTACCTTTTTACTTCCTTGTACGAAGTAAAGGAAGTATTGTGATCGCGAAAAATTTCTGTTTTCAACGGAAATATCCATTTTGACTAATTTCGGCGTGAAGTCTATACGTATATGCATATGTAACTCCTATAACTCAAAAACGATTAGCCGTAGGATGTTGAAATTTTGCATTTAGGACTGTTGTAACATCTAGTTGTGCACCTCCCCGTTTGTTTGCAATCGACTGAACCAAAAGTGCCCAAAAAGAGCCAAAATCCAAGTTGATTTTTGGATTTTTGACTTTTTCTTAACTGCAGTAGTAAGCCCTCATTGAGAGCTTTCAACGATGTATCTTAAATGGTACTTATTTTCATTGGATCCACAGTTATAGCCAAATAAAATTATAACTAATGAAATATTTGGATCTTACAAGATCTTACATGTCGGTTCGAATCAGATTTCTTCTCCTTTTTTTAACTTTTTTTTTAGTTTAAAGATACTGGTTTGTTAATAGATTAACCTCTGATTGTAAACAAATTTTTAACTTTTTTTTTAATTTAAATGTATTTTGTTTAAATGTCATTTATTTGATGTTCACATTAGATTTTTTAAAAAGATCTTCATAGCAAAAATAAAGAAAAAAATCACTAATTTTTCCCCCAAATTTATGTCAATTTTTCTGTTGTCTAATTTTTACCATTATAAAAAAAATTGAGGTGAAAATTTTGTTAGCCGTAACTTAAAAAATGGCGTTTCCTGATTAAATAAAATTTTTCATTGTTTTTACCATTAGGAATATAACCTGAAATAATTTGTTTCTTCGTTAGACATTTTATACAGTTAAATAACTGTTCTGAGAAATGTAAACAGTATGTTACCACTATTTATCTATTATTATTTTGTAATAATTATTTAAATAATGAAATCTAAATGATTATTTTTTGGGTTTTATTTTTCTTTTTCTTTTTTTCAAATAATTCCTTTATCTTCTGTTATATAATTGTAACATTTACTTGGTCATTTTATTCAATTAATTGGACGTATACTACATAGTTACTTTCTATTGCAAACAGAACTTGTACTGTTGAAATTACTGAAATAACAAAAGAGAGAAAGTAATGTTATGTTAAACTAAAATAAATAAAATAGAATATGGTAATGAATTAAAAGTAGTAATAAAATAAAAAATTGTTTTGTTTTTTTTTTTTTTATCGGAAGAAGTAGTTTGTAGAATGTCAATTTTATTACACCTGTTTAAAAATGTACTTATAATCGAAAGTTGAATAGCCTATTATAATGTGTTGTGAGTATTTAAAATACTGGAATCTATTATATACTGGAATACTGGATATATAGAATACTGGAATCTAAAATACATAAATCAGAAAATAAATTATATTAGAAATGATATTATTGATTATTTATATACGATATTAGTAACAGATTACGCTGAGAAATATAATAGTTGTCTTTTTTGTGGGCCTAATATTTATTTAATGTATTTATGTGTGTCACACTTTTACATAAATAACATTAGATAATTTTTATTTACTATAAGATGTAAATAATGAAGCAACAAGACAAAATGTCAAGGAATTCCTCGAATTATTTATTTACTTCGTATTTTGTTTGTTTATATTGCAGGCTTATCAAGTATCTGTTTGGCAATTAATTATCAGTGTTTGTTTTGTGTACGGCTATTAAGGAAATAAAATTACCTATAAAGTAAATAAATCTACGGGAAAATAAAAAATCTTTTTTCACACCTTGGTGTAATAATGTGTTCGCTTTTTTTTTTAAATTTGAGTAATTTAAATTATTATTTTTTTATATATAGGAGTGGGGGGAATGAGTCTGATTTCTGATACAGCGCACCTTGTAGGAGCAAACTGATTGGACAGTCAAAGATTTCTGGTTGGAATTCAGCTTCTTTCTTACCATTTACTTCTCATCTATCCTGACGATTATATCATTTATGATGTTGTTTACCATTTGGTATTTTTTCTTTTTTTTTAATGAAAAAATTATATCACCTATTTCTACGAATTTATATGTATTTTATAGTCATCCTTCCTCTCTCTCTTTTTCCTGTTTAGCCTCCGGTAACTACCCTTTAGATAATAATACTTCAGAGGATGTATGAGTGTAAATGAAGTGTAGTCTTGTACATTCTCAGTTCGACCTATTCCTGAGATGTGTGGTTAATTGAAACCCGTATTCAAATCCGTGTAAAAATAACTGGCTTTACTAGGACTTGAACGCTGGAACTCTCGGCTTCCAAATCAGCTGATTTGGGAAGACGCGTTCACCACTAGACCAACCCGGTGGGTATAGTCATCCTTCCTGCGGATGTTATAATACGTTTATTTTTGAATACATCATGAAAATTGATAAAAGAAAGATTGACATATAATTTTCGTTTTAGTGAACTACAACAGTGTTAATCAACTATTAGTCAGTACTACTAACTGCAGGGCACTACACAACCTGCATACACGTGAAGTATGTATATCATGTATTAAAATAGGTGAAAGAACACGTTAGTGGGCAGTTTATTTTTCGTAATTATGATAAAAATTCCGAAGGCGTATTAAGTTTTCAAATTAACAATTCAGTCAAGACAAGGCACTTGACGATGCCTTGGTTAGCCGGCTAAATTCATTTAAATTAGCAAAGTGATGAAATAGAAGAAATGAATTGTCGCTAGTTAAATAATGTCTTTATTAAGTTCATCTTTTTAAATTTCTTATCAAAATCAGCAATCTATATTTATCTTATGATTTATGATTTATCTTATGATAAATGTGTTGACATAGTTTATTGATAGGCTCTAATTTAGAATTTTACGTAGTCAGTAATATTTTATTACATAAATTAACAAATTAATATTCTATTTAGGTCGGTCCAATAATAATATTTCATTATATTGTTCACGTCAGGAATGGGATTTTTCTGTAGAATATACATGGTGGGATCAAGAGAAACCATAGAGAATCCATATAAGATAAATCTCCCAAAATGTTAAATTCACAAAAGAAAAAAATTGATTATAGTCAATACATCGGCAGATAAAATTAATATATGTAATATATAAAATTTACATGGCTTCATTGAATTAATTTTTCAAATATGCGTGAAATGCGAATTATTTTGTTACAGTTAGTATTATTTAAGATCTCATCAATAGAACAAATGGTTCTGTAAAACACGATATTTTGATTTTATTTTTAAATAAGTTCGTGGAAAGATATTTTTAACTCATTGATATTTAATGTATTTATATGAATGAAGTGAAAGGCATATATTTTTTTTTGTATTCAACCCATTCTAGTTTTCCTAAATATTAAACTATGTGAAAATAGCTCTATTGTATACTTTGTTAGAGGTGAATGGATTTTGTTATATTTTTTTTTTAAATTGAGACTGTTTATATTTAATTTATGTTTGTAAACGAAGGGTTTCCATTTTTGTAACTGCACGCCTAAATATATTTATATTTTCTATTTATTAAATGTCAATCTACACTATTCATATTGATGGTGGTAGTATAATATTATGATAGCTCATAACCTGTTTTTTAAAACTATAAATGACTATAATAAACAAACTAATTCTACCCTACTAAAGGACATTTGCTTGTATGTATATATCGATATATATGCGAAATATATATTAATAATCTATTTTTTTATTTATTTAATTGTTTTTCTTCATAAAATAATGAACTATATACAAAAAGTAGGTACCGGAATTTACCGATCACTAGCGGATAATTCCGATTCGTTTGTATCAATTTCTAGAGTTAAATTTCTAATTTAACCTTCGTTATATCAGTTTTCAAAAGAGGTAATCAATTTTGGATACCTAATCATCCCATATCGAAACACCGCCCGCCAGGAGGACCTAGCTGCGAAGGGCGTGCCGTAAGTACGCCTCTGAAGCTAGTTTATAAAATAAATTGATCAAAAAATTAATTATGATTATTAAACTAGTAAAGCGCTTTAACAACTGGCTAAAATCAACTTTTTTTATTCGAACTTTTTTACCAAATGAATCATATCCGTAGGTTTTTTTCATTTAATTTTTTCTACGAATATAGAGCGATTTGAATTGAAATGGATAATAATTAAGAAAACAAATTAGTTCATGAAAAAATTACTCCTTTTTTTAAGAGCTCATAACTTACTTCGAAATCTATTTCTTATCCCATTGGCTATATTAAATATAACTTGTTTAATTTATGTACACAAATTACTAATAGAATTATGTAAATTTCATTGACCTGTAAAATTTACTTTATAAACTTAGTTCTTCCTTAGAAACCGTGACATATAAATTATTTATAGGCTTTTATCCTAATAAATATGCGAATTAAGTAGCGACTACATTTTATTCATTATCTATTTTCTTAATTTTGCTTTTACCGTACATTATATGTAAAACAAGTATTGTTGTAACAAGTAAATGTAACAAGTAAGAAAGTATATATAGTAACATTTTCAACTGATTTGTTGGATTTTTCCGAAAGAAATTTAGAAATGTGATCAACGTTATTACAGTCCAAAATGTCATTTTGTATAAATTGAAAAGGAATTATTGAAATCAGACTATTTTATGAAGAGTAGATCAGAAAACAAGTAGAAAAAAAAGTTGAGATTGAATTGATAACTTTCTCGGTTCATTGAAGTTTCTTAAAAAATAAAGAAAATACTCTTATTTCAAAAAAGATAAATCCATAAATACTAAAAGTAAATAAAAACACTGTACAAAAAATTTATTGGTATTTGTAAAATAAACAAAAAATTATCAGAAAATTGCTCTCTATGAACAGTTCAAGTGGAAAACAAAAGGTTATGCTATTTTTACTCTTTATTACTTACACTGCAACTTTATGTCTATACTGACCAGTTATCGTTTATTATCTTTATATATACATATATATATATATATATATAAATCATTTTAACGCTCAATTATTACTTTTGTTTGGTGGGGAGGGAGGTTTAAGCTTAAAAGTTAAAATTATTATTGATCTAATTCAGTTTATAATTTTTTTTTCCTGTATTAAAAATTTTATTGTAAATTCATTGAGTTAAGAAAATATTTTTTTGGGAATACGTGTACTTTTCATATCACTTTTCATTATATAAATTAAAAAATAACTAAATAACTGTCGTTCCTACCAACAATTATCTGATAATGAAAATGCTCATGTACTAAATTCTTACTTTCATGAACGATTCTTGAACGAATTTTCTCTTTTTTAAAGGTGTATTCAAAAGCAACTTTTTTAAATTCTTTATAAGAACTACAACCTCAACAAAAAAGTTATTTTTAAAAACCTCAAACATAACGAATAAATCAAATAACTTGAAAACAATTTTAATAGGAAAATTTTTGGATAATTTTCACCGCAGTTTCTTACCATGGTAATATAAAAGCCCTACATTAGGAAGTAAACACTGGTAATATTCATTTGTGTAATATAACTCGTATTGTTAACTGAATATGAATTAACATGGGGTGATGATTATTAAAATTATTTTTAATTTTTGTTTTGTGTTTATAAATTTTATGTCCATTTTTGTGCAGTAAAATAATAATAATAAATGTTTTTTAAATTAGAATATTGTAATTTAAAAGTATATATTAAACCTATACATATTGTACTTTCGAAAAAAATATTTTTATTATAAAAAGTAAATGATTGTATGAGTGAACTTAATTTTATTATTTTTTTAAATAAAATATTAATTACATCCGGTTAATTATTCTTACTAATTATTATTATTATTATTTTTACGTAATGATGTAACAACTAGTTAAGTAAACAGTGAGAGTGTCAATGGTAGACTGCAATTAACCCGTCCTGTTCGTCTCTCATTGCAAAACAGGAGTATTCATATTATATATACAAACATCTATAGTTTTTATAGTTGGTTAAAACAATAGAAGAATTTAAAGCCATGAAATACGTGTGTTGACTTAAAAACCGCCGTATTTTATGTATATACATAATGCACTCGTGTTGTACGTGTAAGTTTGTGTATCTATAGTTGTGTGTACAAAAACCTATTCATTATACTCGTATGATAATTTTGGCATTAGATTATCTTTTTAATTTTCTCATGCAGTAAGTAATAATAGGTAAAGTATTTTATTGTTCTGTATTATTTAGATTTATTTTATCCTATTATACACAATTGCATACAAAAAAATTGTAATTATATAGCTTTTTGTAAATAAAACTAAACTATGCTATTTTTCCTTGTTTTTGTAATAGAAACGCTTTAGATCGCATGACTTAATACGTCATACAGTAGAGCAGTATTACTATGTAGGTAATTCATATTGATTTTTGTTTCATCAGGTATTATTTTTTATTCTTTTTTTTTTTGGTATGTAAATTTTGCTTATTCAATATTACATTTGATTATGAAATGTGTTTTTTTAAATTTCGTTTATTCTTTGCTTTACTTGAAATTTCTAAATTAAAAAAGGTTTAGGTGAAAGTTTTGACATTGTTTCTTCTTTATTATTTATTTTGTTTTTTATATGTTTGTATTATTTTGTGTTTATTTTTTTTTTACATAATTGTAAGAACATTATTTGTATAAAAATTATCACGTATTTATTTAAATGAAAGGACTGACTTTGACCTCGTTTATAAATTTTTATTTATAAACGAAAAATTTAAACAAAACCAACTGTTTCTTGTGATTGTTTTAAAGTAATAGATATTTATTTGTGATATATATATATATATATATTTAGGTATATATTTTTCTGACAACTTAAATCATTATATTACGCTTAATATACGAGGGCCGTTGGAAACGTTTTCGGTCTGACAAGCAAAACATAACATTTTTCAGGAATTTTTGTTTTATTTTTTATATAATCACCTTTGTATACAATACATTTATACTAACGGCTTTCCAACTTTTAATACGCTCAGTATAATACCATTTGTTCAAATCTGGAAAATTGTTCAAACCACATCATACGAAGTAAATTTTTTTTTCATCGTCCCATTCTTCAGGTTTGGGAAGAGAAATTGGCAGCCAAATAAGGCACATGTAGAAGAATTTTGAAGCGTACATCATGGAGTTTTGGGCTATCAACCCGAGACGTGAATGCAGGTACATTATCGTGATGAAAGAGCTGTTTTTTTATAAGAAGATGACGTTTATCCTATTTAGGATAAACGTCGTTAAGGGACGTTTATCCCTTCACCTCCCGGTGATACTCTTGTCTTTTTCTGATAGCCTACAGGTACCACACGAGAAAATCTGGAAAAACCGTAGCCATGACTTTTCCTGTAGGTGGAACCATTTTTGTTTTTATGATTCACATTTACCTGCTTCCATCCACTGTTGGCGTGTTATGACGAACCCATTTTTCATCAACTGTTGTAAAACATCAAAGAAACTGAGCGGAATCGCGTTTAAATAAGTCTAAACATCCTTGAGATGTATTCAGACGAATGCTTTTTTAGTCGACTGTTAACAAACGTGGAACCCTTTAAGCAGAAACATTTTTATACACAAAAGACTATGAAAAATATAATGAACATGGTCTCTCGAGATAATTACAATGTCAGCAAGCTCTAATACCTGCAATCGCGGTCATTTATTAAGAAATTACGGATTTTTGTGACAGTTACGTCCAAGTAGCGGTTTCTGTGCGTCTCTTGCCTTCATTTTCTTTTTTCGTCAACTCCCTCCCGGGATCTGACCCACAATTAAGCATAACACAGTCCCGGGAGGTGCCTTCAAGCATGACAGCTCGGCTCGCCAGTTGGATCTTGCTTTTGTACCCTGCCTCTAACCTCCACAGCGGGGTCGGTAGCCCCCCCCCCCCCGAGAGGGACCCAACCGGGTCTCGATCTTAACAGTATAGCAGGAGGGTGACAAATTCCCCCTGCCTACTCATCGTCGACCATCCAGGCAAGCCCGGACGAATGACGACTCCGCTGGAGGCTGTCTGTCACATCCTCGCCTCACGAAATGAGGTGAGGAATGAGGTTACGAACCCTGAGACTGCAGTAAAGTTGATGGTGTTAGTCAACATGCAGCGTATAACATTATCGGGATCGATTTGTCTTGTAACAGCCGTGCAGATTAGCCTGTTTTCCTCCCATCTGCAGTAGTAAAAAATGGCATGCTCTGGATCACCAGGCTCCCCGCAGTAATGGCAGTTCGGGTCATCCACCCTCCTCCATCCGAACAGATAAGTGTGGAACACCCCGTGACCGGTTAGGAATTGGGTGAGCCAAAAGTTCAGCTCACCAAACCCCATTCCGACTCACGTTCCGATCTCTGTGATTAGTCTGTGCGTCCAGCGTCCCTTATCAGACGTGTCCCATCGTTCCTGCCAGGTTATTAGCATTTCTTCCCGTGCTACGTCCTATCGCACTCCTTTAGAGACGGAATCTGATCTGATCTACGTAAATCGCCTAGGATCGCCTAAGTGGACACGGACGAGTATGACGCCACTATTCTTAGTGTAGTACCTCGTTACACTCCTAAAAGGTACCGATTTCGATCTTTGGCTAAAGCTTTGTCCCACACCGGGACGCCGTACGTCAAAACCGAATTTATCACGCATGCATACAGCCTCCGTTTTGAAGAGTGTGGTCCTGCAGTGTTGCCAAGCAACCTACCCATCAGTTTTTCACCATCTGTTCAGCCTTGTGTCGAGTCTCCCGTTCGTGAACAGTAAAGAACCACCCCTGGTCGAGCGAAATTCTCAAGTATTTCACGGCCTGCACCGACTGTACCAGAAACTCAGCAACCTTGACCGGGATGGATCCAATCTTGCGTCTACCGCTCATCGCAATCATTTTTATTTTTTCGTGCGAGAGATGAATACCTTTCCTCCTCATCCAACTGCTCACGTGCTGTATAGCCTGATTAGCTGCCGTAGACACCTCGTCCTCATTCCTTACACACAATCTTGTTCTTATTAAAAAATCTTCAGTTTGGAAAATGATGTAATCGATTTAATACTGGGAGGATGATCAATAAATCTTTAATTATGTAGAATGAATTTTGTATGTTTTTCTATTTTTTTTTTGTAGGTATTTGTATTTTGCAAAAAAAAATCTTTATTAAAACAAATTTTGTTAAGAAGATTTATTTCAGAAACATCGGCATAGTGTTTCTTTGAATTTGAATAGCACGATAACGAAGATATGCTATTAAATAAGAAAAACAGTTACCTGGTGATGTAACTATAATAATCGGATAAGAGCCTTTAATACAAAAATGTTAAGCGAAGTTATTCTTTGTGATTGCTATAGAATGGATTTCATTTTACGTGTAATATTTTGGATGAAATAATTATTTAATAGTTATGATTGTATTTTTTTTTTAGGAAATCTTTTCTCTTTAGTTTATCCATCTTATAGGATTTTTAGGGGATCTTGGGATAAAAAATAATTACTGTAACAATTAATGAGTTAGTGGGAGGGGAATCGAAGTGGTAATAATTTCTTTTAACCATTTTATATAAATATATATATATATATATATATATATATATGGTATTCATCAAGAGATGAAAGTTGGAATAACTGTTTAAATCTCTTATAAAATTTCTGTTTAATACTAGTAGTAAAATAATTGTTTAATGTTGTAAAGAGCATACTAAACTCCTGCATTAGATGAATAATTTAAATTTAAAAACAATAAATATTGTTTGCGGATAGGACATACAAGAGCTACTCAGCGAACCTGATGTCAGCAGAAAATTCACCGATATGCGTACCATGCAACTGCCGTTTGACTGTGCGCCACATCCTCGTGGATTGCATGTGTTATGCGGGCTTGCGTCGTAAATTTAGATTGCCCAGGAATTTTCGTAAAATCCTGGGCAATAATAAAGAAGTTTTGGATCGGGTGTTTTCCTTTCTCCGGGGTGTTAACATTTTCCATCCTTTTTAATAGTGTTACATTTTTTTACAGTAGTTTTATATTTTTGTGTTTAATGTTTTAGTTCAAGTTTTTTTTGGTCTTTTTTTTATATTTTAGTAAATTTTAATTTTGTATTTAAATTTCTACTTTAAGTTTTTATTAGATTTTACATTTTAGTTTTATTTCATATTTTTCTTTTCGGGGAGATGATAACATAAAATGTGTTTCCCCCTCAAAAAAAGAAGAATTTTGTTAAAATGTATCAGTCAAACTTCGAAACATGATTCAATTTAAATCGTATATACCCACCGGATTGGTCTAATGGTAAAGTCGTCGTAGATCAGCTGATTTCAAAGTCGAAGTTTTCAGGTTCAAATCCAAATAAAGGTGTTCTTTGGTGGTTGGGTTTCAATTAAATACACGTATCAGGAGTAGTCGATCTGAGTTTGTTCAAGACTACAAATTTACCGGTACAGTTACATTACACTGATAAGTCGCTATTGACTTTAATTGTTGATGCGACTATAAAAAAATATATATATATTTTGATTAATTTTAAATATTACCTTTATATGTAATGTTTTTTTTTTTTAAATAACAGATCTTTTAAGATTTATTTGTTATTTTATTAAAACTGTAACTGCATTTTCAGAGCTTTTTGTTTAGCTTATTTACTGAAGTTATAATTTGCATTACCATTACTTTTCTTCTTCTTTTTAATTAAAAAATTTAGGGATTTCTTATATTTGAAGTAACATATTTCATTTTTATTTCACACATTGTTGATTTTGTGACATTGTTGACTTTATTTTTATATTTTTCTAGATGAAAAATGGTATTGTAAAATTTTTATTTACAGTTATGTACTTTTGAAATGAATTAGAAATCTAGTTGGCAGCCTTCTAATTAGATGCTGATCTTTTTACGCAACCATCTAGTTAAAGAAGCGTGTCTTCGTGTTATTCATCTAAGTATATCGACACAATGTTTGGGTTTTGGACATCGTAATCATCTAAAGATTATAATCTTTAGATTTATTTGTTTGTTATTTTTTCAGACCGGTATTGTTTATTCATTATCAGACTTGATTACATATATTGTTGTTGACTCGTGCTTTTAATATTCAAGAAATAGATACAGAACTAATATTATTTTTTATATTAATTCCGTGAGAACTGATATTTTAATGTTGCAAAATGTTCAATGTTTATAAAATAAATTACACATTATCATGTTTTATATATAGAATCCTTTTGTATTTACTTCTTTAAGGGTTGAATAGGCTTTAGGGTTCAAGGATACATGAAGCTGTTGTATACACGGGTGATTAGAATTCCAGGCGTACCTTGCTGCAGCCTTCAGCTAGACAAGGACCCGATCTTATTCCCTTCTCTTGATTCATACCCAGCTCTTTTCCTTCACCATATCCGATTTACCGTTTCACATTTACTTAGTGTTAATGCTCCTTCTTGTGGCGTGTTGTGTTTCTTATATCACGTATTATCCTGTGTGTTTTCAATAGTTATTTCTTATTATCTTTAAGTAATATCCTAGTAAATTGAATAATATTTTTAAAAAAGACCTGATTGAAATTATAGAACTTTTATTAAAAAAATGCCATATAAAGAATATTTTTCTACAGTTAGTAAATTTCATTAATCTTCTTTTTTTTTTTCCTTTTACCAACAGTTATGGATCCAAACCCAGAATTTTCTTTTGTGGGTGATTAATTCACCATAAAAGCTCGAAACTTTTGCATGGAAATATGAAATGGACATTTTTTAGCGTATGAAAAATGCAATGCCTGACCGGGATTCGTGCCTGGGACCCCCGGTTAAAAGGCAGAGACGCTACCACTTCGCCACGGAGATCGGCTATAAGTGTATTTAAAATAATATACTTGTGACATTTTTTAGTTTCAGAAAAAAATCATGTTTTTAATGTAATAAATTCTGAATTGTTTTCCACAATTTTCTTTTTCTTTATAATTTATTGTTTACTTGATTTCCATAAAACATGAAAGTAACCCTACCTTATACTGTAAGGTACGGTATAAGGTAGTATAGTAGGGTACAGTTAGATACTAGTGTAAGGTTATTAACTCAGGATAGCTTGAACCTAAATTAATAACTGAATTATTTATTTACTTTATTAGTTTATATGAAGAAGACTATCTTATACAAATTGTTATATAAAGGAATATCTTTTTTTTAATAATATAACATAATGTGCTAAGGAAATGGTAATAAAAAGTGAAGAGGATGATAATAAAAAACCATGTTTTATTTTGAAGAAAAAAGTTGTCACTGTTAATTACAACAAATAAGATAAGCTTGGTATTTTATTATATTGTATTTTAGGGAGATTAGAAATGACTTACTCGATGAACGTCTCAGAGTTTAGGATTATTGTACTACCACCGGGTAAGAATAAAGTCCTGAGTCCTTTACACTGGCTGTACTCGTCCTGGTATCCTCTGCATGGAGAATATAGGAGGGATAGACCTACATCCACGGATGTGATAATGGGGAATAAGGAATCAAGATTATTCCCAGAACGGGTGGGTTTTAAATAAGGACGCTCTACCCTCAGTAGAACCGCAGTTTATGATAATAACCAAATCAAGAGGAAAGCTAAAGTACTCCTTCTGGCAGCGAGCACTCATCCGGTCAAAAATCCCGTGGGAGATTGGTGCCGTTTCACTCAGACAGTAGCAGCATAATTGATCATCAACTTAGCGTTTACCAGTTTAAATATATGTTACAACAGAAATTAATTCGTTTTCTAAAGGAATTGAAAACCAACCCGATAAGAGGTATAAGTCCTTAATGGAAGCCTAGCTCATGCTAGAAATTGTGTAGGTTGTACACCATTCAGCTAATTGCCACTAGAAGTTACGTTGGATTAGCCAGGCCCGTTTGAAATATTAACCTCAAACGGTTTAACTTGTTTCTCTTATACATCTAAAATTTTAGCTCAAATATAATTAGTTTTTACAGATACTGAAGGTATATTCTACTCGTAAGACTGTTACATTATTGACGTGTTGTTTATTAATTTCTATCTTTGTTAGGATATTTAATAAAGAAAATGTAATTTGATATTAGAGAAATCTCGTTTATAAAAATTACCAAAAGCTGTTTTTCTATTTTTCATTTCTATATTTATTCAGTTCTGAAAATACACTCGTCTGGATTTCCTAAGTCATTAGCTTTTATCCTAACTCGTCTTTACGCTCAAATGAAATAAGCAAAAGAATATTCTGAGAATATACTTCATAAATGCCTAATAACTAATTTTTCTGATTCTTTTCTCAAAATTTTGGATTTTTTTATTTTTATGTCAATTTATCAGCAAGTAGTACAGTAGATTTTCCATTATTACACACATTTTCTTACGCAGATTAACAAAATGATCGTACCATTTTTTTTTTTTTTTTTTTTATTAAACAAAAAGAATAAGTATTCATGACAAATAGTTATTACTTGGACAACGGCCAATTACTGAAAAAAAATGCTCATCTAAAATTTCTAAATTTGGGTTGTAGACTTCGACAAAAAATATATGAGTGCATGATATTAGATTACTCTCAATTTTTTTTGTTAACTTTGTTATAAAGTAACATTTATTTAATGCGTTGTTAGTTCAACAAAATTCATCTAAATCTGTTTTTAAATAATTATTATAAAATATTACTTTTATAGTTTGAAAAACATTATCTCACAAGTTAAAAAAAATAATAATTTCACGGTTTGTTATAAATAAAAGTGCTTTTTATTGTGTAAATTATCTTTTTTAACGTTCAAGTAACCTCATTATTGAAAACTAAAGATTTTAGTATAATTTATTATTGTAATTATTATGGTCTAATTTATTACATTTTTGTCATAGCCTGAATTGTTATTAAGTCAAGTACAGTGTTTTTTTTTCTCATAATAAATGTAAGTTGCTTAATAATATAAAAGGGTTAATCTCTTAAAAGAAGCATGACATTTTACTAGGCCAAGGATTTAAAATTTAAATAAAATATTACGTTATTTAAAGTCATTTTCTTTCATAAGCACGTACAAACAATTTATTTTATAAAAAAATTATAGTTCTTTTTTTTGTTTAATTAGGGATTTTCTTCTTCCTTCTACTGTTTTATTTTTTGCCATTATTTACTTGAGATTATTAATAATTTTGGTGTAATGGTTTTACATGCCTCACTATAGTTTTGCCGTTGATTTTGAAAGTCAGTTACTCGTTTTGTGATAACAGTAAAAAAATCATCTGTTTTTTATTTTTTTATTCCTGAGTTACTTTTTTGTTAACCCGTGCAAGATAATATCAATACTGGAAATAAAAATTAATACGGGGTTGGAAAAAATACTTATTTTGTCTACTTTTTAATTGTAATTCACTTTATTTCCAAGTGAATAGCTCAAAAAATTTTGTGAAATTCTCTAACAGCTGCTTAAATTCGTCAAATTTTGACTCGAGACTACCCGGTGATCATTTTTCAAGTAACAGCTATTTTAGTCGGAAATGATTGATATTTGAAAAAATAAATGTAATTAAATATTTTTTATGCCAATGTGTGGATTTCTTTGCAAGAAACAAATAAGAAAATGCATAGCCTTGTTTTCAGCATTACAATATCCATATATTGTAATGTGAAATTATTACTGTTTCTTTCGAATCCTAGTAAAAGTTAGTTGCTTTTATACTGATTTTAATAATAGATAGTGGATACCGGTGTACTTTCGTGGTTAGGGTTCAATTAACCACACGTCTAGGAATTGTTGGCCTGACTCTGTACAAGACTACACCTTATTTTCATGTCATATCATTTTAATCTGATTTGGCCGTGGGAGAAGGGGTTGCACATTAGGAAAAAAATTAAAAATATCCAATCTTGACTGAAGAAATTATTCGTTCCAAATGACCAGTTTCAATTATGTAATCCGTAATTCTTATAGTATCATCTTTAAAGAGTTATTTGTCTTTTGACAAGTCCCTTGTCTCATGATCGTCTCCATTCCTTTCTATTTTTATCAAAATCTTTCAGTTGCTTTTTTCCTTTCAGATCGATTATAAATTCTAATCTTTTTCCGGTCTCTGTTCTTTGCACCTTCTAGCACCATTTTAATCAATCCTTTACCTCTGATGATATGTCACAGCCAATCATTTTTATTATTCTACATTATTCTGATAAAGTTTCTAATCCCGTTTACTCTTCTTATTACTTTTTTATTTTCACTTCGCCTATCCATTTAATTTTCTCAAATTCCTGCCATGATCACATTTCAAATGCTCCAGCCTATATTTTTCCTTTTTTTTTAATGATCATGTTTCACATTTATACAGAAGTATATTCCAAATGTAACGCTTCACAAGTAGTTTTCTCAAATCTAATCAATTTTATTCTATAATAATTAAATCTTTGTAAAAAACAACCCTTCCCTACCAATTCTACTTCAGATTTTATTTCACTTTTTTCTTTTTTTTAGTATTTTCTTTACATCGTATCTAAAATGGTTTCCCTGTTCAATTTTTCTTTGAAATTCAATCGCTTTTTGTGTTCTATTCTCATTATTACTGTTTACTTAACTTTCATTTTTATTATGCATTATGTCTTAATTTTTACTAATCTTAAATCATCTGTTGAATTTCCTACGCTTCATCTTTAAGTCATTTCAAATGCCTTTGAAATGACTTTTGAAGGAAGGAAACTTTACAGTTTCTTTCCTTGTCGTATAATATTCTTATATCGAATTAATTATGTAAAAAAAATATAAAATCAAATAGGAAAAAATAATTGAAGGACTTTCTTTAATTTAAAAACCAATTTTTTTGTATACTGAAATCTATTCTTATAGGTAATTCTTTTCTTAAAATAATAATTACTTATGTGAGCATTTATACAAAATAATATAGCTCATATAGTTATTGTAGTTTCGTAATTTAATTGTATAACTGCAGCTAGTACATTTTTTTATTAAAGATAAAATGGTTGTATATTTTACATGGTTTTGCCCCTTACAAGTAAATTGAATTTCTGTAGATAATTAAGAGATCTAATGAAATTTCAATTTTAATGTATCTGAATGATTGTTTAAAATGATTTCTATTAAAATTAACATGAAAAGTTATCGCTTTCTCTTTGAATAGACCTTGCTTGTATCTTAAACTAAAAATTACCTTCACGGATGAATAACCTATGAGTTCAATAGAATCTTGTCCTAATTCATTACGAGAAAATGTTTTTGAAGGAATTATTTAGTAGGTTTTGTTATCAGGATCACTTTTTAATAAAGCCTATAATTTTAGATTCCTCTATTACTTTTTCATTTGTATACTATAAAAAGTGCATTTCTTCAAGATTTCATATAAAGCTTAAATGTTATAGTCACATTGATTTTGACCCAGATTGATGTAACTATAAAATATTTCTTAAAGGTTTTGATGATATTTTTTTTCTTATTGCGCCTTTTTTTTTTTTTGCTTGATGAATTAATTCACCGCAGATGCTTTTGAAGCTTATACGTGGAAATATGGAAATGGGATTTTGTAGCGTATGAAAAATGCCATGCTTGGTCAGTATTCGAACCCGGGACCCCTAGATTAAAGTCAGAGATGCTATTTAAATAAAATTTATAATTTATTATTTTCTTTTATTTTTTAAATGAACCAAATAACCGTGTAACCAATTTCTAAATTCGGATCGTACGGATTTCTAAAGTACATTACAAATGGTTACATCTTTTTATTTTACTTATTATGAAAACTTTCAATATGAATTAGTATATTTATTTTTTTAAATTTTTATTTGTTTTTTATTCTTAAAATAATAATGCTATAGAATGACATGGTGACATAAGTTATGTGTAACGTTTAGTTTCTCGGTCCTCTGTTTCAGCCCACGCAAACAAGGACACTTTCCAGTATCGTAAAAAAAAAGAAAACTGACAGACAGATTGCCCTCGTTCTAAATAGTAATAGTTGTGCAAAATAAATCATAAAATCATTTTACTGAAATTTCAAAAATAGCTAACATCGTCATATATTTAAAAATTTAGCTTGTTTCATGTATTTTCCTCGCTTGTTTTTTGCTGTACTATTATTACTTCCTTTATAAATTTTTTTCCTGTAATAAAATAATGAGTGTTATGAAAAAAATTAAACAACCAGAAAACTGAGAATTTCATAACCGGTAATTTAGATACAAACTAGTATATAAACTTTGTAGCTGCTTAGTAATCAAATAAAGATTTTTATCTTATAAAAAATAAAGTACGTATGTTTATTTGGATGTTGCATCTTGCAATCAACTTCATTCTTATTGCTTGATTTTTTAACAACTATCAGCTTTTTTTTTGTTTTATTTTTAACTGCCTTACGACTTTTTCAAATGATAAAATTTTAATTTTATTTAAACTTTACTAAATGTATTTGTGTTTATATGTTTCAATTTAATTTCCTGCATGTTAAAATTAATAATTTATTTTTGATCACAGTGTGGATTATAATGGAGCTTTTCAACTACTTCATCTGGAAAACTTTAAATTTTATTATAAATAAAACAAAAAACGTATTTTCAGTATATTATTATATTTTAAACAAAAATTTATTTTGTTAATTTTTTCTCCTCTTTTTGTTACAGGTAAGAACGCTTTTTTATACAACTTGTAATAAAAATAAATAATGATAAAATGTAAGTATTTCTCTATTTTTATGAATTTATTTCTCATTTATAATTTTTTTAAGTACTGCTTAATGCATGATAAAGTTTTTGTGATATTTAAGTAGCTGATTTTTAGTTAAGCTTTTATGTAAGCTATGTAATTTCCAAGATTTATATCCTTGTTGTATTTAGTAGATTTGTTGTTGCACCTATATTTTAAGTAGTGGTTTTAAATCGTTAAAAACCTTTTACTTTTCAGGTTTTGAAACAAAAAAAATAAGTCATTTTTGTGAAACACTGTTTGTCGTATTTAAACGTTTGTTTTATGTAAAGGATAATATAGATAATCATTTTAAATACGTCAGAGTGGTATAAAATCATCTACTTTGCTTATTTACTCATAACTAACAGGAGTTAAAATAAAATTAATTTATATTACATAATTTTCTATCCAAATATTACAGTTGGAACAAATATTGTTGTTATTATTAATTAATATTGCATTTAAAATAATCATAATTTCTAGTACCTAAATCAATTTTATCATAGATTAAGGTACAAGTACTACTTTAGTAAATTTAACTTTGTTTAGTATTAAAGATTTATTTAACATTAACATTATGATTTAGCTCTCAACATACCTTAGAGCGAGCTTATATTATTACGGGTAAAACAAGTTCATAATATTACTGTAAGCTAAGGAATGAATTATTAATTATTTTTCTTAAATCAAAGTGTTTATTATTCCAAACGATAGCTGATTACTGATCTAGACTGTTGTAAATAGACTTTGTTGTTTGCTTTGCGTACAGTCGTTGAAATTTTGTCAAAATGTAAAAAAACTATTCTTTCGTTAATAAGTATGATTTCTTTAATTGACAGCTACATTTTTAATGATATAATACCATTTTATTACTATAAAAACATCGTTACTATTATTATATAGTAGTGTAGATAATGTATGTAAACTAGGGAAAAAACTGTGTTTTTCCGCAGTAATCTGCAATTACAAAAGACTCTTTTCTTCCGATTAAACTAGTTTTTAATAGAATAATTTAAACTAAAAATAACTTTAACTGAAATACACATATATGTATATATGTTTCTTTCTCTTAAAATATATAGTATAATGTTATCACAACTCAAAGACAGACGTCTTCTTTCCTTGGTGAAACTGAAAACAATTAACGATTCTAAAATACGAGTATATTTGGACCTATTAAAAATCGGTAATATTATATCGTATTTAACATTCTGCATTTTATTACTATTTCTTGGCTTTTTAAAATTTAAATACCTTTGAGTAAAACATCAATAGATGAATTGCAGAGGTAATAAAATACATAGTCATCTGAAATTTCACTTATTCCGTGTCACGGTCAGCCTCTTCTTTCTGCGTCCACTCCCTTTATAAATATCGGTTTGAAAACACACACTACGCTATCATGATTTGTAATAATAATATTTATTCAGATGGTATTTAAAAAAGTAGGCGAAGTTTGACAGTCGTACTAGTAAAAGAACGTACTAGTAAAATAACTTCTCAATACTCGTTCAATTCTACTACAGTTCATGAATGTTGTTACACTACATCTATCACAATAATAAATCCGAAGATTTATAAGTATTAATTTTTCCGTATGTCGTGAAAGGATCTCACCTGTTTTAAATCAGTGAAAATCCGAATTGAAAGATATTACCTTTAATTTTCCAATTTTTATTTACAATTACATTTTTTTTTTACTGGTTTTAAGAAAAAATAAAATTTACGAGGTCTGTTCAAAAAACAATACGTTCTTAATTATGTGCCAACGGAGATATTTAGTGACGTGTGGTTGGCAGCATTGTGTTACGCATAACTTCCTCTGTAACTACATGTTCTTGGATTTTTGATATCTCATTTAGTTTTCGTTTTACTGTTACTTTAGTGCAACGTGTTTAAATGTTAATAGCGATTTTTGTAATGTGCGTTTTTCGAGAGCAACGATACAAAGTAAAAATTTGAAACTGGGGGAAACTTTCACAGATACTTTTCAGGTTTTGAAACAAGCTTACGGAAATGATCCTCCGGGTCGTTCGCAATACTGCGAATGATTTTCATGATTTAAAGTGGTCATCAGTCAATTGAAGATGACGCTTGACCAAGAAGACCTTCGACTTCAACTGACAACACACACGTTCAAAAAATCAACGATCTGGTGCGTGCAAATCGCCGATTGACTGTCAGGGAACTTGCAGAAACGGTTAGCATCTCGATTGGATCATACCGTTATGTTTTTACTGAAAAATTGAATGCATCGAATTTTAGCAAAGTTTGTTCTGCGTTTGATAACCGAACAACAAAAAGAACTTCGAGCGTTTAATTGCCGGCAAGTCCTTGAACAAGCCGATGACGATGAAACATTCATGCAAAGGATCGTAACGGGAGACGAAAGCTGGGTTTACGGCTACGACACTGAAACAAAATTCAATCGTCAAAGAATTGCACATTACAGAAATTGCTACTAACAGTTAGACATGTTGTACTCAAACAACAATAACACTAAAACTAAACGAGATATCAACAATCCAAGAACATATGGTTACAGAGGAGGTTATGTGGAACACACTGTTACCAACCGCCCGTCAATAAACATCTCCATTGGCGCGTAATTAAAAAGGCTTGGTTATTTTTTGAATGGACCTCGTATTTATCCTTAAGCTAGATTAACTTATTCCTTAGGTCTCTAGTGGAACGTTTATGAATAAGAAAATGACTCATTATTTCCGGAAAAATGGATTATTCACTCTCCAAAACCGCTTTACTTTGTACTCTAAATAATTTACTTAAAATTTTAATTAAATGCTGAACACTCACGAGGAATTTACTTGATATCAACTTTCCTAATGGAATGGTAGCGTCAGTCTTTATCTGGAGGTTCTAGATTCTTAATCTCAATCTGGCGTGGCAATTTTTACTCTTAAAATTTCTTCTTATCAGTAGCTAAGGGCATTTGATCAGAAAAATACAGCCAAATCTCACTCGTTTAATTCTAGAAAATTATTAGATTGTGAAAAGACAAAAAAAGGCATCTTATTTGAGTATGTAATTTAGATTTGTTATTTTTTCATCGAAATCATTATCGAGAATTTATTAAGGTCAGCCTTCAAAAATCTGAATATCCCTTGTAAATGTATATATTTTTTGCTTCCTTTTTATATATTTTTCGTTTATTTGGAATGTACAAAAACAAAATTATCCAATAAAAACATGGCTTTCGTGAATTTTAAAACAAAGTTAAGTTTTAATTTTAATTTTACAAATGAATGTAAAATTTATTACAAACAGCAAAACTTCTCTAAAATATGAGTTATATTACTAACAAAACTTTCTATCTTAAACTTAGTATCAATATATTGATAATGTACATTAAACTGCGTGAATAGAAGCTATGATAACTAAACCAAGAGAAAGAAATACGTAGGTAAATATATATAAAAGTTAAAACTAATTTAAGTTAAGAAGTAGGAGTTAAATTAACTTCTTTTGATTTATATTCGGACATGCTAAACAAACTTTTTGTGTAAATCGTATATACAAAAAAAGTCTTGTAAAATAATTTGATTATTATTCTGTATTACATTCGGGATAAGTTGTATTACCTCTTACTGCATTTCGATTAGATAAATAAAAGGCCAGGTACGTATTTAGTAATTAAAACCATCATTGTTATTACTTGGATGAAGTAATACTTTGGGAAAATATTATTTTAAATTAACTGAACTGTTTTGCGGAAAGAAAAGATTTAATATAACATCACATTATAAGTTACAAATACTGTCTCTGATTTTATTTCGTGAGTTAAATCTCCAAAAATATTTAATACAGTTGTATTTATAATTTCCTTACACGTTACTTTTCATTATTATAGAAAAAAGTTCTCTGCTTATCTAAAAAAAGATACAACGTATTATTTACCTTGTATGTACATTTATTCAGAAATAACCTAATATTCTGAAATATCTACCAGGCAGTTGTAATTAAATGGCCAATAATTGTATAACCATTGGCATACAACTTCTAATTAGATAAGATAATGAGAAAGAATTATTTATTAAATAGTTATAGTTGCAGAAATGAAATGAAATTGCATTTTTTTTTTTAGAAAAAAGATAGAGTTTAAAATAACACACTTCGATATTTATGTTCTTTTTTTAGGAATCTAATTAATTAACCTCAAACAAATCAGAGAAAAAAATAAAAATGGCTACAGTTACTTGATATTACATATACATTATTTCATATATATATATATATATATATATATATATATATATATATATATATATATAACATAATGTTTTATATTATTATTATTGTTATTAAAGCATTAAATTGTTAATACATAAATTTACCCACGGAGGTATTGTGATGATATTATGTGAGTTCGACGCACACGATAATTTTTTATAGGATTTTTAAAATCGATTAATTAACTGATAAGTAAAATTGAAATATTCGTAATTACACTCCTTTCTTCATTTGGTAATAATTAATTTAATTAATTTTCTTATTAACGTTAGTTCATTTTATAAAAACAATATTAAAAATAAACACTTTGTTAAGTTCATACATAAATAAATAAATAGTAATTAAATTATCGTGACTATCTGTCTTATCTCATTATTATGTTATTATTATTCAGGCTTTTATTTTAGTTCGCAATTTACATTTGAATTCATAAAACATTCGAATATATTTAATTAACAGTTATTTATATATTTATATATATATATATATATATATACACTTTTAGTGATTATAAAGTAATACATGAATCATTGGTTCTTAGTTTGATTAATTTCTTCTTTCTGTTTTCTCTTACTATCATCGAACAATTATCGAGTAAACTCGAAAAAACTTTCTTATATTAAAGTCCAATTAAACTGAAAGTAAAGGGGAAATAATGTATACCAGCAGTGATTTATTATATCGAATTTAAATGATTATCTAACTTTAGTAAGTATTATTTTGCATGACCTAACCAAACAGATCAAAAATTCTGTTTTAAAATAAACATTATTATTACTAATGTTACATATTATTTTATTAGTATTATTATTTTTGAACCTTTTAAATTATTTATTTAATAAAATATCAATATTATGAATTATTCGAAATAAGATTGTAGAAAGTAAACCCTTTACTGATATTCTGTAATCCACATGTCTACATTATGTTAACTATATTTGGTGTTATTCACTTTCAGTTTATACAATTTTAAATAGTGATATTTGACAAGTTATTATTGGTGACGTATTCGTGTACGACCAACTAATAAATAAATTCCCTTTTTTTCCTTTTTTTTAAAGAAAACATTACGAGTAAGTGTCTTCACTCTGTTTTAAGGTTTCTTTGTTATCATAAAAATTCGAAAAGGATTACTAGGTTTTAAAAATATAAATAATTTTTGAGAAAAGCTGGAGTTCGAATATTTATTTTTAATTCTATCCGATTAAACGTATTTAGGCAGCAGTCAGCAAAAGTAGTGTTTATTAAGTAAATTGTGTACATGTACGTATAGAATTAAAATAACTGTTGACATAAAAGTACGCATTATCGTAAGGAGACAATCCCAGTCGTAAGGGGAAACTTACTTTGAAACAGGCAAATTACTCAGATTCCTAGACCAGTTTTACCAGACACACATTTCATGTTAGCGACTTTATTTCAGCAGATAAAATATGAAAAATAATTGTATGGATTATTTTGATATCTGTTAGTTAAGTATTAATAAAAACATATTAAGGCAAGGAAATAATTGACTCTTCTGTGTTTCATTATTATTAGATCCACTAATCCCAAGTACCAACATTGAGCTTACTGCGAAATTGTAAGGATGGATACGTTATAAGGATAAATTAATGCTACTAATCATCGACCTTGACTAAACCAATCCTATACGAAGACTGAATATATTGAAACAGTGTTTCAATAGGGGTACTATAGTTTGTATCTTATTAAAATATGTATTCTTATTATATATGTATTAAAATATGTATGTTTACTAAATAAATTAATCTTTGAACCCTGATGGATTACTGTCACTGGACCGGCAGCTTAAAAACTTATATATTTATTTCAATCGATTGTTGTTAGAAGATTCACATAGCTTTTGCTTAAAATGAGGTGATAATTCAAATTAATGTAAAGTTATTTTGTTTGTGTTTTTCTTTTTTTTTACTTTTCTTCATTGTTTAATCGTCATAGTTTTAAATTATTCATTATTGTCTATAATTCGTACAATCATTTTTTTCTTATCTAATAATTTTTTTGGTGCAACTAAGAGTATTGTCATAAAATTTTATGGTCACAAAAACTTCATGGGTAATTTTACCAAAAAAAAGAGTTGTGAATAATCTAAAACTAATATTTCTAGTTGTCTCGAAAAATCTTTACATGTCTTTAAGAATATGTCAGTAAATTTAGTACTGTTACAATTTTTTTAAACTGTTTTTTTTTATAAATACAAATTAATCTGGTGTTATTAAAAATTATAAATTTTATATTGTATACAAAAATATGCATGAAAAGTTTATGAAATTCTTCTGAATATCCTTTTTGAAAGATACACCTATAAATTTTACAAAAAAAAAAACGGCCGTACTTTGCATGTAGTTGTGAATTGCTTTCTTTTGTATTCAGTTTTAAGTATTGACTGACTGGTTATAGTCAACATAGAATGTTGTTACCAAATTAAGTAAGTGTGGGTGCTTTCATAATTTTTACTGTTTCTTGTCTTAGTTCTAAACCTAGTTCTTCATTTTACAAAATTCTGTCACAAAGTTCTCTCTCTTCTGGTTAGTCTTAAAAGTCTTAATTTGATCTTTTAACTTGTTATTTAAACGTTTCCCTCTAGCCATTTTACTTTAGAAGCCTTTATTTTTATGTATTTCATTCATTTTAATCATATCTCATCATTAAATTATATTATATTAGCAACAACCAGTTAAACTATTTTCTCGATGTATTTCTAAACTATTTATTTTTTTAAGGTGTTTTTTGTTAAATAGTTTTTTTATACCTAAAACGATGAAAGAATTCATAGCTGAGTTACAAACTTCAGTAAATAAATATCTGAAGTTTGCATATCTATACAAAACATATAAAACAATAAATGAGAATTACTTCTCATTTACTCGTTTTGAATTACCTTTTATTAACTGAATTTTTTCTCACTATTTTTATCTATAAATAATCTCCACTATTGTTTTAAACATTTTATAGCATTTTAATTTTATATTACCGCAGCCCGCATTAGTACTGTAGAATAAGAATATTCTAGTTTAACTTGCGGTTTCTCATGCATTATTCTAATGACCTTGAGTGTGAGCTCAACGTTTTCAACATTTTGAAACATGATATTGCATTTATTTAATTAGATTTACTTCTTATTTATTTTTTAAAGTAAAACTTTTAAGATATTTTTACTAAAAATGTTGTAGTTTTATAGTTTTTCTTTATTTCTTTTTTCTAATTGTATCTTTTTATGTGTCTATTCCATTATACTAAAAAATATTTTTACTTCTGATTTCCTATTTAAAACAGGTTTTCTATTACAGATGTGTTTAAATCTTGATTTAAGAAATCTAAAATTTTATTTTGGAAAAGAATTGTTTAAAAATGTAAGGAAAGAAAAAATTCATAAGAAATTAATCAAAAATATAAATTTCCTCGAAATGATTTAATAATATTTTATTTATTTCCTGCTTAAAATAGTAAAAAAAAAATGTTGTACTGCGTTTTATAATTAGAAGATTTCTACCAAAGACTTACTTCCTGGCATCTACGGTTTATATATTCTAAAAATGACCAAAGACGGAGACAAAACATACAGAAAAGGTAAACCGGATTTTTTGTCTGATTTTTGGAAAAATAAAATTTCTTAATTTTTTTAGAAATTTAAGCCTAAAAAATAATCTATTGCTCAGATTTTTCTTATTAAATGATATGGAGTTCAAATTGTACGTAAGAGATATAATAATATTAAAATTACACAATCATCCTGTTGTCATTAAAACCAAATGTTTCTTTTGACATTTGTTCATTTTATTTCTCAGTACTGTTAAAAATTATTCCACTATTACTTTTCCTAGGAACATTTTTTATATTGTCTTTTCCTGGACTTTTTTTATTTCTTCATAGAAGAAATAATAATCCAAATTTATCATGTCTCATGATGTTTCCTCCTTTTTCCCGTTTTCCTTGAATTCTTTTGTTTTTCAGAAAGAGTGTTTTATTTTATTTTATCTCCGTTTTACTCCACCTGGCTC
Source organism: Lycorma delicatula (assembly GCF_047948215.1). Classification (NCBI taxonomy): domain Eukaryota; kingdom Metazoa; phylum Arthropoda; class Insecta; order Hemiptera; family Fulgoridae; genus Lycorma; species Lycorma delicatula. The sequence goes on from NC_134459.1 coordinate 132,464,926, forward strand.
ATTTTTATCAGTCGTTTCTGTGTCCTTCATCCAAATCGTATCTTTTCTCTTTTCCTTTAAGTAAATTAATTTAAACTTTCATACAATTGTATGTTTTAAATAAGTAAATTTTAACCTCAGACTTTTTTGCTGCTGTGATTATGTAATCTTCTATTTGCACGTTAAAAACTTTTTCTTTTTTTTATTCTGTTTGATTTATAACGATCTTTCTCTTACTTTTTCATTGTTAAAGTAATTTCTGAAGTAAAACCTTTGTAATAAAAAAAAAAATTGGTCACTTATTCAATTTTAAATTTTTAAGATTTTGATGATTTGATGAAAAAAAACTATAATTGTAAAAAAAATTGTTTTCCTTCTTTATTTAATATTACTACTTCACATTATTTTTCACTATCTTGTTCTTAATATACTTATGATAAAACAGAAAAAAATAAATAAAAATCCATAACCATGGCATAGATTTTGTAAATAGTTCCCATTTTGATAATCTTCATTTCGAAAAAAAAATAATACCTTTTTTTGTAGGTTCAAAAGTGAAAAGGTAGAAAAATTAATTGGCATCCTGTATTAAAGGATTGAATTATATTGTTATCTACTCCTGCTATAAGAATCGAAAATTGTGTATATTAACACATCATTATAAAAAAATAAAAAAAGTTTCATTTATATATATTATGCGCGCGCGCGTGTGTGTCTGTGTGTACACTCACAAGTACTGCAAATAAAAAGGTGGTATTTACTACTATTAATTTAATTACCAATTATTATTATTATGATTATTATTAATTGCTGTTATTTATATATATTCTTTGCTGAACTTCTTGGTGGAGTTGTAGCGTTTTATTCGGAGGTTCTGGGTTCGAATTCCCATCAGGCATTTTTCACACGTTACGATGTTTCAGTTTTATACATCCTAGTAATTGTTACAGGATGTCAGCCTGGTGTTTTAATATGAATAAATAAATATGTTAACGTCAGATTAATTAAAAAAAAATTAAACAGTGATAAGATTGTAATGTGCCATATAATATAACCATATATATATATATGTATATATATATATATATGGTTTTTATACGAACTGAAGGTTAATGAATTAAGGAATGATGGAATTAAAAAATTAACCATATGCGATAAATTCTTCAGCCCAGTTTCTTGGAAATATGGTCGCACCGTGTTTGTTGTATTACAATTCCTATTTATAAATAAATATTATGTTGTCGGCATTTCTTTAACTTTCTCTTTTCATCTTTCTCCATCGTTATATATTATATTGTTAAATGTATAGTCATTGATTTACTTTCGATTTAGAATTAATTTTTGTATGTTTATTAATTTAATTTTTTCATTATGGCTATTTATTTATTTATTTCGTGAACCACGATTTAAATGGAAATAAATCGGTGACAGATTACTCCTAGTTTATTATGAAGTCATTATTAGCTTGTTTTATTATTCTAAATTAAACACTATTAAAAAAAAAGCTCACCATGTTCAATTCTATCACTTTAGTTTATTTATTTATTCTATTTTTAACCACTTATTCATATATTTATGATGCAAATAAAGATAAAATTATTACTCATTAAAATGGTTATCAGGAAATAAAACTAACGATTTGTATTAAAATATCATGTTAAAAAAAGTTTATAATTTAGGTATGCTGGGCAGTATTTTTAATTGATAAATGGTACGATTTATTTATTTCCTTTTTATGACATAAAAAATATATTAACGTTATCTGCCCTCATCGTTAAATATTGTTAAGATGTGACCTTCAATTTACCTTACAGAATATTTCCACGGGAAAGCCGATGCTATTGCTTGCTCCACCCTCTTGTAGTCTACAAATAATGTGACCTTGAAAAAGGTAGAATCTTGAATTGCTACTAGTACTATTACTACTACTGCTACTATTTCTAGTACTAGAACTGCTACTTCTGTTGTTGCTTGTACGAAGGTCAACTTCTTTGCGTGTGAACAAAATTCACGTACTTTATTTACTATTATTAACTCTTCTGCATATTATGTTCTTGTAAAATGGATTTATCAAAAATATGAATCATTTATTTGTTTATAATAATTATTGTTTTTTAAAAAATTAAATTAAGTCGGTTCTAAATACGCAGCTACAGGACTGCAACAAAATTATCCTGTAAACATGACTAAACGTTAACATAAATAAAAATGCATTATTTATTATTGTTTTATTACATCAATGATCAAAACTAATGGTTTTTTAAATTTTATTTTAGATACGTCCCAATATTTCAAGAAGGAAGTTGGAACATGATTTTGTCCCAATGTCTTCCTTATAGAAGAAATTGATTATTACATTTTTTTTATGAGTTCATTTTTTGGGTATTTGCAATGATTTTTTTTTAATAGAATGGGAAAACCACCCAAAAAACACTTTTTTTGATGTCATCAAATTTTTTTTATAGATCTCATATAATTGTTTTTTATCAGATTTCCTGAATGAGGAGATTCTTAATTCAACCTGTATTTTTTAATGATCTTATGTCTTGCTTTCTTCAGCTAATAGACCGATTTCGATGATATTTTTTTTGTTTTATTTCTCTAGTGGTCCAGTTGTAGTTATTACACATAAATGGAAACATTTTTAATGTGTAATTTTATTTTCACCAAACTATGTGAGGATGTTTCTTATTTTTTTACCGTAATAATTGTCTTTTAAAGATTTATTTTATGATCATTATAACTTTGAGTATACAGCCAAAGATTATTCTAATTATCAAACAACTTGAAAAAAATATGTATATATTTCAGTTTGTCTAAAAAGTACTAAGTCTTTGGAGGTCAAAATTGATAACATTTGTATTGTTATTGAAAAACAACATTATGAGACCCATATGCATCATTTTGTTTCATAACTTTCTGCCATTTTTTGGCAACACCATAATCTCGTGGCTTTAGAACTTCTGTGGGCTCTGGTCAAAAAATTGTGACAGATGGTTCTCACAAATCTCTTTTGAAACTAACTTAACACCACTCAGGGAGTACTACAGAGATCGAAACAAACGATAATCTGACGGTTTCAGGTCCGGGCTATACGGTGGATACATTAAAAGTCAGGTTTTTTCAATTTTTGAGAATCGTTAATGAGGTATGCGGTCTGGCGTTGTCAGAGTGGTATATGACACCCTTTCTGTTGACTAGTTTAGAACGGTTCTTTTGAATTGGTAGGTGCATTAATGCTAATTGTCGGCAGTACAGGTCATTTTACTCATTAAAATGAGCTATATTTATTATTACCATAATTGCTAATTTGTTGTCTTTCGTTCTGTCTGGCGGATCAGCTCGTGATGCCCACCAAACGCACAGCTTCCAATCCCACCAAACGCATAGCATAACCTTCTTTGGTGTCAGTGTGAGCTTTGCCATAGACTGTGGAGCTTCTCCTCGTTTCGACCACAATCTTTTCGCACATTGTTATCATAGATTATGCACTTTTCATCACTTGTGATCAAACGCTTCAGAAATGGCTTGATTTCGTTACGTTTCCCTAGAGATTCGCAGATGGAAATTTGATCGAATAAATTTTTGAGTCAATGAGGCACCCAAACGTCGAGCTTCTTTTTGTAACTGTCTTTCTCCAAATGGTTTACCGCTGTTTGGTGATGGATTTTAAGGCCATTGGCGATGTCATGACTGCTTACATGTCGGTCTTCCCCTACTTTTGCCAGAGTACGCTAACGCTATCTCTTGCGCTAAAGGCTCAGTAGTTTTTAGACTACCTATTATATATTTTAATTTATACAAATATTTCGATAAAACCAAAAAAATATATATATATATATATATATATATATATACAATTTTTTTTCAAGAAATTGGTTAGCTGGCGTTCTTTAGAAGTCTTTTATATTTTCCTCTTTGTAATTTTTATTTTTTATTTTTGTAAAGATGTAGATTATCTTACCTTGTCTTGTATTGGTTATACAGTTTTGTTCTTACGTAGACTTTTAACAGGCCTAACAAAATATTTTTAAATAATGAAAAACTAAGGATCAAAAATATCTTTTGTTTAATAAAGTAGAGTATAAAAAAATTTATTTAAAAAAACGCTTTTTTTGCTTTTTCTTTAATTTTTTTTTTTTAGTTGGGAGCCAAATTATGGATTTGTTATTTTTTACTTGCCTCACCTTTATTACAGCACAAACTTCCAGAAGTCGAAATTTTAAGAAGTACTGGTAAAGTTTCAGTTTTCTTTATTTTCTTTCAGGGGTTTGTAAGTATTTTGTATTGTTTTTAAACGATACTTATACTGAAAGAATAATATTTAATTACTATTGACTATGAGTCGGAAAAGAAAACAGTAATCTAAGTTATCAGTTTTATATTTTTATGTTTTTTTCACTTGTGTTATATGTTTTATCAATTTTATGAGGCTTCTTTTTGTTTTGTGTTTTTTCACTTATTTTATGTTTATTATCAATTTTTTGTGTTTTCAATTTTATGAAATTGTAAAAACAGATAATAGCTAATGTAGTTATTTCTCCACGTTATTAAAAGACCCAATAAATTTAATTTCTTTTATTAGAAGTTACAATTTTTATTTTATAAAAAAAAAATAAGGTTATGATTCCTCAATTTTTTTTTGTTGTAATTATATTAAAAACAACATAATTTTACATTTAATTATTATAAATTGTATGATCGTATCTTCTTACCAATCTATAAACTCATAGTCTAGACTGGAAGAGCAAGAAATTTGAAACTTGAAAGAGATTTTACCCAAGATAATAAACTATAATTAAAAATTTTATTTTTTTATTTTTATGAAGTTAAAAAGGAAATTCGCTTGAGAAACTACGTATCATTCAACTAAAGGAATACTATCATGTATTTTTCGATAATATCTACTCAAATAATATCCAAAAAAAACGTTAATGTGGTTAAACGAAATAAAGGACGGATTTTATGTATTTCCAAATTTCTTTTAAACTTATTTTCAGATTCTCTTTAAAACCACCCCTTTAAATTGGTGATTAGACTAAATTTTATTGAAAAGTTTGTCAGAAGGATATATGTATAGTACATATACATAGTACATCATTATTTACTAATTTTTCAGATTTTGCTCATTTAAATATTAAACACCCTTACGAAGTATAGGTGTTCAAGTAGTAAATAATAATTTATTTTTAATGTTTTATGTATACTAGTATTTTAATTGATGAATAATAGACCCTATATCTATATAAAAATTGTATGAAGACTAAAAAAAAACATTAATTGTAATTATATATCAGCTATTTTAAATTAAATTTATTAGTAGAAAAAGAAATTGTATTAAATTTAAAATTTGCATTTAAAAAATGGTTATCTCTACCGTTTTCCCACAGGGTATTCATAAAAAAATCTCTTCCACATAATTTCTAAATATATTTTTCTGTAAAAATAAAAATCACTGCTATATTTGTTAAAAAAATTTCGATTTTTTTATTAGTTTATTAACAATATGTATTTTTACCGATGAAATTCATTCCTCTTTTTTTTCTATTTTTATTATAAAAAAAAAAATACATCGGATATAAATTATATAATTCTCATTTCTGAATTGATAATTTATATTATTTATTAATAAATACAGTGATGTAAAGTAGTTAAATAGAAATTAATTTTCTTAGATAATGCTAGGAATAAATTTCATTAGTATATTATTACATCTTATGTATAACTATACGTTTTACGATTAAAATATAATTATAGTTACATATTAATATTAAACATATAATTATCTAATTTCATATTTGCTTAATAAAAAATTTAAAGGATTAAAAATTTATAACTGCAAATAAGTAGTCTAAAACCATGATCTAGCAAAAAAAAAAAAGGAATGATAATTGATAAAAATTTAAAAAGCTCATATATCTGTAAAGTTTAATTTTATTATTATTTTAATACTCTTTCTTTTTTCTAGACATATTTGTACGTGAATCATTCAATATTAGCATATATTTAACCTAATTTTAAGGCTAGTAATTTGTTAGTATGATTTGATGTACAACATATTTATACATTATCCCGAAAAATTGATCAACTATCTCTGTAGATTTAGATTTTCTAAAATGGTAAGATTAATTGTTACCATCTGTTATGGCTTAAGTTTGTATAAATAATTTTCCTACATATTTCTTTACGGGAATACCCAACGAAATGTGAGCCAAGAATTTATTTATATTAACAGATGTTTTCGTCTTTCTGTTTTTGAGTGATATGATACAATTTTCTATTTCGTTCTAATCTGAATTTAATTTTGAATTTTATCCTACCAATAATATTCTCTTGGTTATTATTTAATCTCTAAGTAATCATTTGTAATTTTTGCCTTCTCCATTTATTTCAAAAATTAAATTATTTTGAATGGTATAAAAAGTAATTATAAAATGTTGTTTTTTTTTTTCACTTAAAAATGCTCCAGTTTACTTTTCCTTCATTTTATCTTAAAAAATAATTTTAATCTAATCCAGTTTTCCAGCATTTGTTTATATATTATCTTTCAAAAGCTTATCCTTTTTCTGGGTTTTTTATTTCTCATGTTTTGCTATAAAATAACAAAAATCTACAAAAATTACATAGTACATATTTAAAGATTTCTTTTTTACTATTTTCTAAACATTTAAGTTCTATAATATCAAATTTATTTTATGAGTAAATGAATCCCCAACGTGGTTTGGTTAATCTGGTTTTATCTTTCTTACTTCTTCATTAAGGCTAATCTTATTAACGTAAATTAAAAATTATCAACGTTTTGGTATATTACCTCATTATTAATTCTAAATTATTATTTAACTAACTTTACGTTTTATTACCTCTATTATATGATAGTTTGCTAGGCTCCGTGATGTGAGTGATAGCGTCTTGGCCTTTCATCCGGAGTTCCCGGATTCGAATCTCGGGCAAACATGGAATTTTTCCACACGCTAAAAAATTTTCGTTTAATCCAAAATAATAATTTCAATTTTTTTTTCTTCAGAAATGTTATTCTGATTTCAAAAGCGTTTTTTTCATCTTGTTACCTTAACAAAGAAATGGCTTTTGTCCTATACATTTTTTCGATGTGTTGATTTTCAGAGAAATTAGGATTTATTATTAAAAAAAAACTGTTATATTAAATGTAAATGAACGGTAATTTATCTTTAAGTTATGTAATAATATTTTCAACCTTCAATGTCTAGCCACTTTTTTTATGTTATCTACCGATATTTTGTTTTGTGCTATTTTTGGAGGTATATTACCGTTATTGTGTGTTTTTATGGAACTCGAAAATCTTATGTAAAACCATCGGATTTGAACTGTCCTTTCCATTTGATTTTTTTTTTTAATGGTATCTATATTGATCGTAATTATGATTTTTTTTATTTATAGATAAATTTTATTAATTACTCTTTTTGGTGTAATTCAAGTGGAAATAAAATGTTTATATATTAGTCATAAGTAATTCTAAATGATATTATTGCCAGTAAAACGTGTAGATGTACTGTGTTAATGCATTTAATAGGCGTAATGGTTTGCAATAGTAGGCGGCGGCAGGGGCAGTCATAAGGAAGTTAAGTGTTCGGCCTAGCTGATGAACCTCGGGGGCCTCCCCACCCACCCATTTTACCACTGTACTAGCCTATATACTAATATTACGTAACCCACCCATGACCTCATCACTTGTTAAGTTCTTCCAACGCATAAAATTGAACATTCTACCCGAACTTAATTCTTGCCAACTTGTACTGTTCGTAATAGTAGTCGTAAGCTAACTTGTAGCTCCGTGCTTTATACACATTATCTCTTATCGTGTCTTACGGGAATCGTGTTACAAATTAAAATTAAATATAGTAAGTTATTGCCTAATGCATGTTATATTCGAATCTGATGCCGTATTAATCAAAATTCATACAGCTTATTCTTAAAAGAATATTTTTGTTTGAATTTATAAAAATGTAATAACTAAAAGTTCTTAAAAACCTAATTAATGTAATTAATTAATCATTAAAAATTAATTCTTAAACCTAATCCGAGTAAGGATGAAAAAATGGCTGTAACCTTAATACCTTGGTGACCTTACATGATAAATAAATGAACCTGAAAGTAGCTTTTCCATCCTCAAAGCTTGGAAGTCCCGTTATCTGGCAATGCTAAGAAAGATTCCCTTTGCCATCTTTAATTATCTGTGCTTATACTGTTTGAAATAAGACTGGAATTGGGGAAAAATAGAAATATTTAAGAGAGGTTTTTACCCAGCGAATGGGTAATAATAATAATCCCGTGCATGTTAGAAAAAGTAATAAAATATTTATGTGAAATTAAACTAATTAATTCTTGGTTAATTAGAATTAAGGAATACATTACAACTTTTATTTATAGTTAAAACCTCTACTCGCTATATGATTCCTTGGGAAAGTTCTTATGAAAGTAAGGAAACTGTTGTACATAATTCTTAAAAAATAACGAAATAAATTAGTAATTTACAATAATGAAAAATATAAATAACTTGTCTTGTTACCTCTATTGAATTCAGATGTTGTCATCAAGTTAATCGTTAATAGTCTTAAAGTTAATGAGTGTTCAAAGTTGAATAAAATGTAGACTTTAAAGCTAAGAACGTTTTCGATTAACGGCTTGTTCATTTTAAATTAATAATTATATTTATAGAAAAAGCATATGAGAGAAGTTATATAAAAATTATCGTAAAATATTAAATAAATACGAGAAACAAGAACAAATAGAGCGCACATTATAATTTAGTGGACTTCAAGAAAGTATTATATTAATAGAAGGATACTGAAAGAATAAGAACAAGATTATATGACTGTAGAAGCCAATAACACAGGGTAAATTGATATTAAAAGGAAGAGAAATTAGAGGTACTTGATTAGTCGAGATGCCGAATTAATTGATCTTTAATTCCAACATTATGAGGATAATCGGTTCAATTTGAAAGCAGTTGTTATAAATACAAAATATTTCATGTTTTAATATCGGAATTATTTTGTGAATGTAAGAAGAAAGTCTAGTACTAGATCGGGTTCCGGAATCGCTAATTTCCCCGTACTTTCAAAATGAAAGGTTTATTTTTATTATTCAAAGGAATTCTTTCAATTAAAGAACAGGAGTGTAATTTTTAATCTTTTTGTTTTTAATTAAATGTATACGTCTCATTATTGTATTAAGCATAGTAATTTACTCAAATTTCTATTGCTATTTTAAGTATTTAATTTTTTATTAATCCGATATTTAAAGATATAAAATAGAAATAAAAAAATTCGTAATTATAATAAATTTTTATTTTTTAATTACACTTCTTTAAGGATATTTAAAAACGAAAAAAAATATATTCGGGGGAAGATTTGTCGCAGACGTTTTATAAGTTGCTTGCTTTTTAACAAATATTTATATTTAGTATATCTTTTTAACCGGAGGTTCCGGGTTCGAATCCTTATCAGACATGGCATTTTTCATACGCTACAAAATTTAATTTCCATATCCCACGCACAAACTTCAAGCGTATGGGTGATATCACTAGCCAGAAAAAAAAATGAAATGTTTACTTTGGAAAGAAAAAATGTATTTTTTAACTCTTTTTTGAAATAATGAAAATGATTAAACAGTAAACTTTTTATCATTCAGCAAACATTATAGCAACTTATAACTAGTAATTTCTGCTAATTAAGATTTTAATACCTTATTTAAACTTTTCTTATAATAGGTCGTTAAAAATACTAGTACTATTTTTACTACTACTAATCAATAAACAAACTGCTTGTAATTAGCAATTTTTTATTTTATCATTTTCCAATATCTTTTACTTGTTTTTTCTTCGTATTATGTAGTAATTTTCTAGTTTTTTTTTATCGTATTCAATATATAGCCAATTAAAATATGGATGGGCATTAAAAAGCAAAATGTTCATGTTAAAATAATACATAAATATGTTTTAACCACTTTTCTTTTTACACAGCGTCGTGAAATCATGTGAAAAAGAAGGTTTTTTCAACTTCTAATCTGTTTGACTTAAATAACTATCTGCTGTAAAAACATTTTGCTAAGAGATTTAAAAATCGATTGAGTATTTAAAGATCAGAGTAAGAACCCTTGTATGAACATTTCAAAAGAAATTTTCTGTTTTAATTCTTATCGTTTGAAATGTTTCATAACCTAGTAAGTAAATTATTAAACAAAAAGTCTTTATGGAAAATTGTTTCAAATATTTTAATATTTCGATCATTTTTTTTTATAAAAACATACATCTTAGCGTATTTATATATACTCGTATATCAAAAAAAGGAATTACGGAGTGAGTAAATATCAAAATCTACTTTTCCAAGAAGGTAGATCGTTAAATAATTCAACTGATAAATATTTGTAATGAAGATTTAAAATGCACCTAAGATTTCATTCGTAAATTAACGTGTTCGGTTAAAATACGTTCAATAGGAAAATTAAAAACAATATGTTTGATTGTAATACCGTGCAAACAAAAAATAGGACAATTCTATATAACGAGATAATATTTTAAAGACTGTAACAAAACATAAAAATATATTTAAAAATAGCGTTTACATAGTTTACGGATATAACTTTTAATTATATAAAGTATGTTCATGGCATTTGGTACGAAAACATGCCACTCACCTACTTATGAAAATGTTGAAAATCTTATTCCTAAATCAGAAAAGTTTTTATTTAATGTAAAATATTAAGCATTACATCTTCATTTCCCTATAAAAGCATGAAACTATAAAATGTTCAATTAAATTGTTTATATCTTGTGAAAAATTTACCACACTATTTTCTTAATTTTTTTTTTGAAAATCATTCTAACGTTTAGTAGTTAACCGAATAACATTCTGAGAATGTTATTCTCAGAATTTTATTCGCAATGACGATGAAAAATACGATACGATTTTTCTTCTAACCCATCAGTGAAGTTATCTGGATAAAGTTAGCTTGAAATCAATCACAGAGAACAGTAAAAATTCTCCTAAAAGAATCATTAAAATTGGCTTAGTGATTTCTGTGTTTAGATAGAACATCGCTTAGTACAAAGTAACAAAAATGTATGGATATTCTAATCTACTTATATTTGTACATACCTCGTATATAAGTAATGAGCGACTAGGGGGACTGTATTTATAGTAAACTTATTTTAAATTCAAATATTACGTTTGAGGTGAAATATATGATTATAAGTTTTAAACCTATCAACTAAATTACGAGTGAATTTCATTTTCAGATATAATAAATTTTCAGAATTACAAATAAATGAAAGGGAAAAACTTAAATAATTATAATTTATATATCGTTTTTAAAATAAGGTGGAAAATTAATCTTAAGTCTCTATTTAATTTTTTCCATCAATACCATTTATCTTTTTTTTTGAATAAATAAAACTTTGTTAATTAATAATTTTTTGCCCGATTCCTAATTAACTATATGGGAAGTCGCTGTTAAAATTCCCTAAACCGAGAGCATTAATTGAAAAAGAGAGGGCTTCTGTGTTTCACAATTAAGTGTTTCCGATTCCATTTCAGTAAAAATAATAACAGTAACAGTTAGTTTTCCGGGGTCGTTTTATAATTATATTTCTTACAGTTTAAAATATTTTGTTGAATTTTTAAATTCAAGGGTTTCCATTATGTTTTTTTTATTTATTTAATTAATACGAAATCAAACACAATTCTATTTTATTTAAAAACAACTAAGTTTCATTTAGAATAATAATATATTACAAAATTTGGTATAAATTATAATTTTAGTGTAATCTAAGTTATATTTTGATCAATCATATGTAAAAATTATTTCATCATATTTATCACACAATTACAAATGATTATTTTTGGTTGATGTAGGGGGTATACCGAAATGAAACGACTGGCAGTAGATAGGGAATATTGGAGAACTGCATAAAACCAGTCAAATGACAGACAACAAAAAAAATTGTTTGTTGATAGATTTTTATAATTTGAAATTCTAACCGTCATAAAAAAATTAGTTCTTAACCTGATATTTTGAATTTTTATATTTCAATTAATTAATTTTATTTTGTTGAGGAAGTTTCTGTAGGTGGATTGTTTTTCTATCTTGCTTATCTGGTAGAGTTATTATACGAAAAAAATATCATTCTTCTTTTAAATAAAAGAAGAATGATATTTTCTTCGTAAACGGTTAGAAAATTTATTTATCATCGTTGTTTAATACTGTGATATTGTTGTGTTGTAGCGTAATAGTGGTATAAACCCTGGTGTTATCTGATAACCAAAGAATTTTAGAGTGAAAATTTATAGAAAATAATTATTTGAAAAACTTAAAGAAAAAAAAACACTAATCCGCATTCTAGAGAGCCTTAGCTTACATTTAGTAACAATCTTTACGTTGATCCTATTAGTTTCCTTTTTTCTTTCTCTTTTTTTTTTTATTAATTCAGATATCTTATCTTTGTGTATATGGGAACGACGTTTTTACATTTGGGCAGTGTTATTTATCCAAACATGTTTTAAATAAAAATCAAACTCTGTGTTTAAATTAAAAATAAATAATCTATTTAAAAAAAATAGGTAAAAAATTATACTAATCACATCTATAATTTCTAAATTTTAAAGCCGTTGCCAAATAAAGATTTAATATCAATTTTTTAATTTCATTTCTAAAAATGAGTTCCACCATTAACGCCCGTTTTATTTTTTTTTATTTTACGGTAAAAAATGAATTTTATAGCGTATGATGCATGCAAAAGTCCACCGGGATTTTATCCGGATGAAAGGTATAAACTGTACTAGTTTGATACGTAGGTCGAAAAAAATATTAGTAGTTTTTTCGTTTTTATTTCGGTATTTGAAATCGATTTTATTTTATTTTATATTATTATTTTTATTCCAACATTCTCCTTTTCTTAATAATTTTAATTAATTACTTTATTATATTTATGTTTTAATTTTTTTTTTAAATCAGGAATGAAATGTATTTCCAAAAACATTGGAAGCACATTTTCATTACCAACGAAAGTTGTTCATAAATTTTGTTTCATAATTTTTGACAGATACTTTTCGAAAAAAAATGTTAATAGAAATTATTTTCACGACCTTAATTATTTTTACATGTAAAAATTCTTACATTCTTAAATGTAAGAATTATTTTAATATGTCACTACACATATTAATATTGCAGATATTATTAAAACACTAAAAATTAAACTGGAGATTTGTAATCGTTATAATTTTCTAAAATTACGGTTGTAACAATTTGACTACAGCAGTTGTAAATGAAAGGTGGCCGACTCTTTAGATCCATCAGTGCAACAGTTAAATCGTGCGGTCTTGGAATAGTGTTATGTCTTGTAGTAAATTGCAGTCCCCTGACCGCAGAGAGAAGTCTTCACGTCCCCCTCAGTTGTCTACATGAAACAAACGATCACATGTAAAACCGCGTTCCACAACACGAATACAACTCTACTCAGACAGGACGTTGTTAGTTTCTCCTGTTCGTGAGAATTACGTCCTCATTGTTCCTTATTCACATGTTTCGCATGTCCTTATTTAACAACAATAATCTGTCTCACACAGAATTGTTCTACTTTATTACTGTAGTATTTGTACTGTTATAAATTTCTTATGCTTATATGTTATGGCCCTCGATTACTATAGCATCGAAGAATCCTTTTATTTATATTCATTAAATATAAATTAATATAATAAATCATTTTTATTATCAACATAATTAATTATATTTTATATCCATTTAATATTCCCTGTTTTCTTTGATGGTGGTATTTTAAACTTTTATAACTCTTCTATTAAAATAAGAATATAATAAATTCAATATAAGGAGAGATAAATTCAAAGATTAAAGAATCAGTACGGGAAACCCACATATAAAGTAGTTTATAAAGTAAATCAATAATAATCCATTTTAAAACGTGATTTATTAAATGATAAGATAAAAAAAAATTAAAAATACAGTTTGACAATCTGAGAGACGGTTGTTTCTATAATGCGGCTAAACCCGATATACTGATACTTTTATTCCATTACTTGCTAAAAGGTTTTTGTTTGTATTTGTTTTATTAATATTTTTTAAATAATTTTAGGCTTTTCATTTTCATTGTTATTATTTTTTTTAATATATTGATTTTTCGCTTGTCTACAAACTGCGGTTTTTTTTCATAAATCACGATGGTATTGGTCTGTCGGTCCTGCGTTTTGGAGCGCAAGATCTTAGTATACAAGTGTTTTAGTAACATACTTGTAGATAAAGTATTACTTATAGTTTTGTAAACTTAGATCTCGCTGATTATATATTGATGGTAAAATGGATTTTACAACGAAATTGAATTAATAAGTGAAAATTAGAGTAGAATAACAAAGCAATTTTCGATCGTATTTAACTGTTGAAATTCTAGCCAGTGGCAAAAATAATCTTACTCTATTTTATTAATTTATAAATGCTGTTTCTAGGAGCACCTTAAATCAATGATTGATTACTATCAAGAAGTACAGAGTGAGCAACACAAAACCGAACCCATAACGTAACCGCTGCAGAATCGGTAGGTTATGTTGGAATAAAATTTTACGGATGGTACGGATAAATTAAATAATAAAAACATAAAACTTAGTTTAAATGCTGCATTTATTTACCTAATTGTTATAAAAGATGTTCAAAATGACCACCCTGGGCATCGATGCCCAGGGTGCTCGACTGATCATATTGAGAGTCGTCTGACATAAAATGTTGTCAATGGCGTTGATTTCTTGTTGGATGTTCAGCTTTTGTTCATCAATATTTTGGGGATTAGATGCATAAACTCTCTCCTTTAAGTAGCCCCAAAGGAAAAAATCGCAAATAGACAATTCTGGGGAACGTGGAGGCCATCGTCCTCTGCTGACAGCTCGTTGTCTATCTCCTTCAGTTGTTGCACAGTTGTAATGCGGTATGGTTTCAGTTTTAATTCATGAAGAATTTTACAAGATGTGTACTTAACACCTGATTGTTGGAATAACTTGCGTAGTGATTTTTTTTTTTACTGGCAGTAATACTCCTTTCATTATTGGCAATGGGCCTGTTGAGTCCTAACGGAAGGTTGCCGCCTATTTCGTTTTGCATTTGAAACCGAACCTGTTGTACACCATTTGTAAACCAAATCGTGTATGCTACTCTTTGCTGTGATATAGGCATTCGGAAATTTTTTATGAATATTTGACGTGATTCTTCAAACGATCCAGAACGAATATAGGCCTCAACTATATCCATCCCCTCCTGGATTGAATAAAGCATTTTACACAAACACAACTGCACTCACAATACTGTACTACAACAAAACGTATACTGCACTGACACGTAACCACCTAACAAACGGCAGCAACAATCAATAGTAACATATATATCCACTAATCCCACTAATTGTTTGAGAGTCTTTCATAAATAGTATTGGGTAACAGTTTCATTATGGGTTCGGTTTTATGTTGCTCACTCTGTATTTCACTGTTTGCTCAAATTAAAGTTATAATTTTTTTTTTATTTTTTTAAAATAAAAATTTACTGTACAGTTATAAGAGATCGGTCTCAGAAGCTCAAATGTAAGATTCAGATATGGTGTAAAATGTAAAGACGTAAACAATGACTTATCTTAATCGTTGTCATTGAGTGCCAGACTGGAAATGGTGTATGACACCGAATGGAGTAGGAACCACGAATTAAATCTGTGGCCTCCACTGTACTTTTCATCCCTTCATCACCTAAGTTAGCAGTCGCCATATTTTTAAACAAAACATTTTATGAAAGATCGTTGCAAGAATAACGTTCCTCTCAATAACGAAGAACATTGCTGTAAAATTTAATAAAAGTCGGAAAATGGGTAAATTTGTTACAGACACAAACAAACAGGTAAATTCCCAAAAGTTTAAGTTAAAATTTTAAAAACGCTTCACTTAATCAATAAGTCGAAGAATCATTTTATTTTTACAAAAAAAATTATTATAAAAAATTATAATTGTTATAAAAGATTATTTAATTTAGATTACGACAAGATAGTAGAGCTTAAATGTACCGAAGAAAAGATATTTGTTCGCATTCAAAAAACAATTAATGAAATTATTTTTTTTTCTATGTAGACTGCGCTTTACGGTAACGAATAATAGATAATAGTAAGACCAGTAAGGGTAAAAATAAAAACTTTAAAACAGGTTTTTAGGATAATGTTAAAATTAAGTGGGTTGAAACAAGAAGAATTTTTAAGCCTGCAACCCTATTATTCTTTGTTGCCAATATTAAAGCACCTAGGATTAGATGGAAAAAATGTATAAAATAATAACTGGGAGGATACTAAATTTAAAATAGTTGAGGATTTAGGATGCCGCAAATGTTGAGATTAGTAGATCATAACAGATGATCAAATCAATGATATTGATTTGAAACATGAGATGATCAATCAATCATACCGGTCAAGTTAGTAATTACATGAATACGAATTTTTTTTAAAATTTATTTGATAATAGCATATGCGACCTGTAGAGGAATCAAATGCAACCATTAGTCTTAAGACTATGTGTCTCCGTTACTTTTTAATCTTTACATGGAACTAGCAGTTAATGATGTTAAAGAACAATATAGATTCGGAGTAACAGTACAAGGTGAAAGGATAAAGATGCTACGATTTGCTGATGATATAGTAATCCTAGTCGAGAGTAAAAAGCATTTAGAAGAAACAATGAACAGCATAGATGAAGTCCTACGCAAGAACTATCGCATGAAAATAAACAAGAACAAAACAAAAGTAATGAAATGTAGTAGAAATAACAAAGATGGACCACTGAATGTGAAAATAGGAGGAGAAAAGATTATGGAGATAGAAGAATTTTGTTATTTGGGAAGTAGAATTACTAAAGATGGACGAAGCAGGAGCGATATAAAATGCCGAATAGCACAAGCTAAACGAGCCTTCAGTAAGAAATATAATTTGTTTACATCAAAAATTAATTTAAATGTCAGGAAAAGATTTTTGAAAGTGTATGTTTGGAGTGTCGCTTTATATGGAAGTGAGACATGGACGATGGGAGTATGAGAAGAAAAGATTAGAAGCTTTTGAAATGTGGTGCTATAGGAGAATGTTAAAAATCAGATGGGTGGATAAAGTGACAAATGAAGAGGTATTGCGGCAAATAGATGAAGAAAGAAGCACTTGGAAAAATATAGTTAAAAGAAGAGACAGACTTATAGGCCACATACTAAAGCATCCTGGAATAGTCGCTTTAATATTGGAAGGACAGGTAGAAGGGAAAAATTGTGTAGGCAGGCCACGTTTGGAATATGTAAAACAAATTGTTGGGGATGTAGGATGTAGAGGGTATACTGAAATGAAACGACTAGCAATAGATAGGGAATCTTGGAGAGCTGCATCAAACCAGTCAAATGACTGAAGACAAAAAAAAAGTCTTAAGAATTTTAGGTGTTTTATTTTTAATGTACTAGAAAAAGTGGAAGTTAATTTACCTTTCATTGATTAATATAATTTGATGTATTATACTTTTCAAGGAAAATCTAAAAACTGACCCCTATGCCAATGGTTCTTGACTATGGTGGATATCTATTTTTGCAATTTTTTGCAAGGAGTGCTCCTGTAGGTTATACATGGGTAATGTAGACATATTGATGGACTGGTGATTATTTTTGTTTACAGTAAGGAATCAAGTTGTACTTGACTCAAGAGGCAAATTTCGTATACAGTTTCGTTATTTGATTCATAAGAGTTTACGTAGGCTACACTCATAATTACGAAATTCGCCATTTATGAAACCTTCTTTATTTTTAAATTTCCGATCAAACGGTAATAAGTTTTTTCAACTTAGCTTCTTCGAAAAAAATATGTAGAATTAGTTTTTTTAATAATTTTTGGAAAACAAGTGATGGTTTTTGTAAATTGATGCAAACACCTTCATATTATTTTTGTAGTAATTTTAAAATTGAGTGTAGTTTTAAATCAACCGCTACGAAAAATTAGTTCTCTCAAAATCAGCTTTCAACTTAAAACCAGATTTTATTTAAACAATTTTTATAAGATTAGTTAATATCGTGTATAATAATGTATATTTTTTCATTAATTTATATATTTTTGTCATTTCCGAAAGTGAATATTGTAATGAGTACGTAGAATTTGTATCATTAATATTGTATGTTTTTGTCGTAATTATAACTATGTGAGTATTTTTTGTACTTCCTGATTCCAACAAAGATTTAGAAAAAAAACATAAATATAAAAAAATTATGTCTGCATAATTAGTGGTTCATTACTAATATAGTTTGTTTCTTTCTTTCCATCTTCTTAAATCTGAATATTCTAAAAAAATAATATTAGTATCTGCCGTATTTAGATTATAGAATTTTGATTACTGATTTATTTTTTCTGTTTAATTGTAATGTTCATAATATAATAAGAAAAGCTAATTTTCCCTGCTATTGTTATTATCGTTATTATTTAATATTTAAATAGTTATTTTACTGAAAGCGAATAACATAATTTATACTTCAACGTTTATTCATTTGGGGAATTAATTTATTTTTATTACTTTTCCCATTCCAAAAAGGTGGTTCGATACTATTCAGTAAAACTATCAGATATTATACAAAGTTTTCTATTAAATGGTCATGGCAGATAATTACATGAACTGGCGTATACGTACTACGAAGCTGGTTTATGATTACATCATTATGTCAAAGTAGTTCACGGGAAATCCGCAATAAAGATGTGGAAAAGCCCGAAGTTACTGCTTCATCGCTGATCACTCTTCATTGATCGTGTCTGTAAGTGGACTTTCTTTCCTTTATAGTTGCTATATAAAAAGCTCAATGCAGAGCTGAAGGTGCTTCCAGTGGGTGAAGACGGCCCTCATTCTTAAGACATCGTAGCTGCAACACATACATTAATCGTATTTTCTAAAGACTGGCTAAATAATAATATATTGTTTTTTTCATGAATTTATATTTTTGTCATTTCCGAAAGAGAATACTGTAATGAGTACGTAGAATTTATATCATTATTAATGTGTTTTATTGTCATAACTATAACTACGTAAGTCTTATTGCACTTCCTGATTCCAATAAAAATTTACAAAAACATAAATATAAAAAATTAAACCATGCTAATGGAGTTTAACCTATGCTAATAACATCTGAATAAAAGTTTTTTAGTTAGGATTATGCAGGTTAGTTACGTAAAGTAATGCCATAACACTGTCTTTAAAAAAAATTTCGATTAATATAGGTGTTACAACTACGATGTCTAAGTATTATGAGGGCCGTCTTCACCCACTGGAAGCACCTTCAGCTCTCCATTGAGCTTTTTATACAGCAACTATAAAGGAAAGAAAGTTCACTTACAGACCCGATCAATGAAGAGTGATCAGCAATGAAGCAGTAACTTATATGGGCTTCTCCACATCTTCATCACGGATTCAGTGAGCATCTACTCAAATCCTGTTGGGTAAGAAATTATCAAGAATAACGAAGAAAAGTAGATAATATGAAAGAGACGATATAAACTTGCGATTTTCAGTTCTTCAATTACCAGTTTTGTTCACTCACATCAATAATTCTTCGGAAGATCGGATATCATTAGCCTGGGTGGCGCAGAGCATTAGTCATCAATTTTTCATCAACCAGATGAAATGTGTGTTGTAATAAACTCCTCATTATCCGTATACTAATGCGGCAGCTGAGTTTTCTGTATACATCTATATATATTTATAAATATAAAACAAGATTATTTAGGAGGAAAAGTGAATAATTGGAACTCTTCTAAAGCGTAAATAAGAAAAAGGTTCAAACAAATGTCCAAAAACCTTTGTTATCGAGATCGGCTAGCGAAAAATTTCACCCGTATTTCAGTTTCCCCGGTGAAATGAGGTCATAATGAAATTTTTAATGTATTATATAAGGAATAAACTTGATCGTTTATTATGTTTTCGACCTGAAAAGTCGAAAAAATAGGTCTCAGAACTGTATCTCCCGTATTTTTCATAATATCCAACTAAACGTAAAACAGAAGAATCAGATGACTAAAAACATATTTCTTCAGGTTTGAATACAATACTTTTGTTAAATGAAATGCATACATTTTATTATTAAAACTTCTACAGAATTTAATTCCGAAAAAAATGATGTAATAACATTAATAATAAATCAAAAAAGACAAAATTTGTTATTAAAGGCAAATCTGAGAATAAAAATTTTATGCATTTCTTAAAATTAAAAACAGCTGTTTTTATTCCGGTAAATTTAAACCTTTGAAAAATTAGGTTCTAATTTTTATTCTGCTATAAACATTTATTTTTAATTTTTACAAATCTTAACATTTTTCTGTTAAGTTTTGTTCTGTTTTTTTAAGTTTTAATTTTTTTTTTGTTCTTCGTGTTTTCCATCACCGAATTTTTCCGTTTTACTTTGGATATGATGAAAACTGAGCGAGATACAGTTCTGTCATTTATTCGATTTTACAGGTCAATAATCAATGAACCATTAAGTTTATCCTTTATACAACGCCTTAAAAATGTCAGTATGACCTCACTTCACCAGGGGGGGAACTGGAATTCGGGTAAAATGTTTCGCTAGTCGTAATTCAATAACAAGCGTTTTCGAACATATGTGTATGAACATTTTTCTTAATTCCAAGCTTTAGAATCAGTTACCAAATTATTTCCCTTTCCTCCTAAATCCCCCCTCATTCTCCCTCTCTCTCTCTCTCTCTCTCTCTCTCTCTCTCTCTCTCTCTCTCTCTCTCTGTGTGTGTGTGTGTGTGTGTGTGTGTGTGTGTGTGTTTATATTCTTTTTTGCTTCTGTTTCTTTTAAATATTTTTTATGAAATAATTTAGTTAAATTCTGAATAATTATTTTTAAATAAATGAAGTTCATTAAATCTTTACCTTAATAGCGATTATTATTCTTATTATCAAAATGACATCTTACAAATACCACCTGCATTAAACGGGCAATAATAAAAATGAGAGAAAAACGTTAGTGTATTCAGAAGTGAAGGTCGTTAATAATATATGATCATTGCCGGCGGAAGCCGTAATGCACTGAAACAGAAGCCCCCCGACGATAAGGTAGACGGCTATTATATGACGACGTAATTGCTTATTATTTCAACACATATATCATAAAATAAGCTATTTTATTGTCGTTGTCATTTATACCAAAAAAAAGTATTCTATTTTTTTTTAATATGTAATTTATGGAGCAACTAAACTTTTTCTAACTACGGATTTTATTCATTTTTTTCTGTAACTTTCTTCATGATACTGATAACAGTGAATTAATTTTGAAAATAAATTATTTCCGAGTGAAATAAACATTTTCTATTGTATAAACTTATTATATAATTTTGATAAAATCTAATCGTTAGTAAAGATGACTGACTAGTTATCTATTTTATTTTAGAAGATTAATCTTACAATTGCCAGTTCCTATATTCTTTGTATTCACTAAAAGAGTTTTTCTCGATGTTATAAAAAACTGAAATATATTAGACGCATTACTCCAGCTAAATAAATGCAGTAAATATAAAAAAATACGTTGAGATTATTCACTATGAAAAAAATCAGGGGAGCCCTGCAATATTCAAAATTATTTTTTTTTTATTTAAAAATTACATGTTAAAAAAACATTTTTTCTTAGTATCATTATTAATTTTCTATTTAAAAAATTAATAAATAAAATAATAATGTTAACCATACTTCCGAAAATTTTGCACTTTTTTATTTGTTTTCTTTTTTCAAATTTACTATTATTTGTACGGTGAAATGGTGATCTCCACTTACAGTATCGAGGAATAGTAGCTTCATACATTTTTCTAAAAGTTTGCAAGTTTTAATCCCGTATAGATTAAGCATTCTTCTAATTAAAATTACATCACATTCTCATTAGCAGAAGAAAATGACAAAAAAAAAAGATTGGGCTGTAAAATTCCCATCTAACTTAAAAAATATATTAAAAACACATTTTCTTTTAAATCTGTTCTAAACTATGCAATGGCCGTTATTGTTTGGCTGAAATTTCTTAAAGAAGTTGTAGAGATTGGGTGAGCAATTTATAGTTAAATACTTCCATAGACCGTGAAGTTTTCAAGGTGGTTTTCCTAAGGAAGATTTTTCTTATGGAAGTTTGAACCTGTTTTCAGTTTGCACTTTCATACATAGTGGATAGAAATACTTGAGTGGATCCACTTGTAATCATTAATCGGTAATGTTTTGCGCTTATGAATAAAAAAGAAACCCTTTTAAGGTTTTTGGTTAGAATAAGTGTCAACCGTTTAGAGAAAGTCTTCTCTAGACTTTTTTAAAAGGGACTTTACTTCTTGTCGTTTCTCAATCCACTTGTAAGTAGATCGTCCATTTATTAATATCCGAGTAAGTGAACCGTTTGATAACCCAGAAATCTTTAGGTAATTTGAAAATTAATTTAGTCAGAATCTATACATAGCATTTCAATGATTTATAAAGTTTTTTTTTGTAAATGTAGATGTTTTACAATAGAGGTTTCTTGTGCCAGAATGTCAAGTTACCTCAACCACAACAGTTTGTCGGTTGATAGACCAAAGGTCGATAACCTTAAAATTTTACTACTTTGACTAAGCTTCAAACTATCCTTCCTCGTGGATACGAAGGACGAAGGTGCTTAATTATTTCATTACTATCCAGATACTCGTTTTCATTATAAAATATTTACAAATATCTTTCGAACACACTAAAGGAATGGTTTGTATGTATGTGTCAAAAATAAGTATATATAATTTTTTTTCTTTCAGCTTTATTAACAAAAGTAAATTATAATAGCGGTTATTCAATGTGTAAGCTATATAACTCCAAAATTACGATAGGTAATTTACAATACACGTTGTCACATGCATTGAAAGGGACTACGGTTTCTGTAATTGTTTATAGGCATTGCACAGAGTGTTTCCTTAGGTATAAATTATTGTCACGGATGTACCAGTGTACAATGAATACAGTTATGCCGCATATTCACACACTATAAACTGTTAATGTTACCTCTCCTACGATTATATACACATATATATTCCCAGTACATAAATGTATGTTGTAATATGTTCATAAGTACGTACCTTCCATTCGGATTGTTATGATGTAATGTACCATCATCTATTGTTTTATAGAAACATTAAAGCCCTCTTCTATCATATCAGAGTAGTCTGACATAATTGTAACCGGCTATTTAACGAGGCAGATTGTACACAATTTTCGCATCCTGTCTTGTTCTACAGCTTTCAGTGTTGTACTGTCACTGAAACTGAAATGAAAAGTTGTTTATCTTTTGTGGTATTTCTTAATTAATTAATAATTTTAACAGTTATAATAGGTTACTTTTATAAATTATCAAAATAATATTATAAAATATTTCTATTTTATAATTTGTTTAACCACTGCTATCTGAATTAATTAATTATCTGTAAAATTAGATAAAAATATCATTAAAAGATTATGATTAGTCCATGTAAAATTACAATCTACGGGATATGAAAAGCAAATTGCATATATGTTCAAAATTCAAACGCTTCTAATTTAGTTTGTATCTTAATAACGTAACTTTTTTATGTATGATGTTATAATTATTTAAAAAATTTTGGAGATATTAAATGGAATAGAAGTTTCCAAATTGATAACGATAAATTCAATTTTTACATCAGTCTTCCCTTTCTCCATGAACGTTCAAAATTGAAATAAATTCCAGACATCAAATATTTTATTAACTAAAAAAATTCATTCTTTGTTCCCTCCCAAGTACAATTATCTAGCAGTGTGCTTAATTAAAGTAAATTAACGGAACTCTCTACTTGTTTTCAGATCTTACTATTAAGCCACTTCCCAAGCAGCGAACTATACTTTGTTAAAAAAAAAGTAATTAAAATAACTTCCAGCAACCTAACTAATTACCCAATAATGAAAAAAAAAGCATAACTACCTAATAGTGAAAAAATCACTTTATTCTTAAAATAATAAAATGTATATAGTTTAAAAAAACAACAATAAATTTTCAGTGTATGAATAATATTAAAAATGTATAAATAATTTTTTTTAAAATAAAAATCATAGTAACATTTTCAATGTTTCTATGACTGTTTAATTTGGCGCGGACTAAAATCTAAACTTAAATAATTGAAAAGGTATTGTTTGTTGCTTTTAAAGATTTTTGAAGTCGGGTTTTTAAGATGTATTTTTATATTTTTTGTTATTATTTAGAATTCATTATACAAAAAACCAGTGTTAAAAATATCAGTTGGCGAAAAACGAAAACGGAAATTCTGTTAAAAGAAGGATTTCAAACTAAGTAACTACTACCGTACGTGAGGTAAGGTTCTCTAAAGTAATAATATTCAGGTTCTCCTACTATTTTTTCTTGGAAGTTTCGTATGAAAATACTTTGACTATCAGAATTATATGTGATTATATATTTTGAACGATCCAGACTTAAGAAATGTTTACAAAAATATATGAAATAGAACTTCTTACCCAGAATTAAATTTTTTGTTAAAACAAAAGATCTTCCAATCATATTAACAAGAAAAAATTACTACAAAACTACCAGAAGTACGTCTGTTACGTATATGGGTGGGGGGGTCTTCCAAATTGAGCAGAAAAAATTGACAGATTATGGTTGATTTCTTTTTTTAATTTTTCAAGATTGATTTGGTTTCAGTAGTTTATGACAAATCATCATGGAACATTATACGCCGCAACGGTTACAAATCATCAAAATCTATTACCGAAATATGGAATCGGTTACAACTACGTATCGTGCACTTCGCGATGTTTATGGTGTACATAATCTTCTTTCTTATTCTTGTTTTTAGCCTCCGGTAATTACCTTTCAGATAATACTTCAGAGGATGAATGAGGATGATATGTATGGGTGTAAATGAAGTGTATTCTTGTACAGTCTCAGTTCGACCATTCCTGAGATGTGTGGTTAATTGAATCCTGACTACCAAAGAATACCGGTATCCACGATCTAGTATTCAAATCCGTCTAAAAATAACTGACTTTACTAGTCAGTCTTTACTAGTCGACTTACAAATCAGCTGATTTGAGAAGTCGCGTTCACCACTAAACCAATCCGGTGGGTTGTGGTGTACTTTATCGGCCAAACAAAAGCACACTTCATCCTTTTATTTAAGGATTCGAAGAGAATTTTTCTCTAAATTCACTAAAGAAACGCAAGGAATCAAGTGAATAATACTGATGTAAGTGTAAGTGTTCGTGAAAATCGAAATTTATCGGTTTTACGTCGCTCAAAAGGATTGGGCCTTTCTTCACCAACAAGATGGCAAATTTTGCGTAAAGATCTTGGTCTACACCCATATAAGATTCAAATGACTCAAAAATTAAAGCCACGGGACCATTTTTTGCTTCGACGGTTTTCTGATTGCATTATAGAGCATCTCGAAGTGGATCCAAATTTTCATCAAAAAATCATATTTTCAATTAAGACTCATTTTTGTCTTGATGGCTTTGTAAACAAGCAACATTGCCGTATTTGGGATGATCCCAATATACACACAATTATACAGCGTTCATTACCCGAAAATATCACTATTTCTTATGAATTATGGAGTGGTAGCATCTTTTGGCCATTTTTTTTCTTTTCGAAAATAAGATGATTATTCTGTAAACGACGAAGGTTATCAAGCAATATATCGTTATTTTTTGTTTGCAGATTTGAAAAATGTTGATTTGAATGAGATGTGGTTTCAACAGGATAGTGCCACATGCCATATAACTGCTGTAACAATCCAGTTATATGTCAAAAGTTTAGTGATTCGATAATTTCACCAAATCGTAATGTCAGTTGGCCATCAAGATCGTGTGATTTGACTCCTTTAGACTTTTTTCTTTGGTATTGTTTAGCCAAAAGTTTATAGGAACAAACAGCGGATGATTGATAGCTTGAAAGCAAATATTCATCGAGTTGTTAGTGGTATTTAAGTTGATTTGCGCGAAAGTTACTCAAAAGTTTCTTGATAGACTTGGCTGTGTCGAGCAAACACGTGGAGGGCATATGAATGATATTGTCTCAAACGTAATGTAATGTAAACTTGAAAATAAATTTAAAAAATCTGTTGACCATATAGTTTTTGTTTTATTCTAATTAATTATTTTGCGCTGAAAATGTAAAACCCATTGATAAAATATTTACAATAAATAAGGTTCGAATTGAAAACATTTTTGGAAGTCTTTATAGTAATGATAGATGAAAATAATTTGTTAACTTATTACGTACATTTTTGTATCTTCTGTGTTTTTCAACTTTGGAATAAGTTATAAAAATCATTTAGTACTCGGTTCAAGGTTATTTTATAAATAGTTTATATAAACCAATTTTACCAGTTCTTAAAACCTTTATCTTGTATATTTATCTTGAATAATACAAATTATTTTTGACGTTTTTAGTATTCCCAAATTGTTCACATTTTCACTTCTTCACTTCATTCTTTCTTTCAGCGTGCCTATTTATTCAATTTTATAGCTTTATTAAAGAAAATGTAAAATTTAATTGATAACATTACCGCTGATTTTACACTTTAGCATAATTATTTCATTAAATATTAGAAAACTTTTAAATAATTTTTTAAAAAAGTTGAAGATGTAATATTTTAATTCCGTTCTGTTAACGTTTAGAAAAATTTCTAGATTGATGTAGTAAAAAATATTTTTATTTCAGATAATTTTGCCAACTTCATTAGAAATCTTGTTTTGAAAGCTGGAAAAAATTGGGGTGAATCTCTTTGAAAAATGGTTTGTTTGAGTTATTAGATATAATAACTTTAAGATCCATTTTTTTAACGCGTCAAAAATGTGTTCAAACGGATTATGGCTTTACACCGGAACAACAATACTAGATTATTACGTTATTCTGCACTAAATTGATTTAAGTTATTACCAATAAACGGTCGAGGTCCCTTCCGGTTTTTAAGTAGAAGACATCCTTCTTTTCTTTATAACTCATTTCCATCTCATGATTGAAAATATTTATGCAGAATAATATTTGATGTTAAAACTCACGGTTCATTGAAAAAAATATGATGTATCTTTACTGAGAGTATTTATATTTATATAGTACTAAACTTTAGTTAATCCCTTCTTAAGTACACTTAAAAAGTTCTCTACTACATAGTGGAATTTTATTCCAAATACATATACTACTTTGGTGACGTCCTTAAGTCACTTGTAATACGAACATGTATGATTTTTTGAATATATTATTCACTTTTTCTGTTAGTAAATAATTCCATATTTTACAATGTTAGACCTATTTTAAACACGATAAAATATTTTAAATTCGCTTCCCTAATTAACAATTTATATTTTATAAATAACTATTTTCATTTATTTAATTTGAGATATATGTTTATTTACTATGAATAATCTTTCCTTTTATTTGTTAATAAAGTTGTAGGAGAACTTTAATATTACCGAAAATTCTGTTTGAATTAATCAAGTTAATTTTCTTCCTTTGCATTAGTTTAAATGTATTTAATTAAATGTGTTGAAAATTAAATTTTGTATTTCATTTATAATTTAAAGTTAACAAGAAAGTTTACAAAGTTTTGACATTATATTTGTACACTAACAAATTATTATTATTATTAAATTAATTTCTTCAGTCACTTATTTAATTTTCTCTTTTCTCGATTAAAAAAAACATTCTCAATTAAAATGAATTATTAGTATTTTTTTGATTCTGCTTACTGTTGTAATGAAAAAAAGTATCTTAGGTGATCCGTTCTAATTTATTTTTTGTGTATAACTTAAATGGGAGAGTTTTAATTTAAAAATTTATACTGCCTACATACATGAATTGAAGATATTTTTTTTGCAATCATAGTTTATGGAATGTTTTCGGGTAAGTGATTTATCTGATACTATTCTGATATGTAAATTATTTTCAAGAGAAAATTAAAGTAAGAAGATCAGAAAAATTATGATGATATAAAAGTACTCTTTTCAGTACTTCATAGATTTTCTAATAGTTTCTTGGCTTTAGAAAGTTGCTAGAGGGAAAAATTGTCATTTTTATTAAAATATACTTACTGAATAACAGGCCAATATAAGTAAATATTATTTTGTTCAATTCACCCCTTATTAAAACGTAAAAATCAATACGCTCCAATGATTATTGAAATTTATATTTTTTTTAAATATGTGCCATATTAAGGGTTAGTAACAAGTTCGTTGTGTTTAATTTTGAGTTGATTAATTAAAAATATATATATATTCCATAAAAACCCCAAAACACGGGATAAATAGTTTATATTAACTTAGCATATGTAGCGTAAGTAGAAGTTTGAGATAACTTTGCTAGAAACGAATTAATAATTGAGAGAACAGTAATAATAATTATAAGAATGTTTGTTTGGGAAGGTTTTACTAGATTTTTAATTGACCTACAATGGAAAATCGGATTCAGCTGGAAGTTTATGTAGCAACTGGTGATAATGTGTTTAATTTATTTTGAAGTTAAATTTCATAAAATATAATCGAGGCTAAAATATTGTGCAGAAATTAGTATTTTCTTAAATTAAAAGTTAACATGAGTAATAAATTAATTTTAATTCCATTTTAAGATAATTATAAACCGTTTTGGTTTTCCATTTTTTCCACTAACCTTTTTTTTAGGGAAAACAATACATTTTTTACAGTCAATTAGCTTAATTAAAAATGATTAAACCGTAGACTCGTTTGGCTATATGTATATATATCTATATATATATATATATACACACGCGCGTGCACACACACACACACACACACACACACACACACACACACACACACACACACACACACACACACACACACACACATAATAAAATAAGAAAATAATTATACGAAAAAACCATTAAGAAAAAAAATTTCCTGGCCATTTTTTATTTTAAAATTTGTTCTATTTGTACTAAAGTATTTAAACACGATTTTCACGAGAAATATATTCTGTATTAATTTTTATGCCATTATTAAAATAATATGACAGATAATTTTACTTGGATAAGAAATGGAATTTATATTCTCAAAATGTTTCTTGGTTGCTTGTCTTCTCAAATATGTAATTAGACAGATCATTAATTTAACACTTTTGAATAGAGCATTTCATTCTTTATTATTATATCTTCCTGTTTTTCTTTTCATTGTGTTTTCCCTCCCTTTCTGCCGTTCTTTCTTCTTTCTACACCAACCTACCTACCGCACCATCCGTTTAAAATAAATTATCTCATTTTCTTCCTTTTGCGGCATAAGTCTTACCTCATCCACCATCTTCCGTTTATGCAGTAAGCCGTCCGTGGTTCTCAATATGGAACATTTTAAAATCGAGTTTTGTTTTATCTTGAATTAAATCTTTCAATCCATTTTGTCATTAATTTGTTTGTATCATTAATTTAATTGTTTTTAATGATTTATTATTTTCTCTTGTAAATAAATTTATGGATATATTAAACACGTGATTGCTCCGCATTAAAGTGAATGTACGGTAACATTAAATTCCCTCGTTACCTCAATAAACTTTTAACGTTGTATTAAACAATATTTTTTATACATAAAAAAAAAAAATTAAAATTTTTACTTAAATATTAGAAAAAATATGTAAAACGGCTGATTGGTGAAAATTTAAATGATTTTTAAAGGGAGCACCAAATAATTATAATTTAAATTCTGGACGATCGTTTTGCCAAGCAGTATGATCTTATTTGGGATTTCTTATTCAGAATGATGAACGATGATTAGGATTCTGGTTGAACTACCTCCTTCAACCAGAATAATTATAATCGACCCTGGGAAGTTCTTGGGAAACGGGATCAAGTTTCAGCTACATTAGATCAGTTTGTTCTTGAGGTATTGTATGAATTTATTTATTTACGAAAAAAATATCGTTTATTATTTATCTCACGGAGAAATAAAAAGTAATCTGTTAATATCCTTCGAATCGTTTGTTAGAGAGTTTGTTTACGTAACAGACAGACTAATTATAACGATCCGTTTAGTGAGAAATGTTAGTTTAAGCTAAGAAATAAAGAAACGTAAATGTTACTTGCTTATTGAATGGACTAGTTTTTTTCCAATGAAATTACCTGTTTAATTTTAAAAATATATTAATACGATTGATTTTTAAAATATTATTTACCTTTTATTGTTGTTAGTATTGATTTCTTTAACGGTTTATTAAATTTAATTTTACTTTTCAAGTTTTTATTTTTCCTTTAATTATAATTTTTAGAAAAAGAACATTTCTTTACTGTTTTATTTAAATTAATTTTTATCAATTTGAATGGTTTGTTTACAGAGCATCATTACAGATAGAGGACAATAGATCTGTTGGTATTGTGTCAAATAACAAAATAAGTGAAATCGAGTACGTATGTTTCGGTACTCTTTTTACTTCCTTGTACGAAGTAAAGGAAGTATTGTAATCGCGAAAAATGTCGGTTTTCAGATTTCAATGGAAATATCCATTTTGACTATCCCTGAATCCATTTTGACTAGTTTCGGCGTGACATTTGTACGAACGTACGTACGTATCTCGCATAACTAAAAAAAAAATTAGCCGTTGAATGTTGAAATTTTTAATTTAGGACTGTTGTAACATTTAGTTGTGCATCTCCCCTTAAGATTTCAATTGACTTGACCAAAAATGTCGAAAAAGAAGCTCAAAATCCAAAAAAATCCCCCAAAAAATTGGATTTTGGAGTTTTTCTTATCTGCAGTAATAAGCCTTCATTGAACGATATATCTAAACTTTTCAACGATATGTCATAAGTTGTACTTATTTTCATTGGTTCATGAGTTATAGCCAAATAAAATTTTAATTAATGAAATATTTTGATCTTGCAAGGAGAAGGCACATCGGTTCGAATCCGACTTCATTTCCTGTTTTTAATTTTTTTTTATTTAAATTTATTAATAATAAATTTAAATATTTATTAAAAATTATTAAAATTTTTATAATAAATAATATAAGAACAATAACAACAACAAAATATGAAAGAAAATCAGAAGTTACTAGTGAAATGAAATTTTATGTACATTTTATTTTTTAAAAATGTGTCTATGTAATTTAATAGGCGTACAAGGAAGGCATGTGGTGTCCACATCAGATTTTATTACTTTAGGTTCATTTACTTAGCTTTCGTGCATTCTGGACGGTGTTCGGACTCAGTATTTGATATCCGTATACAAACTATATATTGGGATTTAAATTACTTCCCATTCCTCATGCCGACCACTCTTTACAACCCCTTCTTAAGTCCATTTCATTTATTTTTAGAACTGATGTAAACAAACACTCTATCTATTATTAGTGGGCTGTGTTCTTAAGCTCTGTTCTTAAGCATTAAAAATGCTTACCGTGGTACCTCCAGATATTTTCTCATTATACAAATTATATATATTTTTTTTAAATCTTGTATTAAACTATTTGTTTATAAGCTGGTAATCTTTTTTACATTTCTTTTAACTACTGACGCTTGATTTTATCGGAGACAGATATATTACTGAAATCTTTCCACCACGACCACTTTAGTTCTTCACTTTCGTCTTTTTACCCAAAATAAATACTTATTCTCAATATAAAACAATACAATCATTTTCACGTTGTTTCCATTTCATTTACGTTTGGAACTGATGTAAACCCACAATTCGAAAGCAAATTTGTGTTATAAATATTCATACAATGGACGCAAACCTTTTTTCTGTCTCCGATTTAACCAGACGATAAGAAAAATAAGTAAATTAAATAAGTAAACAATTTTATTAAGTTTCAGGAGATTTTGGTATGTATGTATAGTATGTATTACACAAACATAGATGGAAATAAATAAATCAAGATAAAAAAATTATATTTTTTATCTTCAGCATATTAAGATATTAAAATAAATAAATTATTATTAATTATAATTTAGTCAATTATCAGCTTTTTCATGATTTTTTAAACCATTTCCTTTCCATATTTTTAAATTATTTATTTGACAATATTTCAACCCAATTTTTCTTCTTACTACTAATTAATGTAACGTAGAGTTAAAAACAGTTTTAAAATATTCTCTCTCGTTTAAATAAATAATGAATGAGATCATCTGATTGAAAAATATTTTTGTTTTGCCTATCTACCACTCTGTTCAAAAGATTTCTTTAACACAAGATAATTAAATAGTTTATTTCTGAACAGTATAAAAGTAATACCTTAAACCACTTTCTGCATTGAATGTACCTAGCCTCAAGCAACGGTACAAAAAGGTAGGATATAGAAATTGTGTGTAGGTCTGTGTTATTAATAAGTACTACTTTTAATAATTTTCTAATCTATTGTTTAGTCATTTCTAATATCTGATTAACATCCTATAGCTTATTATTGAAAGTTAATTAAGAATTAGACTAAATTCATGTCATTATTTTATTATTATTTTTTAACTATAATTGTCTTGGTAAGGTTTTGTAAAAAGTTTCGTTTGTAATTTTCTTTAATAAGTAATTATGTATACTGTGATTATTATTTTTTAACAATTTAATTGAATTATACAATAAGTTACTTATATTTTCTTAGAATATTGCACTTATTTATTTATTATTACTGAAATCTGTTAATGAAACCTTCGTTCGGTGTACAATGCTTGAAACAACAAAAACTTTTATTCTTTATTTACTTTTCTTACAAAGTATTCTTGCTTTCACTTGGTTGTAAAGAGAATATTATTCTTTAATAGTGAATGGGAAGGTCAACAACCTTTTTACTGTGAGTGTATTGACCTCTCTCTACTCAAAGAAAATAGTCGAAATTACAAGCTCAGCTTTGTAGTAATTATTCCAGGACAATTTTCATTCTCACTATCTCTCTTTCTTTCTTTCTCGCTCGCTCTCTCTCTACTTCTTTTTATGTTTATATATATATATATATATATATATATATATATATATATACATTACCGTTTTTTAAAACGTTTTCATGTTTTATTACTTTTATACACACGTAGCACCGAACTTGAAACTGTTTGAACAATAGTATAATTAGATTGTTTTTATTTTTATTTTAATAGCTTATATATTTACTTATTTTAATTTTTATAACGTTTTAATTAATAATAATGATACTCTACATTAATTTTTAATGAATACAATAATAATAATAATAATGAATTTTTTTTAGGTTTTTGTTGAATTTCTTAATACATAATTTCTCGACCTTGACTTTATTTATCATGGAAATAAATGTCTTAATTTGTAGAGCTGTATACCTTATAGATATTTTTATAGTGTTGGATTAATCCTGAAAAATTTCTTTTATTCTTAAAAAATAAATAATAATTAACAAGTAATGATTTTATTTAAAAATATGTAACTATTCAACATAATTTATTTCTTTTCGAATTTAATAAGATAACAGTAATAAAAGAAAAAAAATTTACTCTTCCTCGTAAATTATCGATTAATATTGATTACGTAAGTATTTTTCTCTGAAGCAAGTTGAACAATTTTAGAAAAATAGTTATAAATTATCTCCATTCAGTGAAAGAAAAACACCTGTTCATAAATCAATCTTATTGTTTGCTAATATTACGATTGGAAAGCTGGCAATAGTGGTCAGTTACTAACTGATACACCCTCTCTTTCACTCTCTTTTAACTTCTTATAAACCTGAGAAAAGAGGAAATAATCCCGTACCTTGCTGATTGTACTGGTTTAACTACGGCATGTAACTCTTTTCCTTAAATTATTCGTAGCTTTAGAATGATTTTTGTTTTTTTAACTGGATTGCCACAATTGTATAATGATAAGTAAAAAGGGTATTTTATTTCACGTTGAATCTCCTTTTTGGTTAATTGCGGTGTTTTTTCTCCATTTGGTTATAATAGAATAATTATTTTTGTCATATTATCCTTAGCCGACCGGGCTGGTCTAGTAGTTAACTCGTTGACGCAAATAATTTGTTTTACAGCTGATTCTCTAAGTTGAAGGTTCTAAGGTTTGAATCCTAGTAAAAGCTAGTGGCTTTTGTACGGATGTACGGATTTGAATACTAGATAGTGGATACCGGTGTACTTTGATGGTTGGGGTTCAATTAACCACACGTTTCGAAAATGGTTGGCCTGACTCTGTACAAGACTACCCCTCATTTATATGTCATCCTCATCTCATTGAACAGTAGAGGGGGGGGGGTTGCTTATTATCCACTCGTTGAACAGATTGCCTCATACAAATAATAAAAAATATTTGTTTAAATAATAATATTATTATTATTATTAATAATATAAAAAAGTTTTATTATTAAAATTTTGCGAATTTAAGGTTAAATTTCAATATACAGAGATATTAGTACATTCGTACCTATTGCAAATATTGTCAATTCCAAGACATTCAGTCTGTTATTTTATGTTCAAATATACCTTTAAAAGAGATATATATATATATATTATAAAACTAACGTTTGTCATGATCATTCGGTGATCAGTTTTACTTTTATGCTTTTGTAATATAATATTACAAATGAAAAACAAAAAAAAAATCTATTTTTATACCGGATAAAGTGTAATTTAATGGCTGCCTTGTAACGGTTATTACTGATTTTGGGAGTAAATTATTCTCTATGATATGTATTGTCTACAGTAGTAATACCTAGCAAGTCTCACCAATTTAAGACTCACAAGGACCTATTTTCAGAACTTAATTTACCTCGGTAAACAATATTTTGTAATTTTACATACTCTGAATACATTATTTTTTATAAAGAAAAAATCTAATTCTTATTGATTTAAACTACTTAAGAATGACTACATACAATATATTAACGTACGTCATATATCATATTCTTTAATCCAATGATTCTCAAACTTTTCCGAGTCACGGCCCCTTTTTTCAATTAAAATTTGTCCATGGTGCCCTATCCTACGTAAACATATGATTGATTACTCGTAAATAAGAGATAAAAATAAATAAAATTCGTGTATCTTCATTATTTTTTTACTTTATTAACATTAAATTAATAAATATAAATGTCTTGGATCGATTAATTACGAAGCTTTTACAATTTTTCGCGGCGCCTCTGTGAAGAGGTCGCGGCTCTTAGTTTGGGAATCGCTGCTTTAATCAGTTTTTTGAACTTAGGTCGTTTAATGAATGAATATCTTTTATTTATAAAAAAATTAAGGTAACAATAAACAATTTTGGTGTAGGAAGTTGTAAATTACTAGATTAAATTTCAGAATATATTACAATTAATTATCTATTGAATAAATTAAAAACCTGTCAGTATTATCTCATATAGGATGATAATATTACCGGTATAATGAATCTTATTAGCAAAACTTTTTTTTATTATTATATTATTTGTTAATTTTTCTACGGTTTATTTGAGATTATTCTATAGTGAATAGATTTTTTTGTAGATTAAATCTTATGTTCTAATTTATTCAACTTTTAAAACTTCTGAAGACATATAATTAACGCCCACATCACCATTCTAATTTGATCTTACAAAATAACTTGAAAATATCCTATGTAAACGACATATTCTTAAATGTTACATTATATTCAAGTCTAGATATGACTGCTGCAATAAGTTCTTAATAAATACTTAAATAATGAAACTTTACTAAAAAAAATCATCAAAGAATTCAAAAAGACATTGGAGTAGAACATAAAAGGAAAACGTTAAGTAACTTCCCCGGAAATTTAAACAAACGTATAGATCTGCTGAATTGGAGAAAATGTTGATCTAAGCAATGCGTGCTTATTAAGCATGTCTCTTTGGGACCAACTCTTTTATACATTCTGCATACTATTAAAACTATACTATAAAACGTAACATAATCCATTATTAGTAGCATGTAAGATGTATAGAAAATTTAATATTTTTAGTTATAATGGCATTCTATTTAAAAAGCATTCTTTTGTGTGAATTCCTAAGCAGAAATAATTTGCTTTAATTTAGCTATTTTTATTTTAACTGTATGTTTTTTTTGATGATTTTATCTATGCTAAATTTGAGACACATTTTTGTTTAATTTATATACAGTGAATTATTTACATGGTAAAAATAGAAAACAATGCTATAAAATTAATTCGATAAGAACATTAAAAATATGTTTACAATATGCTTAAAAATACATATTTATAATACTTAAATATTACATAACGATGAATCATACGTATTAATACATCTGGAATATTTTAGCTGAAAAGAATCTATTTTATAACAAACTCGATAAATTTAACATAATTTTATCTTAACGGATATTCAATGCGCTGGAATATAATAGGTTATCAATACTGAAACCTTACCGAATGAAAACCTTTGATAAAACAGGTAAAAGAATTTAGTTCCCATTAAATATAGTACGCTAGTTAGTAATGCTTTTCTTTTTTTCTAAAAATCAGTACATTTTTTTTTTTTTAATATCCCCAAGGCAACCGGTACTCGCCGTTAAGCAAAACACAGTCACCTCGGAGTGTCGTGGCAGCAGTCTCTACCCACCCTAGCTAGCCTCCTTCTGAGGATTTCCCATCCAACTGGGGTCTCCCCAACTTCACTAGGACACACCGACTTCCTCTTCCGGATAGCCGATATGCCCTTCCGCTAAGGAGCTACCTATCCCGTCCCTACACTAACAGTTCCAGATGTGCGTTTCCCCTTCACTTCGCGACTCACTCATACCCTCAAGGTATGAGTGAGTGACTATACCATAATCGGGGAGTCCCGACCACCCTCCCTCATGAATGTGAGCAGACCCGAACATCCTAGGCTAAAAGACCACCTCCCTGGCCCTGCACATCGCCATGCTTCGACCCTTTTTTTAAATTATAACATTCCGTTGCTCACAAATACATGGGTGCAGCTCACTCTACTTCTCCTATAAAACAAAACAAAAAAAAAAAAAAGTAAATAAATACAAATCCCCGTGATCGCATCGGCTTCAAGGATTGCATGGCCTTTACTTCCTTGCAGCAAGCATTCCTCATTAATAAGTCCTGTTCCTAGCCTCGTAGAGCCGTCTCCCCAAGTGTGTCCTCCTCTTCCTTCGTGCCCAAAATCCTGCCGAGCATTATCTCCACGGCGTTCCATTCCCTTCTGCCTAGGAACATGTATCCCACGATGTTATCTGGGATGAGTCACGCCAGTCCCATCTGTACCCTGTCGAGATCCCACCGTGCACAGTTAAAAAACGTATGCTCTAGAGTGTCTACTTGCGTACAATAAACACACTCCCAAGCTTGATAGTGCTTGATAGTGAGGTAAAATGGAAAAAGGTTGCTGATTACATAAGAACAGTTTTAAAGCAAAAGAGCATACATGAAAGAAATATGGGGTACTAGTTTGTTAGGTGGGGTGGACAGCCTCAGCAGTGAGAGCCAGCATGCTGAGGTGTGCTAGTTTCAATGATCTGCTGAGGACTCCTTGGGTGTGTTTGGTAGGAATAAAAATTAATAAAAGATCCATGGGCCACACCACGGTATTGAGGTATGGTGTGGTGCCATAAAGGACAAAAATGAAAGAAACTTCAAAAGAGCCACCGGTTAGCCCGACCTGCCATGCCGGTATATTGCCGGTAGGTGGGGAGGACTAATTAGAGTAACGAACACTCCCCTGTGTGGCGTAATACCATCAAGTCGGGTCGGCCCAGGGGAGTAGAGGAAAAAAAATAATTAAAAAAAATAAAAAATAAACACACCCGGGAGGCTCTTATTCCGAACAGATGTAGGTAAGCTATGAAGTCCCTGTGGCCAGAGAGAAACTGGGTGAGTTAGATACCCACCTCCCCATGCCCTCTCCGAATCCACGGCCCAATCCTGGGGATTAGTCTCTTCGTCCAGGGGCCCTTAGTGGTGGCATCCTACCTGGCCTGCCACTCCTCCAGTAGCATTCCCCACGTCTCAGCCTTCGTCATCCCCTCGTACTTTCTCGTTAGCTGTGTTGCCCTCAGACGTAGCGAGGGAACCCCGGCTGTGACCTCTACCGCACCGCCCGAAATCTTACGTTACGCAGAGGCCAACTTGATCGCTGCCCTCCTCTGGAGTGAGGACAGCAGCCTCTCCAGTGCCCCCGTCCACACCATCCCCGCATATAGCAGAAGCGATGTGGCCACCGAGAGGATGAGACGTCTCTTCCCGGCCCGGGGTCCCTGCTTGTTACTTATTAGTCTTGTAAGAGTATCAAGGGTCCTTCCTGCTTTGCCAGCCGCCTCTTTAAGATGATGACAAGTCAGAGGCCTGACTTGTCCTCCTTACAGTTTGTAATGCTGGAAATATATACCCGTTTATTCTATCTAGAAGATCAGAGTTCTTCATTCGGTAACCCAGATAGATATTTTAAACTCTGATAAGAATCTTTCTTACATTTTAAATAAATTTTTCTCCTATTTAATAATTTACTTTAAACTTGTAATTTCCTTTTATTTATTTTTTTCTTTCTTAACATTCTTTTTCTTTCCATATTTTCGTCATTATGTAATTATAGGAGTACTTAGCGATGCTTTCCTTAATCGGTAGACATTTTAATTGTTTTTGTGTTGCATATCTTTCGGTCTATCTTCTTTAATAAATTGTTTATTTAAAAATAAACTAGTAGGAGAAGTGACATTATTTATGGAATGAAGGTAAGTAAAATAACTAACTATATCAGTTGTTACTGGATAATAATATACAAGTCCAGTTATAATGAAAGTGAGAAATTACAAACAGGTTGTCGTTAACATTCTGTATATAGTTCCATTAAATTTCAGTTTTTATTAAACCTTCTCGTTTAGATATCCAGATATTACGATTAATTAATACTGTATTTACTCGCGTACGACGCGCACCCAAAAAGTAATGATGTAGTTTTGAGGAAAAAAATTAAAACGTAAAATTTTCAGTTGATCTCTATTTATTTTTTGTGCAACAAAAATTAAAAACTAAAATATGTACTTTAAAATTAAGTTGTCATTAAATACTACATTATATAAAAAAATATTGTATACATTATATATAAAACAGGACATTGGTAAACAATGTAAAAAATAAGGTAATACACGTTAGGCTAGCAGACAAGTCTGAAACAAAATAAAGAAAGTCCCTATGGTAGCAACATCGTACGATCGTTTTTAAAAGACAAGCAAATTGAAAC
The DNA here is from genome assembly GCF_047948215.1 of Lycorma delicatula. Taxonomy (NCBI): domain Eukaryota; kingdom Metazoa; phylum Arthropoda; class Insecta; order Hemiptera; family Fulgoridae; genus Lycorma; species Lycorma delicatula. The sequence continues at coordinate 132,504,091 of NC_134459.1, forward strand.
ACTAATCCGGTAAATCTAAAGAAGGATTCTTACCTGTGTTTTAATTTTCCCCACTGTTTGAAGCTTCAGCTTCAGAAGGGGGTGTGATCGTCTCTTCCACCTTGGCTATTAGAAATGATGCACTTCTTAATGCTCATCACAAGTAAATTATTTGAAGTAAGATCCCGTGCACCTAGATCAAATCTCATGTTACTGTCAAATCGGCTTTTCAGTCTTCCTGTAGGAGTCTTTTCATGGACTGTAGACGTCATTCACTTTTAATAAAAGTTTTAAATGGGCTTTGAAAGGCTGATTAATACGTATAAACATCAAGTGGCTGGAATAATGACGTCATTCAAATAGGAATAAAAATTTGCTTTTCGAAGTCTTTTTTCATATTGTCTTACGTGTACACGGAAACATTTTTCCTGTTTAGCCTCCGGGAATCACCGTCTGGTATTACTTCAGAGGATGATATATTTGAGTGTAAGTGAAGTGTAGTCTTGTACAGTCTCAGGTCGACCATTTCTGAGACGTGTGGTTAATTGAAACCCAACCATCAAAGAACACTGTTATCTGTGATCTAGTATTCAGATTTGTATAAAAGTAACTTTACTAGAATTTGAACGTTGGAACTCTCGACTTCGAAATCAGCTGATTTGTGAAGACGCGTTCACCACTAGACAAACCCGGTGGGGGCGTCCAAGGACACTGTCCATCACTAAAATACTTTTCAATTTAAAAAGAACACCAGGTCATCCGCTCCCACGAACATTTTACCCACTCTAAAACTAGCGCGTTATCTGTCCATCATTTTTATTGGCACCTAAAAATGATCCGGCAAGTAATTTTTCACTCTTTGGAAGGGGTTTTCTTTTAAATTCAATAAATAGAGGAAGGTTTTTTGCCATCTGAAAATACTGTCTTTCATTCATTGTTTTTCATAACCACAAGTACCCACGCGAACAGTTTTATCACTGACAGCATCAGTTGTTGAATCAATTGGCACGTCGAACTAAACTGGTGTTTGATCGGAATTCCTTATTTTCCCCATTAAAGAGTTATTTTTTGTTTTGCTTTAAAATTTGGTATTTGTGCTTCACTCGCGATTTCTGCGGCTTTTAATAGTACCGTCTCTGTTGAAACAGTAAAATTCTACTCAAATATGTTTTGAATCTAAGAAAACAGCTGTTATTCGATACGATGTAACTTCCGAATTCCGCTGCGAAATGCTCTTCTAGTTTTACTGCTATCAATAAATTTCTTTTTCACCAATTTCTTTTACAGATTCCGGAATATCAAACTTACGACCTGTTAGACGATTACCGATTTCCTAAGCTAAATAAATAAGTTTTAATTTTTCGCCGACCGTAAATGATCGCAAACGTTTTACAGAACTTACTAACTGGTACACAATCTACCTTCACTTCACAAGCAAAATGATTGCAGTTATGTGTTTAGCTGAGACGCCTTGTGTCCTATATAAAAATGCAGAGTGAGGAATAATAATCGAAAATGCAGAAATAAACAAAAATGCTTACGACAAAAGTTTATTTATACAGGCAATTACGATATAGCCTGCATAACGGATGTGACTCAACATTAAGTTACTGATGTGAAATCAAAAGTAATTAGCATAAACTATATGATTTGTTTACGTTGCTACCGTTTAGTATATAATACCACAATATGTAGTAAAATGGTAAATCCAGATATGGGACCCTCATTTGGAAATCCCCACATATCAAGGGTATCCATAAATTTCATGTTGATTTTTAAGAATGGTTTCCGTCGTACACGAATAAATACGGTAATTAATATTGATCGATTTTTGTTAAATAGATTTTAACAGATTATAAAAATTATATTACTTTAGAATAAAAAGTAACACTCACGCATTGTTTCGAAATCTGGGTTTACAATTACTTGGTTGTTCGGTTTGGTCATGCTGCATATCAGAAATTTCTTCGAATTTATCTTAGCCAATGTAGGAAAGCCTTCTTTTTTTCACTCACTTTTATTTTGATTACCATACTGTAGTAGAATTTAACGCCTTACGATGGTTAATTATTTTTTGCGAATTTACCCACATTTTACCACCTAAATGCTATAGTAAAAATAGAGTAATAACTTTATTTCACTACCGAGGTTCTGTTTCATTGTACAGCAAACTATTATTTTTTTTATTTTATGGCAATTGTAAATGAAGAGCTTACTCAGATGCATCTTCAAAAGAAAGGTGAGCCTTAAAATTGATAAATCTGATTTTTGGAAAATGTTAAAAATTAATTTTGTTAATAAAATTTCTAACCTATCTGTTGTATGTCGATGGTTTGACTATATACCTACCGTATTAGCTAATTTAATAGAGAATATTTTTTTTAAACATTATATCAATCGACGAGTAATTGGAGATTTGCTGACATGAATTGCAAACAATGTTTATTATAAAATAAATGCGCGAGTTGTAATAATTTTTTAATTCATTATTATTTAATAGTTTGATTATTTTTAGTGATAATGATTATAATTATAAATGAGTGGGATAATTTCAACTATTATCCTTTTCCTTCTCTAACTTTATCTTTGTAATTTTAATCGTTTAGATTTTTATGTCAACTTTCACTTACTGGCAATTGTTGATTGCATCTATTACATCTGTTACATTATCTTTGTTTTAATATTGATCCAATACTGATATGTTTAATGAAATGAAACGTACAATCATTAAAATATGCCACTAGCGTACAAATTTGTCTTATGCTGACAGTAACAAACCAGAAATTTTATTTCTTAAATTCCTTAATTTGTGTGGTATTGTGTGTAAATCAATATTTTAATTAAAATGTCCGCATTTTGTATTATTTTGAAATACAAATAAGTAAATTTTGAAGCTAAATTAATTCATTTTTTGTACAAAAATTAACATAAATTTATATTAGTTGTAACAAATGATGAAATAAATGTAAAAAAATAAAAGGATTCGAATTTAATGTGGTGGAGATTGTTTAGAACCATATATTATTTTAAAGATCGAACAAAAGTAACATTTATATATAAAAAAATTTAGATAATTATTTGTTAAGATGTTATTTATGAAATTTAAAGTTGAAAATTATATTTACGTGATTTTTTAAATAATATTTTCTTTGTTAAACTAGTAATCTATTATTGATAAACCCGGGTTTGAATACCGATTAGGTATGGCATCTTTTCATTCGCTACCATATTTCCACCGGGTTAATGACCGCACTTAGCTGTTTATGCCATCACTTCCATAAAAAAACTTATAATTTTTTCTTTATTATTATTTTTAATGAAAAAAAAAATACCATAAAATTATTATAATTAATTTATATATTATAATTAACAAAACAACTTAATAAACTTTATTATATATTAAAAAAATATATAACGATGAAAATATTTTAATTTAAAAAAATAATAATAATAAATATAAATATACCAGAAAAGAGAAAAATATTCTGTAGTCTAGCAACTTTGTTATTAAAGTAGAAAAGGCGTTGCCTAGCAACAACAGTTCTGTACAAATGTGTTTTACGTAACTTTTACCATCAACACTGATGCATCGGGCAAGTTATAACTTTATTCATAGCAGGAAACTTTATACATAACTCTTCCATAAACAAAAACAAAAAATAAGTTATGGCCTAAATAATGAATAATATTTAACATTATGTTTTTGTTTTTCATACAAGTATTAAGAAAATGAATTATTTTTAGAATTTATCTGTTTGTAATTATAATGTTTATTAGGTATAATAATAATAATAATAATAATTAATTACATTATTGAAAACTGATTTAAAGATATTTATGAGTGAAATAAATATTGCTTATTGATTATCATTAAATAGTTTTTAAAAAACATAGCTAACAGCAACATGATAAAACTAACTGTTTATCCAGAAGAGCAACAGACCTACTTGTTTTGTTAGCATTCATTAAATAACGTTAATGAAAAATTTTTTTTAGAAAATTAATTTTATTTCATGTAATTGTACAAATGTTGCCATTTTAGGATACATACATTTTAGTTTATTTTTTAAAGATGACATCTTCCAGGTGACCTCCTCTTCTACGTAAACACTCACGAAGACTCTTCATTAAATTGTTCATGGTTTGACGTTACATCTCAACTGTAATTTCCGCAATTGCTTGTCGGATCTTTGCCTTCAGTTCTTCCGTTGTAGCAGGTTTACTGTGGAACACTTTGTTTTTAAGGTGACCCTACAAAAAGTAATCGCAAGCTGAGAGATCAGGCGATCTGGGAGGCCATCTAATGTCACCATTTCATGAAATTACACGTTGTCCAAACATTCGGCGTACAGATGCCATCGATATTCGTGCAGTATGTGACGTTGCTCCGTCTTGTTGAAATCAGGCTGTGTTAAAAATTAGTGGAAATCTCTTTTGTTGTTCCACAACAAAGGTTTCAAGCATGGCTACGTAACGAGCCGACCTCACTGTAATCGCAAGACCGTTGTCATCCTCAAAAAAATAAGGGCCTATAACACCGTAAGATGACATAGCACACCACACGGTCACTTTCTGGCTGTGCAACGGACGCTGGTGTACCTGCGTAGGATTTTCTTGTGCCCATTATCTCAAATTTTGCTTGTTAACAAATCCACTGAGGTGGAAATGGGGCTTCGTCTGACATCCACAGTTCGTGAACAAACTCTTCGTTATCATTTATCTTCTGAAGCATTACATTACAGAATTGTGCTCGCACAACTGCATCGTTCGGTTTCAGTTCCTGGACGATCAGCAACTTGTATGGATGGTATTGCAAGTCCTTCACTAACATTCTTCGAACACTTGAACTATGCAATTGTAAAGATGCTGAGAGACGACGGATTGACCGATGTAGACTTCGTGTGACAGCATCTTGTAAAGGTTGAACATTCTGTGATGTACGGACGGTTCACTCACGGCTTGGAGGTTTCTTTTTCATTGCCGAACCGGTTTCCTCAAAATTAGATATCCATCTTTTAATTGCATGTGCTGATGGAACACGGTCGTGCCGTCCCAGATTAAAATGACGGCGAAATTCTCTATGCGCTCCCTCCACATTGTCATTGTTTTTGTAAAACGCTTTGGTAGCAAATGCACGTTGGGCACTACTCCAAGGATCGATGACAACTAAATGGCAGGTTAGGTTAGAGAGGCTGGCGCCACTTATCAAGTGGTACCAATCGCCTACGGCTACCAACACAACTTTTAAAATTTCCCGTTTCTTTGAATCATTCTGTATTTTCCGATAAGTTTGAAGCTTAATAACTCGCTTCATAATAACAGTAACAATGCGAGATTAGTCTTGTTCTACTTCTCACTATCTAATCTAATTGAATTTCATTACTAATGTTTTTTTTTTTTAAATGTACATAAAAAGAGTAGTGTTTTTTATTTTAATTTAAGACTATTTTATGACGTTATACTACATATAATTTTCTTTAACGTTAAATTATGAATTATCCGTCAACGTTCAGTGCTACTTCACTATTCTAAATTAATACATATATACAATTAAAATACATAAATACAATTAATACATATGTACAATTAAAATACATATATACAATACATTATATACAATTGTATATAATGGAGCTATACACAATATAATGTACAATTAATGCAACAGTATTACAATTATATAAATAAAGGCTAAATTATATACTATTTTGAATTAATTATTATTTCTTCATACTAAAACAAATTATAAAATTGTACAGAATGAAGCAATAAAACGTAGTAGTAGCAAAATTATATCATGATTATTACTTTCGTATAAGGATTCGTTTACTAATGGTTCTGCTAATGCCCACATTAATACTGATTTTATTATTGTACCTGTCAGTTCTGTATAAATTGTATTAAATCTCATTTGCAACGTGAAATAAATAATTTAATGCCCAAAATAGAATTGAACTGTAATAATAACATCTACATTTCTATTTTTATTAAAGAACCGAATCTTTTACAGAAGATAAACAATCACATCTTGTTACTTACCGTTTTCATTTCACCTACCTTATAAATTTCAAACCGATGGCGTAAAGTTCGTAAAGCAACTCCTAGTAACTACTACATCTATATTTGTCCTTTCGTTTGAGTTCATTATAAAGCATTTAAGGTGTATTTTGCTTCTGATGATTGTGAACGAAGTAGGTAATACACGGGGCCGTGTACTTTTATTAGGGTTTGCAATTTTATTTTTCATTTCACTTTTTTCATTTTTTTGTTACAAGCTCTTATATTCGTAAATACAAATTTCTATATGGTATCTTCATCACATATATTGAACAACAAAAGTAAAGAAAGTCATCTATTACAAAAAAAAATTACTATTTTTTATTTGTATTTGTTATATTCTAAAATAAAAATTCATGAAATGAAAAAAAAATAGTTGTAATTTACAAGCGTTTTATAAAAACCTCATTATTATTTAGTTTTATTTGGACTATTTTTATAAAAGAAAATAATAATAATAAAATATAATAGAACATATATTTTATAAATCTTTATGTAAACCATTAAACCTAAATCTTTAGCTAATTTTTTTCCCTAATAAATTTAGTTCTTTGTAATATTAAAGTATATAGCAGTGTTTCTTAAAATCTTAAGAATTTTTTGCGTACGTCTGGGCATATATTTTTGCATGTAGATATTAAAATGGGAATAAATATATAATAATTTTATATTTCCTATTTAGATTAAGGTGATCTACTTTTCATGTCCTATTCATATAATGTACAAATATCCAGGAAAATTCGAGACATCAAAAAGCCTCCGTAATATTTTAGAGCAACCAAGGAGTAGTCTGATTGGCTACTTGAACTGTTTGTGGGTATTGCTGTCTAGGCAACGTATTTCCGGAAATAGCATCTGCGCCGTACGCAAGGTGCAGTGTAGTAAAGCGGACACTATAATATCGAATATACCGTTCTGTCGCTTTTTAATAAAATTGATATGAAAATAATTTTAATCAAGAATAAAATTCCAATCAATACATAAAATTGAAAAATAATAAATATGAACTCGGGACAAAAAATTTAGAACACGTATTTAAAAATGTATAGGATGATGTCAGTAGAAATCTTATAAAACAATTTTTATACAAAAGCCACAGTGGCCAGTCCGGAAGTTCTGCTATTAAGTTACAATCAAAATAACTATGAAGGGAGGACTGTTCAAATTGTAAATACGGTAAATACTGACCTAACAACGGAAGTTACATAGGTTGAACCTTGGAATATTTTACTAAGGAAGTACGGTTTGAGAGTAGACTATATTTAATATCCACCGTCAATTGTTTTATACACTAGCTTTAGATTCTAAATTTACTAAAAAATTCTAAATATTGAAAATTGAATTTTTTTTAGTAATCTTCAGTTTAAAAATCTATAGACTTGTGTAGATATATTTAAAATTTAAAACACCTCCAAAAGTTTTTGCGAAATGATGAAAACAGTACATTTATTTTACATAACTCATATTAAATTACGATAATTTTATATTGAAAATAGTAATTCATTAATTGAAATATTCATGGAAATTATAATTTCATAACGCATGATAATAAAATTTTAATTAGTCAAATTAGATAGTCAGAATTAAAGAGCATATCTACATTCAGTTGCGGGTATTATTTACACATTTATTGTCGCGTTAATGTACTTACTAAATTATATTTCATACATTAATTAATAATTTAGTAATAAATTAAATGTATTATTAATTTTTATAAAATCGTATTTTATTTGCTTTTCTATGTTTCAGTCATTAATAATTTTCATATTAATTAATTAGTTATTATTTTAATGTATATAAAACATAATTAGATATCCTAGAAAATTAGTTGAATTTTCTTATCCTCTCTCTTTCCCCAACCCCCTCTCAATCACTCTGGGTGTATATATATATATATATATATATATATATAACAGCAGAAGAAACTGCCTGGTGTTTCTACTAGTACCAAATATTTTTACCTGAACGTGAAACGCTTGGTTAAAATTAAAAAGATGTTTTGAAAAATTGTTTCAAATTTTGTTTGCTTTAATTGTTGTTTACTGAAATATTTACTGAAATTCAGACAGTAAATCACATTTTTTTGTGAACAGATCGCACAATATTGATTTTGTAATGTGGGAAAAGAAATCCAGTTTGAAATTTAAAAATAAATTTCCATGGAAGTTGTATACAATTTTGTTTTAATTTTCATCGATTGAAATATTCCGCTAAATACATTTTCAGATAATAAAACAAGAAAGAATTATTTTCAAAGGAATAGTGACACCCATCTCCCTATTTGAAATAAAAATAGTTACTTAATTTCCTTTTCCACATTGCATTAGATTGATTTTTCCAATACTAGGTTTGGTAGATAAATAATATTTATAATATATATAGATAAAATTTTCTATTACATCGCTTTTATCTTAAGAACTGTTCAGCCGATTTTTCATAAATTTGACTATTATCAAAAACTTTATTTTTTACTGATTTGCTTAATTTTGAACTCTTCATTTGCATAATTTTTATTATTCTTTTGTAACAACACCTCTCAAAAACTTATTTTTCTAGTTTTATTTATTTTTATGTGTATTTTTATCCGACTTTAAAGATATTTATTATAACAATTTAAAAAAAAAGAAAGCTAATAATAATTATATCACATTTCTATTATTTTGTGAAGGAATTTTCTCTCGATAAACATTATCAGATTTTTTCAGATGTAGAAGGCGATTGAAAAAAAAAATGCGTGTTATATATACTTATACCAAAAATCTAATGATATTTATCATTAATCACCATCATTGCGTAGTTAGATATTTCTATAGCGTAATGATCGACAATCTAATGTCATTATCGCATTAATTCAAGAAAATTAATTTTAAAAATTAACGTAAAAATAAGGTACTTATTTCTCCATTCCGTAGAACCTTAATTTATGTTCAGTAGTAATCACTTTCTGTAATTTAACAGGACCCGTTTTCTTAGTTTTACCAACTTGCAGGCTTTTTCCTTATGCGTTCTTTAAGAATAATTATTTCAGCGCTGTTTTAAATGTTTTTATTTTGCAAATTATTCTATATCAGTTTTTTTACATTTTAAATAAACTAAAATTGATTAAAACTAATATAAAAAAGTACAAATTTTATGTTGCGAAACTTTTTATGATGGAAATATACATTTTTATGGAAATATAACTACAGTTATGTAGTCAAAATGAAATTCGTGATATAATAAAACAATAAATATGTAATTTATGAAAATTATTATAAATTTTATGATCTGAAATACATAACTTATTACGTATGCATGGAATTAGGTAATAATTGATAGCTACAAATAAACTGTTGAAGAATTCTTGAGATATTTAAGAAGAACAATGTAATTAAACTTAATTTAAAGAGTATGACGCTCGGGTCGAGTAAGGTCGATAGTAACCAATTGTTTTTGACCCCTGTATGACTCGATTATGCAACTGACAATTAGATGTTTAATAGGTGAAACAAATTTATAAGATGTAGAATGTTATCAATCATTGTGAAAGAGGTTTAAGTATATATATTACGATTAAAATATATATATATTTTTTTTTTAAATGATATTTTGTTCATCAATAAGAATTAAAATCTTATTGATAAAATTTTAGTATTCTTTGAATTGGTATTAATTTAAAATATAATTACAAGTCTTTAAATGCAAAATGATTTTTTACTTTGATATGACGTGAAAATTGTTTAGATATTGTGCAATCTTCCATAATTAATACGTATCACAAATCAAAAGTAAAAATTATTTAATACATGAGTGTGTGTGTGTATATATATATATATATATATATAATATATATATATAATATATATATATGTATATATTATATATGAGTGTTTCAGGATGTATTCCCTTAACTTCAATTACTGATTCAGAACACAAAAATGAGAAAAAAAGTTCACATCAACATGTGAACATGTCGAATTTTACTTCTGGACGCCATTTGTGATTTTCAACAAAAATGTTTCTCAGGAACGGGTAAACCTACTTCAATTAAATTTAGCAAATCTAAGCCTAGTGTCTTCTTCTAAAAAATAAAAATGTTGAAAACGTCAACTTTAAAAATTTCAAAATTGCGGCTTTCTTAATTTTTTAATCTTCAATATCTTTGCAATTATTTGTTTCATAAAACGTTTACTTATTCGAAAATGTATTAAGCATTTTATTTTGAACAAAATGACGCCTATTTTGTAAAACTCCATTGATAAAGAATCGAATTATTGCAGAAAATTAAACCGGCAACAGTTGCGTACTGTAATGCAAGCTAATAACTTTTTCCTGTTTTTATTTATTCCACTAATTGTAATAAAAATTATTAGCTTGCATTACCGTACGCAAGCGTTCGGGCTGGTTAGTTGTCTGCAATAACTCGATTGTTTGTCGAAGGTTTTTTACAAGGTGTCATTTTATTCAAAATAAAATGCATAATAATTTTTTTAATAAGTAAAAATTTGATGAACCAAATAATTACAAAGATATTGAAGATTAAAAAATAAGGAAATTTTTGGAGGTGACGTTTCCAAAATTTTTATTTTTTAGACGCTAGTCTTAGATTTTCCAAATTGAATTAAAGTAGGTTTACCCGTTTTTGAGAAATAATTTTTTTGTTGAATATCACAAAATTGCATCCAGAAGGAAAACAAACCAAAATCGAACTTATGTCGATATGAACGTTTTTGCTCATTTTGATGTCCTGAAGCAGCACCTGAAGTTCGGGGAATACGTCCCGGAACATTCTGTATATATGTGTACTTTTTAATTTTTTGTTTCATTCCAGTCATTTCTCTTCTATTGAAATAATATTTTTCTCCATATCTTTTTCATCAAAATAATAAAACACAAAACTGATACTAAACGGTCTTGTGCGGTTCAAATGTGATTCCGTTTACATGCGTATAGTAAATTACATAAAAAAGACTGGAGGAATAATTACGGTTGGAATTGCAATGCAACAAAATAATAGTGCTCGTCAATAATGAAAAAAAACGTTTGTAATTTTTTTGCAATACTGCACGCACATTAATGAGAAGATGAATAAGAAGTTTTAGATTTTTTTTAATCTTAAAAAATATAAATATAAAAAAAAAATATGTATATATATATTTTATATCAAATTGTTACGTATATTTTGAAAACACTGCCCAGAAATAATTAAACATTTTTTATAATGATAACATGTTGATAAAATAAATTTTCAGTTTATATTTAATTAAAAATCACAAAAATATTACAACTTCGCTTAGATTTTGCTCGGTTATATACATTCAGACTTCTTATTGTTCTGTCTTCTCGCAATGGTTGGCCACTATAATTAAAATATTCAAACTGTCAACCGACGAGACTTGAAGTGATTTAATGTACATATAAAATGTTCATTTATAATTCCTCTGAAGTTATGTTAAGCTTTATTATGTTACTCAAATTTTTTTTTTTCTCTAAATTTCCCCTTGAATAATCCGGTTAAAGAAATTAAAATTTTTTTCTGTTTGATGATATGGTAAAAATATTCAAATTCACGAATTTTTAATGTTTTTTATGAAACTTTTTCAACTACAATCCATAGTTTAATACCATATAATTTGAAGTATATTTTATCAACGATATTTTCATTATCTACAAAAAATAGCTTCGTCTCAAACGCTTGCATTATTTACGTGATTCAACCTGTTTGCGTGTCAAAGTCTCAATCCAGAAAAATGAATAACCAACCGGGTTGGTCTAGTGGTGAACGCGTCTTCGCAAATCAGCTGTTTCGAAGTTGAGAGATTCAAACGTTCAAATCCTAGTAAAGGAAGTTACTTTTATACGAATTTGAATACTAGATTGCGAATATCGGTGTTCTTTGTTGGTTGGGTAACAAACCAACAAAGATTAACCAATTTTACCTCAACCAAGATTAACCAACCAATGACACAGGAAAAAAAATAAAAATGAATAAATATAGAACTAGTATCTATGAGTCTCGATAATTTTTTTTATAAAAAAAGTATCTTTTGGAAGAAAATATTATTACTAAACAATATTTCTATTTTCAATTTCATTTATTTGAGCAATGAATAGTGTTCGTTGTACTCCATTTTCGAAAAGTGATAGCGTATAAAACTACAAGCCATTTTGGTACTTTCATATTATTTCATTTTTTTTCCTGTTTAGCCTCCGGTAATTACCTTTCAGATAATACTTCAGAGGATGAATGAGGATGATATGTATGAGTGTAAAATGAAGTGTAGTCTTGTACAGTCTCAGTTCGACCATTCCTGAGTTTTGTGGTTGTTAATTGAAACCCAACCACCAAAGAACACCGCTATCCACGATCTAGTATTCAAATCCGGGTAAAATAACTGACTTTACTAAGGCTTGAGCGCTGGAACTCTCGACTTCCAAATCAGCTGATGTGGGAAGACGCATTCACCACTAGACCAAGACGATGAGTATTATATGATATCATATTAGATTGATAAATAATCACGCACAGATACAGTAATATATATAGGAACAGTTTTGTCTCGTGAAAACTGTACACGCATACAAAAACATCATCCACTCATCAGTTGATATAGGTAAGATATGAAAAAAACCCATCTGAGACACATTTTAACGATAAAACCCTAAACACTTACTAAATTTGATAACATATTAAATTAACAAACATGATAGAAGGCGAATAATAATTAGATCTTAAGTGTTCGTTTACTTAAGAGTGTGAAGTGGATGTGTTATTAACAACAGTTCTACTGGAATCAAACTGAATAAGGTATTGTTAATTACCTTCCAAAAGCTTTTGGATAAATAAGTTCCTTTTAATTTGAAAGTTGGTCGTTTGTAATACTTTTAACTAATTTGCATTGGTTTAGAATCAGGTTAGACCAACGTTTCCTTCTTTATTTAAAAAACAATATTATGTTTATTATTTAAGTGTGAAAACATCCTTCGAATTCAAATGGAAAATAGCGGATTCTAGTCATGCTCTAAATATTCTTTTATAGATTTTCCTGTTTGTTTGTTTGTGTATTTGGCCGATATAACATTTATAAGACTCGGCCAGGCATTACTAAGGTTTTAACCATTCTAATACATTTTAATAATAAATGAAGCGTTACGAAATTTAGTCGAATTAGTCTCTATGAATGTTATTAATTTTTTTAATTATTCCATGAACAGTTTTTAATAAATTGATGATTATCGATTAGGTAAAAATTGTATTCTAAATCATTATTAATATTATTATTGTTATTGATAATTTATTAGAAAATATTCTTTTAGTGAAAACAAAAAAATCGAGTTAAAAACTAATAAATGAAGGATTCCTTTGTTAGTAGAAAGATACCGCCTGAAAATAAATAAATATTATTAAAACATTTAATAATAATTGAAACATGTAGTTCAATGTTTAACGATGATGTAAAACAGAATTTCCTTTCTATAAAAAAATAAATCTTTACGAACATTTAGTCAGTTGTATAGCTGAATGTCATATACTTTTCATTGAGTTCGGCATGTTCATATGCAGTGAAACATATTGGCTCAATAAGATAGAAATAGTAAGTATACCATTCCTCATTTCAATGCTTTATATTGGATTTTCCTCTTCTTGAACTATGACATTTTTGGATGTAATTTTTCTCTATCGTCAAGTCGCATACGACCATTGAGATTAAGTAATAATGCTGATTTCATTAGAAGTGTAATAGAAAAAAATTTGATAGAGAAAAATGTTTATTGAACGATTTTAATTGATAAATTTAGAAATTTCAAGGGGAAAATAGTATTTAAATTATAACTTTATTATTTCATAGAGTATATTTTGGTTTAAAAAAGAGCAAATTAGTATAGAAAATTAGTTTGCATAAACATTGAATTATTATCGGTATGTTTATCTTTACTACAATTGACAATTACTTCATAAAACAATTTGTATTTTTAAGTATGTAGTTTGAAATATTTTATGTTTTTTTTAATAATTTAGGTACGAATGTTTTATTCAGAAAAGTATTTTTGCAGTTTTATTTTCTTCATTTTTATGTATAATTAGCAAATAACAATAAATATGTATTTGTAGTAGTCGATATTAAAAATGTATAAAGCGGGTTAATTAATAATATACAATACATGCAGGATTACTGGTTTTATTTGCAGAGAAGTTGTAAAATAAATATTAGGTAATAAATTATTTTCACATTTGACATAGGCAGTAGTTGAATAACCATTAGTGTGTATGTATATGCTTTAAATGTGCTTTTCAGAAAATATTAGTTTATGTTAATTTGTATTTGGACTATTATTTTTTAAAAAAAGTTTATTAAAATAATGTATTTTAGATTAAGATAATTAATACACATTAGGAAAATTAAAAAAATAAAATCTAGCGATTTAAAGATGTTTATGTTCTTTTAAACCGTTTTTACGATGTTTTTGTAAAGTTCTTTTAAGCTTGGATTATTTATTTGATTGTTAGAGAAAGCTGTACACATTTTATGACCTTTATCTTTAAAGTATTTAAGATAATCGTAATTGAAATTTACTTTCAACTTTTTATTTTTTATTTTTATTTATTAAAATAAGATTAGCGATGTCGATAAAAGTGTTTTTTAATCATTTATCTTTTTCCTTTTTTTGGTTAATTAATTTTGTTTTACTTTTTCCAATCTATACGTCATAAACACCTTATCACCTATAAGCTATAGTATTTTTAAACTGTATTTCAATTCAATTTAATATTGTAATAAAGATATTTATTTATTAATTAATAGCCATAAAGTATTTATGGCTACAGGTTTTCTTTCTTTTTTTTTTTGTTCAGCCTCCGGAATCACCGTTAGGTATTACTTCAGAGGATGATATGTTTAAATATAAATGAAGTGCAGTTTTGTATAGTCTCAGGTCGACCGTTCCTGAAACGAGTGGTTAATTGAAACCCAACCACCAAAGAACTTCGATATCCACGATCTAGTATTCAAATCCGTATAAAAGTAACTCCGTTTACTAGGATTTGGACCTTAGAACTCATGGTTATAGGTTGCTAACTGTTTTGTGCCTCTTTTTTTGCGGATTTCCAAAAAAATTGTAGAAATCGCTACTTCACCTGCAGATTTTCAAATGGTGTATCGGCGGGAGGGGGGAAACTTTTGTTACGTTGTAGAATCTGCAATGTTTATATCCTTATGAGTGTATGTATAAGATTTTTTCCCTCCACTCTATCGGAAGCAAATCTTAACCGATTTGGACGAAACTTGGTAGCATGATATTAACCTACTGTGAATAGAGCCGTATTGACTTTCAAACGTATCGGGATCAAAGTTAGAACCAAAAAACTGGGTTTTTGGATACATTTTCAGATTTTTTCGTTCTACTGAGAAAAATCTTTATCCGATTTTCATGAATTTTGTAGGATGATGTAAAACTAGTAGAAATAGAACCCTATCGATTTTCAAGCGAATTGGTTTTCAGAAACCGGAGTTATCCAAAATAATGGGTTTTGGGTACGTTTTCAAGGTTTTCATGTTGTTAACTTGAAGGATGACATGTTAGAAAACCAAAATTAGATTTTTGCGAGTTGGTTTCCCAGTGGTCCCAAAATATCAAGTCTGTAGCCCAAATCAGAGCACCACTAGGTGCGAGCTAGTTTCGCTATAGTACTTTACTTATTCTATAATCCAAAATATGATCTGGTTTGAAAAAACGGTTTGGTATCAAAAAAATCAGTATTGAAATTTTAATCGTTTTGGTTCAGTTTCAACCCTTTTTGTTTTGTAAGCACGGCTTTAAAACCACACAAATAAATTATGAGTAACAGTATCAAAGTAGGTTGCAGCCAAGAGGCAACTCAACAACTATGTGAAAAGCATAAGAAAAAACACAAATATAGTGTATTTACTGGAACAATACACAGTATCGTGCAGTATTATAAAACAATACATGATACTAACATAACAATAATTACAAAAGAAACCAAAGTAATATTATTTTCAAAAATCATTACAGCAGTACAACATCCTTTCTTTCTTAATTAAAACCGGAAATCTTCCCTTTTGACAAACTGCGACAGAGGTTTTTTCTTTTTTTTTCACGTTAATGAAAAATAGACTAAGAGGTTTATTTAATGGTATATTTTTAGGTAATTTATGTTTTCGTAATTAAAAAAATTAATTATTTGTATTTTATCGTGTTAGTAATTTTATCACATTATCGAGAAAATGTGGTTAAACATAAATTTTTATAATATTATCGACAATATTATAAAAACGTCACAAAAAATGCAGAAAATTTTCCTAAGTCTTTCCATCAATTGGGAGCATTTTATATTAATAAAAGTAAGAGCGTCTTTTAACTGAAAATGTTTTAATTACGAAATATTTTTATTGCTCATCTAAGAATTAACCTGTTCAGTCGACATTTGAATTACTACTACTACTTTGTTTCCTGTTATTTTTAATTCTATTTTCTATTATTTTTTTTCATTAAAAATAGATTTTTTAATTTTATTTATTTATTTTTTATTATAAATAACATAACTTCTTAGATTCACTTTATTAACCTCCTTGCAATTTTTATATTTTAATATTTAAATATTATGTAGATAAAAATATTATATTTACCGACTTTAACATATTAAATTTAATTACATATTAAGACTGTATAATCTGATGTACATAATATTCAGTGTGGTAATCATGAATCCCACAGTTTTAAAAAACGTCAGCATTATTTATCATTATTATCAGATAAATTCTAACTTTTAATTAGGTTTAATCAATCCTTTACCAGCGAATACCCTACCTAATCTTTATACTTGTACGTGATGTTATTAAAAAAAATTATGTTGAAAAGTAGGAATATTTACAGCAGAGGAATAGAAATGCAAGCTGGTGTTCAAACTTATGATTTTATAAATAGATTCTAAATTTTACAAAAAAAGTTGTTTGTTTACTGAAAAGATTCATTTTTTTATTTTTTTTAAATTTGGTAATACAAGTTCCTGACGTTTGGCACTATTATCCCTTTAGCTTTAAATTATTTTTATTACTAGAAAGTCACTTTAAAAAAATGTAATTGTAAAGTTAAAATTTATTTAGAACGCGTATAGTTGTATCATTTTTATAATACATCATTTTTAACTACATATTTTAACCTAAAATTAATTTTTAAATACATAAAAGTAAGTTATTAAATGCTTTAAAACCGTTTGAATAAATTTAAAAAGAATTAATTACAATAAAAAAAATTCGGGTTAAACCAAAAAAGTTTAATTTGAACTATTTATTTATAAATTTCAAATATAATTATTTTCACTCAAAAAAGTCCACTTCCAGCCCTTATATTCAAATGATTTAGAAAATATTATAATTAGGGTATGTCCATCTTAAAAATATAATTTTTTTCTGTGAATATATTCAAAAAGATTGTTTAATTTACTATATACCTTATATTTACTCTATTCAAATGACTCTAGAAAATGGATATATAAAATACATTCATTTTAATATTACATTAATTTAACCATTGAATCTTGAAATCATAAATCGATTTCCCTCTTATTACATAACCATAAACATTAATTACTAACATATTCCTAATTTAATTATGAAATGAAATTTAGATTTATATTTTGACATGAATATTTCTGTCTAAAACGGACGAACACAATAGGTTGCTAGTAAGTGGTTTCGGTTGAAACGTAGGGGGTTGTTTCATTTAATATAGTCCATCTCGTCCGATGATAATTTACATTACTAACCGTTAAGTCAGTCATTCAGTCAGTCGAGTCAAGTCAGTTTTAGTCAGTTACAGTTGTTAATTAATTAATCACAGTACTCATCATGAACGTTGCTGAGTTGCTTAGTTGTACTGTATAAGTATGTAACTAACTGATTCAGTTATTATTAATAGTCCCACAACTACAAAGACAACCACTTCCTATATTTCATCTCTGAAATATATTCTACTATATATATTACGATTAAATTATATACAGTAATTAATTTACGTTGTCACAAATTATGTAAGTTATTTTTTTTTAATTTCATTCATATAACAAACTATGTTGCTATTGTAATTTCTAGGAAGTATAAATGTGATATCAGATTTTCGTTGCGTACATCTAATAATACTTGAAATACGATAATTTTATTTATGAGTTTGATGACCAAGATTTATATTGATTTTACGTACATACATTTATTTAACATGTATACGTTGAAATTTGCTTCATAAATCGAGGGGACTTTTGAAGAATCAGTTTTTTAAAATATTATAGATTTGATAAAACTAATTGAAAGATATATCTGTAAGTCAGGATATGGAAAAGAATTGTTTCATTAATTTACTTTAATCTCCCTTTTATTTTAAATAATCTAGTTTCTCCTTTGCATCAATTACTACATCTGTTATATAAAAAGAAAACTCTGGGGGTCAAAAATTTGAAAAAGTTATAACACGTTTTCAAAATCTTTTTTTTCTTGTGGTTTTTTTAAGTTCTTTGTGTTCATTAAAATAAAAAACAGGAAAATACAGTGGGATAAATTACAAAAAAAAAACTGTATTTCCAAGCGGATTTTTTTTTTATAACTAGACGATCAAGGTTCGCTTCGCTCGCCCTTCCCATCTAGCCAGGACCTTCACTCCCGTCAGGACTTCCACTGTGTTCATTTTCCTCATCCTTATGAGAATAATACTGATAAATATAACAATTAAAAACTGTTCAATTTAAAAAACTAACAGCTGATTGTAATTTATTCATAACCGATTGGTCAGTACAGAACTCAAACTTAAGTAATCTGATGTTCACGGGTTTTAGAATAGTTGGCTCGCAACTTAAAAATAGTAGTTACAACCGGTTATTCGTTCTTCTTACGGGTAGAAAGGTATATTGAACCGTTCACCGTTCAAGAAGAACAATACTATTGTATTGTTCTTAATGTATCCTGTTGAAATTTATGTATACAATTAAGATTAATCTTGTATTTAATAAAGCTCAATAATTCCTTCAGTAAAAATTACTAAACAGTTTTCAGTAGTACAATTTCAGATGTTATTATTGTTTGAATATTATGAAAACGTTTGAGATATTGGAGTTATTTTGATTAGGACTTAACTTTCCGTATTTTAGATGATCTGCTTTCTGTAATTACGCTATAAGTTACTGATAAAAATACAGATTTCTGTATTGTTATTATAGTTAATAATAGAATCATTTGGTAACTAATGGTTCAACTCAAAGCAAGATTATTTTTCCTCATGCTGACTTTATTATAAAAAAAAATATTTCTCTTTGAATACGAATCTACAAATTTCAGTAGTTTCGTTATGCTACTGTTGCAATTCATAACAGAAACAACTAACCTCTTGTAAAGCGGTAAACATCTTTATTCGCCGAATATACACTTAATTTTTATTATGACATGTTTACTGTAGATTGTAGAAGCTGTACTATGAAAAATATTAATTATTAACTTATATTTATTATTCAGTAGTGATTCAGGTGTTATTGTTGTGAAATTTACCGTTATTTCCTAAAAAAAATTGTTAGTAAAGCATTTTTAAAATACATAATGTAATATATTATAATAATATATCTTACTATTATTACTTTTTTATTATTATTGTTATTATAATCACGAACTGGCCGGGCTGCACGCTTGATTGTTATGTTACTGCGGTGCGTTGGTGTGGTAATGTTTTTGTCCGTTGGCTGACAAACATTACATATTCTGATGCTCGCAGAGCGTGGTTCCGCGTGGCATGCCCAACACAGGATGTTCCCCATTTCCTCTTCTAGCTCTCTGTTACCCGTTCAGTCAGCTAAGCAAAGCAGCCAGTTGTCCGACCCTACAACAATAACCATTCCTACCTGGTCATATTCTGCATTATAAAGGTTTATGCGCTTCAAAAAAAAACTAATTAATTTTTTCTCGTAGTAATGTTTTATAACAAGTTAAACGATTTTACAGGAACTTACATTTACCCCGTGTTGTTCCTATAAATATAAATATTTTATTTCAAATTTAGCCTTTTTTATAGAAAGTTTAATGTAAGTTTTGTAAATTATGTAATAAATTATTTAGTTGAAATGTTTGTTCTCAAATCTTTAACCCACTCCTCTTTTAGTAAGGCATTTTCTTTCGTTGAAGAGCACGAAGAAACTTCATAATAGTTAAAATTTTTTCAAATTTAGGTTTTTTAATTTTTATTTCAAAAGACTTTTCGGGAGCTTAGTGGCACCTTTTTTTATTTAAAATTACCGGTAGTGCTGTTATTAATGGTATTGGTATTTAAAGGTAACCAGAGAAAGTATGAAAAATCCTTTAAGTATGTAATTAAGTGATATGAGCTCTGGGGTTATTGTTCGTTTATTAAGATGTTTTTCTGAAATATTTTTTTTGGGTTCATAATATCGCTTCATAAGCTTGAATCTTGTGCGTGGGATATGGAAATGGAATTTTGTAGGGTATTTAAAATGCCATGCCTGACCGGGATTCGAACCCTAAACCTCCGGATGAAAGACCAAGATGCTACCACTCCGCCAAGGAGATCGGCTAATCTTTTGTTCAAATGTTAGATCTTGGTTTTTATGACCGCTGTGTAAAAGTTACAAGATGTGGTTAATATATTGTTTGTGTCCTGTTTTTATAAAGTTATTTGCAAAACTTGATTTTGTTCTTTTGTGTAGTTCCTGAATGTAGTTCTTGTATATTTGTGTCCATATGATTCCAGTCTATCCTTAAATATCAAACAGAACACACAAGAAAATGCAAAATATTAATACAATACACAATGACAAACAAGTAATTCAAGGAATATATCATATAAAGTTCAATGATACCAATGAGTCATATCCATCTACAAATATAATGAACACGTACAGACACTACATGGAAAAACAGATTTAAATTTTGCAAATCACCTCATAGAAACTGGGTTCATAGACATTAACCGTAATAGGGTTTTACAAATAATCCGTTAAAATGTTGATTTCAATATCTTTAAAGTTTTTAAGTTTATAATCACAAAATTAAACAAAAACTATTTTACGTGGAAATAAAATTCGATTTCATATTTAAGGAATTCATACCCTTTTGATGACTATGATGATGTTAAAAAATTTTAATGGTAATTCAGCTGAAGAAAATACTGTCAGTTAGCTCCAACAATGTACCTTTGTAAGAAAAAAATTCAATTTTTAAAACGACTCGTTTATTACTTAACAATACTAAGTATACTTACCTTTAATTAATGAATATTATTAAATTAATTGTTATTTTACTGTTCATATAAACAGCTAAATTTAAGAGGGATTTCGGATGCGTATAATTTATTGCAATAATATAAATAAGATGAAAAGGAAATTAATAGCAGTTTAATTCTTATGTACAATTCCATTATGTATTGCATTATTTCGGACATAAGTGAAAGTTTTGAGTAGTGTAAAGTAATACATACACTCCGTTTCAAAGAATTCTATGATTTGATCCAGCTACAAAACTTATCTTTTTTTTTTTATTTAAACATTTTTATTTAAGATCATATTTGTCCTTTTTCGCTCACCTAGGTCGTATTCCTGAGCTTATGTAGTTTATCACGAACTGATATCGATGCGATGAGAATTGGTGAACTGTTTTTTTTTTTTAATAAACTAGAAAGCGTGTCTATAAAATTTAAAAAAGTATAAATTTCTAATTAGAATTATTGTATATGTTTTTTCAGCTCATTTATTAGGTAATATTTTCTTTAACTCTCTTAAGTTAAAAAATTAAACTTAAATATGTTATACATTAATTTTTATGTGATATGTTCGTGTGCAAACACACAGGATAGGTGTGTTTTTATCTGCAATATATCTATATATATTCAGTAAATATTAACTTTATATTCTATGTGTACTTCGTTTGCAGGTAAGCAACTACTCTGCTATATGTATATATAGTTTATTGCCACTCGTAAAATAAGTAGTGCTGTTTTGAAATTAGTATTATTTTCTTTGTTTAATGTATTCATAGTAAACTACATTGAATTATCAGGTTTGTTGTTTATATCTTCGTTTATTTATGTTGATATTCGATTATTGTCTGTAAGATTGTTTATTACAATTAATATTATCTTTGCAGTAAATACCAATATCTGATTTATTCTGAAGAGCAAAGAAAAGTACAATATTTTTAATATGTAGCAGACATTGTAAATTTTAATTTAATTTTTCGAGTTTAGGGAAAATTTAGTTCCGAATTGTGAATAATAAGATCCTGTTTTATCGAATTTAATGCTGATTATTTTTAGATTTAAATTAAAAAAGTTGACAAAGTATTGCTTAACTATTATTAATAAAAATTATAAGATTTAAAGTCAAAAAACAAAAATTAGATTATATATATTTTTTTAGAGAAGGGAATAAATTTTAAGAAAAACTTTTTAAAATATCTATATATGGGTTAAAAAATTTTCTTAAGTAAAGTTTTCTCTAACAAACCCTTCAATAAAGGCTAAAATAAGAAAAAGATAATTTTTCCAAAAAACCTTTCTGCATTTTCGGTCCAGGGTCTTTTTTTTGTTGTAGACATTTCTTAATAGCTCTGTATCTGATGTTTAAATTCTCAAACAATTTTTGACAAACGGAAAAATGTTCGAAAAATTTTAAACCGAAGAGAGAAGAGCAAAATAATAAAAAAACATATATTTCAATATAAAGAGGTGAGTGTTGATTTTTTGAAAACAAGTTTTTCGGATTTTGTTTATTTGCACCGTAGGTAGCAAATTTGGTTTAATAAAATGTTCTCTAAAATGCCTGTAAAGAAAATAGAAATTATTTTTTTCATGATATTCTTCCCCTCTCATGCAACGAATTTTGAAAAAAATGAATATGATCAGTGCCCCGTTCTTGGCCTCGAATTTGAGCCAAATTTTAAGAAAAATCGGTTACGTCAAACATGAGATATAAAACCAATAGCAGTGCAACACACAAACGTACATACGTACGCACATATATATGTTTGTTTCTGTGTAGAGAACTAGTTGGAACCTAAAACGTAAACATTTGAAAAAACCTGATACCCCATTTTTGGTAGATCATGATACTTTCTCCATTAATAAAGCTATTCGAGCTATATTAATCGCCGGGAAAGTAAAATTATAGATAAAATTATTCTTTTAACGAAATATATGACTAATGGAACACATTTTTTATATTTCCTTGGTATATTCATACCTTTTTTAAAATCAGGTAATTTTTATCTGCATTTGTAACGACTACTTTAGAAGAGACAACCATTTATACACACCATATATATATATATATATATATATATATATATATATATAACTAAATTTTTCAAAATTTTATAAAACGAGAAAAATTCCGGTTTGTTAAAATTTAATTAAATATAATGTTTTTTAACTGAAAAACATGCAAAAGTCTGATTTTTAGTTACAATATTAAAAAAATGTTAGGTACTCCATTTTCATAAGCAGGAATTTTTTCACTTAAAAATTAAAAAAAAATTATTATTTTGTGTAATACATACTATATAAGAAAATGGAAAACTTATTTTTCTTTATATAACCATTGCATCAGATTGTGTATCTTTTATTGCCATATTTAGTAAATAAATTAAGCATTTAATCCTTCTTAAATTGTTTAGGGCGTTCTTGATCGTTTGAAACCTCTGATCAGAAAATAATTTTGTATAAGTTTCGCAGAGTATTCCATGTATAATTTTGAACACTTTTACGTTCAGAGTCAATATTTGTGATCAAATTTTTAATAAAAACACTTAATAGAAAGTTGTTGAAGTTTTCATTGTCCACTTAAAATTGATTCATCTGTCTTTTTTTAATCATATACTGACTTTTTTTTTTGTTTACCTTGGGGGGTGGAAAAAGCTCTACCAGCCTCCCCGAGACCCGTTCTGACGGTTAGTGTGGGACTCTCACCCGCTAAAAAACCTCCCCTTCAAGTCGCACAGATGCCGGACCTAATTCGTGAGGCATATACACAGCCCCCATGGATCCACCCGGGCACACCCAGCGCCGACACAGAACAGCGGCGACGACGTTCTCAGGGAGCCGTTGACGGACGACTCTGAGGAGCCGCCCAACCACAAAGGCTGTCCGCCCACCACTATCCGTCATCAACCTGCTCCGATTTGAATTAAAATGCAGTAAGCACGTTACTGAGAGGTGATTTCTCCTCGAAATTTATCACCACTACCTCCGAATCGTGTTTCTCTCCCGTCTGTGTTATTGACCCGTTGGGGACAATCCCTCTCTTATCACCTTCGCCGTGGCATTGGAAACATAATTTGCGACTCTGGATCCCTGCACCTCATCGCAACATGACCAACGTCACCACATCTATAACATCTTAACACATCTTTTCTTTTGAGCATACGGCAGTTCACCCAGCCAATCTGGAACGTTCTTATTGAGGTTAACTCTCGAGCCACAAATCCAGGGACCGACACGGTGGCATTCTTTGTGTTTTCATACGCCGGCCGCAGCGACACTACCCTCAACTCCCCAGTGGCACAGCCTGCACCGGCGGCCCCCGACGCGGCTATTTCTTCACCACTAATTTCTTTCACTAAGTCCTTGATGTGAAAGAAAGCCGCGTGTGACCGCCGACCAAAATCTCTGATGGCGTCTCCCTCCATATTTGATTGATTTCCTGTTTCAACGCCTCTGCTCCTTTCGCTCTCACCCGAATGTGGACTTCGTTATCACTGTCCTTTCTTACTGAGAAAACTTCAGCTACGTCTTTGCCTATCCGTTCCCTAACATTTTTGAAGATTTCGGCAAAGCTTCGCCCTTCCGCTTTGACCGACACAGTGTGCGACGGCTCTTCAAAACTTTTCTGTTTTTGTTTCACGGTGGATTCCTTCTAATAGAGTAGCCTGTCTTTACCTACTCTCCTACCTTCCCAGTCCGGCGAAGTCGTCCTTTGAGCAGTCGTCTTAGTATTATACTAGTCATACCATCAGGCGACACAAAAGGCTCGTAGATACCCATGTCACTAAGTTTGCGGATAGATTTACAAGTACTTGATATCACTTCTTCGTTAGAGTTTATTACTATTGCGTACGTTGTGCCCCTAACTTCATTCAATTAATTCTTCATCAAAGACACTTCTAACACCGTTCATCAATTAAGAGTTGACCACTCCTTAGCTTGTTTTGATCAGCTGACTTCCTAACGTCAGGAGCCATTCTATAAATTTTATTCTTGTACTAAGGGGCGGCAGCGTGCATATCACGAACCAATATCACGTTTCCCTCGCCTTTGTAAGGAAACGAGCCATCCATATTTTTCACCATTCTGAAAGCTTCCTGCTTCCAATATATTTTGACCAGTCTAGGGATCTCTTCGTCGGTGATTCCCTCTTCTAGTTTCTTTATCAATTCCTCACCACCTACTCGCCTAACAGTTTGGGTAGCTCCTCCTACCGATGTATTCCGGTCAAGGGGACAGACGTGTATACATCTCGGAGACTGTCAACTTGCCTCATGGAAGCACTCAAGTATCGAAAATATTCTTTAATTTCCACCTTGGTATATTCGCATCAACAAGAAGGCCATGGACCCGGATCCTGAGCCTTCTTGATGCGAATAGGAGTTGAGGCGATATATCTTCCATCTCTGCCACCTCACACCTCCCTAGGCTCACGTTTTTTCTTATCGGACATACCTCCTACAGCCCCCGCCAATGAGGCTAATGAACTCAGGCTATCTGCCCTGCTCTTCTTTTCATCCCTTGTAGCCGAGGGAGAAAGCCGCAGCCGCCGCTTGGCCGTTGACGTGGCTAGCGGTCGTTCCTCACCTCTATCCACACTTTGACCTGCCATGAGAGCCGACACCGGTACCAAATCAGGTCTCAACATTTCAGGGAAATCACTTCCAAGATCGCTAATATCACGATCGTCACTATCTGTCTGTGAGAACGTAGCCGACAGGCATTGCCTCCGAAGCAACTGTGCCGTATATTTGTCCTCCTTCCTCTTAGCCATCATACACAAAGTCTCTAGTAATCGGCTCGACTCTGCATTCAGAATGGTCGCAGAATGGTCACTCACACTTTCCTCAGGAAATTTTCCTTTGGGTCCTCTCCTACGAGTCACCCGTCTCTCATTTGGAACGAGAAATTCATCGCCCGTGAGCGTCATATCCCGAGACCCGCCGGAAACAGACACCAATCAATAAACGTACCAAAAAAAAAAAAACTAAGTCAAAAGTAAACAAACCCAACTGATCTAATCAAGTCAGCTAACTAGAACATAATGCAATTCACAAAATTAAGTTTCCACTACACAAACAAAGTTTAAACACTTTGAAAATAAACACGGAATAGTAAACAAACCGAAACGAAGCAACGGTATAAACATTCCGTAACAAAGGTAGGTTTTTTCTTTTTCTGTTTAGCCTCCGGAACCACCGTAAGGTATTACTTCAGAGAATGAAAAAGTATGATATATATGAATGTAAATGAAGTGCAGTCTTATACAGTCTCAGTCTAATAAACGAAGCAACTAATGAACATCTAACGAAAACCAAAACGCTAACAAAAACTAAATATATTAATAAATAAGAACCACAACTATGGTAGCAATCACAGCTGAGCGAGACACGATCGTATACCACGAGATCTGAAGACCAACTTCATATTAACTTAACTTTATGTATTATAACTTGCAATAGGAACGTATTAATTTCATCTTTTTATTTTTTAGTTTTGAATAATACAACATTATTTTATATATTTTCATTTATTTATTAACTGTACCTAATAAACGAAGATAAGTAGTAAGCGAAAAACTTCTTTTTAAATCCTGTTATTTTTAAAAACGCATAAAACATTAATAAAAAGAGCTCTTCTCACTTTCAATCACCTTTTGCAAAAATTAAACGAATAAAAACATTTTTATAGATTTATATTATTATAGCGATTACTCTTTTAAAATTGGAAGAGCATATTTTTTTTTTCTCTAAAAATAAGTGTAATTAAAAATAGGGACAATTATTATAAAATAATCAGTACCGGATGAATTAAATGTGTGTAACGAAGAAAGAGATAAAAGTAAATGGCATTTAACTCTGTAGAGTATTTGATCTTTTTTTAATTGTTTTATTACCCCTTGCCCGAAAATTTCCGTAAATTATAGCACTTGTACCCTATCATATTAATAATATTTTTCAGTACGTTATTATTAAAATTAATGTTATCATGATTATAATTTATTAAAAAGAAAAAACTATACCCTAATCGGTTATAGAAATAATTAAAAAACAAGAAAATCAAAATTATAAAAAAATATAAGTAAAAATAATTCAATTTGGAAGCCCAAAAGCCATCATCAGGAAATATATTGAAATTGTGCATATAAAAATAATTAATTAAAAAATAATAATAATTAACAAACAATTAATTCCTATGAAATATTACAAAATTAGTATTTGCAACAATGTTTTTAGAATAAAAGTAAAAACTACTTACAATTCCTGTCAACTTTAGGCAGGCCCCGTCGTAAGCGTAATGTTTGCTTAAAAGCAGTCTAAATCTCTCAAACTTCCTACTCAAATTGCTCAACACTCTTCATTCCTTGTAAAGTTAAGATAAAAATTTATCTCAAATGAATCTTAAACTTACAAAATATCCCCTTCATGAACAAAATTAACAAAGGGACAGCCGTTTACTATTCTTTAATAGTTTATTCTTTCATTATAATTCAGCAATGAAGTTTCTGCATCTTTAATAATAAACTAGGTTTTACATCTAGTTCCTGTTTATTAGAAATATTTATTTTATTAATTCTTGTTTTTAATAAACTAATTTTGTAACAAGTTTTTGGGAAATTTTGGGTTTTCCCAATTTATCTAATTTTCTAGGTATTATAATATGCCAATGCTTCTATGAGGCTTGTATTTATCCATTTTTTATTGTATTCTATTTCCTCAATATCCTCTAATGAATGTTTGGCAACACAAACTGACATTTATTTTTTAAACAAAAATTTTTGCAAGTTATTTTTGCGTATTTCCTTGTTTACCGATTAATAGGTAATTTTAATTCAAGTTTGGGTTATTGATAAATTGGCTAATAAAAACAAACTGATCTTTTTTTATTAGGGGGATACGTGAACTTCGTTAAATTTATAATTATTTCTCTTTTACGTGTTTTAATCGGAACATATCTCTTTACTTTATTCCTAAACCTTTCCTAAAATTCACGTTTTAGCCACCATGCATTTCTCAATTTTCTAGCGGCAGTCTTTTTGATTCACTGAATTTAATGCTTAGCACTACCGATGGCATTTTTTCTCCTTTGATATGATCTGTACTTTTAAACATCATCATTATTTTTCCACTTTACTGAGCACATGACCATACCAAATCAACTGCTTCTCTTCAGTTTTAACAATAATTTTTCAAAAGAAAAATGCCGGTCGCAGGTATAACCGTTAAATTTTTCAGTTTTTCTTGTTTTTATATTAATATTAACAACCATATAAATCTGTACTGCTATATACTTTTTGTTTATTAATACAAAATGAAGTAAATATGAATTGTTAAAAAAAAAGAAATATTAATGATGTTTATTCTTTTTCGTCGATTTAATGGAATTTCAATAGGTTTTGAGAACCTTCTCTTCATTTGTCAAATAAAATATAATAATAGCAAGTGATAGAATTAATTTTTTTTTTAAATCTACGAAACGTTTTTGAAGAAACATACCTACTGCAGCGCCCCCTGGCAGCGTAAAGATGATCTAAGAACCTGCTCTGAGGTGATATTTATGTAATGCAATGAGATGGTACCTAGTAATGCAAAAAACCGAATCAAAATCGGTTCAGCCGTTGAAAAGAAACACATCTACTTCAGCGCCACCTGGTGGCCCATAATTGTATATAACATGTCTAAGAACCTGCTTTGAAGTGATACCAATATAGTGCAAAAAACCGCATCGAAATCGGTCCTGTAGTTTTTGAGGAAAACGGTAACAGACATACCCGCGC
The DNA here is from genome assembly GCF_047948215.1 of Lycorma delicatula. Taxonomy (NCBI): domain Eukaryota; kingdom Metazoa; phylum Arthropoda; class Insecta; order Hemiptera; family Fulgoridae; genus Lycorma; species Lycorma delicatula. The sequence goes on from NC_134459.1 coordinate 132,533,150, forward strand.
GTGCGCGTAAATACACACACACACACACACACACACACACACACACACACACACACACACACACACACACACACACACACACACACACACACAAACACACACAACACCTCTTACCCCAAACGCATATACCGTCTCCGTTCCGTAAAAATATAAGCGTTTTCTAAGATTTGGTCAATACAAATATTGTTTTTACCTCCAAAATTAGAGCTCTTTATTTCATAATACGCATGATAAACAATCAGCAAAAATTTTTTTGTTAAAATTTACAATAAGTAAAAAGTCTATTAATAATATTTAAATAAAAAAACTCAGATTAACACCATCATTTTTATAAACCAAGTACAAATTTTTTTTATATTTCTAGAAACGTTTGAAAATAATTATTTTCTTTATTAAAAAATACCGGATAAAATTTCTTCCAATAAGTTTCAGGGGTATATCTTGGGATGTTTGTTTGGAAACTCAGATAAATGAATTAATTTTTTATTGAATGAAATTTTAAAATTTAAAATCGTTTAGATTCAACCTTGGTACGTTGAAAATGTCTGTGTCGGAATATCGCAAACGATTAAAACGCAAATATTTTATACTGGAGGTTAATTGTTCGAGACCCGGTTGAACCAGTTACATATTCACGTAACTTTTCTTCATTACTGACTTCCACATATTTCTGATTTCTAATTAACAACATATCCTGGTGTTCCGTGAGAGTAATAAGATACAGGTAATTTTTTTACACATAAGAATTACGCTACAAGCCATGAATCAAGAAGAATATTGCACTTTTAAATTGAGAATTTTCGTTATATTGCACAAATGAATTAATGAATTTAAAAAAAATCATTGTATTGAAAAACAAAGTTTGTTTACTTTTTAAAAAAATACAAATGTATTTTACAAATTGTATTACAAATGTATTTTTAAGTGTATGTAAAACACTAACTCCCCGACACCCTCCGTTTTTACAATGTTCTTTTTGTTCTTAATCATCATTTCATTTAAATTAAAAATAAATGTACAAAATTATAACTAGCTTATAAACTGGAGAGAAATTTTTTTGTGTCTCTTGAAACTCATTTAACATTTTTTTATTTTTTTATTGTAGTTACTTAATATAAAAAGTTCATGAATAAGAACAGATTATTTTTAAAAATTTATACGTAATTGAAACGTTTATTTAAACCGTGTTAGAGCTATATACAACTGTTTCTTGTAAGTTTTATAACATCATCAATGAAAATTAACTTTACCAGCTAAACAAAACCGAAAAACTTCAGTGATCAAATACTTGGTTAGAACGGTTTTTTTTGGGGGGGGGGGGGAAATTGGACGGTACGCTATAAAAGTTTCCAGTGAAAGTAATTTTCTGTCGAGAGAAATTCCCTTTAAGTAATGTACTTAAAAGACGAATGGTAAGGCGATGTAAGGGAGAATAAGAAAGTGAAAAAAAGGAAAAGGAAAAATAGTAGTACAACTAAAATTCCTTAAAAGAAGAAAAAGTTGGTATCATTAAGAAAGGATTGAGTTTAATATATATTGTTACAACGTACTATTCTTGAAACATACAACTATTCTTGTTTACTACGGAACAGAAACATGGGCCAGTTAAAAGAAAAAAAAAGAAAAAAGTAATGAATTACTCTATTTTTATTACATTTTTGTGTTTAAAAAAATAATTTTTTAATTTCCCTCACCATTTATCTATAACTTTTTATAACTTTAACAATTTTTCTTTCTAAGTTGGTTATTGGAAGAAGTTATTGAAACTATTCATAAAACTTTAAGTTGTGTTGTCTATTAATCTTCAGGTATATTTCCTGTTAAAAATATTTAAAAAAAATTCATAAACATTTTTCTGTTAAGTTCTGTTCCGTGATGATTTTTAGTAACAAATGTTTTCATAGACTGTATTACATCAGTTTACTCAAAATTAAATTTTACACAAATTTTGATAATCAAATTTAAGCATTTATTAACCATTTAATAAAGTTTTTGTAATTAAACCTTAAAAAACGTGTTTTTCATCACTGAATTTTTCTGTTTTACGTTGGATGTTATGAAAGGTACGGAAGATATAGTTGTACGATCTGTCTATTCGAGTTTTTAAGTTAAAAAATGTAAGGAAACATCAAGTATACCCTTATAAAACGCCTTAAACAAAAGTATGACCTGGATAACAAAGCGTTTTCAGACATATGTTTGTATGAAATTTTTCCTTATTTCAAGCTCTAGAATCAGTTTAAAATTATTTCCATTTCCTCTTAAATAACTTAGTATATGTATTTACCACTGTAAAAAACTATGAAGTGTAGAAATATGTTGAGAGGGACAGTAATATATTGGCGGGGAGGAATCAGTTATATTGAGAGGAGATGTCTAGAAGGATGTAGGACTCATCGAAAATTTTACTTATACATGATTGCTTACTTCATAAAATTTGTATCATTTGGATTAGGATGTTAAAAAACAATTTAGATTCGGAGTAGCAGTACAGGGTGAAAAGATAAAGATGCTACGATTTGCTGATGATATAGTAATTCTAGCTGAGAGTAAAAAGGATTTAGAAGAAACAATGAATGACATAGGGATGAAGTCCTACGCAAGAACTACCGCATGAAAATAAACAAGTACAAAACAAAAATAATGAAATGTATTAGAAATAACAAAGATGGACCAATGAATATGAAAATAGGAGGAGAAAAGATTATGGAGGTAGAAGAATTTTGTTATTTGGTAAGTAGAATTACTAAAGATGGACGAAGCAGGAGATTATTTAAGAACATCAAATATAAGAATGCTCTAAGAATGAGTTCGTGTTTTAAAAAGTACAATTTATATTTTTGAGACCTAGATTATGAATTTTCCAGTTTCTTTTATACTACCTTGTACGAAGTAAAGGAAGTATTGTGGTCGCGAAAAATTTAGGTTTTCAGATTTCAATGGAAATATTCATTTTGGCCATCCCTGAATCTATTTTGACTAGTTTCGGCGTGACGTCTGTACGTACATATGTATGTATGTATGTACATACGTACGTACGTGTACATCTATGTATCTCGCACAACTCAAAAACAATTAGCCGTACTTTTTTAAATTTTGGATTTAAGACTGTTGTAACATCTACTTGTTCACCTCCCCTTTTGATTGCAATAGACTGAACCAAAAGTGTCCAAAAAAACCCAAAATCCAAAAAAAAAATTAGATTCTGGACTTTTCAACGGCAAGATGTCGTTGAGAGCTTTTCAACGGCATATAAAAACTGGTACTTATTTTCATTTGCTCTAGAGTTATACCCAAATGAAATTCTAATTAATGAAATATTTGGATCTTATAAAGGGACGGCACAATCGTTCGAAACAGACTTCATCTCCTTTTTTTAAATTTTTTTCAATAAAATATATTGATTTATTAATAATTATTAACCTCTGATTGTAAAAAAGAAATTACATTACATAATTTAGTAGGCGTACAAGTAAATCATGTGGTGTCCTTGTCAGATTTGGTGAAAATCTGACTATTCGTTTTTGTTTTCATTTTGTTGATGGTTACATCATAATAATTTAAAAAAAAAAACATAATATTAGACAGATAAAAGACTTAAATTAAATAAATTTAAAGAGTAAAAAGGGTCTTTTACTCTATCCTAATGTTTTAGGTAAGATTGTTGAATTAATAATCGACAAATATTTGATGTAAATAAAAATAATATTTTAGCAGTTGTGTAACTGTCCACTTTATTAAAGAATTGGAGGACCGCATCTCACTTTCAAATGAAATAATTTTTAATGAAGACCGCCAAAAAATGTGTATAATTTAATAGACGTACAAGGAAGTGATGTGGTATCTATATCAGATTTTTTTAATCCTTTCCTTAGAAACATAGAAGTAAAATGTACAAAGTATAAATAATTTTTTTTTTAATTTAGTATATGTAATAGATTAAACACGATTAAAAAAATCTAATCTTTTAATGAATGGATTATAAAAATTAATATGAATATTTGTATTTAAAAGATATTAATATTAGTTATCCAGTATCGCCGAAGGCAGCGGGAGCTTTAAAACCGGTCATTGGAATAGAATTCATAACACTTGTAACAAGTTAAGCTGTTACATAGTAAAGTTATGTGGTCGGAACAGCCATAACATAACCGGTATCTGAGTCATTTCTGTTCTCACTTTCGGTATATCGAAAAGATATTTTATTATCAACACCTAATAACTAGCTACCGAATTAATTTAACATCTTTCAAATACGAATATTTATATTCATAACCATTTTTTTAATTTTATTTTCAATATTGTTATATAAACATTATAATCAATTATCTAATAATGTGATTTAAATCTAAAAATTGTAATTTAGTAAATCATCTTCACTAGGTCAACAAGTGGTTTTTTTATTTAATTTTTTACATCTCATAATTATTTATTTCATCATTCTCTTGGCCAGGTTTTTTACCTTCTTGATTGTGTTATTTCTTTTATCGTCTTTTATACGTCACATTATATTTTTATATATGTATTTAAGCTTAATAACGTTTTTATAATAATAGTATCATCTCGCGGTTGATATTATTTAATTACCCCAATGAATTGTCTATTAATTTATTTTTATTTTATAATTGAAATTTATCTTCAGAAAAAAAACAAATTCCTTTTTAACTACTTTTTTCTTCTTAATAGACTTCACCCTTTGATGAAACGTGGATAAAGATTCTTAAAATATGCTTATTAACTTCATATTATTATTTTAATTTTACGGCCTCATACTTTAATCAATCTGCCCAGGTATTTTCTTCGATGAGCGCACTGTTCTGTTCTTTCGAATTTCCCAGTACCTCTTCCATTCGTTCTGATCTCTCCTTTCTTTCCTCATCCGTAAATACCCTTTTCGTTGTTTATCGTTTATCTATTTTAGACTAAATTTTATTTTCTTATCCTATAGTGTCTTGATGTTTTTTTGACTTATTTGTAAAACTTCCAGAGTAATTCTAAGTTTTTCTATATCTTATCTTATTTACTTGATCCATCCTATTCTTTGCTTCCTATTCCAAAACTTCTCTATAATTCTTTCTAATCTGGTGTCCTCATGAGATGCCCCAAAGAGAGAGATCCTCTTCTTACGTACAGTATCTGTGATGGCTGTAGCTCCCTGAACACCATTTCATTTGGCAAGAGCCACCATTGTCCTTCTCTTTGATGCTTCTTGTTTAAACACTTTTTGGTATTCTTCTCTCCACTTTTAGGATCTTGTCAATTCTGTTCCTTTGAGTGAGTCTCACTCTTCAGTTTGTTTTAATTTCGTGTTGGGTAGACATTTTTAATTCCTTGTACAAAGTAACGGAAGGATTGCATTGCGAAAAATTTCGATTTTCAGATTTCAACGGAAATATCCATTTTGATCATCCCTAAATCTATTTTGATTAGTTTCGGCGCGACATCAGTACGATACGTACGTATGTATCTCGCATAACTTAAAAACGATTAGCCGTAGGATGTTGAAATTTTAGATTTAGGATTGTTGTAACATCTAGTTGTGCACCTTCCCTTTTGATTGCAATCCACTGAATCAAAAGTGTCCAAAAAAATCAAAAATCCAAAAAATTGGATTTTGGGCTTTTTCTTTATTTGGTTCTGACAAGGGGAAGGCACATCGGTTCAAATCCGACTTCACCTCCTTTTTTTTTTTACTTGTCGTTTTTTTAAATTTAAATATATTGATTTATTAATAATTATTAACCTCTGATTGTAAAAAAAAAAATTACAATAAATAATAATTCAATAATAACAATAAAAAAAAGAATATAAAAAATATCAGAAATTATTAATTCAATAACATTTTATGTACTATCATTTTAAAAAAATGTGTTTATGTAATTTAATAAGCGTACAAGGAAGTCATGTGGTGTCCACATCAGATTTTTTGCTATAAGTGGACCATGTTAATTTTTGGGCCTTATCATTTTATTAGTTCTTTCTAGACAAGCGGGTTTTTTGTTTTAAGTTGTATGTTATAATATTTCGTAGGTATTAAAATTTTATTTTTATTTATTTTTATATTTATTTTTTATTGTTTAATCTTTTTTCGAATGAGATTAGGAGCCCTATTCTTATTAATTCCATAATAAACAAATATTTTTCAGTTTCCTATTGTCCTCTCCAAAATTTGAATTTTACATCACCTACGGTTTTCTAGTTATCTACCATCATTTATTTTTATAATAATTTCAAACAGGTTTGGTCTTATTTATATTTTTTAACCAAGTAGTTTGTTCTAGATACGTTGAGTATTAAAATGAATATATTAATTGGGAGGAGGGGAATAAATAAACAAAAACTTTACGTCAAGGACGAATCGAATTTTATACATGATAATGTGAATAATTATAGATTTAAAAATAAAAAATAGAATGTAATAAATTAATTACGTTTGTCACGAATGAAAGTGTTGTGTGTGGAATAGTTAACAAAACGTTTTAATTTATGTATTTATTTTTTGAATGCAGTAGTTAACGTATAAATATTAACTCTTATTTTTTCTTTTACAGGTAAGGATATAGTATTTTACTTCGCAGTAATGATAAAACTAAAAATGTAAGTAATTGAAAATAATATATCTTAATTAGATTTCAATTTATGTAATAAAACCTTTGAGTACCACTAATAATAGGCAGGTTTTTCCGCTGCGTTCCTCCTTTTTAGTAAGGAGGCGATTACAAAAAAGAAATTCACTTCTTGTTAAAGCTAAAGAAATTTATTTAGATTAAAGAATCGATTTTATTGTTATTTTGAAACCATACTAAGCTTTGAATTGTGTTTATTCAAATTCTTCTACCACAAGCACTAGCAGTGTCCGTTGAGTTCAGTCAGCAAAAGATTGATTTCACACCACTCTTGTGTATTTTGCTATCATTAAACAAAATCCTCGACTACTATTCACCATAAATTTTGCACCTATGATAAAGATCATCCCAGCAGCCCTACAATTTAGATTTTGCACCAGAATTTTGTTTATATGTTCTGTTGGATATAAGATATCGTCCGCGTGTTTTCGATGATTATTTTACAATTTGTTAGGAAAAGCTTTATGCTAGTTCTCAAAAATAAACGTGACGTCAAACTAGAGTGACTGCTTCTTAAAAAAGTTAATATATCTTATTGCAAAATGTGTCACCTTAATCGGTTTTATTAATATTTCAAATAAATTTCTAAATGTCTTCAATGTTGTTAAATCCTTTTCTTTATAATTTAACAATATTTACTTCAACACTGATGTTTCACTTAATATTACCTGCCTGATGTTATGTAGCATACTCATTCATTTCGGACATGGTTCTTTAATGAGTATGGATTTCACTGTTGGATAAAAATAGGTTTTGCATTTTTTCTCACGTAAATTTCACTTTTGTAAAAAAATTACGAGTAATAAGAAAAAACTTAATTTCCATAAAATTTTAACAAATTTGCCAAAAAACTTTATTTTGGTGATTTTTATTTTATCTACGAAATTTATGTAGAACAGTCGATGCTATCATATAGGTAAGTGGTTCCCAAACGTTTCCGAGTCGGGACGCCCTTTTTCAAGTAAAGTTTTTCCATGATGCCCTATCTTATGTAAAAATATGATTACTCGTAAGTAAGAGATAAAAATAAATAAAACTGGTGTATATTCATTATTTTTTTACTTTATTAACATTAAATTAATAATTATAAATGTCTTGGTTCAATTAATTATGAAGCTTTTACAATATTTTGTGGCGCTTCTGTGAAGAGATCGCGGCTCCTGGGGCGCTGCGGCACACAGTTTGGGAATCACTGATATAGGTAGTTCTTTCCATTTAGTTTGTCTACATTGCTAGTAAATGTAGCGAAAACTAAACTAGCAGCTAAATAACTAATCGTTTGGCATCCAGTGGACTGATTATTGGGTGTGAAAAATTACAGTATTACAAAACTTTGTGGATGAGGTCACCACGGCTAGACTTCGACTTTGTAAAAAAAAGTAAAAAAAAAGGAAAAGAAATGCCAGGTATATTGGTAGTATAATATATTCTTGATTCGTATGTACGATGGTAGAAATTTGAAAATAGCGTGTGAATAACGATATCATTCACAACGGATCTGTCTCAGACTTTGATTAAAGTAAGGAGTTGTAAATATATTCAGAAAATGATGTATAACATTTTCTTTACATTTTTTCTTTTTCTTTATATTTTGTATTTCTTTTCTGTGTTGACTTTATTTACGACACGTATAACAGAAGAGAGAGAGAGAGAGAGAGAGAGAGAGAGAGAGAGAGAGAGAGAGAGAGAGAGAGAGAGAGAGAGTGTATGAGTATACCTACCGAACATTACTCTTCTTTTTATTTTATCTCTTTGTTTAACTTATCCGTGTTGGAAATGGCCTTCACCTTCTAAATGATATGGATCTGTTGAGAAAGTATAATATTCTGTGTTGTGACAAAGTGTTTACATTTATATTATTTCCTATGGACTGAATCCATTACCATGTATTTAAAGGTAAATTTAAAAAAAATAGTTTTTCTACTTTAAAAAAAAAAGTTGTTATATCTTACAATAAATGTTTTGTTCATTTTTAACTTAAGTTGTATTTTGAATTTCAAATATTTTGTTCTATTGTTATTTTTAAAATTCATAAATAAACATTTGTTTACATGGGACATATAGTACACCTATTTATTTAATCTTTATTAAAATAAGCAAAATGTAACCTTTATATACAATTAATTTTTTCAAATCTATGATTTTACATTGTAGTTTTAAAAAACTATAATCGGACAAATTCCTTAATTTTCATTTTCTGGATTGTTAATATCGTTATGTAAATTATTTATGGATTATGTAATAATATGCAATATTAAATTAATAATGTTTATTTTATCTGTCGTTGTAGCAATTATATTTCAACATGTCTTATCGTAGTTATATCGCTGGCTGTGTGTTGGTGCGGAGCAGTCAATTAATTCAATCGTCTACCGCGCGTGTTTGCTATTTTTGTTACTATTCGTTATTTCCATCCGACATGGATTTGGTTGAGTAAATCCGTGAGGTGCCAGATAAGCATGCATGTTCATTTTCATAAACATAGGTTTTGCGTACAAGTCCACCGGGTTGGTCTAGTGGTTAACGCGTCTTTCCAAATCAGCTGATTTGGAAGTCGAGAGTTACAGCGTTCAAGTCCTAGTAAAGCCAGTTATTTTTAAACGGATTTGAATACTAGATCGTGGATACCGGTGTTCTTTGGTGGTTGGGTTTCAATTAACCACACATCTCAGGAATGGTCGAACTTAGAATGTACAAGACTACACTTCATTTACACTCATACATATCATCCTCAATCATCCTCTGAAGAATTATCTAAACGGTAGTTACCGGAGGCTAAACAAGAAAAAGAAAAGGTTTTGCGTACAGGGGTATGAATGTCTCCTTGGCAAGCGACAAGAATGAATGTGTCCTTGTTAAGCGACAAGGAAGATAAATGGCGTTGTGCAAAGACGACTTGTTCTCAATTCTGGTCGTTTAAGGAGCGGTAAGTGGCTACAATTCAGTAAACTGAAATTAGAATTTGTTTATTTACTGTACTCATAGAGTAGGGAATATATTAGTTTTAAATTTTGTAACGAAAAATCGGGTATGAATAATGCTGTTGTACCGACTGAAAACTTTGTTGAAGCAAGTGTATGCAAAAATGTTACTCCGTAATCAATTTATAATAGGCGGGAATGGCCTGAACGTGGAAAAAACGAATCGTTTTTTCAAGGCGAAAATACAGTGTAGGGATGGTTTATCCTCAGTTGTGCGTGTTTGTAGGAATTTGTAGAGAAACAAAAGAACGTTGCTTATATGTGGTCCCCGATCGAAGGAGACACTTTACTAAGTGTGATAAAGGAGATTAGACCTCCTTCTTCGAATATAAATTCTTAGTATTGGCGGAGTTACGGTAATATATTTAATCTACATGGTTATCCTTTTCATCAAACTGTTAATCCCTTGGTTAAATTTTAAGATACAATTACCGGGAAGAATACGAACTCATGGACATTTCATGGCAGCAGCGAATAGACGGAATCGCAAGAATTATGGTACATCAAGATCTATGTTAGATCCCTATTTAAGCGAATTTATGTGGGGCCAACATAATTTCGACAGGGATAGAGTAATTACCCCCATATACAGGGACATATTTTATTTATTGTTTGGTGGATCAAACTACATAGAAGCTTTGAAGTTTGTACGTGGAATATGGAAATGAAATTTTTTAGCGTATGAAAAATGCCATGCCTGACCGGGATTCGAACCATGGACCTCCGGATGAAAGACCGAGACGCTACTGCTACGTATACGAGTATGTGGGCATACTTAATGTCTACACATTTTATTACGTTTAAGTATTCAAAATTTTACTTTTTGAAATAAAGGATGATATCCCATATAGAATTCTGGAGAGTGATTAATATTTGTCAGAAACATTTCAATATTAGATTAAAGTTGTTAAAAATGTTATTTAATCTTTGTTACATTGAGACATCCTATTACAAAGGAAAGCTCTCATACTATTTTGAATCCTCCGATTTGGTTTGAACCTGATCTGTTGTTCCCTGACATCAAAGCCCGTACATATTTAATTAAGCTTTAGAAATGTACTTGTAAATTTCACTTTATACATTATTTTAAACTTTCGTTCTTTTGGAAAAGTTATGTACTAATAACGGTTATGTTATTTAAGATAACCGTAGACCTACTTATTTTTAATCAAATGGTTTTAGAATTTGAATCGAACTTAAATCATTTACAGTTAATTTAATAACATGATAACGTTATTAAATAATAAACCATTATTCTGTTTAATAAACGTTATATTGTCCCGTATAATTTTAGAGTTGTACTTTTGTGATTCTTAAATTATGTCACAAATAATATTTTTTTATTTACTTAAATTTTACCGTGTATTTTTTTAACCTTAATACAAAGGATTTGAGGTGTTTTATTACATTACGATATATGACATTTATCATCTTATCATTCTTAATCTTAGAGAATCGGTGTATTATCAAGGCTTTTCTTTTTAATGAGTCAAAAATGACGTAAAGTAAAAATTCATTTATAAATTATATTTACAAAACGATTAAATACTTATACAATGAAATTTTGTGACTTTTTTAAGAGGTATTTTATTGTTATCATAAAAAAGGTTCGAGTATTTTTCTACTTTTGTACTCTACAACATAGTACTACTGATCCATATTAATGAGCCCTTACCATTGAAAAGAGCTATATCATCAAAAGAGTCAAGATTTGATATTTGTGATGGAAGGAACAACTCACTCGTATTCTGATACTGTGTGGTGGTATTTTTTTTCAGTTATTTTTCGTTCTGCCAAATGTATTATGGGAATAAAAATTAAATAACTTCTTGTTTAAATTAACAATTTGGAATTTTGATCCAGAACTTCGCCATCTCACACTGAAAAATGGTTTTGTTTAAATTTTACCAATGTATTGTATTCCATCATAAATTTCATATCGGAAATCAAAACGGATTTATTTTGTAATATTCTAACGTTTTTTTATTTTTTTGAGTGGTTCTATCCTCTTTGTTGAAGAATGATTAGATGATGTTAACGTAATCAAAAAGTTTTCTTCAACCAATCTAGGTGGTTCTAGTGACCTACCGGCTTGGTCTAGTGGTTTACGCTGATCCCAAATCAGCTGATTTGAAAGTCGAGAGTTCCAGCATTCAAGTTCTAGTGAAGTCAGTTACTTTTACACGGATTTGAATACTAGATCGTGGTTTTCTTTGATGGTTGGGTTTCATTTAACCACACATCTCAGGAATGGTCGAACTGAGACTGTACAAGACTACACTTTATTTACACTCGTACATATCATCTTCATTCATCCTCTGAAGTATTATCTGAAAGGTAATTACTGGAGGCTAAACAGGAAAAAAATAATGGTGGTTCTAGTGGTAAATTCGTCGTCGTAAATCAAATGATTTCGAAGTCGAGAATTCTTAGGTTCAAATCCCAATAAAAGTAGTTGATTTTATGCGGATTTGAATACTGATTGGGGATTCCAATGTTTTTTATCGGTTGGGTTTCAATTAACAACACGTCTCAGGAATGGTCGGACTGAGTTTATTGAAGAATATAAATTTACCGGTAAAGTTACATTATATTGATAAGTCGCTAATGGCTAATTGCTAATGCGACTATAAATAAAAACATTAAAAAAAATTTGTCATCTATTTTACCTACTATAAAAAGTTTGGATAAAATTTATTCATTCTTAAATGTTGTTTTAAACAATCTCAGGACATGATTTTTAATTATGTATCTCATTTTCTTGTTTTTAGTAAGTATTAATTATTTTATTTTTGAAAATAATTCACCTTACTGCTGTATTAAAAAAATGTATCCTCATTGAATCTTTTAAACGACATACATACTTAACAATGATGCGGATATGATTAGTATGATTATATGTAGTCCGTCTTATTATTCATAGAAGTTTTAATAAATAATTGTGTCCTTCTAGCTAGCCTACGTCCTCCCACGCCAGATGAAATAAAATTGAGTAAAATAGTTCTTATGAATAGTGTTGTATATCTACATGTTACTTTAAACATTAAAAAAAAATACATATACTATTTTTTTTTTTTTTTTGATGGGTGTTTGAGTTAAGTTAGAATCTGTTTTAATTAACCAGTAATATTGTTTTCGCTCACGCGCACCAGTTGCATGGTTTGTAGTGTATTTAAGTAGTGGATTTATTGTTTGTTTGTTTTTTGTTTTTTTATATTAATAGAAAATTAATAACTTCTTATTGTAAATAGAGAAAAAAACAAAAAAAAAATTCTAATTATATTTGACCTTCAATGCTCAGCAGTTTACATAGACTCTACTGTAATATATATATAATACATTATCTTGTTTTGTATGTTTAATACAATTTCTATGAGTAACTTAGTTTTTTTTTGTTTTAACAGAACAAAAAGTGTTATACTATAATTGTTATATATACTTTTCAAGGATGTACACATAATATTAATAATTATATACGTCATAAAACGTGATAATAAATTAGGTTTTCAATATTTATTTATAAATTATTTAATGTTTTATTGAAAAATTACATAAGTGAACATGAACAAGTATTATAACGCTTTGGTTAAGTAATTTAAAATGTAAATGGTATTTTCGTTTTTTGTTTCTTTTTTTATAATTTTATGATTTATTAAGTTGAATTTTATTTTTTTATGTGAGAATTATAATTTAATGAAATCGATTTTAATATTTTTACTTATAATAATCATACAATTTTAATGGTTTTAACGTAAAATTGTAAATTACACAAATATTTCTTAAATTTAAAATTTGGGAACCCATAATAAATGAAGTCAAATTTATAAATCAGAATTGGTTTTATAATATTTAAAAAAATTATTTTTATTTAATAGATTTATTTTAAATTTTTACGTCCTTGTACGAAGTATTGTGATCACGAAAAATTTCGGTTTTCAGATTTCAATGGTAATATCCATTTTGACCATCCCTGAATCCATTTTGACTAGTTTCGGCATGATGTCTGTATGTACGTACATATGTATGTATTTCGCATAACTAAAAAACGATTAGCCGTAGGTTGTTGAAATTTTCGATTTAGGACTGTTGTAACATCAAGTTGTGCACCTCTCCTTTTGATTGCAATTGACTGGACCAAAAATGTCCAAAAAAGCCCAAAATAATTGAATTTTAGATTTTTTCTTAATTGAAGTAATAAGCCCTCATTGAGAGATTTTTAACGATTTATCATAAGTGGTATTTATTTTCATTGGTTCCAGAGTTATAGTCAAATAAAATTTTAATTAATGATATATTTGGATCTTATTAGAGGAAGACACATCGGTTCTAATGCGATTTCATCTCCATTTTTTTTAAATTTAAATACTTTAATTTATTAATAATTATTAACCTCTGATTATAAAAAAATTCTTACAATTAATAATAATTCAATAATAACAATAAAAAAAAAGTAAAAATATCAGAAGTTATTAATGAAATAAAATTTTATGTACTTTTCATTAAAAAAAATGTGTATTTGTAATTTAATAGGCGTACAATAGATGTCCATTACAGATTTTTTTTTAAATTGGTGGCACATGAAAAGATGCCATGTCTGACCGGGATAATAATGTTCTGGTCAAAAATGTTATCTAATATTTTGTTTTATAATTTGTTTGTTGTTGTTTTATAATTTAATTTTGTAATTTTATATCCGATGCATTTTATATTTATTTTTATTAATTTGTTAATTTAAAAAATAACTGTATATATCAACAGTTTTTTTTTTTAGAATTTTCAGTAATCGTATTTATTTAATATAATAAGTAAGGAAGAAATTATTATTTTTTTTTGTTAAACAAAATTTAACAAGTTTTGTATTTTAAACTATTTCATTTGTTACGTAGTTACATATTCAAAAATTGCATTATTTATTATTATTTTTTAATATTTCTGAAGGTCAACATTAAAATTTACAACAAAAATTTAATAGTTGTTATCACTGTCGTTTAGAAACTGTAATAATTACTTGTAATTTGATTCATTAGCCTCTGACTAATAGTATACATTAACCTATCTACTGGAAAAGCCTATAAATCTTTCTCTCCAATCACAGTCATGTATTATTAACTAAACAGTCTTTACCTACAAAGAGTACACCCACTTATTTCTACGTTTAGAAATGGTTAGTGGGTGTAACTTTAACGTGTAGTTAGTTAAGTAAATATTACTTTGAAATAGTAAACTGCATTAAAAAGTATGTTTATCGGTGTACAGTTTACTTATGAAGTTGATAACAAGCAAAAGAAATATAAATGTTTATTTACGGAAGATTTATTATATAGTTATTTCTTTCTGAATTTTATAATATTTTCACCATACTTTTAGTTATCTTTGTGCTGCTATCTATTGCTATTTCTAACTATCCTCTTTCTTGATTAATTCTCCTTTATCAATAGATAAAGACAACGATAACAATGATAGATAATATAGCCTATCATTGTTTCCTTACTTTGTTGTTAATGATTTAACATTGATAAATCTCCCAGAAATTATTTGTTTTCTAGATCGTAGATATTAAGTTTCATTTATCAGCCGAGTATTGTCCTACTGAAGTTTTTTTTAATGCATTTTATTTGTCGTATTATTTTTGAATCCTTTATTTATTTCACAACCTAGTTTTCTAATGTGATATTTTTTTATTTCTTCGTTTCTAAAATTATGAGAGCACAGAATGAAATTTTCCATCATTTCACAAATCTAAAAATAATATATTATTGAAATGGTTCGGCTCAAAAATGCCGTTTTCTTGTGCAAGTTAATTAATAAACCGGTTATAATTATGAAACGACGATTCTTAAGAATGCAAACTTTTATTTCAAAGCTATAACTGCACTGTTGTATGTAGAAAGCGTTTAACCATTTAAAGTCAGGGGTATACAAGTTCAGAAGCAAACGGATGAATTGAGAATATACTGATAAAAAGAGATTTGAAACTGGAATCAGAGCATTTTCTCCGTTAACCGAACATTGCTTGTATGAAGACGTAGTTTTAGCGTCCGATAAGTCATTTAATGCTGCTAAATTTTGAATGTGATGGATATGACTAATTTTTTTTTCGGGTTCGATAACAGTAATTGTTGATCGTGCGAAAATCCTATTTTGACGTGACGTTTTGGAATTTGTTTGTTTGTGTTTTTGAAATATATATGGCCAAATCCTATTTTATAATTTTATAAAATTTTGTAGTAAGTCCGATTGACATTTGGCTGAGTTACGTGTGTGTGACGATCTTTCATAAATATTCAGTTCGCGAATGGTAGTAACTATCTTTTTAATTAAATCCAAATAGCGCCATTTTTAATATCAGGCATCACTTCCAGTCTGTCTCTCAGCGGCTACGCAGAAGATCCTTTATTTTTTTAGATTTTTCTCTACTTTTTTATTTTAAAATTCTATAATTTTAATTTTTTTTTGTTTTTCTTTCTGGCACTATATCAAAAACCTGTTGCGCAGTTATTCGCAAGAAGACCTACTTTTCATTATTTTATTTTGTACAATATTTTTCCTGTAATTTTTTGCGCATGAAATACACAAAACATAAATTAAATGAGAAAACTAATAAAAGTGATGTTATATATATTTTTATAAGAAAATTAAATTATTATAATCGTTATTTGATGAAATAACTAAAAATAACGAGTGGACCCTACATACAAGCGTCAAATTTAACTCGCTCACTACTGTGAGTCACTACATAAGCGCATATAAAAAATACACACTTACCAAAATCAACATAAGCTCAAATTGAGGCTGTGTTGTTTGTTTTAGACCTTAAATTAAGCGTAATTGAAGAACGACGCAATTTTCAAAAAAAAAATATTTTCATGCACAACTTCAGATTCACTATAAAGTATATATCTAAATTCCAACAAAATTGTTCTAATAGTTTTGGAGATTTTTAAGCCACAATATTTTGTACATGAATGATATTTTCGTAATCCTCATATCCCAAAACGTAAAGAAAAGAAATCCTTTTCATCCCCCAATCGCACCATGGGCCGAAAAAATAGCTCAAATTGAGGTTATGAGGTTTGTAGTCGACCTTAAATTGAGCGTAATTCAGGAAAGATGCAACAGATCTTCACATACACTTCTTTACAGCATATATAAATTCCAATGAAATTGATCTAGTAGTTTAAAAAAATTTCTAACCAAAAATTTTATACGTAGACATTACAATATATATACATATATATATATATATATATATATATATATATATATATATATATATATATATATATATAAGGAAATTACATTTTAAGAGGATGGAACCCGCTTAAAGAAAATATAATTTCATTCCCCAATCTATCTGCCCAGCCGAAACTAATACCGTACTCTTCGAAAAGTCTGTATAAAAAATACAAAAAAAAAAAGAAGTACCTCTTTGATAAAAATATTACTTAACGGACCTTGCTAAACCAATCACAAATAATTTGATCATGAAAATAAAAGTTTTTCAGAATTATTATTATATGTATATATTACTTGGAATTATGGGCATTATTTTTTCTTAACTTATCTTTGTTGAATTAATCGCGATTCCGTAAATTTGATGTAATAAAATTCTCATAAAATCTTAATAATTGTTAATATATTTGAATCGGAACTTACACATGTACCCGAAAGATTTTTAAAAATGAAACCAATACTCTTATTTTATTAAATCGGAATTTTCATTATAATATAATTTAAGACTAATGTTTAACGGTAAAACTTTTATAAGAACAACAACTTTTAAGAACTGTATTCGTTGGAAGAATATAAGATTATTAATAGGATGATAAACGTCATCTTTTCACATAATATATAAACTTAAGCAATGAAATTCATACTTATTAGACACTGCAAACATAATCTAATTAAATAAAAGGTAAATTTATTCAATATAGTAAAAGGTTTAAATATGTTAATATAATTCATTGTATAATTTTCTAATAAACATATATATATATATATATATATATTATTAACATAATTTTAAATCATAATTTATGATTTAGTATAATTGTCATCATTAGAAAAATGATGGTTTGAATGTTTATAACGAAAACAACAGAAAACGTTTTATCTCATTTTATAATTCATATACGGCACTAAAGATGGCACTGTATGTTAGTTTAAAACGTACACTAGCGCGTGGCATAGAGAAGACTGGGACAACACAACACAATCAGTCTATCAGTGAGTGAGTGTGTATGTTAAACTCTAGATGTTGCCTTGAATATTTGTTAAGCTATGATGTGTAACTCTGTGCATTACCGGTGATGTTTTAAGTATACGTCGTATGATAAAAATACAGTTTAATTTTTCAACATTTACGTGACTTTATTGCTTTATCGTGGTCGTATATAATACGTTATTATTAATTTATTAATATATTCTGTATTTTAATAATGGCATTAGTATCTTTTAAACCGAAGAAAAGAAGGTTAGATGATGCAGAAGATGATGATGATTCAAAAATGGTAGGTATATTTGTCGATCGGCAATGATTTCTAGTACGTTTAATTTATTCAATTATTTATTTTAATATTAAGTAAAAAATACATAAATATTAATAGTGTATTACGGGTAAATAAAATACACCTATGTAGCTTTATATATTTATTTTACTTTTAATTATGACAAATTTATATTACTTGTATTAGCTTTCAGGTTAGGTTATCCTGACAAATAAATATATTTAAAAATGATTTTATCATTAAATTAAGTAAAATTATTAGACAGCTTTTCATATATTTTCTTATTTATTTAATATAAATAACAATACTGCTGATAAGATCAGTATTATTCATAGCTGTATTAAAATAATGAAATAATAAATAATTAAATTAATATTAAACTGTATTGTTATACTAATTTTATATCGTACAAATGTTCCTTTTATTTATTTGTTATAAGGTATCATGTTTAAAATGCGCTTTGCATATTGTGCATATCTTAAAGGATAATTGTATTGAAATATTATAAAGTTTAAAAGATATACTTTAAAATTGTTTTATTATTATTCATAATACTTGTGACGCAAGAGAACTAAACGTGGGAAAATTTTAATCAAGTTTCCTTTTCTTGTTTCAAATTTAAAAAAAAAGTATTTTGCCCATTATATATTTTTCTTTTTCATTTTTATTTACTGTTTGAATGATTTAATGTCACATTTTTATGTATGTTTTAATTGTCTTTTATCTTAAAATATCAAACTGTTTTAATTTTATGCTTTTATACAACAAACTGTTTTGTTTTTATACTGATTAAGATATGAATGCATATTAGCTATAAATTTCTGAGGTAGAGATATTTTTTTGCTAATTTATCATTAACTGCTATTATTTCTTTAGTTTTACCTTCACAAAAAAGTAAAACATCTAAAATAGATCTTTTTTAATGGTAAGTCGACCGTAATTTTACAAAAATTTACTCGGATTTAAAGTTTGTTATATAACAAATTTTGTTCTGATTTTTTTTGGTTCTGATTTACCGTATTTGTTATATTTAGTAGTAAAATATCAAATATCTATGTTTTGTCAATACAAGTCGTTCGTATAACTACTAGTACGTGACATAATTGAGTTTTTTTTACCTTTTTTAGTTGAAAAATACTTATTTTACAAGAAAATCAGGTACGGGTTGCCATGTGCTACATTTCTAGTTTACATTTTTTCTAGTTTATGTGTATATAATACTCTGTTAAAAGATCAGATTTTTTGCAAATTTTTTTTTGAGTTTAATTTTCCAATAAAAAAATTGATTTAGAATAAGATATTTATATGAGTTTATACACACCGTCCGTTCTTTCAGTTTAAAAACTTTTGTTGAAGTGGTGATCGTTAAAACGAACAAAAAACAAAATTATCTCTACTTTACTTAGATTGATATAACCTATGATCGAAACCGGTTAATTAAATGATGGTTTGCCATATTATCCATATTACATTCGCATCACTTACAAAAGATGTTACTTCATGATCTTCCCGTAAATGTTTTGATTATTTCAAATTTAAGAAACTACCATTATTTACTGGATCGTTTTTTATGAGCCATGACTAACAAATTAAATATTACAAATAAATTGATGGGTAATTCTGTTTATGGCAAGTTGAGGAAATTGAAAAAAATACTTCATTAATTATGTAAGAATGCTAATTTTTTTTATTTCGTGGCCCATGAATTTTTGATATTTACACTGAAGTTGGCAATTTAGTGAAAATATAGAATTAGGTATTCAATATTCAAGAAAAAGGTTTATTTCTAATGAATAGCTTTTCATTAGTTTTCTATCATAATCTTCATAACCTAACTTAACATTTATAGTATTAATAAAATTAGAACGGTATTGGAAGTTGAATAGTGAGTATTCCTTTTATTTCACGCTTTATATATAATCCAATAACGGACCTTTAAATTTGTATAGTTTCCACGGTAACGCTCGCTGTTGCCAAAACGATTAGGTTGTTATAAAAAGTAAGAGAGGGGCTTGTAACCATAGTTTTAATGTATTTCCTGAATTATAGCAAGCTATTTATTATTGATTTTGCTTTACTTTACATGAGTTATGTACCATGATTTTATAATTATTAGTTAATACGCTTTTAAAATACTGCTTACAGTAGATCGGGCAGTTGCTGTATTTGATTATAGCTATTAATACCATTCTAATTTTATCGCTACAACTTTACACGTAAACAATAATGAAATCATTTCATGAGAAAAAATCATTTCTTATAAATATTTTCTTTACATTTGTAAGTACACATGTAAAGAAAATAAATTAACGTGATGGTTGCGTTTGATTTTCATTTAAAATTTTCTTCATACGTGGATCTGTGGTAGAAACACACAAAAGCAAATTGTTTTCAAGTGATAAAATACGATTCCTATATTTAGTTTTAGCGCAATCATAGCCGAAAACCCCTTTTCATAGAGGTAAGACATGTTGAAAGGGTTTAATTTTTTCAATGCTTTTGTGACTAAATTTTCATATTTACTTCGACGAGCGAGCCAAAATGTATCTAAATCTTTAGATGTGAATTGTTGTTGTAACATTTTATCGGCATACATTTCGATGAGGTGGTCGTGAATCTCAACCGATAACTTAGCAGCTGCAACAACGTTTTTACTAAATGGATTCAGGGCCCATTTCTGAGAAAGAGATGGGTACTGAATTTAATGATTCTCGAGAAATCATTTTTATCTTTCTGGAAATACGCCACCAACTGAATTTTTAACTCACGCAAATTCATTTTCTTGCTATCCAACCTGTGGTGAATAATGTCTTCTTCAACCAAAGTTTTCTCCATATTATCGGAATTGAGTGGAAACATATCAAAATTTTTGCTTCGAAGGCGAATAATCCAGAAATCATGCTTCTTAATGAAAGTATGTATGATCTTTGTCTGTCATTAATAAAATGTTTTTATCACGTCCTTGCAAATTCAAATTCAAGTCGATTAAATTCGAAAATACTAACAGCAACATATACTCATTATTTTGTAAAAACATTGAGTATGGCCTTTGTTTATCCGGGAAAAATATTATTAATTCATCTTGCAATTCCAATAACCGGGTTATCACTTTCCTCCGCGATAACTGTTTAACTTCTTATGGAAAAGAAGGTATTTTTTTCTTTCCCCATTTCATCGCATTGTTTAGCCTATTTTGTAATAGTCGAATTTAAATAAAATTAATCATTTTTACAGTTTTACACAGAATTTCAGATTTGCCGGCATATTTTTTCTGGCAAGAGTATGTTTCTGAAGGAAGCAGCGTCTATTCTGTTCTTGGTATAAGACGCTCTTTTTAATTTTTTCAGAAATCGATTGTTCTTTCCTGTTATTGTTTTTGTAATCACTACATACTGCAATATAATTTGTTCAATCTATGTTATAATTTGTTCCTATCGCAGTCATATCTCATAAAACTTAAGAACTGATAAATGTTTACCACATCTATTGATTCATCAGAATGACATGAATTCACTAGCTGAATTATCTGATCGCGAACATCGACAGGATGCTTCTTTTTTAGGTATTCCTCCGTTCTTCATTATTATAAAAAGTTAGAATCTAAACAATGTCTTTTTCATCAAAAATTATTTTCTTTCTATGCAGGATCTCTCGTGGTCATTTCCCTTGATCTTTCATCTTCTACTGTCTCTTTTTATTTCTCTATTCTGTTTTTATCCGGATCAACCCATAAATTATTTTTCTAAAAAACTTATCAATTCATTTAATGTCCTTTTCGGTTCTTCCCCTCTTGTTGTCTCCAATTTACTCCATAATCATCTCAATGGCTCTCCTATTCTTTCATTATCCATGTCTCCGTATATTGCTGCTACGTAAATAAATTTAAATGTAAATCAGGGGTTTAAAAGAAATGTTTAATTAATTATTATATTTTTAATAAACCATATTAAGATATTTTTATCCTTGTGTAGTTATTTGTTAGATTATTGATGCTGTTAGATTTTTTTAAATTTAATAATTTATCTATTTTTTTATTTGAATTCGACAGCCACTTTTTAAAGTTTTTTTTTCCAAATCAGTTTATATTTTAAAATAAATTATAAATACAATCTAACTAAACTGAATCTACGCTCGCTAACCTTTTTTTTTTTTTATTTCTACTCGTCGATTTTATTCAAACATGGGATTTCCAAATGTACCTGAGAGAGGTCCAATATAAGCATTATTGCTTATAATTATAAATACAAATATCCATTGATTTGGAAGAAAAAAATTGAAAAAAGTGGCTATCGGATTGCGAAAAAGTATCATTTATCCAATTTGAAATAGTGGTTAATATATGAATATATGTACGAGTTTGTATGTTGCTTAGAATAATGTTCTTTTTTATCGTATAGTTTTAAATACATTTTTTAAAGTAGTAATAATATATGTGTAATACACAAGACCATCAAATGTAGACTGCTGATAAACGAGTACTGCTACAAAGAAAAAAAAATTACGATTGCGTAAATTGTATTATATTACAATAAAATTATTGTACATATCACTTACTAAATAAACTTCCACGACTACTGTTCATGAAAACAGGTTTTTTTTTTTAATACTAATTGCTTACATAAAACTAGTAAGTCTGTTTATTGTCTTGGCATAATATATAGCTATGATTGGTGTATTATTATTTGTTATTTATTATAGTGTTATTTTTATTGCTAGTCAAATGAAAATTTATATTTACTGTGACAGATAACTAATTTTGAAATAAATATCTTTTGCTTTAGCTAAAACCAAATTAAGTTATGTGTCATTTTATTTCACTGAAATAAAAGTTTTTCACATTACTTTTTTTCAGTTTTATCTACGAAAAAAAATTCGTTCTCCGTATTTGATTTAATTTAATTTTAGTTTTATTAATTAATTGTTTTTTTTATTTTACCAGCCTTCATATAAATTCAAAAAATTTAGTGAAGAAAATAAATTAACTTTTTTTTATATTAGGTTTTTTCATTTATATAAAAAATTAATGTTCTTTTGATGAAAAACTGTTCTATATTAAAAATTTACCAAGACTCACGTAATATAGCTATTTTATTCAAAGTAAATTTCGCAAATAACTAAAGCAGTAAAATTATATTCTGACAATGTGTGCAGTTGCAAACGAAAAACGTTTGTGCCATAATAATAATTTTTATTACAGAAGATTAAAAACACCGTATTATGTATGTTTTAAAAGTTTGTAAACTGATAATATTTTTATTCTGTTAAGATAAAATTTAATGTAATTTTTTATTGTAATCTGTTTCCTTAGAATATAAATTGAAATAAGAAACCTAAACCTCAAAAAAAAAAACAAAACTAGTTTAATCTGATTCTAGATTATAACTTCTCACACTAAAATTAATAATAAATACTGATCAACGGTCGGGAAGGCGGAAGTCGAATATTATATTCCAACGAATTTACTGAGCGGAACAACTCTGCTCGGGGTAGTTGGCATTGGGAGATTCTCAACTAAAATCCACACCATTTTTAGAGATAATAAGGTGGGGCTGCCTTTCCGCTAGACTTTATAATGAGTTCTTCCTACGCTTTTATTTTAATTATTGATCGTTAAATATGTATATTTACGAAAATCAAATTGTATTTTTTCTGTCATTGTATTTAATAATATAATTTTAAATAAATAAGTAATGCAATCAGTTTGAAAACATGGGAGAATGTTTTAGATTTGTTAAATTTAATGAAGATTTTTTTTTGAAAGTTTTATTTCATGATAATATTAAAAGGTTCATCCGTTTATTAATTTTTCATCATGTGAGAGGATAACTGGGTTACTGGTTTAAGATTTGATTAAATTCTTTCGGAGATGAACTTTTATCATATATAGCCGAACACGTATAAGAAAGGTGAATTAGATTGAAATAAGTTTTTTTTTACATATTAAGAAATTAGGGTTTGTAACTCTTGTTCAATTTATTTATTCATTTTTGTAAATTATGAATTTTCATTAAAATGATGGAGATAAATGACTGATTTTTTTTTTTTCAGTCACATGAAAATTATGGAGCAAATAAGTAACTTAAATAATTTACTTGAACGCATTACAGTAATTGTTATACGAGCTATTTTTTCCTTTTCATATAAATGTTAAGGATTTATTTTAAATATTACAGCATTATTTTAAAATACATTATTTTACATTCTCATATTATATTTGCATATCTTATTAAGTAGTAACATCTTGTTTAAGTCGTCTGCATTACTGGTAGATCTTCGTTTGTACATACAAACACATTTTTTATCATAAATTTAAGCCCATTAATTATGGACTTAATTAAAAATCTATATAACAATATGCAGTCATATATATATATATATATATATATATATATATATATATATATATATATATATATATATATATTATTTTTTTCTTCATTTTATTTGAGATGAAGTCATGTAAATTATGAAAGCAACGATTTTCAAAATGTCTGGGAGATAATGTATATAAAAGTTAAGTATGAAATCATGTAATATTAGAAAATAGATTACTAACCCCGATAATTTATTACCATGTTAATTTATATCATTTCTTATTTATAAGTAGTATAAAAACTTGTACGGTTCTTATTAAATACGTAAGTATTTACCTAAACATAAAATAATGTGTACGTAAGATATGTCAAACAAGGTTAGTCAACTTACTGGAGATTTGACGTAAATAATGTATATATAATTATTCTTTTTATTTCATTAATTAAAATCCAGTCAAGGAGTCAAGGCCGTCAGAGTAAATACTATTTTCTGTTATATATATATATATCTTAAGGTATTATAAATAATTTTAGAAGTAATTATTTATAAAACGAAACGAGCCTAACTGATAAATTTCCCAAAAAAGGAAGTAGAATTAAAAATAATACTGTAAATATGTTAAGCTTTTAATTTTGAAAAGTTTAAATGAACAAAAAATAACAAGAAAAGTTTCTTAACCAGTATAGTTACGTAAACCTGTGTTCAGTTTACTTCAATTTTTAATCACTATCGATACGTTAACGAAATTGTCAGAAAAAAATTCCCTTAACCATTTGTAGTGGTAATAGTAGTGCAATTGTTTAATGTTGGCAGTACTTATTTTTTTTAAATACGTTTCAGTCGGATTTGACCTTGTACAAATTTAAGTAATGATGCATATAACAGGTAACATTTTAATTCGTATTTTGTTGTTAATTAACTTGGAGACATTTATTGTAAGCATAAATAAATTTATCTATTTATGATGTGGAAATTTTTTCTTTCGTAATTTAATTATTTTTATTCCTATAAAAATAATAAACAAGCGATAACTAATTTAATTAATTACTTCTGACTTGTATTTATTTAATAAGTAGACAAAACAATATTGTTTTTAGCTAGCTGCTATTAAAATAAAATAAAAAACCGTCTTGTTATCTTGATTATAATCTAAAGAACGAAACATAATAACGGGTTATCTTCATTCAGTAATCACAAGAAGAAAAAAATATTCTGTTTGTTTAAAAGTGGAATAACACCTTTCGTAAATTTATCATGAAATATTAATTTTTATTATTTAAATAAATTAACGTTATAATGAGTTAGTTATATGTTAATATTACATTTATTATTAAGATAAGGAAATGCTTTGTACAGTTAATAATTCCCAGAATTGTTTGTATTATTTTTATTTTTTATTCGTATGAGAAATATAAACAAAGCGTTACGTTAAAATAAAATAATAAAATAAATGTATTGTAATTATTTATATTAAAAAGAAGTTACGTTTTTTATGGTATTTTTCCTGGGATATTTTAATCGTTCTATTGTTCAGTACATACATTTTCTTGTTAAATAAATTTTTTTCGTTTATATGATTATTCATTTTTTTTTTTTTTTTTGAGTGGGAACTATTATGAATACATTTGTAACTCTTATATCTAACACAGTTGATCGCTTATTTTGCTACAGGTTGTGAATTAGAGACTCGATTGTAGCGCTGTTCAGAGAATGAAATTATCGGTTCAAAATAAAATGGAATTAATTTCAGTAATCGTTTTTTAATTTGAATCACATGTGTTAATAAGTATTACGGTTCCCAGTATAGGAAATGTTTCTCATGATCAGAAATTTCTTTTAACTTAAAAAAAATGTACATAGTTACATAAATCTCAACCGTAAGTTGTATAAGAATAGTCATTTCACAAAAAAAATATGGACGAAGCAGGAGCGATATAAAATGCCGAATAGCACAAGCGAAACGAGCTTACAGTCAGAAATATAATTTATTACATCAAAAATTAATTTAAATGTCAGGAAAAGATATTTGAAAGTTTATGTTTGGAGTGTTACTTTATATGGAAGTGAAACTTTGACGATCGGAGTATCTGAGAAGAAAAGATTAGAAGCTTTTGAAATGTAGTGCTATAGGTGAATGTTAAAAATCAGATGGGTGGATAAATTGACAAATGAAGAGGTGTTGCGGCAAATAGATGAAGAAAGAAGCGTTTGGAAAGATATAGCTAAAAGAAGAGACAGACTTATAGACCACATATTAAGGCATCCTGGAATAGTCGCTTTAATATTGGAGGGACACGTAGAAGGAAAAAATTGTGTACGCAGGCCACGTTTGGAATATGTAAAACAAATTGTTATGGATGTAGGATGTAGGAGGTATACCGAAATGAAACGACTGGCACTAGATAGGGAATCTTGGAGAGCTGCATCAAACCAGTCAAATGACTGAAGACAAAAAAAAGTCATTTCACAGTCCTCCACAACAAAATTATCGATTGAAATAGATTCTTTTTTTAAATAATTAATACATTGAAACCATTAGAAAAAAAAACCCGTAGATGTTTTTGAAGATTATTATTTTTTTTTATAAGAATTTTAAAAAAGTCTCTTAATGAAATTAGAAACGTTGAAATTTCAGTTTTGTAAAAAAAAAAAAAAACATGCGAAAAATGGGGTTCATCTTATATATCATAGTTTACCCTTAATTCCCAGGGATTTTATTAAAATAAATTATGAAAGAAGTATGCTGCTTAAAAAATAAACTCTTAATATTTTATATAATTCAATTTTTTTTTCTGTTAAGGTTTATGAAATAAGAATGTTACTTGTAAAGTACTGTGGAACATGTTTGATTAATTTTTCTTTGGTTTGTTTAATATTTCTATTTTTTTATTGCGTTTTAAAATTTGGTGTTATTTTTAAGTATTTGATTGGAATTTTCATTGACCGCAAGTGAACACAATTTTTTTTATTCTATTTTTTTTTTTTTTAAATTGATAAAAGCAAAGAAGTAATAAACTATTTAATCAGCAACCAAGTAGAAAAAAATATATTGACTTGATTTTAAATTTCTAAATTTGTTTTACTTAAACGTAGAAATGTTGAGCTTTATCAGTACGTTTGCCTTATGAAAGAAAGTAAACATTTCTGCATTTTATAAAAAAAAGAGTACATACACCCCCGACATTCCTGTCATAGTATTTCCAATTTCCTGAAGTTTGCCCTTTCATCCTGATTAAACTTCTACAACCGTTATGATTGCTTTCTACCACTTCTTTACTCGATTCAATTTATACGTTATATATATATATATATAAAACTTGTTACATACAGTTTGCTTATACAGAACTTTAACTTATTTCATTTAAAACGTTAGATGCACAATAATTTGATTGTAATTACCGTATTTGAATATTTAAAATGTATTTTAATATTGAATATTCTCTCTTAACGTACGTATAAAACACTATCTCGATAAGTTCCATACGGAAAACACAAAATAGTTTAATAAATCATTTCATAATGCTCTGTTAACTAGTGTTTTATGTTTGCATTCAGATTTTATTAGTTTGGTTTAATTATTGTTAATGAATTTAATTTTTTTATTGCAATTAAATATAATTTATTTGTATACAATTTTTAAATTACTAACTTTTTTAAAACATCGTTTAGAAGTAAATAAATGTGAAAATGTTTTATATATCATTTGTTGAATATTTAAATACTAATTTGTAAGAGTAATATTTGAGTGTGTTGTGTGATGTCCTGAGCAAGTTTTAATTACTTTTTAATTTTACGTAATAGTATTATACAGTATTAGTTGAAAGATAGGAATTTACAATGCAAAATTAAACGCATTGTTTCTGTATTTATCTTTATTGAATTTGTATTTTTGAGTGAGAAACCTGCATCTTGATAAAAATAAGGAAAAAAGTTCAGGGAAACAAATTAATACTAATGAATATGAGCTAAGGTTCTTTAGAGGTATGTAGGTATTTGTAGATATATAAACCATAAAAAAATAATATAAATTTATATTTTAAATTTGTATTATTAATATAATAGATATATTTATTTGGGGGTGTAAATTTAAAAATGTTTGATCAAATCCGTTTTTAAATTTATTTTTTAAGTTTTTTAAACTTTTTATCGCAATTTTTCAAAGTTTTCTGTGAAAATATTTTGAATATCAGAAAGGCATTAGATTTACTTGTTACTCTGTATTAAATATAATCAAATCGTTAGCAATGATGGATGCCTATAAACAGATATAATGTGTATTTAAGGCGTTTTAAAGAGACCATGTAATGTTTTATTTAAAACATCTTGCAAACATATTTGCATAAACTAGGGGCCAAAAGAAATTTTTGGATATAAGATGAAACAAAAATAATTAATGAATTTGGTAAACAAAATAAAGGTGAAAGATGAATAAAAAAAAAAATTGAAAAATACTTTTTAGGTAGATTTCATAAGAAAATCTTATTGTAATAAGTACCTATTGGTATATAGAGGTACCTATTGTAATAGGTACCATGATTTGACTTCCCGAAAATGTTGACATACCTTCACGTTTCATATCCCCAGACCCCAAAACCACGGTCAGTTCAAAAGTATATATATGTCACTTTCTTGTGGATACGATAACTGCCGTAATTTTGCGCCAATCACTTTCAAATTGATATATAAAATATAACGACCCAAAATCTCGGTCGAGTTCGTTAATGGGCAAAATCGGACCTTGAGGGTGGAAATGGGGGCTTCTTAAAAAAAATATCACTATAACTTTCTTATTAAGTAAAATATCGAATTCGTTTAAAATTCCTACTATTCTTTGGATAAGGGCCTAAAGTTTATCTAAGAAAAGTTTTTTTTTATATCACCAACCATTGGCCTCGCGCGTGGAAAAAATTATACCTTCCGTAATAGACACAGTATCGAATCGGTTTTAAGTGGTCGTTAGTCTAAACATTGCCTAACTTTTTGGTCTGCAACAATTTTTGATATGACCAACCCTTACGGCAAGGAATGGCAAAATGTTGCTGTAAGAAGATGGGGTTTGTCGTATGCTAAACATGTGAAACTTTTTTCACATGCAACCATTGTAGTATTGAGTAAATTTGAAGTTTTTCTTAACTTTAAGGTGGAAATCTTTTATATCCCTTACTTAGCACCGGTGAAATCTACCTCCACCTACCGGCGTGCCGAAAGAGATTTTTTCTAGTTTACGTATCATTTTTATTTGAAAATTACGGAATTTTTTTCTTTTTTAATGCAAGATACAATTTTGTTTTAATCAGAATCAATCAAACCCTGAAACCAGTAAAAACATAATAATTGACCTGTTTTCGCAAACTTAGTGTACACATCTTAGATATATTGGATGCAACATTAGTACTCATCCAAAAAGCACTGTTTGTTTTCTGTTTGTTTATTTATAAGAGAGATTGTGCTATATGTTTCTGGAGAAAACGTTTCGCTCAGTGCTTACTGGATAGGGCTGACCTACTTCACATACCGGGTTGTCTAGTGGTGAACTTGTCATCGCAAATCAGCTGATTTCGAAGTCGAGAGTTCTAAGGTTCAAATCGTAGCTAAGGCAGTTACTTTTATACGTATTTGAGTACTAGGTCGTGAATACCGGTATTCCTTGGTGATTAAGTTTCAATTAACTACACATCTCAGGAATGGTCGACCTTTTCTTTTTCCTGTTTAGATTCCGGTAATTACCTTTCAGGTAATACTTCAGAGGATGAATGAGGATGATATGTATGAGTGTAAATGAAGTGTAGTCTTGTAGTCTCAGTTCGACCACTCCTGAGATGTGTAAATATTTTAACACCCAACCACTAAAGAACACCGGTATCCACGATCTAGTATTCAAATCCGTGTAAAAATAACTGACTTTACTAGGACTTGAACGCTGGAAGTCTCGACTACCAAATCAGCTGTTTTGGGAAGACGCGTTCACCACTAGAACAAGCCGGTGGGTTTAGGAATGGTCGACCTGAGACTGTACTACGCTTCACTTACATTCATACACATCATCCTCTGAAGTAAAACCTTGCGGTGGTTCCGAAGACTAAATAGAAAAGAGTGAGGGTACACCCACTCAAGAACGTTTTGCTTGTGGGGTTTTGTGACCAAATTTGGGGTTTAATATTTGTTGATTATAGTAATTGTTAGGTATTTTCCTAGATAAGTAAAATTTATGAATTCATAAATATTATTTATTTTGTTTATTAATCATTAACTGGATATCCAGTTTTATTTGTTTAAGAAAGCAACTAGTGTTTAATTTTTTTACAGTTGCCTGCCCTTATGTGTTATGTGTGGATTTTTTAATAAAATTTAAAATGTTTTATTATTTACTATCTAAGTTGTTTTATTTGAGGTAATGTTATGGTTATCACTATATAAAAAAATCGTAATTATTAGATAAATCTAAATATTAAGTATAAAAAGAAAAAAATCACTTACACGTACGCAAATAAGTATGATGTAATATTGTGATGACCAATCTGTATTCTAGGCCTTAATCTAATTTCCTTGGACAGTTAAGTGGTATAATTTATTAAGGTCATTGGTCTTGAAAATATATTACGGCTCATTTGTTTTTTGTTTTATTTTACAGATTGTATGAAATAAATTTAAAAAAGTTTCTTTTTTAACGAATAAATTTTTTGTTGATAATTCAATAATAGTACGAGAGGAAATATGGTTAATAAACTTACATTGTTGATTAATGCAAATAAGTTCTATGAAGAACATTTTACAAATAAGGTTGATCCTGAATGCTGGTTATTCCGTTTGTTTGGCCGGTGTGTTTGTTGGCAACAAACTACGTTTCCTGGAAGTACAGTGCATGGATGTTATATATCTATCTGTAGCAAATGAGGTTTATTCATCGATGCGCTCTACTGACTACGTTAACACGTAGATCTAACCATTTAGAACAAAAAAAAAAAAAAAAAAAAATGGTGTCTCTTTGTCCCTCAGATGATTTTTATATATTTTTTTTACGAGGTTACCAAATGTTTTGTAATTTATTTGTTGTAATTATTTAGGCCACTTCGTCAAATAAAACTGAAAATGTTAATTAAAGGTAAACATTACAGGATTGATGAAAAATAATTTTAATCTTTTAAATTATGAGTAAATATTTTTCGTAGAAAAAAAGTAATCACTTCTTTTTTTTTCATAACTTTGATTGATTATTGAGTGGCCGATTGGTGTAGTAGTATGGTATGATAGCATATACTAGCTTATAGTTCAACTGATTTCTGGTTCCATTCTCGGCAAAGGTTCAATATTTTTTAACTTACAACTTCATTCGCATAATTTTTCTCATAAAATACTTGCAAGTCTTCGGCCGGAGTAATGAATAAAACATAAACTTCTAATGATATAAGCAGTGGCAGCTAGCATATAGGCACTGTGGAACTGCAGCACCTCCTATTTCCACGTGATATTATCGATAACATTTAATATAATGAGTCTTTTTTTCTTTATACTTGTACAATATATAATTGTTAAGCTTAATGTCAGTAGCCATTCCTCAGCTTATGAAAAAGATACAAAAATTTTTCTTCAGAACTGTGCGCTTAACAGTTTCGGCGGCGTGGTGATTGGTTGCGCATGCGCACATAGGAAGTTGCACGCGAGGCTGCGAGGGAAAGAGAGCACTGTCGCTCCTGCAGTGCCGACCCTGGCGTGCTGGTGGAAGGCTTCTTGTTCGTTCTCTTTTCTAGTTTAGTAAGTGGAAGGAACATGAAATTTATTCAGTAGTGATCAGAAGTTGGCGGAAAGCAAGGGTTCTTTGATTGCCAAATCTGTCCAAAAACACGCTGGAAGGGCGAAATAGAAGGGAATTAGAGAAAAATAATTTTGTATTTGTTTCTGTGCATATAGAAATTTAAATTAAGCACCATTGGACTACAGTATTTTTAAGCGGATGTTTTTTTAAGTTATTATCTAATAATACTAAAAAATATTATTTGTATTGACATTTTATTATTTATTCGGTTAAACCGAATAAGCACAATGTGCTTAAAAACCGTGTACCATATTCTTGAATGTGATAAAGTGTAGAATTTTTATTATCCTGCTTCCAGATATTCTATTGGATTCATTTTTTCGGTTCTTTTATTTTATAGAAAACTATAATCATGGCCTTGAAAAGGCTCACAAAAAAATTTTCTGGAGCAGCATCCCCACTAATTTTAGCTACGAGCCAGCACTGGATATAAGATAAAAAAAAAATTCGGCTATTTGACTATATCTGGACTGTTACGCGAATTTTGGCGGGTAATCAATTGTAATTTGTTAAAAGAATTAAAAGCGTTTTCTTATGAGAACGTTTGAGAGTAGAAAATTTGTTTTAAAGTCCTGAAAAATTATACAAAGTATAATTAGATTCTTTGAAAATAGAAAACCAGTTAGGGAAAGAAAATCTTTTGAAATAAGCATTTTAAAATTTTCATAAAAGATTTTTGTGTGTATATATTTCTTCGAAAAAGGATTAGAAATTCTTAAAAAATATAATATTGTACAATTAATTAAAATTAGTAATTAATAACTTTTAAACAGAACGAATAAAACTTTGTAAACGTTATTTTTCTTTCGTGGATAAAAATTGTACGCCAATTTTTTTTTCCGGTAGTAAAAGGTTCAAAGACTTTCCGACCAATTAAATTACGTTATAATAGAGGTAGTATCCATCGATTGTTAAATTGGATTAAGTTAAAATGAAATTAACAATGATCTGTTTATGCACAATGAATAAACAATACTAATTGTATTATATTGTGAAATAAATATAACTATCAGAAAAAAGCTATATTCGTTGATGAAATTAGTCATCAAAAAATAGTTTGGAAGAAGTGTGCGGATGCTGTTTTTTTTTTTTTTTACTGTCCAATAAGAACGAATGTGATCAGTAATGCGTAGAAGAATTGAACAGTTTTTTTTATGAGATAAATAACTCATTTATCTTTATCTTTAAATAACTCGTTTAATGCAAAGGAGAAAGTGAGAGAGAAGATATTTAGAAGTGGGAAGACGTATGATGATGTATCAACCTCCCCCTCTACTCCTATCTTTACATTATGTCATATTGTACATCCTCTTCCGAAAGAAATTTTGTTTCTTACCGGTGTATCGTTATAAGAATCTGTGGTCGGTCGTACGTACACCTATCTCCATGAGAAAAAAAGAAAGTACCCGTTCTTTCGCAAAACTTAGAATTTACTTTTGTAGGGGATATGTATTTTATAATTATAAATAACCAATCTTTCCTTCAGAAAAAAATAGTTAATGGCAATTTTATCCAGAGTGTTGGAGCTAACTGGAGTTATGAAATTTGAGTATCTTATCTTGTGTCGTATCGTGAGGAACGAACGAAAGGTCTGAACGAAACATTTTATTACTAGCATTTTTTTTTTTTTTTTTTTTTATCTATATTTTGTTTTGTTGTTTGTAAATAAGATCATTTAAAAATTAGTGACAGAAATAACAACTTTTTATAAGAATTATATCTAATTTAGAACTTGATGAATTTTTGTTTATTTTGGTTTTTCTGGGCGAAAGACGCGTCGGCCTTATCATCACCCGAACACGATGTATATGTTTGGCCGGCCTCCGTGGCGCGAGTGACGTGACGTTCGAATCCCGGTCAGGCATGGCATTTTCGCACGCTACAAAAATTATCATTCATGTCATCCCCTGAAGCAATACCTAACGGTGGTACCGGAGTTAAACAAAAAAAAAAAGTTTTATTCAATATTACAAAGAGAGGAATATAGGGGGAAAATCAGGGTTATAAATGAAATAATTTCACTAGATTGAAAATTCCGAATATAGTTTTTTACTAAACATTATGGGTAGTTAAATTTGATAAAAGATATCGTGAAAAATGGAGTATCAGTTTTGTTTGCTGCACCGTTCACATTAATGAAAGCTTCTTCACTTCTTTTATTAAAAAATTCAGAATGCGGAGGATTTCAATATAATTTTTTTTTTTAACACTTTACTCTGTTTAAAGAGAAACTAAACGACTACATTTTTCTATCACGTTTGACTTTCTTGGGATTTGGGTAACATTGACGATCAGGAGTCCACGGTTGCCCGACAGGGAAGGAAATTTGGAAATATTTAAAACTTTATCGATTCCAATGAAATTCGATGTAAAAAAGTTATTTTAAACTATTTTTCATAATAAAATTACTATTTTTGCGAAAGGAAAGAGTGTATGGTAACTTAGGGATCCAGATGCGTAATCCCACCCTCTCCTAATGTTATGTTTGATAAATTGGTAATAACGTATTCATTTCAACATTTGAAATTAATCTAATTAAAGTAGCTTCTACGGGAAGCTCTTATATTATCTATATTACGGTATCTGTCGATCATAATAAAAAATGTTTTTTTTATGCCTCCAAGAAAACAAAGTCAGTTTGATATTTATTAAGTTCTAATAAATATGACACTCAAATAGTACAACCATGAATTGGGACAAATCAACAATCCCATAGGCAATATATGATTCACGCGTGCTTATAAATAATTTTAAATTCCTATTGTAAGCCACGTCTTGAATAAATTATT
Source organism: Lycorma delicatula (assembly GCF_047948215.1). Taxonomy (NCBI): domain Eukaryota; kingdom Metazoa; phylum Arthropoda; class Insecta; order Hemiptera; family Fulgoridae; genus Lycorma; species Lycorma delicatula. Next base: position 132,568,181 of record NC_134459.1, read on the forward strand.
AGTAATTCTACGATATTATTATTCAACAGTCGTTTAGATTTGTACTATCTCCTTCAAAGCGGTGAGTTTGTACTTTTCCGTTAGTTATACAATCACTTAGTATATAACAAGGGCGAAGTATGTTAAGATTGGTAAGAATAATGGTGTGTGTGTGTGTGTGTGTGTGTGTATATATATATTTAGTTTCGGGGTCATGAAAAATCGAGTAATGACAAAAAGGTTAAAATCTGTTGGTGTATATTTGAATGCATGTTTTCGCGTTTATTTGGGTTAGTAGCCCTTGAATGGTGGGATTACATATTCTAATTTTTCATGGTAATATTGGAGTCGCCATGAATAAACCACAAATAACGGAGGGTCATGTATCATATTTCGGCTTACATGGAACTTAATGACTAACGTCATTTTGCGGCTAGAAATAAGATAACAGATACAAAAAATTGCCTTCTTTTCTCTATGCCTTGGTATCTGTAACTTACTTGAGTAAAACGTTTTCCATAAAGTAACATAACACGTATATTAAAGATCTGTACTGATTTCACTTTCTGATACTTGACCGCATAGGGGAAGACCCTCCATGTGGCATTTTCGGTCACCATGCCATCCCCTCCGTACTTAGCCCTTATGGGCTTTACCGGAGGTCGTCTTCAAAACCTCGGCAAAAGGTATTTCTCAGCCTTATTCTTAATTCATTCACGATGCCACCGATGCGAATGCCACTTGTGATATTCCCATCAGTGTACTATCATTAAGAACTCTAAAGAAAAAAAAACACATCTAAGCTAGGTCTCAAACAAGACTGAATAACAAAAATAAGGAACTGAAATCTACTACCTACCGGAAAGGTAAAGAGTTGAGTTCAACACGTAACAACAAAGAATACGAGAGCAGTTGATAAATATCCGAGGGCCACCACAAATTATTAAACGTCCCAGAAATATCCAGCGTGATTCCCAGGACATATTCCATTTTACTAGTTATTACCACACTCATTTCACGGAGTATGGCGTCCTCAGTGCCTTTTCCGGGACGAAATCCGTACTGATTCTTCATCAATAAACCGCGTGAGGTTAACCTCATTTATACGAAGATACAGAACCTTTTCAAAAACCTTACCAACAACCAATATTAGCGTCAAGGGCCTGTACGACACGAACTAACAGTGGGATCCTTGTCGCCACATTTAAACAATAATTTTACAATTCCCTTCTTTCAATACACCGGGCGCCATCCGCTAAACAACAACAGTTTATTGAAAATGCGCGTGATAATTCTCACGCTCACTTCAACCGAGTGAACAAGAAGCTCTACCGTTATGCCAGTCTTCGGGTCTAAATAAATGCCAGAAACTGAATAGATCAAAAAGAAAATGTAACCAACAACAGAAGAAACCGTAATTACACCCCCAGGAGAAACCATCCACAAAGCTAGCCTAGATAGCCTGTTAGGCTACCTACTCGGTTAATATATGAAAATAAATTATTAGTTATTTTATTTTATTAGTTATACTAACAAAAACTGAATAACAACATAACCAATAAAATTTAACCGTAGTAATCACTGATTATTAAACAAACTATAAAGTAGCTAGTGAATAACGAAATTTGAAAAACAAATTAGAAGAGCCTACACGAACACAACCTTCCTCACTCGCGTTGCGTGTTGAACTCACTTTCTGATACCAACAAAGAGCTCCGTTTTCTACTGCTGAAGTAATGAATTCCTTTCATAAAGATTGAAGTTGACTGAATATTTAAAAAGCCACTTTTAAAAATTATTTGTATTTACTATATTTGAATCTGCATTTTCTGTTTGACAGTATCAGGATTTCTTCGAATTTGCTGTATTTAAAAACACCACAAAAATGTAAAAACTATTATTGAAAATTTATGTGATAGTAATTGAAATATTTTCAGGTAAAAGGAATGCGTTTACCGGCAAAGTGTAATAGCAACGCCGTCCCCGATTTTCTTTTTAATATTAAAAATTACATTATTCGTTCTGTAATATTATTACATTGATATTTTTTAAAATGTCCTTGCTTAAAATAAAATTAATTTTTTTTAATATACATAGTTTTAGGTAATTAATATGTTTTAGAAACTTTTTGTATATTTTAACTGTCACATGTATTTCTCCGTTATCTCTTCTTATAAAAGGAAACTGTGTATTCATCATTTCACCGTGGAAAGGGGTGTCTGAAATTATTACTTTAGATTCCATATGTTACTTTTTCTTATGGTTCCTACATGGTTCTTATGGTTCATACCTCAGTTAGAATAAACACGAATCAAAATTGTTTTCTTTTAGGTAATGATTTTCACTGCATAACCAGTCCATGCAGTGGAATGTAGTATCCCACTGGCAGTTGTGCCGATCTCATGTGTATTTTTTCGACAACAGCTGGTATGCAGAGTACTTTCGGCTTCATTTAGAAGGAAGTATACGTAACATCTTTTTCCCTTGCGAGTCTTGGATTAGGTATTTTTGTTTTATTGAAAAATACTATTTCATTTTTACTAGTGAGTTCTTGTTCGGTTGCTTGCAACATTATTATTGTAGTTAATTGATAGAAAAATTAATCGTACAAAAATATATTTTAATATTATAAAATAATGAAAACTGGCTTTCAGGTTACATGGAAATCATATTTCCAGATTTCTTATTGTGCTGCACTTTCTTCATCGAAATCGCTAGTGGAATTGTTGATTATAGCGCAACAGTGCTAAAGTATTTAAGTAATTTGTATTGGCGAGAAACGTTAACGTTACCGTTTATAACTTCCCTTGGAAGTTATAAACTGTGGAAGCTGTATTATTTGTTATAAAGACCTGATTATAGAATTTCCTGGAATTTTAAAAAAGAATCGTTTGTTATAATTTACATTCTATATAATGTAAATTATTATTTAATTTATGTGATCTATGTTCACATATTTTCAATGCTGATCAACTCGTTTAAATCCATTTCAAACATAAACAAAAATAGCAGCCAGTTTTATATATATATAAAAAAAATACAATTCCATATAAGCGAATGAATAAAATGAATGAATAAAAGTTAAAAAGCTATTAGTAAAAGAGGAGTAAATAAAATTTACATGAGAATGGATCAACTAGTGATAGTTTGAGTAATTTTGAGATTACTGGATTTGTTAGGTCTACATACCTTCATTTCCAATTGAGGTTTGACAGATTTTGCAGCTATTATTTGTTCTTAAATAAACTGTTGATAAATTAATTTTATTCTATGTAATAGTTACACTATCAAATTAAAAAAAATAAATGATATTCAGTTCAAAATAAAATTTTGTAAACTGTAGAAAATGTCCTTTTTCCGAGTATTTAATATAATTTAACAGCTATCCCGTGAATATATTTTTCTTCTTAACATTAATTATATGTGTCTAACTTTAATAATAATCTTTATTTAAATCTAAATTCGACTCAGTTTTATGTGGTAATTTGCTTATTGAACTAATTTACTTATCGGAGTTATTCGTTTTTTTACCTGTTTTTTCTCGATATATTGAAGATCATTTACGTTTATGGCATATCTTTGTAGCAGACGTCATATTTCTCCCACCAAAATTCTTATCGAAGCAGATACTGTTTTGTTAAATTTTATGAAGGAACATTTGTGAAGTCTCACTGAGTTAGATAAGAAGCCTAAAATGAAATTTGCTATTGTTTAAACAATTAAAATATTAAAGTCTCATAATTTCTTGTACAAGTATCTCTTTTTTTAAGTCATACTACAAATAGATCGAATCTATACTTAATTTGCTACTGTAATAACTTTACGTATAAAATCCATTGATCTACTATTATTGTTACATTTATGTAATCCAGAAATGATTGATTTAAATTAAGCCTACTTGCTGTCTCTAAGTCTGGTTCATAATATCAAGCAGTGTATTATAAATTCCAGTTGAAGCAGCCTTTCGATTATCATAATCTCTAAAACTGTTGCATATTTTGTAAAATGTGATTCTCATTAGTAAAATGACATTTCATACATTTCTATATAATAGAATTTTTTTTAACGAAAGGTTACCTTGTATTCATAGGAGAATTGAATATAAAAACATTGTTTTATTTTTGTAATGATTGCTTAAAATAATATGTAGCTTGTTGCTTTTCTCATAAATTATTTTCAAACAAAGTCTAAGAAAATCAGATTAAAGTTGGCGTTATAAGAAAATTAATACATTTCCCCGTTTCTAGAGAGATCTTAGACCGGACTTCTCTTTTAATTACTTCGTATTTTTATTTTAATAAAAACTTCTTTTTTTTGTGAACGGTTTTTTAGGGAGCTATCCATATTTTTAATAACAATTACACCAAACAGTTTTAAATAAAATTACCTTAAAATACTGTAAGAAAAATAATATATATACATATTTTTTTCAATTATCTATTAAATTTTGGATTTTCAGATCGCTGCTAAATTAAAATCTAATTAAATTTTTTGTAGTTCATTTTAATCAAGATTTAAAATAAGAAATTTATAAAATGATTGAAAAATAATATTTGCTAAAATCCGTTTAACTTGTATATTATTATTTTTTTTAAATAGCTACTAATAAAATCAGCTACCACCTGGTTGGTCTAGTGGTGATCTCGTCATCGCAAATCAACTGATTTAGAAGTCAAGAGTTTTAAGGTTCAAATCCTAGTAAAGGCTTTTTTACAGATTTTTTTAGCATTTTTGTACAGATCTGAATAGCAGACCGTAGATACCGGTGTTCTTTGTTGGTTAAAACCCAAATTGATGCATTCAATTGTTTGCCTCGATACTACTAAAAAATAAAATTAATAGAAATAATATGTACCACTATATTTATATATATAGTATTTACCACAAATAGTATTTTTGATTATGCAGTAAAATTATAAATGTAAAAAAAAAGAGGATATTAAAAGCATAAAAGAAGATAGATTAGTTTTCATGAAAGAACAATATCTATTAATATCAAACGAAGATTTTAATTCTTTAAACTATCTTTCTTTGTTTTCGTCCTTTACAACAAAGGAAAAGTAAAAAATAAACATTAAGAACGAAAAATAATTAAATTGTGACTTTAGCAGTGAATTTTAATTATTAATTATTTTGGACTAGTCTAAAATTAAAAAGTTATGAAGGAATTAAAAAAATAATAGTATTTTGAAAATTAGATTACTGGGTCATACTTTTAAAGCACCTATATTTAATTAAATTTATTTCTAGAAAAAATTATGGGTAGTAAAGAACTGAACTAAAAGATAAAAATGGAAATTATTGAACCTAATTACTGAGCGTTTAAGCTGTAGAAAGAAAATAAAATAAAATAATTATGTAACATCAAAACTTTTACATAGATTAAATATTTAGAAAATAGTTTTATTTTCTTTTTATGTAAAAAGAAAATATGTAAATATTCTTTTATATACACTACGGTGTAGAAATATGTATATTTCATGAAGAAAAATATATTAATTTGTACAAGAATTAGTTTCAGTGGAGTTTTAAATAAATTGTCTTATCTTGAAAAAAGAGGGAGAATAAATCGTATGATTTGCCTACAGTCCGTGAAAAGTACACAGCTTGTTACATTTATTAAGAGCTCATTGTCATTCATTTAATGGTACGGGAATTTTTTTAATTGTTATTTTTGGGTAGATCTTGTGGTAGATTAGCTTCACCAGATTTCTTTCTATCAACAACAAGAAATTGAATTGGGCAATTTTTATAAATGCCGTAAATCTACTTATTTTTATACTCCGAAAGTAATCTGGCAAGAAAATTTTCCTCTTCCCCACTTCATAAAAATGTAATTGAAAAACAATTGTGAAGTAAACTGTTGATCATGATTTTTTTTCATTGATTGTTGAAGAATTCAACTATGTATGTCGTCCCATACTCTGATTTAACGTAGTTAATTAGTAATTTGATAATTGGAAAATTCATTTAAATAACTATTACAAATACAGACAAATTCCTATAACTCTAATACCTGTAACTCGAAAATTTCTACGACTTGAAATTTATTCTAATTCCTGGCCGTGTTGTATTGTCCTACGTTTTACGGAAATATAATTCCTTTATCTCGAACAAAAATCCTATAAGTTGAACTAAAAATTTGATTAGTTTATTACAAAAAAATAAAATAAAAACCCCAAGTTTAACATTAGGCCTATAATACCGAACTTATTTTCAGTCCAGAAATATGAAACTAGTATGATTCACTTACTGTACTATACGATAACAAAAAAGGATGATTCATCATACAGTAAAGGGAGAAGCGAAATCTTAAACATCACGCGTCAGCATTCGTCGAAACTCGTTTGTCGTGTCGGTCAATGTGTCTTTGTAACCGTCTTAGCTCTTTGCATAGTTTTCTTATATCTGTTTGGGTTTGTTTGCTAGTCTAAACAAGGGTGTTCTTATTCATTCCGTCAACGATTTTTGTGCGTTTAGTTTTTGTACAATTAGGTTCAGTTTTTATTCAGTTTGGTTAGTTGTTTTTACACTCTTTCTGTTCTTTTTAAAAATGTCGAACAGAAATTTAAAACACTGTCATTAGATGATAAAATAAGGCTCGTAATGGAAGTAGACATGGGAAAAAAAGAAGAAAAACGTGATTGTAACGCAATTCGGTATACCATCCAATACATTTACAACAATTTACAAAAACCGTAAAAAATTTTTGGTAGATCGTAGCCTTCGTAACTCAGGCGTTATTAAATTCCTTTTGATAACGTCTGTCAAGTATCCCAATTTTGAAAAAAGCGTTTTAGAATGATTTTTAAAACAGTTGTATTTTTATATTTTTATCAGCCTACATTTTGTTTAGTGTCTTAGGTGATAATAGAATACTCTTCAGGTAAGTTAAGTTTAACTTACTACATACTATATATGCGAGTACGTACTAACCAGTAGTACGTACTGTATACTGTATTTATAATGCTGAATCATTTGTAATAATATTGCTGTGATATAATAAGACTGTATGTGGAAAAAAACAATATTTTCTTAAATAGTACTGTACATTTTACATGAGTGAATTTACAGCGTGTAGTAATTTCGTAACATGTATATTTCTCTTACTCGAATTTTCCGTAAATCGAATATTTTCTTTATTCCCTTAAATATTCGAGTTATAGGAATTCCACTGTATTGCTTCAAAATTTGAAACGTTCTGCTTCACGATTTATAATCGTCCAAACTAAGTCTTCTGAAAACAAACATGTTGGTTTTTAATCTGTGTTTATTACAAAAAAAGCTTCAGATAAAATTTAAATATTATTCAACGGAAGGGACTAAATTGTTATGTATACTTAGAGATAATCTGACTATTTTTTTCAATTTCAGTCCATTTCCGCAAATTCAATCGCAGTTAGTAAGATTACAAAGTTTTTTTTTTACAGTAGCATATCAAATTATTTTCTAGTTGTTTCTGTGAATAAATTTAAATTTACTTCAAATTATCTACCTTTAACAGATTTTAAAAAGTTTGATGTGGACACCACATGACTTCCTTGTACGCCTATTAAATTACATATACACATTTTCTTAAAATGAGAAGTACGTAAAATTTTATTTTAATAATTTCTGATATTTTTTAATATATATATATATATTTTTTTTTTTTATTGTTGTTGAATTATTATTTATTGTAAACCATTTTTACAATCAGAGGTTAATAATTATTAATAAATCAATATATTAAGTTAAAAAAAGGAGACGTCTGATTCGAACTGATGTGCCTTCTTCTTGTAAGATCCAAACATTTTATTAATAAAAATTCCATTTGGCTACAACTGGAACCAATGAAAATAAGTACCACTTGTGATATATCGTTAAATATCTCTCAATGAGGGTTTATTATTGCACTTAAGAGAAAGTCCAAAATCCAGGTTGTTTGATTATGGGCTTTTTTTGAACACTTTTGGTCCAGTCGATTACAATCAAAAGGGTAGGTGCACAATTAGATGTTACAAGTCCTAAATCCAAAATTTCAACATCTTACGGCTAATTGTTTTTGAGTTATGCGTGATACATACGTACAGACTCACGCCGAAACTAGTCAAAATGGATTCAGGGATGGTCAAAATGGATATTTCCGTTGAAATCTAAAAACCGAAATTTTTCTCGATCACAATACTTCCTTTACTTCGTACAAGGAAGTAAAAAGCGGGTTATGTATTCGACCCGTATATATTGTTTTATGTTCCCGCGTAATTTTTTTCCTATTAATCGGATTGAATAAATCTTTTTCAATCGAAGCAGCTGCTTTTCGCGGTGGTAACTTGATGCTGAAAAACGTTTTTAGACAAAAAAATCGATCTGAAAATTGACAAATTTCGCCGTCCGATAGGTCGGTAGGGATAGTGGGATTCCTGATATTCTGTATGTAAGCGTCATGTTAGTTGATGATGTTATATGGTCTTTTGTAGGGCAGGTAATGTTAATTTCTGCACAAGATATCTAGCACCGTTTATAAAATCATCAAAAATCGAGATATCTCGTCTTAAACTTTTCAGACCCAATAAACATATACAATATACAGCATCGCTAAGGGCAGTGGGAATATTATAATTCTATTTACGTGCATCAGATTATAGGTTTTGATGTCGGTTCCGTTTTTTTAAAATAATTATCAATTTTCATATCGATTTAAATATCTTTGATTGAATTTTTATTACAATTATTTTTTTTGTTTTCTTTGTGTAATAGAAGACATGTCTCTTTGGAACCTATATCACTACTTAACCCCGTAATACATTTAATCATTTCTGAAATCCTCTTTTCAAAGACTTTTTTTTATTCACCATTTGAATTTCAATCGTCTTTGAGACTTATAAAATGTCTACAGTTTGCCATTTTGTTTTTACAATAACTTAGGTTATTTGATAAAAATCGTTCGATGTAAAATCAATACAAATCGTCCATAAAATATCCATACAGTTATTCTCGAATTTAATTTATACAAATAAATATAAAATCTAAATATATAAACTCCTTAGTAAGATAATGAGTTCTTTAAACGAAAAGTAACCAGTTTGCAATAGCAGTAAAGGATACTAACTTTTATTCATGTTTCTCCCTTATATTTGTCTTCTAGCCGTAATTTGTTTATTTTTAGTTTCTTTAGTAATAATTTTAATTCGATATCGGATATTTAAAATTGAAAGAAATCTTTTTAAAATGAGGCGATAAATATCTCTTAAATTTTTACCCCTTGGAATCCCGATTTTTATATGCTTTGATTAAATGAAAATGATTTACATTAATCTTTATTTATAAGGGAGAATTAGTATATATATAATAAAAATAATATGTATTTAATTTTTTCGGTTGAGATATTCTTTCATCGTCTTTAATAAAAAGAGATTTTAGTTTTATGAAAATCTTTTCTTTGAACTGAGAAAAATTAGTCGGTGAATTAAAACACTTGTTACGAATGAATTCACCTTCTAGGTGCCTCTAACAACGTAGTCTCCAGCAACGCTCTGATTAATACAACTCCAAATGTTAAATAGTAAAGACCAAAGTAAAAAATATATATTTATATTAGAAATAATGAAGTATACGGTTAATTCACATTTGTATTACACAATTTTCGTGTACCAAGGCTATCAGAGTATGTATCTACGTATATTTAGTAAATAAGTAGTTGTATATTCCGGTATAATTTTTACTATATATTTTTTTGTTTAATGTAAATAAATTAATTAAATCGAGTCTTAAATTAATGAAATCAGAATTGAGCCAGTTTTTTTCTTTTCAACAACTGTTTTATATAAAATTATCTTTGTAGTAAATTTGATAGTCCAGTCATTAAAACGCATAATTAGTTATATTAATGCACCTTTGTCGATTTTAACATATTTTTCATTTCGAGTTTAGGTTTGTATATAAATTTATAATGGCCTATATGCAATAAAAGTTACATTATTAAGTATATTATATATATAATTTATTTATTTATTATATATATTTATTTATTTAATTTTATTTATGTATTCATTTATTTTTTGTAAATTACAATGTGGTATCCACGTGGGAATATTTCTTATAGTATGCCTTATTTCCATGCTCAATTAAACCATTATCTTCGCCGCTCGTTAGTATTTACTGAGTAATTTGCTTTAAAATGTTGGATAATTTATTATGAACATCAGACTATTAAATTAATAGCCCGATGTATTTTTTGTTTTATATATTTTTGTTATTCATTATTTATACTACTATTAATCGAATACTTTTGAAGTTTATTTAAATGTCAAACATTTAAAAATCTTCACTTTATAAAGTGACGTATTATTATTCAATGTATATTTATATTGATGTCTCTATCACTAAAGCTAAACTAGTACACCATGTGTCAATCCCTTACCGATAAAAAAAAAATCCATTTTAATTGTTTATTTATTCGAAGCTCATTTCAATAATATTTCATAAAACAAAAATTAAGAATAAACAAATATTATAAATTATAATACTTTTATCACACTATATTTGTTGTAGGTGGGAGGGAGTTCATTATATTTTTACGGCCGTATGTCCTTCCAGATATCTATTTGTTAGAGATAATATAATGAAATTTATGGTCTTTGTATTAATCGGACCCAGAAATATTTAGAAATCCGCTATGGAAGTTGTAGATTTATGGAAAAAAAAAAACACTGAATTTTTGAATTTTATCGTTTGTATCTGGTAGTAGGAAAGAAAAATTACCTGTACGTCTTTATTTCACGTGGTGTTATGTAGATTTTATATCTGTTACTTATAATTATATTTTCCAAATCACTTCTACAGGTTTGAAAATACAGTTGTAAATTAAAAGTGTAGCTACAGTCAACCATAGAAATGGTTAAGCCATCATTTTGTTCAACGTTTGCTTCTATAGAAAAAAAAAAAATATTTGTTACTACGACTGAGGGGAGGGTTCAATTCAATTTGCGGAATGATTCAGAACGTGTCAAGACATAATATAATAAAATACCTCGTGCAATCATTCTCATAGGTCTTCTACGTGCTAAAATAAAGTCAATGAGCTGACGAGAGTCAGAAAATGAGTGACGAAATTCACTCTCGTGAAAGTTGTATTCTGAATACGTAAACTTATCGTTTGATTTAAATGATGGAGAATAAAAATTGTCCGTCCTTTTCGTTTTTTTTTTCCACCAATTTTGTTTATACGTAGCAATTTGTCAGCTAATGTCTGATTCGGTCATTTTTAAACATATACAGAACACTTCCCTTAATGAATGATGATGTATAAAACGTTGCTTCTCATATAAGGTAATGCACTAATTTTTTATTTTCATTCAGTTCTTTTTTTTTTGGCTGCGATGCATGTAAAGCTTCTGAAATAAAACCGGAATTTGCTAGAATTACTTTCTCTGAGAGTAGTAATGTTTATTATATTTCCTTGAGATAAACACAACGATGGTGTCGTGTGTAGACGCGAATATCATCTGAATTTTGGTAGATTGCTTTGTATTCAATTTAGTGAAGAAGGTTATCGGAAACCGTTTTACTGGACCTTACAAGCTTGGTGTGGCATACCTTATTCTATTGGTAACAACTACATGATTTTTCGAAGCCACTGGTGTCCTAGGTATAGTTCTGCAGCACTTAACATACGTACATACATACATAAAAACTAACAACCGCACGTAAAAGTAAAATAAAATTGCCCATCTAACACTGAACAAAAAAATAAATATGTTAAAACCAATTTATGAAAATAATATGGAAATTGAAGAAGAAAAATAAATAATAATGAAGATCTAAAAAAATTAGAAAATTATAAAAATTTATAAGGAATTAAAAATTAACATTCAACCAATTCACCACGATGACCTGTACAAATTCAAATATTCGATTTTTTTTTCGGCCGCTCTGTGCATAAGAATTATACTAAAATTATAAGATTGTATATTCTTTTTGGAAAATGTTAATTCTGCCAATTTTTATTCATTTCTAAAACTGGTTTCTAACATTGATTAACAAACATAAATCATGGCCTGAAAATGGAAATACTCAAAAAACAAGTCCTTCTCTGAATGGAAATTATTAGAGCTACGAGTAGTCGTTCATTATTTCTGTTTTGATACGTCTATTTTTTATTAAGTTGTAATTTTTATTAACCTCTGCTATAATTATATAAATACTTATACTTTTTAGTAACGAAATGTTAAAATACTCAAAAATCGGTTGAGATCTATCGCAATCTCAAAAGATTTGAATTTTTCTAATTAAATTTTTGAAGTAATGTGAGTTTTCATGACACTTTGAAATGCAAATTCCCGAGAACAATTCCAGTTTTCGGACGTTACTTATTTAATTTATTAATTTTCAAATAACTGATAGGCATTGTTCTTTTACGATTCTTTAATACTTTTAGCCTATATTATGAACAGAAAGATAAAAAAGCTAAGTTTGGGAATATCTATTTTTACGTAATATTTTAGCTTAAAGAGCAAGTGTTATTATCCAGTCTGGAACCGCCGTCGTGCTAACCAGCAAGTCTTCCTCAGATCGACGAGTTCAATCGAACACCAGTCGGACCCGCTTGGCCATTTGTCTGTGCGGGCGAATGGTATCTGATAGAAATTTCCCCTTCTTCGACATAAAAAAAAAATTATTCAATCTAATAACTCGCCCGGTTAGACTAGTGGTTAAACTCGTCATCGCAAAGGTGATTTTCGAAGTCGAGAGTACTAAGGTTCGAGTCCTTGTAAAGGCAATTTCTTTTATATGGATTTGAATGCTGGACTGTGGATACCGGTGTTCTTTGGTGGTTGGGTTTCAATTAACCACACATGTCAGGAGTGGTTGGTTTGAGTCTGTTCAAGACTAAAATTTACCGTTACATTTACACTTACACAACAGATTGCGCAGAGATGCCAAGGCATCTCTGCAGAGTACTGTTGACATCATCATAGCAAACTATATGTTTACTATTACTCTGTTGTACATAAATAAATAAATAAGAAAAAAGTCAGTTTTAACATTTTTTTTTCAAAAGAGCTACTAAATTTCCTTATTATTCTCCCAAATAAGAAAAAAGTCAGTTTTAACATTTTTTTTTTCAAAAGAACTACTAACTTTCCTTATTATTCTCCCTTTAAAAATTTGTGAGTTTTTAAGTTGAAATAATCTTTTCATTAAGTTTGTCTATCTTCATTCAATAATTAGAGTTATTTAATTATTTAAATAAAATTTATTTAGTTATTAAAGAGCTAAGTATACATATAAACTTGCATTATTCATTTGCAAATTACTTATTATATTGTTATAGTTAGATCTGAGTGGGATGAAATCAGGTAAGTGATGATGGAGGGACGATTATAATCTTTTTTATTTTTACATACGTCGGTGTTCAACACCTGTGGGCTGTGGCACATATGCGCCGCCTCATGGCCATAACTTTTAACTCAGGTTTTGTTGGGCTCACAGGATGTGTATAGAATCTTTTAAAAATTTTTTTACTAAATTAAAAAAAAATGTATCATGAAAACAATGACATCCGTTTTAATGAACACCTGACAGACGCGCCAGCTTGGGTAGCATGTACCTACATGCTACATTATGCTTATTTTAATACACTGCACCTCGAGCAAGGCATTGAAATTGTTTTCAGGAATACTTTACCTAGGTAACAATACCTTCTTACCGGTTGCATAACCAATCAGCTTATGTTTGGATTGTTCTAAAACATTTTGGCTATTCTGTTTCTCGAATTTTACTAGTCACACATGTACACTACGTAAAAATATTGATTGGCTGATCACTTTTATCCTGTTCGATACTAACTGGCGGTAAAGAACTAGTTAATATTTATTTGCTTGCAATTTATATTTTCTCTTCATTCCTTCATTCAAATGTTACGTATGTACATAAATTTGTGTTTTATATGTGCTTTCGCGCGCATTCAAAACAGGGATTCGGAGTGTCAAAAAAAATAAGAACTTGGAAATGTTTAAATTTTGGATTAATATGATATATACTCTTTGATTCGGGAAAATGTGTAAATTTTTAAGAAGTAAAAAAATAATCGATTGAGGTAAATATCTGCACTTATTCTCTAAAAATATACTAACCCTCCTATGTAACTAAAGATGTATCGATTTATCTTAATATCTATAGCATTCTTTTGATTATATTTTATTAACAGAATAAATTCAACTCCATTTGCCATGCCATGACTTCTAGCATATATTTTTTATGCAAAAATATACCTTCTTGTTTCTCAGTAACCATTTTTAAATATCTTATGCAAATGTCATAAGTTTCTTATTCTTTAGAAAGAGACAAATATACCAAGTATACCGTGAAAAACGTGAGCTTTCCACGTTGATACTGATTAATGCATTACCCTCTTAATTTCAAACACGCTCCCAGGAATTTTATGCTCGTATCATATACACAAGTTTAGAAAACGCATATTTTTATATTGTTCAATTCCGATATTACGAAATGAAAAAGCTATTTTGATAATGGGTTTAATAAATGTCTTGCTTAATGAAAATTTGGTTGTTTACTTTGAATTGAGAAGAAAAAAATATTTTCTGCTTTTCTTTAATGTAAGTCACAAACATGGTGTGCTTAATTTGAAATTGGTAGCTGTTTTATATTTTGTGTCCAAGGCCGCAGAAACATTTCAAGGTCAATACGACGGAAGATGGACGTCGTCTCTTGTCACAACCGTGCCATCTGACGTTAAATTGACAAGGCAATTGCAACGTCATTTCTTTCAACAGTATTAAAAACTACCTGTCTTACGCCATTCATTTGTCGTTTTTTGTTTTGTTTTTCTATTTATTATCACTTTCAATTATTATTTATTCATTCTATTTAGGAAAAAAATTAGTGGAAAAAAATACGTTTTTAAAAAATTGTATTATTTGTTAAATTATGTATACAATAATTTTATTATTATTATTTATATTCTTAATTATAAAATTTTGTTTTCATTAGTGAAATAATTGAAAAACCAAGTAATTAAAAGAATTATTTAGATTTAATTTACTAGTATAGTAGATAGATGTGACGAAGTTAGGTTAGAATTTATTTAATTAGGTTTAAAAACTATTTTTTTTGGGACCCGCTTTAGACTTTTAGGAAATCGATCTTTTGTAGCCTAATAGTTATTTGATCTCGGTTGTTTGGTGATTTAATACGTTGTTTATGTGAAATTTATTCTGTTTCAATGAGGTGATATATATCATTCTTTGAATCAAGGGAGTGATACGCTGATTTTGTTGTATGTAGTATTTTTACGTGTTCGTATATGTAGTTGAATGTGCATCCTGTCTCTAACGTAGAATTTGGTACTGTTTAATTATTATTCAGTGGGCAAAGTGACGATGTCTTTTATCATTACAGTGTGTGTAC
Source organism: Lycorma delicatula (assembly GCF_047948215.1). Classification (NCBI taxonomy): domain Eukaryota; kingdom Metazoa; phylum Arthropoda; class Insecta; order Hemiptera; family Fulgoridae; genus Lycorma; species Lycorma delicatula. The sequence continues at coordinate 132,583,571 of NC_134459.1, forward strand.
TGTTAAATTATTTACGATAAATGTATTTGATTTATGATTTTGAGAATAGATAAGTGCAATTTTTTCTTCGAATGTTGTGAATGTATCTTTAGCTTTTTGATTTGATTTGCTAATGTTTCTAGGGAAAAGAATCATTTACGTTTATATAAGCATATTTTGTTTCTTTTTCCGCTTTAAATAATTAAATAAATGAGTAATATTCCTTAACAGTTTCAGCTTTGTAGTTTATTAGAATGCTGGCTTAAATAAAATTCTACTGAAAATTAACACTTATTAGGGAAAAATAAAATACTTGATGTAAAATTTTGAACAAATTAATTAAAATCTCCAATGATTGTACCGTAGTAATTTTGTTTTTATATTAAGAAATGGATTTAACAACGTTGATAGCTTCAAAATTACCAACTTTGAAATATTGGTTTAAGATTTTAAATACATTTTTCTTTAAAAAAAAAATCAATTGAATGATGGTTGAATATAGACGACTGCAACGAAGTAATGTTGAAAATAAAAATTAGTGTGGTGTATCAAATCGATAACTGTTTCGAATTTTTTAAACCTAAAAATATAATATTTACTAGTGATTAGTTTCAGAATCAGATTGTTAAATTAAAGTAACAAATGTTATATTCACGCTTTATAAATTATGTCCTCCAAGTTAACAAAAGTACATATTTTATATATATATATATATTGATACTGGTCTATAATTTACACTGAGTATTAGAATTAGTAAACTGATAATAAAAGTGGATAATTATTCTGTCAGATCCCGGAAAATTCTTTCTAGTTAATATTTATTTTTATAAATTTTTTCTTTTTTCTTTTACGAAAAAAGCTCAAATATGTAAATTTTCGTATATTTAAAGGGCTGAAAGTAGAAAAGTAAACAAAATTATATTAAATGATATATCATCCCGCATGTCTTAAAGGAAGGGTGTTGCATAATTACTCAAAATTGGAGTTGCGGGCAGCAGTAATGTCAGTAGTAGGTAGTTGATGAGTATCAACCTTCAAATGATATCTGTAAATGTGTATTAAAAATACACGTATGTGTATTTATAAAAATTTGTACTAAAAAATTCAAATTTTTTGTGGTGTCAGCTCAAACTTGGTCACCCAAATAGAAAAACCGAACCACATATTGGACATCCAAATTAGATAACGTCAGTAATTTTTGAAAAAATGCAGGATTCTTTTTGGAAAATAGTTGAAAAAACTTGTTCATTCAGTTGACTGTGTTACCTACTGAACGTTTGCCAATCAAAACCTATCGGCAATATGGGTGCTACGAGTTTGGCCCAATTTTTTTTTTATAGATCAAATGTAAAGTTGTGTTAGTATTTCTAAGCATCTTTTAAAGCATTTTAAAGACAATTTCTGCTTCAATTCTTAACAGTGAATGAAGCCGTTTCATCACTATTCAAACAAAAAGTTTGTGGAAGTGCTCAGTAGCTGGCAAGTAAAAAAGGTACGACAGATGGAGATTTGTTTAAAAAAATGAAGTAATCGATGAAAGAAATTAATGTTTTGGGATTTTTGGCAATTTGTATTTTTCTGATCACACCCAAAATTAATATTGATCCCGTATAACGTTGAAATATGTTTTGTATCTACCACAAAGGAGAATGATGAAAATTATTTTTTTTTAAATTGCTAATTAATTGTTTTCTTTGCGATTCTGGGAAATTATCATACGCCCTTCGTATATTATTTAGCGCTTCAGCAAAATGGACGTTTTCCCAAGCCCTGATTTATTTATGGAAATTAATCTTTTCAGGAAGGAAAACACCGTAATAAGGAAACAGAAAAAAAACATGGGGTTTACTTCTAATTTCACGTCTTAAATTTATCCCATCAGGCGGAAAGGAAATAAAAAAGGGAATAGTCTAATAAAATAGTGATATAAAAGTAAATTATACGAAACCACAATTTGTAAAATAAATGAAGTAGATGATTAATTGTTTTGAACAAGAAACGCCGTCACATTTATGACACCAACTTCCCGACTATAAGCCTTTTCTTTTTTTTCTTTTTCCTGTTTAGCCTCCGGTAACTACCGTTTAAGATAATACTTCACAGGATGAATGAGGATGATATGTATGAGTGTGAATGAAGTGTAGTCTTTTATATTCTCAGTTCGACTATACCTGAGATGTGTGGTTAATTGAAACCCAACCACCAAAGAACACCGGTATCCACGATCTAGTATTCAAGTCCGTGTAAAAATAGCTGGCTTTACTAGGACTTGAACGCTGGAACTCTCGACTTCCAAATCGGCTGATTTGGGAAGACGCGTTCACCACTAGACCAACCCGGTGGGTTCGACTATAAGCCTACGGTCAATAATAAAGTACGGTAGCGGAAGACAGCTTATGTAAACAATTCTTGTGCTGTATTTCGTCAAGTAATCGTTTCTTAGAATTTCTACACATATCATTTGTGAATAATTTTATTTAGTATTCAACATAGTGATAGGAAGCAGTAATAGTTTTCAGTTTGACTTGGAACGTTTTGTTCTAGTTTGCGGTTTTGATTGTTCGATATCCGTTTATAGTTCAAATAAAGTACTTAATTATTTTTAAAAAAACTTAAGGAATTTATTTTACTAAAGAATCGGTGTTAGATCATGTTGTATTTTAGGCTAAGTGTATTTCTTATTTATTAATTAGGGTAATTTTCAAGTGAAATCGAACTATAATTTGAAGATAGAAATATTTAATGTTAATTATATATCTGTACATGAAAACAGTTTTCTCTACCACTAGTAAATCAAAATTTAAACATTAAATCAGCATAATACGTATTTTCTAAAATTAACTGTTTTACAAATTTTTTTAAAAAAACTAGCGAATAATGTAGTTTGTATACAGTAGAAAATTTTTCGGAATACTTGGAATGTATATCGTTGTCTAACTTCAATTTATATTCGTATAATTCATTCAAAAGGACCTTACTGAAAATTAGCTCGATTTATAATAAAACTGCAAGACCTAAACCTGTTAATAATGAATCTCTTAATCGGTCCCGTGAAGATTTTGGGGGGTTTTACTGTATTAAATAAATAATGTTTGGTATTCGTTAATAGAAAAAAATGGCGTTACTCTTGAATAAAATGAAAAGCACTTATGATAATATTAGCTACAAGTTACATATTACATATTACAAGTTAAACTATGTTTGGCTTTTGTAGGGTATCGGATGTTTGGTCTTTTTTTTTTTTTTACAAAAATCTGATATCTGTTAGCTACTTTTTAATTCTATTTAAATATAATTTCTATAGCGTTTCCAAATTTGAAACCTGTATTTATAAAAATTGCTCAGTATTTTTCATCTCTAAGTGGTATGATGATGAATTTTATAAGTTTGCCCTTTTTTTCGTATCGATTGACTTTTTGTAGAAACACCTTGAAGTATATTCGTTTTTAAAGCTAATTCTTTATAAAATTTAATTGAAATAAATATATATTGCTCTAACTCTCTCCCTGGACTTTTTTTTATTTTTGTCAGCTTAACATAAGTGTAGAATTTATATATATTCTACATTATTTATATATAATAAATCTATTTCCGCATTATACAGTACAGTACTCGATCTATGAGAAAGCATCTTCTTACGGTTTAGTTTGTGTTTAAGTTAATCTGAAACATCTGCCAGTCATTTTATTTAGAATAAATTTAAAAGAATTTCTTTTACAGACGCTTTAATACTCTTTTGATGAGTTTTAAATAGTACTTTTTTGATAAAACTTAATTTTTTATAAACTTATCTAATTAATTGAGGTGATTCAATGTATCAGAAACTGTAGGATTGTGTTATTTGTTGTAAGATTACGAAGGACGGACAAAGTAAAAAAATATATAAAACTAGATTGATTGGTACAAGCCAAGTGAGCTTTTATGCAGCAGCAAGAAAATCTGTTAATTTAGAATTTAGATGTAATAATTAGAAAATATTCTTGAAAGATATGTGTGAAGTAAATTTTTCAGAAACAAAGATTGGTAATTAGTTAAGAAATTGTTACTCAAAATGTTCTGATAGGTTAGTTAATCTAATAATAAATGGGTTTATAGAAGGTGTTAACTGTAAAGGATCATAAAGATTGAATTGTATAAAACGGATAAAGGATATATCAATTATGTTGAGGTTAAAAGATTTGTATAGAACTCAAGAAAATGAGGTATAACCTCGAACTAGTCAAACGACTGATAGATACAAAAAAAATAATTATTAATATATACTACAAACACATATGTGATTTTTTTTTAATTTAATATTGATGAAGGTTCTCTCCTGGTTTCCTTTGACTCATCCAAGTAAATTCTGGAGCAGTTTACTTTGGTCATCCGTGGATTATTAGATCAATCGTTCTAGACGTGACTGTATAATGTTAACTATTTTATGATTATCTGAGTGGAGTATATATATTTATTCTGATATTTAAATCTTGTAATATTTTGCCTTGTATTTATGACTAGACCTCACACAAACACACACACACACACACACACACACACACACACACACACACACACACACATTTCTCTCTCTCACTCAGAACTTATTTCTCTCTTTAAAATCGTAAAATTATTTTTATACTTATTTTCCCAGAAGTTATTTACCGTATTACATCATAGTTATTTTAAATTATTACATGCTTTATTTTTATATTATTTCCTCAAAATTTAACAAGTTGTTATGTTTTTGTACATTGCATTGGAAAGTACATCACTTCAAAGGTAATTTTATTTCAATCAATTTGTATTTCATGGTTATTATTTTGAATTATTATTACTTATTGTATTTTAAAATGACATTGAATGCTATGAAATATTACTTATTTTTTATCGTGATAACAATTTACAATCACTTATTAAAGAGTTTTTTTCTTATCATTGTGTTAGATGTATATGTTGTTAATTTTTTATTTTGTAATTTTTTTCGTTATTATGCGCGCTTTATTAGCAGTTCTTATTAGTCATTCAAGGATTTTTTTTTTATTAAAAGACAAGTTAGGTGGTTAATTTTACTATGTAATAACTGTTTTTATTTTTCGGTTTTACTTTCATTTTCTTCTTCAGGGATGCTTACCTAATATTATTAGTACAAAATTGGAGTTCTAATTACAAAATATATTCATGCTTATGTAATATCTACTTAATTCATTTAAGAAATAGTATGCGGTATGTGTGCTTTCTATTCTGAAGTAAGGTGGAATAACGTAACTTGTAGACTTAGCGTTTCTATTGACGCTTGCTTAACCTAGTTTTTATCAAAACACTTATTTATCTATCCTTCATAAATTATTTTAAAACTATTTTCATTGAATAATAAATTAATGAGTAAATAAATAATAGGCAACGGTGTCGCTAAACTTTCACATAATTTTTAAAAGCTTAAATTTAAATTTCCTGCCGGAGTAATACAAGTTAAAAATTATCATATTTATGATCCTTAGTTAAAAAAAAATAACAAAAAGCTTTTTTTAACCTTGATTTGTTATTCTTAAAGGAATTAATTATACTTTTATTTAAAATAAAACTTTACCCCTACCATGAATATGAGGGTTGAAATCATTTTTATCCTTAAAATCCCTTTTTTATTTAAAAAAAAAAAAAATGTATTGGGCGAGAGGCGTTCAAGAATGTAGGCACGTACCGTGGCAGATCACGTAACTACTCAGACAAGACAACATATGCATATCTTATGATAAAATATTTTAAATTACCGTGACGGCAATATAAAACAAAATAAAATTTATTAAACTCATTTTTTAAAGATATTGGTGGGGTCTAAAAGAAATATTTTCTTAATAAATACAAACACATACAAAAACGTTTTCCAGAATTTTTTAATTAAGATATTTTAATTTTTTAATTAAGGTTTTTATATTTTACACAATCAAAAACTAATTAAAACCAGGTAGGTATTATATATATACATAGCAATTTTTTTATGCTTATTTTAATGAACGATATTACTGCTGTGCGGAAGTAAATGATGAAGTATTATTTGAAAACCTTATGATCTATAATCTGTTTTCGTGGTAACAATTGAAATCTTTCAATCAATCCAGAAATCTTTCTGTTGAAATCTTGTTAAATTCCATTCTTAGAAAAAAACGTATATACATACTTACAATAAGTCTTTATAAATATATATTTTCAAAAATGGGAAAAATTAAATTGTAAATAAAAACACATCAAAATTAAATCCATAATTCCATCTGTAGTTCTTGGATGTTTAATTCAAGAACTACTGAATCATTTAGGTGACCGCTACACCATCTTTTCTGATTTTCATGTGTTTTATCTATCCTAGGTAGGTTTTCATTCTACGGTCAATAAAATACCTACGGTATCCGGTTAATAAATCTCTCTTCCAAATAAAACAGATGGTTTTCCTTTTTTTTATTATATACATTCTTATTAAAAAAAAACTTGATTTATGGTGAATTTTACTAATTATTGAAATAATATTTTTAAATTCCATAGGCCTAATATTACTGACTATAATACTGGAGTTCAAGATTTGATTCCCTAATTTGGTAAAAACTGAGATGTGAATGTTATGATTAATTAAAAATTTGTTTCAAAACCTCTTTGATGGGTGGAAAAAATCAACGTATGATATGCACCACTATTATACCTTCAGTAGGTTCCAGCTAATATGTAGTTTAGTTGATTACTCTCATGTGGCAGATAGTTTGGGAGTGGGTTAGATTTTCCTCTAGAAACACTGAACCTTTTCTCAAATGGCTCATTAAGTTAAAAATAAAATACTTTTTCTAAGGATTGTCTAAATATCCAAATATTTAGGCAAGACAAAAGAAAATCCTTGATTAGTAATACGGTGCTGTCTTGTAGAAAGGAAGCCCAGGTAAGCGATTGGCACCTTGAATTTTCCTTTGGCTGGATTCGTTTATCATTTTGTGCGATTCTCTGTAGATAAAATCGGCCTCTTTCATCTCTCATGTTTTATTATTCTTGATAATTGGTGTACAGTTTTGCGTTCTGTAGATTTAGATGTGATCTTGCTAATTCCTTCCTATGGAGAAGATTAAACCCGGTATAATCTAAGCAAACCCAACGGGTTGGTCTACTGGTGAACGCGTCTTCGCAAATCAACTGATTTCAAAGTCGAGAGTTCCTTTTCAAATCCTAGTAAAGGCAGTTACATTTTTAAGGATTCGAATACTAGATCGTGATACCGGTGTTCTTTAGTGGTTGGATTTCAATTAACCACACATCTCAGAAATGGTCGACCTGAGACTGTACAAGACTACACTTCATTTACACTTACACATATTATCCTCATTCATACTCTAAAGTAATACCTTACGGTGATTCCCGTAGGCTAAACAGGAAAAAATATAAAAGTATAATCTAAGGTGGTTGCCCGTTGATCGATCAGATTCACTACTTTCTGTGCTACAATGCGGCAGTACATAACGTACTTATCCGGTTCAGCCTTTTAATCTCTCAGTCAAATACGGTTATCATTGATCTTACCAACTTCGATAAATTCATTACTCTCTCTACATTATAGATAAATGAATGCAGGTGTAAAATGTTTAAACAGAACTGTAATAGTTTTGAGCATATTTTGCCTGGCGTTATAGATTGCAGTACTGTACATCTGTTAGCGTATATTGCAATGTTTATAAATTATAACAAATCATTGTTTGCAGTTATTTATGTGCTGAATTTATTTGCGAAGTACTGAGGTGCAGAGAATAGTTTAAAGTAATTTCAAAACTTTGTCTTAAACTTAACTGTTTTGATTTATATTGAGTAGTTTATTCGCAGAGTTTGTAGTTTCTGTCGTGTGTCAGCACCAGCAATGTTCAGTGTAGTTTCGGTGACGTGTTCTTCTCTTCCTTGCATTAGTCGTAAAAAAATTACGATGTTGTTTGCTTGACATAAGAATTCACACTATAATAATAAAGCAATTCTATTCCTGGAAAGAAAAGTAATGATATCATTTAACTATGAAGGTCAGGTATATTTGTCCAGTAAAAGACTTATATAACATTACAATTGCATAAAATTAAAAATAGTACTTCATTAATAATTAATAGCTAAATTTTTTTTCATAAGGTAATTGAGGGCATCGACCGAAAATTATTATTAATGTAATGTGTGTAATAATCAATAAAATAAAAGATAACCAGTTATGTGTAAACATAATTTACAAAAACTTTGAAGAAGAAAATAAAACCTTACATCATTTTTTTTTTAATTTTATATTAAAATTCATTTAAAAAATAATTGATTAACATTTTGCAGATTTATCGATGGAAAAACAAATTTATACCGATTAATATAGTGTATTATACGCACATCCATCTACTACGTTGATTTTTACTTCCCAGTACGAAGTAAAGGAATCATTGTGATCACGAAAAATTTCGGTTTAGAGATTTCCATGGACATATCCATTACGATCATCCCTGAATCCATTTTGACTAGTTTCGGCGTGATGCCTGTACGTACGTATGTTTGTATGAATGTATCTCGCATAACTCAAAAACGATTAGCCGTAGGATGTTGAAATTTTGGATTTAGGACAGTTGTAACATCTAGCTGTGCACCTCCCTTTTTGATTGCAATCGACTGCACCAAAAGCGTCCAAAAAAGCCCAAAATCTTAAAAATTTGAATTTTGAACTTTTCCTTAACTGGATTAATAAGCCCTCATTGAGAGCTTTTCAACGGTATATCATAAGTGGTACTTATTTTCATTGGTTCCAGAGTTACAGCCAAATAAACGTTTAATTAATGAAATATTTGGATATTACAAGGGGAAGGCATATTGATTCGAATCAGATTTCATCTCTTTTTTTTTTTAATTTAAATATATTGATTTATTAATAATTATTAACCTCTGATTGTAAAAAAAAAATTACGATAAATAATAGTTCAATGAAAATAAAATAAAAAAAAAAATAAAAATATCAGAAGTTATTAATGAAGTAAAATTTTTCGTACTTTTTATTAAAAAAAAAATGTATAAATGTAATTTAATAGGTGTACAAGGAAGTCATGCGTTGTCCACATCAGATTTTTTTTTAAATTAATTATTTCATGTGATTTGTGGGTTAGATATTTTTAAAGATAAAAGTAAAAATATAACATATTTTTTTCGGATTATATAGAGTACTTCAAATTTTCCATAAATATAGTACATTATTTAAGATTATTATTATTATATAAGTATAGTACATTAAATTCTCCATATGAACTCATTCAAAATGGACGCTGTTTCTTTAGCTCTTATTTAATGCCGGTCAGTATTTTCTATAAATTTGCTAAAATCCCCCTCAAGAAATATTTTATTTAATATAACAGTTAGTAGGACGCAATTACTCGTTAATCCCCTTTAGCTGTCACTGAACACGCACATTTGCGTATTTTACTTATTTGTCCCTCTAGTCGTTTTATTATTTAGTTTTGAAATCTGTTCACGCTACTTACTGCGTTCGTAATTGCTTGCTTGTTTAGGCAAGAGGCAACGGAAGTGACGTCAAATAGTTGCCATCCAGACTTCTCCGTCTATCATTCCAGCAAAGGGACTTCTACTTATTGCGTGCAAGTTTCCCTAACCGAACAAATTCTTTTCATGTTTAATCTTCTTGGCTCAGAGCGCGAGCACTTTCAATGTCTTTTTTCACGACATTTCGACCCTTCTTTTTGCCTACTATTAAGCCGTTAAAATGGTTTAAAGGATATATATCTTCTGTATATCTTTAAATTTACCATAGAACTTACGAAATTCTTACGCTTTAATACAATTTTACATCCGCCATTTTTATATACGTTTATTAAACGATTGTTGCAAGCGTTTTAATTATGTTTGAAATCAAAAATATTGATTATGAATATGTAATCACTCTTACCATATAACATGTATTTAAAATAGATGACAATTTTCTGTTTTCATCAGAAGAAAAATAATTGTCATTTAAGAAACGCCCAGAGGTCATTGAATTATCTCTGTTGATGTTATCTAAAACTATATGTATGTTTTTTTTTTTTTATAAATCTGTGTGCGTGTAATAAAATACTTTCTTAAATATTTGTTGTTTCTTTTCGAGGTGTGGCAAATGTATTTGATGAATATCTGACAACTACGTAAGACATCTGACTGTATCGTGTGCGGTATAATAGCCACAAGCAATCCTCTTTGCTTACATACATTCATCTCTACTGACTTTTTTAGTTTAAAAAGAACTAGTGAAACATTTAAATTTATTTAATTCTTTTTTGTGGTTTTACTATTTCAGGTTCTTTTGACATAATTTTCTTCGTTTTCTTCAGTAATTATCTCAGCGGTAGGATTAATTATTTATTGTTATGTGGCATTACTGAAAATATGTGATGAAAAAAATAATATAATATGTGTTTTAAAATAACAGAGTATTGAATTTATTATAAGAATTTTTTATGAAACTGTTTTATTTGACAACAATTTTTTCGATTGAACAAAATAGTGTACGCTAAAATTAGCCTAATTGATATTAATTCATATATTCGACGAAAATAATAGTTTTTTTTTAAATTTTAATTCTTTCAGCAGTTTTGTTTTCATTCTGTATTACTTTTTTTTTGTATTAGACTTTCTTATGCACATAAATCGTGTAAAGAATTCTAGTTGATACCCTAGATGTAAACATAGTTACTTTATGTGAAATAAATAATGCTTACGACGTGGACTGATTTGCACGTTGTAGTACAGTCAGTTTGTATTTTTATTTGAAAATCCTTACCTACCGATTGAAGTTTTTTCCATATGTTAGGGGTGATGAGGGAAGCTTGACTCCAGATTTTTAACATCTCCTCCCGTATATTTTTGAAAAACTCAAAAAGTATTTGAAATTCGTTTTTATCTGAATCTATGCATTTTAGAGAAACGTTTTTCAAACAAAGAATATGGAGGACATTCTCCTCTACAATTAATGTCTTTAAAGTTATGCCGTATAATTTGAAATTGAAATACTAGGTGGCGCTGAAGTTGTTAAAAACATGTTTTTCGGTTTTTTCACCGGAAAAAATTGTTTTTCGTCTGTATTGCATTCGGAAAAGTTGTTAATCTCAAAAAAACAGACAACTTTTATTTAAACGATTTTCTTGTACGACTTACCGTTTTGGAACTGTAGCTTGTGAAAGTGTGAAAATGTTATGAATTGGGCACGTGTTCGAAACCTGTCTAGTCGTTTACAACGTTTTTTACAACTTCAGCGCCACCTAGTATTTCAATTTCAAATTATACGGCATAACTTCAAAGACATTAATTGTAGAGGAGAATGTCCTCTACATATTTTGTTTGAAAAACTTTTCTCTAAAATTCATAGATTCAGAGAAAAACGAATTTCAAATGCTTTTTGAGTTTTTCAAAAATATACGGGAGGGGATGTTAAAAATCTGGAGTCAAGCTTCTCTCATTACCCCTAAAGCATGGACAAAAGATCAATCGGTAGGTAAGGATTTTCAAATACAGCCTATTTTGATGACAAATTGCCTGTTAGCAGAATGAAAATGTGTATCACTTATCAATTTTTTTTTCATAACTTTGTAACTAATTATGTTTTTTTAGACTAACTACCATTTTCAATAGTTATTTGCATTACACGTAGGATCTCTTATAACCATTCGCTTATGCCACTAAACAATTGATTCTTTATGTATTAACTGTACTTGCCCATGATTCTAATAATTATTATTTTTAAAATTAGGTTTATTTATGTTGACATTTTGAATATGGTTGTATTTTGTACTTCTCGCCGTTAAAAAAGGTTGTAATCATTAAAAATAAATTAATTTAATTTATTTTTAATTATAAATTAAAATTAAATATTTACTTTGTAATAAAAATTGGAAACGGAAATTAAAAATAAAATTTTATTGAAAACTAAGCTTTTGTGTATCACACAATACAGCTTTTAAATGGACGTGTGTGGAGTCATAAAATATCTAGCCTGAAAAGTAGAAGGTGGGATTATAAAAACCATATTAAAACCTTCGTCGTTAATTTTTTTAACTGTTAAAAATTAATTAAAAAAATTATATGTAAATATTATGAGGAAATAATAAAATTATAATGTTTAACAAAAGCTCATTTTTTAGTTTTAATGTTATTTTCACTTTTGAAATGTAGAGTGACCTTAATGGAAGAAAATTATTAGTATTCATTTACAGTCTCAAATTGAACAGTTTAAAATTGTTTAAAATAATTTAAAATGAATTTTAAATACGTAATTGAAGATGAAAGACAAATTTAGAAGATGAAAGAAACTAATTATAAAGTTTCAGAATTTTTCATTAACCAAAATTATACTGTTATGAACTATTTTTACTTTTTTTTTTTGTCTTCAGTCATTTGACTGGTTTGATGCAGCTCTCCAAGATTCCCTATCTAGTGCTAGTCGTTTCATTTCAGTATACCCTCTACATCCTACATCCCCAACAATTTGTTTTACATACTCCAAACGTGGCCTGCCTACACAATTTTTCCCTTCTACCTGTCCTTCCAATATTAAAGCGACTATTCCAGGATGCCTTAGTATGTGGCCTATAAGTCTGTCTCTTCTTTTAACTATATTCTTCCAAATGCTTCTTTCTTCATCTATTTGCCGCAATACCTCTTCATTTGTCACTTTATCCACCCATCTGATTTTTAACATTCTCCTATAGCACCACATTTCAAAACCTTCTAATCTTTTCTTCTCAGATACTCCGATTGTCCAAGTTTCACTTCCATATAAAGCGACACTCCAAACATACACTTTCAAAAATCTTTTCCTGACATTTAAATTAATTTTTGATGTAAACAAATTATATTTCAAACTGAAGGCTCGTTTAGCTTGTGCTATTCGGCATTTTATATCGCTGCTGCTTCGTCCATCTTTAGTAATTTTACTTCCCAAATAACAAAATTCTTCTACCTCCATAATCTTTTCTCCTCCTATTTTCACATTCAGTGGTCCATCTTTGTTATTTCTACTACATTTCATTACTTTTGTTTTGTTCTTGTTTATTTTCATGCGATAGTTCTTGCGTAGGACTTCATCTATGCCGTTCATTGTTTCTTCTAAATCCTTTTTACTCTCGGCTAGAATTACTATATCATCAGCAAATCGTAGCATCTTTATATTTTCACCTTGTACTGTTACTCCGAATCTAAATTATTCTATTTTTACTGGGAATTTAAAATAATATATTATAATGTTTATATTTATGGTTCTACAAATTAGATAAAATAAAAAATTATATTTATGGTTCGGTAAAGGCTTTTAAAATTTAGATACATTTCGTTGAAATTAAGTAACTATTTTTTTCCAAAAGGATACTTGAATGTAGAGGTGTGCCTACAGAAATCGAAACTTACCTTAAATAAAATAAAATATTCTTGGGGAATGATAATTGGCTGATCATTGTAATAATAACTAAACTAAACAGTGGGCAACCAAATTTTATATCGCTGCTTCATAAAACATTATGCAACGAGCCTATACTGATAATGTCCGAGTATGAACGACGCGATTCTTGCGAGCATTAATGGTCATTATAGAGAGTTACATACCGTATTTTTTCTACGATTGAGAAAATATTGGGATTATTGTTTTAAATCAATGATGAGTGAATTGTTTACGAAATATACTGGGGGGCGCACAAAATGATCCAACATTTAGTTTTGTTAAAAAATATTTATATGAATCGTAATACAGAAAAGTAAAATATAACGTGTTTACTATATACCTGGAAATTATGTTGTGACCACTATCACGACTAGCAACTTCTTCAATACGAACTATGTTATTAATAACTCGATGACACAAATCCTTGGTTACGCCTCAGTGATCAACCCATTTCCATCACTGTACGAGGATGTTTAGGGAAAATCTTTTCCTTTAGAAATCCCCGAAGAAATAATCGCACGGATTCAAATCTGGACTCTTCGGGAGCCAGTTCTGTCCACGCGCAAAACGATTAGGAAATCGGTTTGAAATGAGATTTAAGTTAAAAATTTCATGCAGAAAGTCTAAAACAACATTAGTTGTGCGCGATCTGACTCCGTCCTGCATGAACCACTCGTTTTCTAATCAAAACCCTTTTTTCATGAAGCTGAGGAACATTATTATGCAGCATGTTTAGATATCGTTCACTGTCCAAAAAAGAATGGCTCTTTTTTACCCCATTACCTGAGATAGCGGCCCGTTCTGTAAATAATGGAGCGTAATGTACCTTTTCATAAAACGTGTGAATCGGTAGCCCAAAACCGCACATTTTAACAACCTCATTTAGGTGAAAATTTGCCTCATCTTTAAACCAAATATTGTTCAGCAATACATCTTGGTGCACAGCCCGTACATCGAATGCCATTTTTTGATGTTTGTTGTCAACCGTTAATTTAGGCAAAACTGTTATTTTTTACAGATGCAAATCAGTTTTTTAAATTTTCTGTACAGATCTCCTAGAAATCCCAAGTCCTGCTGCTTTTCCTGTTGATATGCCCGGGCTCCTCAGCAACGCTGCTCTGACAGCTTCGAAATTCTGTGGAGAACGAACATCGGCAGGCCGTTCGCGCTTACTCTCAAATACCGAATCATCACTATTAAATTTTTCGTAAAGTCTACGTATTGTGTTAAACGAGGGTGACCGCCGAGTTGGAAAAGGTAACATAATCTTCTTTGTGTAAGCATCACACATTTCGTTTCATTTAAAAACAACAATCTTACCGCGCTGTTCAACAATCAGTCTTCCTTTGTCAGCCATCTTGGAACGATACATAAACAGCGCACTCGGAAAGAGATGAAATTAATATTCATAAACTGCTGTACTAAACAATTATTGCCAAAACAAATGTCGAATCGATTCGTGAGTCACCTGTATTTAAAAAAAAAAATAAAAAATAAAATACATTTCTTTGGCAATATATTATTAATTGTCGTAAATTCTTCGTTTTCTTTAATATCGATCGGTGTTAAAGACATTTCTTTCTCAAAATACGACACAATTAATAAAAGGATAAACAGTTTAATATAGAAACTTAGCTATTGGTGTACTTTCAAATTCTTGTTAACTACTAAATCGGATTAAAATCAAAGTATAAAAACAGCTGATACATTAAACAATATTATATCCACTTATGATTGGTCAGGGGTTGAAAAGATAGGCTTTTGATTTGTTGAACACCTGTATCATAATGAGAATCTGTTTCATCATGACCGTCATTATGCTACAGGTTCTAGCCTCGTAATTCGAGCGTTGTAATTCAGCAGTAGAAAAAAATAGATAATAAATTGTTTTTCATGGTGAATTTTTTAACCAACATTTTGTTATCCAGCTTTATATCTCAAACAACCGTTTGAAATTTTGTTTAAATTTGACTGGTTTGTACTTCTAATCCATATCTGTTTATATATATTGTTCCTCATTTAAACTTCATTTTATTTACTTAATGTACTTTTTATATTTCTATTTTTTATTTGGAAGGTTCTGGTTTGAACCCTAGATGACATTTTTCCCGTACTAAAATATTACCCGCTATATTCTTTCCGAATTTATTTCATTATTATGTAAACCAATGTTTATTACAATAAAAGTTATATTTTTATTAGACGTTTAATCAATGGAATATTTTTAGAAAATATTATTACGCGTTACGTTATAAAAAATATAAACCTTAATTAATTTTTTCTTATGAATGCATTATAGTTTGTAGTATTTAATTTGCAAATATTTTCATGGAGATAAGTTAAATAGTTTCTGCTGGGTTAATCATTTAAACAGTCGGTAAAGTTATTATAGTGTGGGAATGTTAAAATATTCTATTTTATGTAGAAAATTGGAATGTTTTTTATTATTATTATTGTTCTTTTTATTTAAGTTGGTGCGGTGTTTATTATGTCTTATTTTTTAATATCGTCATTACTGATGAATAGTAGTTTACATATGTATTATTCAGCACAAAAGAAAATCAATTTCAAATGATTAATTAGTCATATATTGCAAAGTATAATACTCGTAGAATATAAAACAATCGTATTGTTCTTAGGAATGAATTATAAACACAGACGTGATTGGTTTAATTTGTTTCATTCTTTTCCAATTAATATTACTTTGACGACTGTTTTTATTTTATGAAATCCAGTTTTATTGTTTATATTTGTTTATTATATTAGTTCCCTATAACTTAAAGAAAGTTAATTTAATAATGGATCTGATTAAAAAAACACATTAAATTTACTGTTTTTAATTTTTATTTAAAATTCTTTAATTAAGTTTATTATATAAAGTAACAATGCGTTTTTTCTCTTTATTGCAGGTAAGATTTTTCTAGTCCCGTTTTTCTCAATGATGATAATCAAGCTATGTTTTAAGGTAAAATCAAATTTTTATTTGAAACTTCACTGAAATTTAGTTCGAATAAATTATGTATTCCTGTTTCTTGTAATACGTATCCAAAATATCATAAATATAATTATTTTAAACGATCAAAATAATTATATAATTTTGTTTTAATGGTCATTTATTCTATTACAAAATTTCTAAATTATTTACCGTTACAACTTTATCATACTTATTAAAAAAAATTATATAGCTTGTCGGATAAGAATTAACTTGTTAAGTTAAAAATCTACCAAGATAATAAGATCATTTGTTTATCAAGGCCAAAAAGTTTTATAATTCAAACGACTTGTACATTTTTCCCTCTGAAAATAATCATTATACTTTTATAATCCAGGTGTATAGAATAAAAACTATTCCGACTGTGATTATACTCGTAATTAAATAATCTAAAGCATAAATCTTTATAAAAGATCTTTGATAAAAAATATTATAATTAAGCGTGGAAAAATGAATAAAAAATAATTATCTTTCTAAAGCGGCTAAATCATTTATTTTTTCTATTATTAATCACACATTTAAAGAATAATCTTTGAAAATTAATATGTTGTAAAATAACATATTTCATAATTATGTATAAAATTATGAAATTTTGATTTTTTAAAACTTATTTACAGGATCGTAAAAGTTTTTTGAACGAAATTTTACAATTTGCAAACGGCAGTGAATTTCATCATCTTATTTAAATAATTCATTCTAATAATTATTTGTCTTTTACATTATTATTATTATTTCTTTTGTAGATATTACTGTTTAATTTTTTAATAGATGTATTAATTGTAATCTGTATAAAAATTAATGTTTGTCTGTCTGTATGTCTCTTTTCCCTTCCTAAACCGTTCATCCGATAGCGGTGAAACGTTGGGGAATGTTTGGACGCATGCCAGGAAAGGTTTCTGAATTAGTTTGGACCCGCTAGGTTGCGCTGGCGTCGCGATATTTCGAAAAATTGTATTTATGGTCCGATTTGCCTCATATTCAGAATATGAATATTAGTTACGCGAATAGAAATATTTTTGTAAAAACTATACCCGCTAGGTGAGGTCAGTGTCGAGATATTTACGAAACAAACAAATATACAAACAGACTTTTTATTCTATGTGTATATATATATATATATATATATATATATAAAAGGCATGTTCGTATGTGTGTCCGCTAAAGACCAGAAAAATTATGGAGCGATTTTAGCGCGGGCAAAAAGGAAAAAGGGGAAAATGGAAAACAGGAAAAGGTGGAAAGAGAAAAGGGGAAAACGGGAAAGGGGAAAAAGGGAACTTGGAGAGGGGTGAGGGAGAAGTTGTAAGGGGAAGGAGAATAAGTGAAAGGTAAAATTTGTGAAGTTCAGTTCTTTAATTTTTTTATCAAATTTTGTGTTCATTTATACTCTCGCTCTCTCTCCCCCACTCTTCGGCCATAGCGAAGCATTGCCGGGCCTGCTAGTAATTTATAAATTTTGTTTATTCTTGTGTTATCCAAATGTCTATCAGAAAGAAAACTTTTACATTATTTCACCCGATTTT
Organism: Lycorma delicatula; assembly: GCF_047948215.1. NCBI lineage: Eukaryota > Metazoa > Arthropoda > Insecta > Hemiptera > Fulgoridae > Lycorma > Lycorma delicatula. The sequence goes on from NC_134459.1 coordinate 132,601,503, forward strand.
TATGTTTTAATTAATTTATTCGTTTTTTTTTTTTTTACTGATGTTAAATGTTTTTGTAAAATTAAAGACGTATACAAATATTAAAAAAATACTGAGCATTTAACTTGAAACTTCGTTGCCTTGAAACGCACACCATACGCCTGGTTTTTTTTTTGTTGGTGAAGAGGAGATTGAAGGAAGTGTGCATTTTTCAATATCCCAGGGTCGGTAGTTGATTATATTAACATACCCACCAAGATGAAACCACACTTCATCTGTGAATAACACTTGGTCTAAAATGCCAATGTTGTCTCTAATGAAGTTCTTGAACCATTGACATTAGTGAATATCCTTTCAGCATAATCAGCATTAGTTAATTTATGGAAATCTTACATTGATACGGATAATATTTCAGAATTCTCACTGCAGTATGGGCTGATACTAGTGAAATTTTCATTTCCCGGCTGGTTCTCCCCATTGATTATGAGGAGATCTTGTTACAGGAATGTTCTGTACAAACTGCCGACTTGCGTCGGGATGTTTCTGGTCTAACATCGAACCCGTTTCTCGAATTTTTTAACTACTGAATAAAACATTTACTGGTGCTTCTTTTCAAATCTCTTCCTGAACTTTCGCCTACATACAACATGAGATTTTGTCTCTAAATCCAAATGATCTTTGTCTCTATCCATTCTTCAATAGTTAACCGCATTTTAACAAACAACAGCACAAGGTTACGCAATCTTGTTCAGAAGTCAATCCTCGACACAGACTGGCAATACTCAAATGTGCAGTCTTCCCCACTCCAGCTCCAATCGTACCATCATCTTCCACATTATTTTACCCATCTCACACCATATATGCATTTTAACAAAAATATACATTTAGTATAAACCACTGAGTGATGGGGGCCTCTTTTAAGTTTAACACCCATATGTAATTGTTTATTTAAGGAAATCATGTTTTTTATACAGCTTTTTGATACTAATACTACATTGTTTTTCGTTTTAAATAACCTGTCATTATTTTTATTATCGACATTTATTTTCCTATATCGGTTGTTTGTTAACTGTCAGTAAAATTTATATGAAAATTATAAAGGTTGTTATAGAACATGAATAAAAGTTCAGTGCTACATATGGAATTACTATATTGAATATAAATGTTTATATGAATTTATGAGTTATATATCAGCCTTTTTTTTTATAGATTAGTTTTATGAATATTTTCAAAGTTGATATTGAGAGTTTTTTACTCTACGTTGTAGATGAGTTTTTCTTTTGTTTTCGGAAACTAGAAAGAGTGGCTTTTTTGTTGAGATTTGACTAGTTAAAAACTTATTTTTTGCAGAAATTCGTGTTGGCTTTTGAATTTTGAGTTTTGGTCGTTCTAGTTGGACTTGTGCTAACATTTTTTAAAATATTTAATTATTTTGATTGATGGTTCGCTGCGAAGTGTTATTTATAAGGTATAATTAAATTATTTTTGATTGGTGGATTGATAGTAAGCGTTTATTATACAGGGCGATTCAAGTGGAAAGAGAAATAATTTGGGAACTGTTTCTAAGAGCTTGAAAAAAGGAAAAACTTTATACAAACGTATGTCCGATAACGCGTTGTTATCGAATTACTATCGCTTTGCTAGCGAAAAATTACGCCCGGATTTCAATTCTCCCGGTGAAATGAAGTCGTACTGAAATTTTTAAGCAGTTATGTAACAGTATAAAACTTGATAGTTTCTTATAAATTAACAGCCCGTGCCCAATAAAAAGTTTTATTTTCCTTACTCCGTCCAGGCTTGTGGTTTTATTTAGCAGACTTGCGGAAGCTTAATAGTTTCTGTGTTTTTTTTTTTTTTTTAATTTTAACTTTTACTACTAAAATGATGGTTGTTGGTAATAACTCAGATAACGTACAAAAGAATAGCTTATTAATAAAAGCCACAAAAATCTTCAGAATTCATTTTAGAATATCGATGCCCAATTTGAGATGAAATGCGTTTATTTCAAACATGTTATAGGGCAATGATTCCCAAACTGTAGACCGCGGCTTTTTTGCAGGGGCGCCGCGAAATATTGTAAAGGATTCATAATTAACTGATATACATTTATAATTATTAATATAATGTTAATAAGGCAAAAAAATAAAGAAAATACACCGGTTTTATTTATTTTTATCTCTTACGAGTAGTCATATTTTTACTTAGGGTAGGGCGCCATGGAAAAAGTTTAATTGAAAAAGGACGCCGCGACTCGGAAAAGTTTGGGAACCACGGTAAAGGGGGATTTTTTTTAGCTATTCAATAAAAGAAGGATTTATATTATTAAAAATTGCAGTTAAATACTATTTCTCCAAAATATTACAAAGAAAAACATTATGAATTGGATAATTAATGTTTCCATTGCTTCAGACCCGGATATCACCTATCATTTTATTAAAATTGCGTTTTTTTTTTAGCATGATTAAAGTAATGAAAAGAAATTGCAATTTCTATTGTAGGTTGTAACTTCATTTGTATTGGACGATTTTAATATCGTGTAATAAAACGTTTTTAATTACGTATAATAAATTTTCACAAAATGTATTCTCTTTTTCATGTTACTTTCCGTAAAACAAATCGGTGTAATTAATTTTTCATTTATTAATTTTTCCGATATAAAGAAGATAAAGTTAGGTTTTAATAATATGAATCTCGTGACCTATTAAATGGTGTTTATACATTTAAATGATATTGAAACTGATGTTAATCATTTTTATTCCATTTTTTTACCATTATTTCAGGCCTGTTTGTTTTTCTTTATTATGTTTATTTTTTTAATTCAGCTGAAACATTAGCTTTAATTTAGTAGAAATATGAGATGTGGTTCTATGTAACGTTTATTTAATTAAATTTCATTTCCGAGAAGAGATGATAACTTTAAACGTCCTTTAAATAACGTTTAAACGTCAAAACATAACGTTTGAATTGTTTTGCATAATTTGGTCGTGACAAAATTAATTTAATTAACTAGGTTATATAGTATCACTTAAGAAATACGTTTTTAATTAATACAAGCGTATTTTCTTAAAGAAGAGTTTCGTAAACAATTTGCTGCCAATGATTATGGATTTTATTTTAAATGCCTAAGTTATTTTCATTGTCTTTTTTAATTTGCAAATTAAATCGATATAAATTATATTAGTCCAGTATTTTTATTATAATTATTATTATTATTTTGATTTTGAGTAACCTGTCTCGTTGTATATTTTGTTTATTGAAATTAAAAAAAAAAAGATAAATTTTAAGAAAATCTTATTTGGAAAAATTGTGTAAAAAAGCGTATGTTTTACAACTGAAATCTAAATGTAAATTTCCTACATATATATATATATATATATTTAATACGAAAGCTTATACTCGTATCGTACGAAAGTAATAAATTCATTTTTATCATTTAAGTTAACAATTTATTCGTACTTAACGTTAGAATATTTAGAACTTAAATAATTTCTTATTCTCGTCCAGGATAGATCTAAATTAAATTCATAGTGAAACCTCAGTATACAGTTCGAACATTGGTGTACCTTACTTAAAATATGTAGTATTTATTTTGTTTATCTCTTAACATATCATTGCGCTTCATTCGAAAAGTAAAAAAAAAAATCTGCTGTGGGACCACATGACTTCCTTGTTCGCTTATTAAATTACATATACACGTTTTTTTTAAATGAAAAGTATATAAAATTTTATTTCATTAACTTATGATATTTTTCCTTTTTTTATTTTTTTATTATCGAATTATTATTTATTGTAAAAATTTCTTTACAATCATAGGTTAATAATTATTAATAAATCAATATATTTAAATTTAAAAAAAAAGTTAAAAAAAGGAGATGAAGTCTGATTCGAACTGATGTGCCTTCCCCTTGTAAGGTCCAAATATTTCATTAATAAAAATTTTATTTGGTTATAACTCTGGAACGAATGAATGTAATTACCACTTATTTATATCGATGAAAAGCTCTCAATGAGGGCTTATTACTGCAGTTGTGAAAAAGTCCAAAATCCAATTTTTTTGGATTTTGGGCTATTTTTGACACTTTTGGTTCAGTCGATTACAGTCAAAAAGAGAGGTGCACGACTTAGATGATCGCTATAACTTTCACATTAAGTAAAATATCGAATTCGTTTAAAATTCCTACTATTCTTTGGGTAAGGACCTAAAACTAATCTAATTAAAGTTTTTTTGATATCACCAACCATTGGCCCAGGGAGTGGAAAAAATTAGGTTTCGAATGCAAAAAAAGTCATACCTCCCTTAATAGGCACAGTTTGGAATCGGTTTAAAGTGATTTTTAGTCTAAACAATTTTTGGTATGACTAACCTCTACGGCAAGGGGTGACCAAAAATTTGCTGAAATTGTAAGAAGATGGGGTTTGTTGTATGCTAAACATGTGAAAGGTTTTTTCACGTGCAACCATTGTCGTATTGAATATATTTGAAGTTTTTCTTAACTTTAAGTTGGAAATCTTTTTATCCCATACTTAGCACCGGTGAAATCTACCTCCGCCTTCCGGCGTGCCAAAAGGAATTTTTTTTACTTTGTGTAAATACCTTCTTAACCGTACTCTTTTAAAATTTTATTATTATAATGGTTTCACAAATCTTTTGTTGCTTTTATGTGAGTTATTGTAGTTGGTTTTTTTTTTACTTTTAGTATATAAATGTTAAAACAAAATTGATTGTAAATTTATTATTTTATAAAAAGAAAAACAATTCTATTTTTACCTTAAAATTGACGCTCACAGTTCTACATGCTGTTATTACCTTCGTAGTTACGCACGCACGTACAAGCGTAGTCGTTTAGAAAACAATAGTAACTTCCTAAATTTTTAATACTACCCCCTATTGTAAGGTTTGAAACTACGTATTTTCGTCGAAGTTGCTAGTTTTCTTTAGTCATAACTTGACAAAAGATTGTTTGCATGCCGTTGATGCTTGTGGAAGGATTTCTCTCTCTTTATTCAAAGTAATTCTTGAACTCTAAAGACTTTATATATACTATGTAAATGAGAAATGGGTTACAGAAAAGGAATTGAAAGTTATTGTGAAAACTTTTGGAAAGAAAAGAAGCTTGTTTCATTTTATTTTATTTATTTAATTTTTGAATTATAAAAAAGGAATTATATTGCATTGCTTGTATTCTTGTTAGGGAAATATAAGATACCGTGCTGAATTGTGTACATGTAAAAACATTGATTTATTCGGGTTAATAATAATAATAATAATAATAATATATATATATATATATATATATATATATATATATATATAATAATTATGTAAAATTGTTTGTGGGTAACTTATATTTTTAAGTGTACAGTTTTATAGATTATACTTATTTTCTTATTCCTTTTTAATCTAAGATAAAATTTCCGACAATTATAAATAATTAAAAGTTTTAATTGCACGACTTTATTGTAAAATTTCCAGTATATCTGTGATACTTTTTTCTCGTGTTTACTTCTTTCTTCTAATTACCTGTCCGTTTTAAGCACATTTTAAAATGATAATTTAAATAAGTTTTCTCTTACTAATTTATCAATTGAATTAGTTTGGCTTATTTACTTTTTCCATTTCTAAATGGAAAAAAACGAAAACATTTTTCCGATGTATATAATATACGTTTATAAGCGTCTTGGTTTTTGGCGGATTCAATGATTCTTTCATTTAGTTCATGAAAAAAAAAAACAAAAAAAACTAATCAATGAAAAAAAAAGCAGTTTGAAATGACATAAATCTAAGAAACCTGCACTTGATTAAAATAAAAAGGGATGAATAGAAATGAAAATAAAGAGACCACTCTAGAGCGTGAACGAGAAATTTTTTTTTTTTTTAACTCTTAATAACATAACTCTTAATAACGAAAACATATTTGTTGTTATTAAGATAATTATTATTATTATATTTTCTGCTAAGAGCACTATGAAAGTTTTCTATGTTGAGTATTGTTTGCTTCTCTTAGTTTCATTTTTTTATTATATGTTACGAGCTTTGGAATAACTCCATTGTCAAAACTTATAGTACTAGTACTCTTAAATTTCTGTTAATCTATATAACGTTTAGTCGACGCCCCACCCTTTATTTTACGTCATGTCTTATCAGGCTTTCTTGATTATTTGATATTAACGGTTATACGTACCTTTTAATTTTATGAATCTTATTTCCTATTTTCAGTAAATTGATGTTCTTGAAAGAACATGCTCTTGATTCTTGATTTATTCTTTATCATCGTTTTATTGTTACTTTTTAATTAACAATCAAGTGGATGTCCTTGATGTCCTTAGATTATTAAGAGTTAAAAAAAAAAAAAACATTCCTCGTTCACGCTCTAGAGTGGTCTCTTTATTTTCATTTCTATTCATCCCTTTTTATTTTAATCAAGTGCAGGTTTCTTAGATTTATGTCTTTTCAAACTGCTTTTTTTTTTTTACTGACCTCTATATTTTAAATAAAACTAAGATTAAAAATGTGAAAAAGAAATAATACCGAGATTGTCCAAAAGAAAAGAAGAAAGATCTTCATTTTTCTTTAAATTTTGACTTATTGAAATTGGTGCCAAAATAAGGATTGGTTAGTAAGTTGCCAGCAGTATTTTTAAATTGCCAACTCCAAAATTCTGAGATTTAAAAAAGTATTTACTTTTTATTGAAGGTTTTTTTTTTGTAAAGGTGAGTTTTTTTTTACCTCAACGTATGCCTTCAGTTTCTCTTTTATCTATTAGTTATATTGATTGGTTAAATGGTTTTGATATTCTTTTTTGCTCTCATCGAATCCTGAACAAACATTCTAAATCTTCTGTTATCTTTTTCATATATCGTAATATTTGTAGTTTTTACTGTACCTTCAAACAAAATGTCTATGGTTTATTTCATACGGTTAAAAACGTTGTTGATCATCCTTCTTTATAAGCTAGTTCGATTTTAAAAAAAAAATTGATTTGTTGTATTGTGATAATAATAGTAGTTTTCAGTTTATTCTCTATTTAGTTGTATTTATTTTATAATAATATTGGGTCGTAATATTCTTCTTTTTTTTTAAATTTCTTTAAAAATTTCATGCTGTATTAACCAAATTAGGAGATATTGATTTCAAAAGTAACATTTTTAGCTTTTGATTTTCCCAAATCACCTTCGTTATTTTAAACCGATTTGCAGCGTACGTAAATATCATAGAAAAATATTTTTAATGCCTATCATTGTTTGATAAAGTTTTTTTTTTGTACTAAACTTGCCCATCCTTAGTTATAAGCTTTATTAAATAAATTTTTTTATTTATAATTCCTTCCGTAAATTTTAAGAATTTACTGGCTCAAAAAGAAAAATGTTTTAATTTTAGTAGAGAATGTTCATATTTATTTGTTTCAATTAATTACTTTTATTTACTTCTATTCTAACCATAAATCTTTGTATTCCTATCAAATAAATACTATTTAATACCTCAAACTTATGAAAACTGATATATATTTTTTTTTTCCTAAATTTTTACGGGCATCGACTGCTAGGGTCATTAGCCCTCGTCACATTCTTTAAAAGAAATTAGTATCACCATCAGGATCGTCATATGTAAGGGTGTAAAGGGACCTTACATTTTATTTAAAAACACAACCAACATAAAAAACATTACGACACAACAACAACAAGCCAAAACAACACTTACGGGGTGATATAACTGATATAATTAATTTTCTTATGGTTCTTTCTTATAATATTAAAAAATTATACGTGAACATAATGAACTTTCTATCAGTTGCCGTTATATTATTACAAGTTATTATTATCTACTGTTACAAGTGAATAGAAAATTCCATTTTTTTATCTAATTTTATTAATGGTATATGTAGATTTTGTTAATCCATCCATTTTAAAAAGTTTTGAACGTATAGAACTATTCGGAAGATATTTTTAAAATTATTCTATTATGTTTATATTGTTATATACTCGTATTGTTGAACCGATTTTCAGTATATGCCGGAAATTTTACAAAAATTATAGAATGATGAAATATACTTTTTAAATTAAAACAAAAAAAATGATTCAAATAGCATTTCTAAAAAACGGATTTGATAAAATTCTGGTAATTTATTTTAATGGGTATTGATAAGGATAATTATTAAAATAATTATACGTGGACTCATTTTCAGTACCCGTAATCAATTTTCAGAAAGTTATTGAATGTTCGTCTGCCTTTTCAGAAACATTGGTCCAAAGGATTTCATAGACTCAACACCAATTTCTTGTAGGCAGTTCATATAAATTATTTGATAAAGATCAATTAAAATTTTTGTTTTTAACGTTTATGGCTAATAACTGTTTCAGATATTTTAATGGTTAAAATTTAATTTTTGTGATACAAATTTGAAAGGTTTTTGTCGTTATAACCATATAACTGGAGAGTATATTTGATAAATTATATACCGTAGCTACAAATAGTTTGTTTCCAAAATATTTATTTTATTAATGATTATAATTAGTAAATCGATTTGTACAAGTCATTCATTTTTTTACTTTGAGCTTCGCAGTCATCTGTGTACTCAGTATTTTATTAACATTTATGATAACGAATTTATTTTAAATGGTTGTTTATTTTTTTTACTTTTTGAAAAAAATATTAAATTATGCCTTAAGTATTTTCTAAGAAATTGATTTCGTTCTTAATCTATGTTACTACGTGTGTATTTTCGTATCCAACGGAAGTTTGGTTTTTAGTTCAGTCAGATAATTTTCGCTGTTCCGGGATTGCTTGTTTGAATATTTCGCATTTATCAGGTTGATATTTAATTCTAGGAACATTTTTGTTGCAATGTTTATTTAAGCTGATCGATACAAAATTCTTTAATAAGTTTCTATCTTCTTTCGGATCGGGATGGTGATGGATGCTTGCTGTTCAGTTGGACGTACATTTAATGTTGCGAGACTTTTAGCTTTCCTTTTAATGGTGTGATCATCTTGATTTTGAGTTCTTTGTTTTATGGCATACTTCAGTATGTCCAGGTACTCGCTCTTATCTTTGACACGTACGCGCATCAATAAAATATAGATAGGTTCAGATATCTTCAATATCTGGACCGATGTTGAAGAGCGAGCAATGTCTGGAGCAAGTGCATTTCCGTGTAATATTGTCTTCTCGGGAGATTTCTTATGGACTGACCAGGAAATTGTTTCTTCACATGATGACCAATGTACATAAGCCAGTTGGTTGTATTGTCTAACAGCTTTCTAATTCGTCCTAAAATATAATTGTAACGTGGGTATGGTTTCATAATGTTCAGGCTCCTTTTGTTGATGTGTTTAACAATTACCGATAAAAATTCTTGCTGATTAAAATCATTAATTAAATTTATATCTTTTTTCACCCCCACTTACACGTAATGTACATATATAATTATTCTAAAACTGGCCGGCAACACACGTATTTTTACTTTAATATCTTTGGTTTACTGTTACGATTTTTTTTAATGTTGCTGGAAGCGAGTTCATGTAATATACCAAAACCTTTTCTTTCTTTCTCCTGTTTAGCCTCCGGTAATTACCGTTCAGATAATACTTCAGAGGATGAATGAGAATGATATGTATGAGTGTAAATGAAGTGTAGTCTTTTACAGTCTCAGTTCCGACCATTCCTGAGATGTGTGGTTAATTGAAACTCAACCACCAAAGAACACCGGTATCCACGATCTAGTATTCAAATCCGTGTAAAAATGGAATGGAATGGAAATCCTGACTTTACTAGGACTTGAAAGCTGGAACTCTCGACTTCCAAATCAGTTGATTTGGGTAGACGCGTTCACCACTAGACCAACCCGGTGGGTCAAACATACCAAAACCTGGAAAATATAACTATACTAAAAACTGTAGTGCACGTTAACCTTTTTAAATAAATTTAACAAATGAAAATGTTTCGATTATTACATTATTATATTTTCGATTGTGAATAATACTAGATCAATAAATCGAGAATCAATTAATTTTTATGTTTGAAATAATTGCAAAAAGATATTTCATAAAAATCTACAAGCTATTATCTTCCAAAATTTTAGTAATTTCACTTGAGGGAATTAATCCGTTACCGTACGCATTATCTTTGAATTTATTATTACTAAATCGTTTTACACAGTTTTTGCTTATTGCAACTGGCATTTTTAGTTGTTTTCATTATTAATAACTGTACTTTCCATATCCATTATATTATTTCATCTAAATATTAAATTCTGATAAAGTTTTATTCACGCTGCTTGTATATATACATTTTTTTTTGTTGAAAATTCAGATAATTTATGAATATATTAACCGTTGTCTTAATTGATATAATATTATAAATTAAATAGTTATAGAATTTATTTATTAAATTTCCAAAGGTTAATCATTTCTCATATAACCCTAACGTCACAAACTGATAATGCGAGTAGTTGGCGAAAGTACTTTGGGAAATTTAATAAATCAATTCTATGTTTTTGGTGTTAATATAAATATATATATTATTTAATATATATTATGTTTAATTATTATATATATTTATTGCTGCTTTACGTAAACAATATTTATGGCAGTTAATGTTTAATTTGCATTTGTGCATTAAATTGCCCTGGAAGTAATAGAAAGGAGTAGAGGGTTTATTATGAAATATTGTATTACTAAACTACATCGTTATTAATATAGTTTTATTGCAGTGTTTAAAAATCAGTTATGGTAGCTGAACTCACAACATATTGTTTTAAAACCGTGTGAGTTTTATTTTACATTAATGGGGTGTTTAATGATTAAATTAATAACTAAGGATATTAACATTATTAATGATGATATTGTTTGGATGATTAGGTATTTCAGTGATTGTTTATTTATTTTATTTTATTGGTATAAGTGAACTTAGGTTTATTTCTATTGACACTCGTGTAAATATATTCATAGTTGATGCGCATAAATAGTTTATCCACTTTTTTAGGCTTATTTATATTTTCATTGGTTATTATTACCAATATTGTGCAACTCTAAAAGAAACAAGTTATTTGGGGCTTAATTTAATGAGTTCAGATAGTATAGTGAGTTTTTTAATTACTTTATTTTTAAAAAAATAATTGATTCATATCCTTTAATTGCGTGAACGAGCAAAATCATTTAAAACATAGGTCTGTACGGAATTCCTCTAGTGCTCTTTTTATTTATTTTTTATATATATATATATATATAAAATAAAATATAAATATAAAATATATATATATAAAATAATATATAAAAATATATATATATATATATATAAAAATAAAATATTATACTAGATAAAAATGAAATTTTTCATTTATTTTGTTCTTGTATTATTCTTAAACTGAAAACATTTTTTTTTGTGTTCGAAAAATACCTAAAATTTTTCTTTAGCCACGTTGGCTAATTTGGGTTCGTAAGTGCTCCTCGAAGACGTAGCAATTTTCTGATTATTTTCTTTTTCGAGTTCTCACTTCGATACTTTAAGAAATCGTAATATATTTTAAGTATGCAGTATACAGTGTATACTTTACGTAGGCAGTATATAGTACACAAAGGTATACAGTATACTTTAAGAAAGCATAATGTTCTGTTGCGAGAAAATTATATGTCATTAATTAATATATCAAATGATAATGTCAAGAAAAATGTTCAAAAAAATTTCAAATAGAATTATACTTAAACAATATATATCTTCGAGAAGAAATTAACCAGTGTAAGGATACTAATATTAACTGTACACTAGGATACATTATAAAATACACTATTAAGATACTATTAGGGTACAATATTAATTATATACTAGATAATTTCCTGTTGATCATTTTCGTTAATCTTTTATTTGTCCCTTTATTCAAAATATTCATTATTGATTTATAATGTAGGAGTTATATGCAGTTCGCCCAGTATTTTTCTTTTGTGTATGTTGAATTCTTACTTTTTTTCATGAAATGGATCAACTTCAATAATAGTTATTTTTAAATGTTTCTCTGGTAGTTCCTTTTTAACCGGCTGCATTTAGTGAAACCTTTCTTTAACAAAAAATTAATTGTCTACATGCACTACCTGAGAAAAGAAAATATATTTTTTTGTAATTATTTATCATTGTTTTATATATCAATGATCGGAAAAGGTTTTATTCTACACTTATTGTAATTTCATTTAAGGATTTAAGTTTACGTGTTCTATATTTCGATTCATATCCTTTTTTTGTGTTTATGATGACATCCTGTGCAATTTGCATCTTGTTCTTTTCTACTTGTTCGTGTGTTAGTAGTGTAGTTTTTAATTATTTATGCAGGATTTTACTGTATTTCGTATAATTCTTTTTCTGCTCTGTCCACTAGGTCGGTGTGATGTTCTAATTACTTCTTGGACTATTTTATTATACTACCTTCTTCTTCTAGCCGGTTGCCCCTTCTACTGCTGTGTCTTGAGAAGTAAGGGAAATCTGTTAGCGGAGATGGGAGGACGTCCATTAATAATATTATAATTATTTTCTTGCGTTAATTGAAGAAAACTAGTCGGAAATAAAATAATACTTCCACATTTCATTGCAGTAGTTCACTCTTAGTGACATTCTTTAAACACTGTTTTTTTCGTATTCCATTTATGGTTTTTTTTTTTTTTTAGCTAGATGTTTGTTGAAAAGGGATTTTGTAAGCTAGTCCCATCTTTTTATATACGTATATAAATTGGATGTGAATACGTGTGTATGTCCTGGCATAACTCTGGAACGCCTGGAGCAATTTCAATTAAACTTGGTACACATATCTGGGAAAAAGTGGGGTAAGACACCCTTAGTGGTATTGGTGGAGGTGGGAAGAGGATGATTTAAAAATAATCGAAAACGACCGATATTAGTGTCGAATTTATAGTTTTCAGGGTCGCAAGGCTGATTTGTGACAGTCTCGATGACATTTAAGTAAATGATTTTAATTAACTTATATACTGTAGTGTACTTTTAAAAAGCTGTAAATAAAATTATTTTGATTTTACACCAAGAATAGATTTGATTTGATTCTTTTCCTGTCTAATAGAAGATTGGGATAAATAAATACCGGGCAACGTTGCGATATCAACTAGTAATTTAAATAAACATAATACAAATTAGTGTCGGGAAAATAAATATAAATCGAAGCGATAAAATAATGCATTTAAAAGAAAAAATAATACAGTATCTCTTTTCTAGATTTTTTTAAATCGGAGTCAAATTATTAAAGTTTAGTAAATTGTGGATGTTTTTAATTTGGCGTCAACTTTTACAAGTTGATGTCAAAAGTTACTGGGCCTCTGGGGAACGGCAAGTAACAGCAACGTGGAGGTCATTCAACGGTTTCAGAACAAACTTCAGTGGAACATAACCCACGCGTCGTGGTTCGCGAAGAATACTGAGATCCACGATTACGTTTCCATACGTTCGAGATAAAGTTGGACGTCTAGTTTCGAGTTCTGTGTCCAGGTTGAATAAGAATATTAATCATTTCACGTTGAATCTGTTAGACAACAGTGAGGACTTAAGGAGGGTGAAAAGACTCCATGGGCTTGATCTTGTTGATGGCTCGTTATGGTGATCAGGTTTGGCGGTTTGGTGCTTACCTTTATTTGGCTGTTCAAAGTTACTGTTTCGTTAACTATTCTATTAAACGTTGTTATTTATTTTTTTGTTTTAAGATTAATGTTGTTCAGACATTCAAAGGCACTGTCAAGTGTTATATTGTTCTTTTTGTATTACTGGAGGATTATCATTGGGTGGTCCTCTTTCAACTGATGTTCAGTCATACGACTTGCTTATAGCTTCAATGTAGAAGCTATTGTAAGTAAATAAAGAAATTCAGCAAAAAAAAAAAAACTTTTAAAAGTTAAAATTTAAAGATAGAAAATTTATAATTTTTCCTTTTTTCGACAGTATTTTTAAAATTGTTAGATTTTTATTTATATTTTTAAACTCTTTTCTTAACAATTGTTCTTCGTGAACTGTAAACTCAGTTTGAATTGTAATGGTGTTTTTTTATTCCGTTTTGTATTTTACAACATTTATTTTATAATATTTGTAAAATATAATATTTTTTTCTTAATAATTAATTATTATTTTTGGTTTTTGAAACTAAACAAAATTTTATTTTGAATATAGAAAGGACTTTACTGAGCCCAAATCAATCAACGATTAGTTATTTAGCTCCCATAAATGAAAAGGCTGTTGCTTTATACAATTATTGTTTTGGTTTCATTTTCCCACAGACACCCACCTAAAAACATAACACATCTACATTACGGCTATCTGCTTTTCAAAGGCTTGAAAATGAATGCTACAAACTGCGTTTCATGATTTTCTATGTGTCTGTGTGTATATATATATATATATATATATTTTCACAAAATAGCGAAATTTTCTAATAACCTTGAGTTAATGA